>NC_054553.1:26618500-27246000 GCF_017654505.1 Polyodon spathula
TAGCTTTGTGTGTGCAGTGTGCGTGGGCTGTCAAACAACTTGTATTTGATCCATTGCATGCCGTGATGATCCAATTCAAGATCAGGGAGTATACCAGTTGTATTCTATGGATAAAAGTAACCCAAACCAATTAGCCATTTTATCAGATTAGATGTTATCAGTTTGTGGCTGTGCTTGTTTTGTAAACCACATTTGCACTTGTAAAGTGGAAGATACCATTCAGGTTTCAAGTAAGGAGGAGTGATGTCACAGAAGACGACATGAGGATGTTTGCACATTTTGTCCGGTAGTGCTTTTCCATTCGCTTTGTGCTTCTCATAGTCTGTTAGAAAGAAAGTCATGTTCATGTCAGTAAGTAATATCTAAAATGTACTATGCTTTCTCTTGAGAACATTGAATTGCTTGTAGTTCCATGGGGTCAGTTACAGTCACTCAATGGGAATGGTTCTAAATGACTGGTTTCTAATCTGGACAGTCGTTAAGGGAAGTTCTGTAGGCTGGTGGGTTACTGGGCAGGAATTAGATGGCATGAGATGCCATGCAGTTGGAATTAGATATTCTGGAATAAAAAATAATAACTGGATTAGATGTTGTTTTGGATTTTTTAAATTTATTTATTTTACAAATTCATGGGATTGATATGTATTATTAAAATGCACATTATAAAAACTGAAAAACATAGTGTAACATGTCATTGGGTGAAAAATTCCTTAAAAATGTAAGCTTGCAATGTGGCTTTGACATGGAATTATGAGATGTACAGTATGCAGTGTAAGGGTTTTAACCTTTTAGCACCTGAAATTCCCATATGGGTATACCAAAACAGGACAGGAACATTAATACTCCAGAGAAAGCGAACCGTGGTTGCTCCGTTCTTGTCTTCAACGTCATGATGAGTGGACACTGTGGCGAAGGAAGGGGAGGGATCCCTTCTCTTGAAATCCCGGATTGCTGTCTGTGAGGAAGCTTGCGCTGAACAGGTGGCTTCTTTCTGTAGTTATTGTACAGATCCACATTTGATGTGTCAAGAAACACAGAAAGCGCTGTGAATAATGGTGTGGTTTGTAATTGCCCCAGACCGCATGGATTCTGGACTGTGTTAAACACTCTGCTCATTTAATAAGTGATTGGAAGTTGATTTTTGCAGGATACATATGTGACCATGATTCTATCAATGAGATCTGTAGCACTATCATTTCGTACAATGCCTCATAACTACAGCAGTAACTGGTGACAGCCTTACAGTCACTCAGTGTTTGCCTACAGACGCACCAACCTGGATTACGATCTTGTCAAGAGCAGAGATGAGACTGGTCACTGTGGTCTAGACCAGCAGTGCTGTATTGTTTCCTCTGGCCAGAACTCAACCTATTCCCCAACATCCTGTTATTAGGGAGCACATGTCTATTGCTGGATGGGATGTTTAAACTATGGTAAATTATACTTGATACTTACTTTTCCAGAGTATTTTGTTGTCTTTCTATAGGGCTGTTGCATATAGATTTGTCCAGCCCATTTCAGCACTATCCTGATGTATAATGTATGTTCAAGGTAGAGCTGCTAAAGTGGTAATTTTCAACAAAAAAGTAAGCCGTTACATATTAAAGTGATCTTCTATCTGTTTAAATTGTAAAAAGTGCCAATACTAATGAGCATCAGTGGATGCTGCATATTTCAGCTTCAGGTTCAGGTACAGTTTTCCGGTTCTCATCCTTTCCATGAGAAGTTTTTTGTTTTTACTGCTGGATCAAAGGTGAGAGGTCAATCTGGAGGGGGTAGGGGTGCCTGCCCTGTCAGTGAGAGCCTTCTTGTTTCTCACAGAACGAGCCTTCTTGTTTCTTTCACAGGCCCTCCTCTTTTCCCGGATGTTAATTTGTTGTGGTCTGGGGGTGGTAATGGCCTCTTTGTACTGGAGCAGAGAAGAAACAGGCCCCAGACAGCAGACTCACTGTTTTCAGTAATGGGTGGCTTTTCTTGCTTTGGGATAATGTTTAAAGGTCCTTTTTAATATTTTTTTTTTTTTTTTTTTTTTGCTGCTGCTGCTGTTAAGAAAACTCCTGCACTTATTTATTTATTTATTTTTTTGTTTTTTCGTTTGTTTTTTTCCAGTTGAGGCAGGACTTGTGAAGTTCTGTTTTTGGAAAAAACTAACTAAAATAGAGCAAATGATTTTGGTTTTGGCAGGAAGTACTCTACAGTACTGTTTTGTCTTTAGTGACCTCATAAAAAATAAATAGTTCTCGCTTGTAGGATAAGTACAAGATATTCTTCAGTACCGGCAAGCAAACATTTCTGCCGCGTTATAAGGTTGACCTTTTGTGATGTACAGAATGTGCAATTCTGATGGGAATGAGACACATGCATTTTCCAATAACTGTTTTCCTTTTGTCCCCACACTAGAAATTCCCAGCATGTTTCCCTTGAGTGAGTCACAGCTTACTCCCCTAACCATTAACCAGTGTGGTTTTCATTTGCACGACTGCAACCCAGTCAGGGCCTTCAGACTGATGTAGCTGCAGGCATGGAAATAAAACCAGGTCGTTACTTGCATAGCAGTTTCACCCATTCCAGTTTTTGATATGAGCTTGATTAGCCACAGTGTATAGGTAACAAGATCTATTGATGTCTTAATAAACTCACAGTGAAAACAGGAATGGATCAAAATGCCATGCAGTGGGAGTTTTATTTCCATTCCTGAGCTGTATGGAGCAAAATCGGAGCCTGCAAACTATCACCACTGATGGGAAACTAACAATTCAGGATAAAACAAAGGTGCTGAAACAATAATCAAACTCAAATCCACTAGTGAAAGAAGGCAATTGGCTTGTGTCTCGGATAGAGATTAATTTAGCCTGTTGATTTCTGCCTTGAATGTGTGGGTTGTGTGTAGTATTTACTGCATATCTTATTATTGGGTGTTCTATAGTTATGGGTGATTTATGTTTAAAGGTGCAACCTGTACAGCATCCAACAGTTGGAGTGCTTTGAACAATGGGAATAGCTCCAGGTAATGTTGCATCTTTGAAGCCAGGCGATCTCAAGGAAGAGTACATGTGGCTCAGGAGGGATGGATTGTGTCTTGAAGGATTGTCGGTAGGATGGTCCTCACACTTTTTAGACGGTGGTCCACTAATAAGTCCCTTAACTGTATGAATACCTGCTTTGTTGCCCAAGGCTTTCAATTTACAATGCTGATATTTGATTTAAACAATTCCAAACACAGAGTTATCGTTAATTACTGAATAAGCCTACCATCCTTTTAATTCCGTATGTGACTATTATACATGCTGCGGGTTTGTTCTTTCATTTTGATAGCATTTCAGGTTTCATTATAGATCTGATGTAGGGATGCTGGTTATGGTAGTTAAATGTCTACTTTAGTTTTGTAGCCTGGCTATTAGATTTTGGTGGTGAGGTCTTTACAGCTTAGCAAATCTGTTTTTGAATTGTTCTAAATAATCACAACACATAAAAGGTACATAAACCCATTTCAAATTAATAGGAATATGGAAAAATAACAGCAACAAAGAGAACCTGCAAGCTGTGTCGTATACTTCCCTTACCTCTGCTCAATCCCTGTGTTGGTTGTTCCTGAAAGCATGTTGTTTTAGGTGCCATTAAAGTCTTAAAATCATTACTTCACTCTGTCCCTGTAGACTTCAAGCAAATCCAAAATGTCACTTTCAAGAAGCTTTTTTTTTCCCCCTTTCTTTCCTAAAACTGTGTTATGTTAAAGGTATGCCAAAAAAATGACAAGGTTCAAGTTTAGGATGCTCAGAGGTTAGGCCCCAGCGGGGGGATCCAGCTGAGGTTCACATATATATTTTTTGTGACCTGAAGGATTCTGACAGAAATTTGGAAAGAATGATGTCATGCAATAGTGTTAAACAGCTGCATATCCTCTCCACCCCAGTGTTAAATTAACTGAGACTGCTGTAATCCAGCAGCTTTTCCCAACCGGCCTCTTCCTTCTTCAGCATTACAATTTGCTGGTAATGCCTATTATTAGTGCCTGTGGTAACACTTTTTGTTGATTGAAAATATATATATATACCTTTATATTACAGATTCATTACATTTATGTCAAGAATGAGTCTATATACCTGACACAAAGGGAGGACTCCAGCACAATTAGTCATTAGGTGGGGGTCCCCCTGCAAAAAGTCCTTGTCCTTTGTGTTTGGGTATTGGTTTGCTTTTCTGCTATTTAAGATGAGCCTTACAGATCATCAGTCAGAACTGGGCCATAGCTCTGATTCCAGTCCAGTTGTTGCATTGGGCCGAGTCCAGCAGCAGGATTGTAGGGAGAAATTAAACTGGCTAAGCTAAAGCATGGACTCGCAGTTGACCAGCTGTAGAGTTTCACACCTATTGTTGCAGAAATCAAGACCATTTATAAATGGAGCTTATGTATTAATCGCCTTCACTGGACCGTGGGATTGAAATCAAACTGAGGTCACCTTTGCTAGAAACAGGATGTGCCGATTTGGCATCTTTTTCCCATGAAACTCATGCTACATTTACTAAGGATGTAGCTGTCAGGATCTGATTGTTTTTCCTCATTCCAGCACCATATTTAGTATGTCAGGGTGCGACAAGGAACACTAGATCGAGTGGGGGGGGGGGGTTGTTGGTATTCTAGAGAAATAAGAGCTTTGATCTTCATTAAACTCTTCTGTCCTGCAGAAAATAGTCGTTAGTTTATGTCACTGTAGTGCAAAAAGATATTGTATCTAGTCTTCAGGCACCATGTAGTCTCTGATGAGGTATATGTGGGTCTGAATTATGCTTTGATTAAGAAGTAATGTCTAGACTTCAGTCAAGAAGTCTCAAGAGATTAAATTTATTGAACTATTTCAGTTCTGACAGTTGACACAGGCTAGATGAAAAGTAGAACTGACTTCAGTAAATTTAACGTTTGATCTTTTGTTCTTATAATCTCCATCCAATTCTTATCAGATTTAATGTGATCTGTTAGAAGAAAAAAAAAATTGCAATGTATTATTAAGTCACTGCATGAAAAAACTTCATCCATAACTTAAACACTCAGCCATAAAATCTAATGTAAAAATAACATCTTAGTCTGGTTTTGACAGATATCTTTTTCAATGAGAGCAGGAATTGCACAAGTTTAATTCTGTTCCATTAAGTCAATTCCGTCTTTTTACAACCTGATGTTTCATAGCCGAGGATAAATGTTTTACAATCAAGAGTAGACTATGACATAATTAAAAATATGCCTATTAATGACAATAACACATTCACACATTTAATACCAACTTAGATTACATTCTCCTAATTAGTCAGTTATATATATCATTATATATATATATATATATATTATATATATATATCTGATTATAATACACACACACACACACACACACACACACATATATATATATATATATATATATATATATATATATATATATATATATAATAAATAACATTGTATCCATGAATTTAAGTATTGTCTGTTTATGTTTTAAAGTAGTTTACATTTGCTTGAATAAAGAGGGTATGTGTCTTATACACAGTTGAGATTTATAGACTAGATCTTTGTGGTAACTGAATTTGTTTACAACCCGAGGGGGAAAAACAATTTAACTAGCATTTGATCTCTCCTTAGTGAATGAAGCCATATAATGCAGCTTATACTGTTGTGAGCTGAGCAGTTCCTGTCTTGAGTTGTTTAAAGACTTTTGATAGATGACATAGTCAGCTTTTTATGAAAGGTTTCAGTGCTGCTGGTAATGAAGTTCGAGTGTCTTTTACATGAAGCACAGTTCACAAACTACCACCAGTATTACAGTATAAATACCTTTTTACATCTACATTTCATATGGGTAGTATTTCTCATTATTCACCTCAAAAGTCCAGTTGTCAAAAGTCCAGCAGACAAAAAGAAACAATACCTAGACAGCTTGTTGAACTGTTTATCGACTTTATATGGATGCTTGCACCGTGTAACAATTTTTTTTTTTGGTTCCTGGGTAGTAAGTGTTATTTCCTAATTGCTTATGCCTCAGAAGTATAGAAAATGTATGTTATTCCCCACAAACTTTGCTTTTGTGACCAGGACAGTGATATTTTGAAATGTACCTATTTTCCAGAACATTCCAGATAGATTCAGTGCTGAGTAAACTTGGAGTAACTTCTAGAACTTCCCAGTAATATAAATAGTAGTATAAATACAGGGGCCTTAAGCCCACCAGTTCAGTTTAGTTCCAGCTGCCTAAGTGGATACATATCTGCATTTTTCTGAGATGGTATCAAGAGGCTGCAATGGTGGCATTCCTGATGGGTCTCCAAGGCGGTTTTACCAAGTTTCCCTGCTATCTTTGCCTTTGGGACAGCAGGGACACCAAGGCGCACTACCACAGGCAGGACTGGCCACAGCGGACCGAATTCTCTGTGGAGAGGAACAACGTCAAGTGGGAGCCACTGGTGGACCCCCGGAAGGTGCTGATGCCACCACTGCACATCAAATTGGGCCTTATGAAACAATTTGTCAGACCTCTAGATAAGGAGTCGGCAGCCTTCAAGTACCTTCAAGACTTCTTCCCTAAGCTGTCTGAGACAAAGGTCAAAGCCGGTGTCTTCGTCGGACCACAGATAAAGAAGATCCTGGAGTGCAATGAATTCCCCAAGAAGCTCACTAGTAAGGAGAAAGCAGCTTAGAACAGCTTTGTCGCAGTGGTTCGGGGCTTCCTGGGCAATCACAAGGCCAAAAACTATGTGGAGCTGGTTGAGACTCTGGTGAAGAACTACAGCACAATGGGCTGTAGGATGTCCCTCAAAGTCCATATCCTTGATGCTCATCTTGATAAATACAGGGAGAACATGGGAGCATTCTCGGAGGAGCAAGGCGAACACTTGCACCAGGATATACTGGACTTTGAACGCTGCTACCAAGAACAGTATAACGAGAACATGATGGGAGACTACATTTGGGGGCTAATTCGTGAAAGTGATTTACAGTATAATCGTAAATCCCGAAAAACTACTCACTTCTAAATCTTTTGTAGTCATTTTTGTATTACTTTAGTATAAATACATGTTAATTTGGATTCATATGTTGTTTTTTTCTGACTTTATGTGAACGAAAAGACCGTTTTCTCATTGGAAATAGGTAAATTTCAAAATATCACTGTCCTGGTCACAAAAGCAAAGTTTGTGGGGAATAATAGCCATTTTCTATACTTTTGATGCATAAGCAATTAGGAAATAACACTTACTACCCAGGAACAAAAATTGTGTTACATAGTGTTGTTTTCTAAGTTGTGGACTTATTTGATTTTTCAGTCATAAATTCCATCAGACTGTCAATGAAGCAGACGAAGGGCAGTGTTGCATTTTTACACTGTCCTTTACCAAATACAACAGCTATCTGAGTTCAACTGGATGCAAATAGCACATAAAAACGCATACAAAGAAAGCTCACACACTGTACACATTCACTCACATCCTCACCCAGTACATGCGCATTCCCTCATTCACACACAGACTGCTGCTGCTGCTGCTGTAAGCCTTTTCGTGACTAGCTGTCATTAATCTTCCTCCTCCAAGAGCAGGATCTTGACATGGTGCCAACAGCAGTTGGGGAAAGCCAAAAAAATCTTCCAGAAACAGAGCTGCTTTTCTCGTTTCCAAACCGTTCTCGCCTTGCTGGCCCCCAGGGCTTCGCTGCAGAACAAAAGATTTTTTCTGGACGCAACAGAGTGCTGCAAGCACAAAAGCACAGTCAAACAAATAAAATCGTTAACATCACTTTGAACAATGTTGTTTAATTGCTGCCCTGGTTTGTCTGCTGTGCTGTAGACAGTGGACAAACCCCCCCACCTTATTATTTTTCACACTATTTATTAATTTTTTTTTTAATGCAATTGGAGATGTTACAGATATCCAGGTGGCGTGGCTCAGCAATCACATCACAATGCCATTGTTGTCACATTTAAAACACAGCTTATAATTTCCCCTGTGGGCAATCACAAGAAACAAAACACAAAAAAACCCAATAAAGATATTTTATTATTTTTAGGTTTATGGTGGGGGGGTGGGGGGTTGTTTTTGTTTTAATTCAGAGCTCCCTCGTCATCTTTCTTGCTTTTATAATTTGCTAATCATTGCCAGTTTAATGAAGGTCATACATGACCAAACCAACCTGACTCCAGAGCTTATAACTTGCTTCAGTTTCCAGATCAACTGCTGCATTTAGGATCGTCTTAATACAGGGGGAGGAATAATTGAAGCAGCAGCAGGATTGGCTAGACAGCCAGCCACTGATTAACTTCCCACTACTCCTCAATTAGAACATTCTGTGTCCCAGTACTAGCAGTGATAGAGACACACAATCACCGGCTGTATGGATGGTTTCACAGCCCTGACTAGCACTAACTATCTTAAATGACCTAATTTCACTCAGATAATCTAGTAAAAAATGTGTGCTAAATGGGGCCTGTGAAACCAGCCCATAAACTTGAATTATGATACTAAAACACTGACGTATTCTCTCATCAGCTATTAACAACAAACGAAACATCAATGCTTGATTTATGCGTAGATAAATTAAACATTTTAAAAAATATATTTAAGCCATTTACAATACCTCCAGAATAGTATTATTTTATCCAGTATAAACATTATAAATCTTTTTTTTAAGTAAGGTCTGTTGAAACAAGCAAATAATATATAATGCTGTAATTGTTCTTTTTCTTTTCTTTCAGTAATCTTGCCATTGGAATCGGGATTCAGAACTTCCCAGAAGGCCTTGCTGTGAGTCTTCCACTTCGAGGTGCTGGAATGTCAACATGGAAGGCTTTCTGGTAAAATAAATTCATATACAATATATGCAACATTAGCTTTTTTGACAAGCCAAAATCTTTTTAAAGAAGAGCACTGTAGTATTTTTACAAACACAGGAAAATACGTGTGTGTGTGTGTGTAGCTCTGGAAAAAATTAAGAGACCACTGCAAAATTATCAGTTTCTCTGGTTTTACTATTTATAGGTATGTGTTTGGGTAAAATGAACATTTTTGTTTTATTCTATAAACTACTGACAACATTTCTCCCAAATTCCAAATAAAAATATTGTCATTTAGAGCATTTATTTGCAGAAAATGACAACTGGTCAAAATAACAAAAAAGATGCAGTGTTGTCAGACCTCGAATAATGCAAAGAAAATAAGTTCAGATTCATTTTTAAACAACACAATACTAATGTTTTAACTTAGGAAGAGTTCAGAAATCAATATTTGGTGGAATAACCCTGATTTTCAAGCACAGCTTTCATGCGTCTTGGCATGCTCTCCACCAGTCAAGTCTCTTCCTCTTATTCTGCACTCTTAACAACGGTTTCTTTGCAGCAATTCTTCCAGTTAGGCCAGCTTCACGCAATCTCCTCTGAACAGTTGATGTTGAAACATCTGTACTTCTAGTAGCATTTAGCTGAGCTTGTATTTCAGGGGCAGTTAATCGTCGGTTTCGCGGACTTGTGACTCGAATGAACTTGTTCTCTGATTCTGAGGTCACTCTTAGCCTGCCTGACCTTGTTCGGTCCTCATGAGTGCCAGTTTCTTCAAATCGTTTGATGATCTTGGCCATAACAGTTACAGACACTTGCAAAGTTCTTGTGATTTGTCTTAAAGATTGACCTTCATTTCTTAAAGTAATTACAGTCTTTTAGACAGGCAGAATGATGTACAACACTGTTCAAGTCACCTAGTTCTGTACCAAGGCCGTTCTATTATCTGCACGTACTGGCAGTGGACTTTTGACTTTGTTTCAGATCTATTTCTGATGTAATCCAGGTGAAAACAACATGAGCATGTTGCATGTAATAAAAGCATGTTCATTAGAAGAAGAAAAAAAAAACAAGCTTGAATCCTGTGTCCAGTATTTTACAAGCTATAAAACACTGAAGAAAGGTAGTTTCAAGAAAAGTAGTTTCTGTTGCCAAAGAATACATTTTTTGGTGCATATACACTTTGTGGTGTCAAGTGGTGGGTCCATTTCTGTTATCTTATCTCAGCAGTTTTTCTTTCTACCACTGTCTGTTGTTTTTTTTTTGAAAGAACCAACATTTTTTCAGATCTTACACCCACGCTCTTTGCAGAGAAGATACCAGCATATACTGGTGTTTGCTGCTACAGCACATAGGAGATTAGTGTAGCACTACTTGACATTATCTGCTGTCTAAACATACAGACAACACTTATCAGACCACCTAGACTGGATTGCATTTTTGGGGGGAATAGGGAGAAAGAACCTTGCTATGTATCCGAATATTGATTGTGAGTGCACCTGTTGTCCTTTTGGCTGGGGCGTGATGCACACTGTGCAGTTGCTTTGAACTCTACATTAATTTGTGTTACACACTTATGAACCCAAGCATGCCGTTTGGGTGAAATTGGCAAATATTTTTTTAAAGAGCATTTTTATATATTTGGGGTAGTGAATCAGTCATCGTGCAATCTCACTAAAAATATATATTTTGCAGGACAGCATTTTCAAAGCTACTTCTGATTGATAAAATGTTTCCTGTTTCTATCAGTGATGCCAAGAACTCTCCTGCAGCCATAACTGGAAGTGTGTTATTTTTTTGTCTCGTGTGATTTCCTTGTCCTCTTTCTGCAGGTACGGGCAGCTGAGCGGGATGGTGGAGCCCATGGCAGGGGTGTTGGGTGCCTTTGCTGTGGTCGTGGCTGAGCCACTGCTCCCCTATGCTCTAGCCTTTGCTGCTGGAGCCATGGTTTACGTGGTGATGGACGACATCATTCCTGAGGCACAAGTCAGGTGAGAACTGCTGCTGGTCCTGTGTCTGGACTTGTATTTTAAAAATTATGAATGCTGAGCATGTTTATCAGAAATGTAAAAATGGTGCAAGCATTGAAGTGCATAAGCTTTGTAAATCTGCTCCAAACATGGCAAAAGAAACCGAATGAAACAGTCCTTTTGTTTTGTAGTGGAAACGGAAAGCTGGCCTCATGGACCTCCATCCTGGGCTTCGTAGTGATGATGTCACTGGATGTCGGGCTTGGCTAATTCACAGTTGTCCTGCTAGCTCCCAAACCAGGAACGATTTACCAGCCGTCTTCAGTGAAAAGGACCGATCTCTTATTTTCTTTCCTTCATGCAGTTTGTTTACTGGAAAAAAAAAAATGCTGGTTACTATTTTATTGTGGGCAATTGTAAAGGTTTTTATTATGATTATTTTGATTGTATGTTATCGTTTTGTTTGTAAGACCATTCCATTTTACAGATGACTCGATGGGCCAGATTGATGTTAACTATAAAATACTTAATCTACTGTACTGTGCGGTAAAGACTTCTGATTGCTGTATTGTAGAGTCACGTCCATAGGCAGGCCCCATTCATTTATTCTGTCACATGTTACCTCTGTAGCAGAGACCAGAATAGTTCAGGTCTCCATTTGGCCGATCAGAAATCTGTCTAATACCATACCCACTGACTGTTTTGTACTCATTGTGTTTTTACAATACCAGCTGGTCTATGGCTACATAAACTGTAAAAAAAAAAAAAAAAGATATCTCAGCACCATTATGAGTGATAAAGAATATGAATAGACCACAGTATGAATTTGCCTCTGCTTTTCAAAATTGAGCATCCCATAAAAGGAGAGGGTGGTTATTTTTTTAAGAGCAGCTCCATACATACCACACTTCATACAATGCAACAATAGCTTTCAAGTGTATATTATTTTCAATAATGGGGAGGGGGGTGGGGGTAGATAAGCCAAGGTAATGATTGTATACATTTAAAATATGAAAGGATTTAAAAGGGCTGTCGTATTTCTTTTTGCCCTGGAGGATAAGCTTGCTGTGATTGACGCACTGGCAGTCTGCCAGACCATGTAGTTATCACAGCAAACAAAAGCTGTCACCAGCGAGGTGTGGCATGTAGTAGAGAACAATATCAACAGAGAATGATTTCCTAGCATGACACTAATGCTCGGTGTGAATGTTAGTATTTGTTTTCAACTAGTTGTTTATCTTTGTATTACCAGTGGGAAAAAAAACAATATAAATATTTCTCGCTGAGCTAGATGCACTAAGCTCCAGTGTTCAATCATTTATTAGAAAATTGTAGATTGGCTGTAGCAAACGTCAAATTAATATTTTCAGTTGTTTTTCATTTCTAATTTTGCGCTGGAGCTTAGTAGATTGGGACTGGCGTGATTCCACTAGAACGGGGCAGCTATTTGAATTCAATTCTAGACGGGAACGGCAAAAAGGGGATGTTTTCTTTAAAATGATCAATTATATTCATATTAAAAAAGAGAATGCAAAGAATTGCATATTGAACAGGGTCTGTGCTTGGGCTCGGATAGTGAGGTACTCCAGTCCAGCAAAAACTCCCAACATTTGATGTATTACTGAGATGAGCGTATGAGAGAAATCATGTTTCGTCAACTGTTATTTCGGCAATGGAAGGAATATTGCATTAATTGCTGCCGCTGTAATAATTCGCTATTTAGACTAAAGCTTCCATATTGAAAGGCCACAATCTCAAAGAGTCTCTTCTTAGATTAATAAATACAGAAAACAACAAAGTAATTGTTTTAGCGATGAAGTGGTGTAGTCCCTTGCTGAAGCCCCAGATCGGTGTGGGACAGCCTTACAACATATCTGATAGGCAGACTTGTAGGCGTTCACATTTTAGTTCAGAAACTAGCTCCACTGGAGTACTCCTGTCATATTTATAGCTCAATTCTTAATGCTTCATGCTGTACGTAGAGAGAAGACTCTAAAATGGAAGATATGGCCAGCATTCTTTTTTCACCCCCAGTGTGTGTATCTGAGCTTGGACATCATGATGCTTATGCTTGATTTGTCTGTACCTTTTTATGTTAAGGGTGACGTTAATAGTTACTCTGTGGTTTTGTTTTTTTTAGATTTTAGCGTTTTACCCTAAATTCACACTAATGTGCCGAGGTTTACTACATTTTTGTTCCAGTCTAAAGTTTACACCACTGTGATTCATCTATAATAATAATTGCTAAAGGGCTAAAACTTGCATGCATATTGTTTTTTACTAGCCATTCTGACCACCACTACTGTACAAGCTTGTCATCGAAGCATGTCGAGGATGCAGAAAGATTGTCACTGTTAAAGCGACAGTTATAATCTGTCATTCCTGATAGACTGCTAGATTAGGGATGGCACACCCCCCAGGAACAATGAGGAAATAATCTACAAACAACGACAATGTCAGGGATTTAATGTGGCACACAACAGTGCTAAAAATGCAAAGGCATTAAATTAGTGGGGTTTTTTTTTGTTTTTTTTACTTTGCTTCTTGTATACTTTGGAGATTTCCTAAATTAAGTATAGCCTGCCAAGACAGGTCAGTTTAAATTAGAAAATCTACAAAATAGAGGGGAATGTTAAGCTTCCAAGAGTTGGTTGTTACATAATGCTGAAACCAGCTCATTCTAACATCTGGGAAGGGAGGTGTCACTGGTTTATGAATTGTACAAACACAATTATGTACAAAATGTAAACACAATAGCAGGGAGCGCATTTAGTTTTCCAGTGTTTGATTTATTCTGTTTTGTTTTATTTAAATAAAGACCTTAGTTGACGCTCCAGGTGAGAAGGAGATATCGGTTTATTTTTATGTGCAACATGAAAAATAAAATCCATGTACTGTAACTTTGCCACATTGGGATCTTTGGAATAAACTGCTTTTGCCGAACGAATAATTTTTTTTTTTTGCCTTATTTTGTTAATAAATGCTCACTGATCTTCTTCATCAAGGTTCATGAAAAGAAACAGTAAACAGCTTAAGAAATACACAGAAACGGAATGGTTTATGTAGCGCATTCAAGTCATTCTGTTCTGAAGTCAAGCAAGAGCAAGTTCCTGACAGTCAAAAATCTGAGTAATCTGAGAGCTGTGGTTTGGGTTGTTTGGCTGAATTGCCTTTTGAGTCGGTGCCTTATTATACTGCATCATTATAAATATATATATATATATATATATATATATATATATATATATATATATATATATATATATATATATATATATATATATATAGCCAATTCGGTGTAGATCTATTAAACATTTCATCTTTTTCTTTCAAGTTTTGTGGTTTCCAGCGCTTGTTTATTTTAGTATTGCAGGTCTGCCTGCATGTCTCCCTCCTTGTTATTCTTCCCTCATTCACCCCCCTGTTTAGCCTTTCTGAAGTCCAGGGCTTCAGGGTTTGGAATTCCTAGCTCAATAGTGGTGTTCTGCCTTCTAGATTTTTTATTTTTTTTTACAAGAATAGGATCCCTCAGCACCTAACATTTAGGCTTGTTAACAGCAAATAAACTAAATTCCCACATTTTTGGAGGATGCACGAGGACACAAAACACATTAATGAATTTTAAAGCATGTTCTTTTTGTTCTCTTTTGTTTAGTATTGTTTAAAACTTATCTGTAGATGTTCACTCAGAAGCCATGTATAAAATCAAATTTGGCAACAACAAAAAAATAAATAAATCTTCCGATAGCTTACCAATTGAACACCATCTATCATCAATCAATGTTTAAAAACGCTTTTTATTAGATTCTTAAATCGACCTGTTCCTGGTCTATTTCCTTTCATTCACATAAGGGACAAATAATGTCCTCTTCAAATACTTTCAAAGGACCCAAACCTGTTACAGCCAAAGAAAATAGCTCCCCCCCAACATCTTCCTACCTGATAACAGGTCTGAATGAGTTAATTGCACTTTCAGATAACACCACCTTTGGACAAAGTAAATATTATTGTTGTGAGCTCTACTGTAGGTATAAGCTAGAGAAATGCCTACTGGATCCATATTAGATACAGTGCAGTCAATCAAAACTGTTACCTATAATGGCTGGCACCCAGAAAAACATGATACACCTAATAATTCCCTCTTATAGAAGCTAAAACCAGTCAGCAGGTGCAGCTTATTAGCTGGAGGTATACTGTATACAGGTTTTATAGGGATATAAATCCTTCTTTTTAAAGTGAATGGTAGCGTGGAACAAAGGAGTTTATTGAAGTTGTAGGAATAGCACGAGTGTGCTCTATTCTCCATTGTGTATGCAGGGAAGAAAAGAGCTGAGTAAAGAAGTTAATGTGTATTAAATATACACTAGCTATAAATGATGCATTTTATTCTGAGCACAGGGGAGATTCGTGCCTTTTAATGAGTTTAATAGAGGTTCTAGAACTAGAAGATTTTGCTAGTGTCAATTTTACTACAGGAGGGACGGAAATAAAGCTCCCATTGCAAAGCAGTTTGGTCCCTTCTAGGATTTAGCGTAAGACTTTACATAGAAAATCGTTGCTTCATTTTAAATAATTTTATCTTAAGAATATATTATAGTATTATATTAGAGTAACACACTGTGTCATTGTCATCAAGTTCAAGTTACTGTCATCGATGAAAACGTCAATTTAAGTGAATGGCTGTTTCTGGTGGGGAGGGGGGGGGGGGGGCAATTAGTGGGAAATTAGTCATGGCTTGGAACAGTGCTACAGTGGAAACTATTCAGATGATTTGATATTATGCTGACAACTTGGCTATTGTTTTTATAAATACATTTCCCTAGCTGTAGGGAAGCCTGCAAATACAACTGCCCTCTGTACAGTTAGACACTGAGATTTAAATATCTCAGACAGCAATACTATGCCAACATTTTCCTTTACAAAAAATTAGTTTTTTTTTTCTTTTTTTTTTGCACACATACAGTACAGAAGAACAATAAGCTCATTCAAACTTGTTTTAACTGGGCTATAACATGGCAATTAAAGCACTTTTAGACCAGACTTGGGGAGTTTATTCTAAATTATATGCTGACTGGGTATTGATAAAGACTTCAGATACTTAAAGCCAGCCAGGTTCCCAGAAAACAAGCCTTATACCCTAATTATAGATCTAGGAAGTTTCAAACATTCTGTACTATCCAAAGCAGAGGTCATCCTCAGTGGAACAATTAAGTTCTCTGAACTTAAGCCACCTTTTTGTCTGCAACTGGGAGCGTTGTGAAAGCAACTTTAAATCAGGCCCACTTTTCCATTAGCAGCCTTTGAGATTAAACTGATTTCAATCGAGACTTTGCCAGCTCAAATACCATAGTAAAAGCATGTAAAAGAGTAACAAAGCTTAGTGAAAGCACGGAAAAGTCTCGAGAAGCCCAAATCTTTGCGGTTGGGATTTGTCTAGTCAGTAAGGCATGGTTTTATGGGAAATAACAGATAATTGAAAAATATACCCTATTTTTTGCCATATTTAGACTAGATAAATGGATTGAATTAATATATTTACTGCTACTGTTATACACTAAATTATTATTTAACACAAATCTAATAAAACACAGTTTAAAAAAATTCCAATACACCACAACTACATTTTCATGAAAATATATATAAAAAAAAAATCTCAGCTTGCCACAATCCTTTAGTGAATCAGCGTGAGAACGGAAGAAAAAGTAAACAAGCATTGAACAAATTAGCTGCAGTAAATGCACACAATGCCTCCCATTGAGAAGCAGGGCACACTAACTGCCATACCTTTACAAGGATAGAGATTGGCTGAGAAGACAATAGCCGTTGTTTTTACGATTCCATGACTTTATTCAATAGTGTGTGAAGGGTACAGTAGGGTTACAGTAATATTCCATAATAAAAGCTGATACTGTATGCTACAGCAGCAGTCAGGTAACAGTTACTCAGATGAAATAGCCACTTCACTTCTACCTAATACTTTAAACAAAGGCTTTGCATTTGCATTAGTCCCACATAGACTGCAACGACTTCAACGCTTTAGCAGCAGCCTTGAAGGCAAAACAATTCAAATTCAACATACTGTAGCTTTACCAAGAAGTTAATAGGTAATGAAACGGCCACCGACTTTTTTAAAGAAGTGTTCGTTTTCCCATGAACAATCACTTCTTTGGAAACCCTCCATTTCATACAACATGAAAGCGATTATTGTTATAAGGTAGGTACACCACTCCCTCATTGTAACACAGGTGTGATTCAAGCACTTCTATACAGTATAAAGAGACTCTTATTATATTTTTGTGAAGATGATATCGGCAGCATTAAATGAAAGTGGACATAGATAACTTAACTTATTTTATATGAGACGTGCAAACCGTACCCATTCCTATTTCTTGGCTGCCCGCAAAAGGAGGATATAAAGGCGGAACATGGACTTTTAGTTTGGTATTGTTGCTTTTTCAGTCTGCATGTTGGCGCAGCACCCCACCTTTTTTTTTGACGGGATATGGATTAATATGTATTGGATAAGTTACCTTTATAATATATCTACTGTATGAGCTTATTTTATTGGTTCATCTTGACAACATGCTTGTTGTGATTTTACTAGGCCGTCTGTTGTCAAATTTCAAAGGCTCACATCACTTTGACTCATTCCAGGTTTTTTCTAGGAGCTCAATTAACCTACAGCCCCTGATCTCAAAGCCAAAGTCTAATGACCCTGACAGCACAGCTGCGTTGCTATGGGGGCAGAGTCTTGATGGCGCTGCTGGGTCTCAAAATGCCAATTAAGAGAGGGAACACTTCATATACAGCTATGGCCGAAAGTCGCCCTGTAGAATTAACTAATTTTGCTTCATAAAGTCGAATGCAACCTGCTGAATAATGTTAAGTTAACATAGTGAATTACATACCACTTTGTAGTTTTCCACATACTTAACTAAAAACTGATGTGACATTTCAAAATCTAAACACTGTGCTATTATTACGGCTTCCAGTAAACTTGCAATATCATTTTGTAGTTTCTTTGATTACATGATGTTAAATAAAAAAAAACTAAATTATGTTCATGTTGTTTTTTTCTCAATCCTAAAATTCTAGGCAATGTAAAACTTTTGGCCATGGCAGTACACTGCAGTTTGAGGTGTATGATTTCAAAAACAAACCAAAAAACTGATTGATGAGCAAGTGACAAGGCAGAACTGATATCACAGGCTGTAGTTGGACATGAGCTGCCCAACGTATACAAGAGGAAACACTTTGTGTTCTGACTGGTCACCACTATGGGAATCTCGTAAATCCAAATACAAGAGCTTGAATAAAAAAAATAAAATAGCTGAAAAAATGCTGTATATAAATCAATTACAAAAACTGCTAAGCTGTACAGTAACAGAAGGAAGTAGTGGGATTGGGAGACATGCTCATTAAGTAACTGTTTTTGCTGCGAATTGCCAATAGTCCTTGATTAAATATGAGGATGTGGATAGCATGTGTTGTTGTTTTCTTCTCCCCTCAGAAAAAAAAAACATTATGAACTGCCAACATGGCTATTAAGTACTTAGGGAGAGCAAATAAACATAAAAAAAGGAATAAAAGATGAACTTGAGCCCCAAGTTTGAATCTAAAGCATTGACTCTATATATAGTAGTCAGCAGACTGCATCCATTTGGCCATCAGTCCTGTTTGTTTCAATAAACTGATAGCCCATCTTTATTGCCAGGAAGGTTACAGTAGAGCCAATGCAACATATCCAGTGGGTCGGTAAGGATGTTTTCACACAATTCAAAAATGTCTTTCCAATCAAATTTTTTAGTTTTTATTTAGTTTTACCAACAAGACCTCAAAATGAGATTACGGAACCCTGACCCCTGAAGTAAACCTTGGAAATGTGGGTGACGCTAGTTTCAACAGCACCTCAAGACTACATCTCCTAATTCTCCCAGGCTTGTCTTTTCCTACGGCTTAATGCCAAAGTGAACATGCATGTTCTGTGCTCTTAGATGAGGTAAAACACTCCTAATGTGAAAGTGTGTTGTAAATGTAGTGTCAGTTAATAGTGAAGTTTCAGGTAGATAACTCAGCTTAATGTGAACACCAACATAATCAAAACACCAACATAAATGGGAGACATTGGCAAGGACTGGATGGACATAAACATTTATCAAAATATCAAACCATACATTTGTTTAATTCATGCGCCGCTGTGAATGGCTTCACCATCCCACGAATCACGCATTTATTGTCTATAATCATGGTAAACCAGTATGCCTCAACTCAGGAGTAAGTATACTGTTCTCACAGATTCAATATTCTCAGCACCAAGCCACACAGTATTAAAACATTCTTAGTCATATGTGCCTTTGTGTATTAGCTTAAGCATTCTTCATCAGGACACACAGCAGAGACTAAACATCTCTGCTATTCAATAAAGGCACTGCACACAGAACAATGAATATGGTTTAGAGGCACAGTAAGTAGAGTAAGGTTCAGTGCTTTCTTGGATCTTACCATTCCAGTCTGCCCTGGGTCAGCAACCTTGATTAGCATTTTGAAATCAAGAAAAATGTGTTTGATGTTTCTGATGGGCTTCGTTTGCAGTTACAGTCAACCGGTTCTTTCTCCAAGTAGGTACTGAAATTGGAGAGGTTTTCTTACTTGCAAAACTGATAACTTGTGATGACAAAGACTTCTGTGTTTTTTTTTTTTTTTTAATACAGCTCTGTGATATTAGGCTGTGTTTTGTAATCTGCATCAGATGGATGTGATGTTAGAGGTTGTGCAAAGAACTGTGATCGGTAAAACTAATTGTGATTATCCTGGCATAAATAAACAAATTCAATTCAATTCAATTAAAAAAAAACATAGCAGTAAAATGCTTAGGAAAACATTGTGCACTTGTCTTATTTCTTGACAGTGACTGTGGATCATTTTATACATATCACAATACTACAGCATACAGTGACATGACACAGTTTTTGATACTTTTTTTTCTCCCTAGGGGAGTGAACGATACACTTTGCAGGTGTCTGGTTATTGTAGCTGTCACATCACATTATAAACAGACCTTGATTAGAGATCTGTTCTCAGGTACCCCCTTCAACAAGGAGGATTCCCTTAATCGTCACCATAGATTATTAAAAGATACAGGTTAGAATTCCAGTGTTTGATTGCTCACATAACTACGGCAGATTAGATTTTTTTGAAAAAAGTGGAATTAAAGAGAGTCTTGTTTATGTATTATTTATTTATTTGATTTACAGGCTCACATACTAATTATTAGGCAAATTATTTATAGTAAAAGAAATGGTGCAGGCTCAACCTTCAACAAGTGTGTCTTCACTAACTGAAACGTTGTAAACTTCAAAACAAGCTGAAGGTTAATGAAACACACACACATTTTTTTGTTATAAGCTAATAAACTAGCCCAAGACGGTGCAGCCTAATTTAATTTACACGACAAAAATAAACAGAAATCCCTGTGCAGTCCAGACCGAACATTATCAGGGAAATACAAATCGCTGGGAAATGTTACAGCATGTCTTTCCTCTATCATGTTCCAAGTCACATAATTTCCAGATGGATTTTTCAAAAGCACTGAGTAATCACTCTGGTTTACATTAACCATCTATCATGGATATTCCAAGACCTTTCATAAAAAATATGTGGTTGATGCATTCCAGTGGTATTCCCTCGTGTCTGGTGTGGTATACGGTGATCAAATCTGTCCTTTAGAGTACTTGCACTCTGCTGTTACATATTTACACAAAGTTTTTCACGTTATAAAATGTTCTTTAAATGTTAAAACAGAAGAACGCAACGTCACTCTTGAGGAAGCTGTTACTTTGCTGCTTCTCTCGTGTCACTTCAAAAGATGTCATTCCTCTGAATGCAAAGTAGTGATCTAAAACACCATACGGTTTCTAACAGGGTAATCTTGTACAACAACATTAACAGGGGTTGTTGTTTATTGTTACAGACATGCAAGCATTAACTCAAGTGATTTCATAATAATTACGTCTGCAATCATCTTGCAACATCTTGAATGTAGTAAGCAATTCGGCAGAGTGGTCACGCCAGAACCCAACTTTCACAAGTGAAATTACTTTCCTAGTCTCAACTTACAGCAGCCCACAGTGTGCATCAGCTAATCACAATCAAATACCACAACAAGATTAAAAGGTGAGATTTAAAGTACTCGGAAGATGTCCATGAACGACAAGTTGGAGTGCCATCCCACATCATGCCTCACTGTTCTGACTTAGGCCTTTGTGGTGCCATCATTTGCTTAAATCCATACCTGAATGGTTAACTTCAAACCAAAACTGTGGATTTCCTCGTGGAGAATCTTAGTCTCTGATTTTGTTTTATTATTAGTTATATTTGGGGTGGGGGTGGTGGGTTAGCTATGTGATTTTATGCTACAGCCCAGCTCCTTGTCTTCCACTGCTGAAGGAATTAATCCTAGGTGAGGTGCTGCTGCAGTTGCTGAGTCAGCGGTTGATCTCACTGTTTCCTGATAGCTGTTGAGTCAGAGCTCAGGAATGTGTCTTTGTGAGAAGAATAGGGAAGAGGGTTGCCTTTGCTATGCATCTGTGTGTGTGTGTGTGTGTGTGTGTGTGTGCAAGTACGAGAGAGAGAGAGAGAAAACGGGGTGGGACTCTCCTGGGATTGCGTGCGGACATCAAATGTTTACCTGAAACAAAAAGGGGAAGGTGTTAAAGAAATAAAAAAAAAAAAACGCCGGCTGTGGTCTAGAGGAGTAGGCGGGGACCCAAAGCAAGAGCTTCGCACGCAACTTAACAATACTACCATTATAATACACACACATGCAAAAGAGAGCATTACGCAGACTATAATACCTGAGTCACAGCTTCTTAAGAAATCCAACGAGCAACCTCAGTGAAGCAGATTACAGAATGAGTCTCATTCTCCTCGGGCTTTGTTGAACTTGGCAACTTTGTAACAATTAACTCTTTGGGGGGATACCAGCTCCACCATTTCTTAATGAAGAACATACAAACAGTTTGGTTATACTGTATATTCATATGAATACTATTAATACCCCTGCTGCATGTGTTTTAAGCCTATGGCAGACGATGTTTATTTCTGGATTGTACAACCCCACGTTTTGTATGTGTGTATGGAAAATGCTTTGGGTAAATACTGAATAAAAAACCTTGCACTGAACATACCCTACTGTAGAAACTTTATAGATGATCTCTGATCAAGCAGATAATCTCATGGTTTATTATCCCTTGTTAACCACTACACTATAGACTACACACTGAGTACAGCTGTTGTTCTTGCCTATGCATAGACACGCAGCAGAAAACTGCTACAAACTCTTTTACTCCTCTGATTCGCTGACAGCAGTGTCAGTCAGAGGCCTGATTGGCACCTTGCGTGTTAAGGAGAGCTGGTTGGGGATGGCCTGGGGCCGCTGCGGTCTGCACTGTGTGTGTATAATAAACAGTATGTGTGTGTTAAAAGCACAGACAGGCTCTGGCAGATCAGGCTTCCCAGTCAATAGCAAGCCTGCTATAAGAGCGCAGATACAATAGGCAGCATTGTTCTGTGAGGCAGGCCCCTGCGTGCTATAACTCTGCTTCACCTGAGGACTGAAACAGGTGTATCTCTCCTAGTCACGCATATACACACTGATAGTAGCCTGACTTCATCCAAATGGGAAACTCATTTACGGGAAAAAGGATGAGGAGTCACTGCTCTGAAACTACTAGTCTAGGGCAACATTTTCTAGACTTCTTGTCCCAGACATTTGTTTGTTTATTTGATGACTATTATTTTTCATTGTATAATTGCGTGTGATTATACACTGAAGTGCATAATTGCTGCTGGTAATCAAAGAACACCTCTGCAAATGAGATGTTAGAGTATGTCAACAGGAGGAGACACAATTTCTATTGCCCTAATGCCACGTGTTGTGGTCTCTTTGTGAATTGCGCAATATTTTCAATGTTGTTGGTCCCACAGTTGCTGATCGGTGATCATTTGTTTATATTTGTCACCGAGTAATGTAAAGGTCATTTTATTTTTGTAAGTATATTTTATGTTGCTTAAGTCCAATTTGGCTATACCTGTTGAAATCATAATGATACATGAGATAAGAGAGTAATAGTGGACAGTTATGCAATATTGGCACAGCACACAATAATGGAACAGTCTGTACAAAAAACAAAATACAAACATCTTAACATGAATAAACAGCGTTGGTATCAAACCTCTGGGAACAGTTATCACCAGTCTCTGCTTAAGTAACCCTTTTAACCTGAAGTTTGAGTTTTACTTTACTTTTAGGGTATTAAATAAAGTCACTTGTTTACAGAATAGCCCTGGCAAGGAAGGGTAGCTTTGTGTGGGAAATCTGAGGACATCCTAGTATCTAAAACATCTGTGAAATAACTTGATACAGGCACCACATGTGTGAATATACAACATCATTCTATTGTTGTTTTGTGTTTGTAAGTCCAGGGGGTATTTATTTATTTTTGTACAGTTTCAGTCCACAAAGAACAAAGTTGGTTGAAAATCTAAATAAATGCTAAAGCCCTCAGGACAGTCTATGTGGTAAACCTGCATTCTACAGATACATTACCTCTACATATTCTCAATCCTGAAGCTTGTGAATGACTTGGGTCAATCTCTGACATACAGGTACAAAGTCTAATACAACATTCAAACAAAGGTCAAAATATGTATCAAAACAACTTTCCCAATGCAAATTAAGCTGTCTATAAATTAAGTCAACAATTGTTTAGTTTAAAAAAAAAACAACTGTCAGTTTTGTTTGGAAGGGAGTGTTTACACGTGATTCTGAACTGGCTCTGTTTGTTTGTTTCATTGTTATTGGCATGTTGGAATCCAAAACTTTGATCACGAGTTACTTTCGACAGGCGTTTAGTCAAACTTTTAGCAGAGAATGACGTATATAAATACAGTCCGACCGATAACTCAAGACCCACTGTCAAATGCTTCGGACAATCAAACTACAACCAAGTCATAAAAAGAATACCTCCAAACCATTTCAAACAAGTGCTGTAACAGTGTAGGAGAAATGATAAACTAGCAATAATCAATAAGTATGGGAACTCAAAACCAATTATTTGCTTCAAAAGTTACCTTGTATTTCATGAAGTCCTTTAGATTAGATTAGACCAGGCTAAACTGATCTGTAATTCCAGGGTTTGTGGAACACCCAATATAACAAATAGTTCCCAAGATAAGTACATTCTTTTTTTTTGCATTTTATGGCAAAAACCACAGATAATCCTAGTAAGCCATCTTTGACCAGGTCAAAGATGGCTTACTTCTTATGAGAAAACATAATTATTCAATGGAGAAATAATGGGAAAATATCCTTTTTGATCACCAAATTCTTATCACCACAACTTTTTAGGAAGTAAATCGCTTTGTGGTGGTGATGGACACAGTAACGTAAGCAATCCATACAAGCAGCCCTGTGGGAATGGTAAAGCTTAGATGTGCTGCAACGAAATGTAATGCATTCATAGGCATCAACAGTTCTCGCAGCAAAGAATACACTAAGAGAAACCAAGTGCTAGTGCCCAACTATGCATACTTCAAATAATGTAAAACAGAAATGCAAAAAAAGATGTGTACACAACAATTTTCTATGCAATACGCACAGAGGATTGTGACTGTGTGACCCAGCAGTCCAGCTGGCGTTCTACCAGGTCAATCAGACACATGGCACAGCCTAGTTGTGAGGAAATGAAGCAGATGTAGGTGAAGGTGGTTATGAACTAGACAGATTGAAACGATCTGCAGTCGACTGAAATAAAAAGCCGGTCAGGCTGTTGTTTATTCACAACACCCTCAGTGTAAAAATATTTGAAATCCAGATTATTCAGTATAACTGTCTTGATTAATGGGTGCAGGTAAGGAGCTGCGAAACTGGGACGTGATTGAGCCTAAACAAAACAGTAAGAGTCAATAAAATGGTAAGAAAACCCAGGTATGTGTGAGGAGCGCATCATTGATTACGTGGCTTCTTCACCAAGAGGCTTTTCTGAAGGGGTCTGAATCAGCATGTTTCTGGTCCCTAAAAGAGAATATCCGCTGTTCATATTTCATTCTTTCCAGATATGGTTTTGCCTGAAGAACTGTTTAACAAGCCCTTCATTACATGATTAGTAGGTAAGCTGCCTACATAATACGTACCGTTGACCCTCCCTGTCTTCTATGGTGTAGCTGTTTTAGGCGAGGCAGATTCCTTCTGTTCACATTATATTATTGTCATGAATCAGTGTGTTTTTTATCCCACACACCAAGTCCCTCAAGTGTTGGCATTGGAACAGATTATTTTCCTCAGCTAAACAGTGTAGTGTAAAAACTGAGAGGGATGGATCATGAAAACCATAATCCCCTGTGGTTCTGTGTTATGTCAGCCTAAATATATAAACAGCGCTTAACTCACAAAGCAACTAGTGGAATGCATTGCTTGTACAAAACTCTTATCCACGATTATTAACTCAGTTTTATACCTAATTATAACTGAACAAATTTCCACAAATTATTGCAAAGTTACATAACGCTTGAGTCTAGTTCCTATAAGTGAATAGGACGTTGTCATGTGATCATTTCATTTAAGGGACCTCCTCTCCTTCTCAATTATTCTCAACTGCATTCGATTATATCTTTAACTGATGTTCCTTTTCTCTTATTAGAACTAGATATTACCATTTCACAATATCAGCTTAAAACAAACGTGCTTTTGTTATTTTTAAGACACACACAGTAAAGGAACACTGTTACTGATAATAATTTAATGGATACATCTGTGTGTTCCCTGAAACCACGACAGCAGCGGGTTAGATAGATTAACAATATTTTGTTAAAGAAAGCTCCCCAGCCTTTCCTTGAGTGTTTTCTTGTCTTAGTTTACATGGCCTCGGTGCTCCCTGAATCTGGAAGCTGGTTAATGAATAACTATAGCGTGCTATGGGCAAGCTCTCTCGGACTGTCTAACCGCTGGGGTTTGCTCAGAGCTGCATAAGGAAACATTTGTTCTTGTGCAATTCAATCGAGCCTTGTGCCGGAGGTAAGGGAAGATCGAGCAGGACACTAAATAACAAGAACTCTAAGATCAGAACTGTCTCTGTGCAGAATAATGAACCTTATATAGCCTTAATCATTCTCACAATGCACTAGCTTTTGTTTGCAGAAGAGGCTTGTTATTCCAGAAATGACTACATCCATTGTCTATTAAATGGCACCATTTCAATAGCAAATATTAGATTAGTTTTAACTGAAAATATTACTGAAGCAGGTCCCAAACACAAACTCATGCAAGCATGCGTGCAAATGTACTGTACATGCTGGAATTGTGGATTTAATAGATGTGGCAGAAAATAGGAAATGCATGTGATTCCTAACAACTGCTATAAGATGGGAGGGGAAGAAACGTTGCTTAACCCATTGCAAAGATAAAAGCATGTGTCAGCTCAGATTCAAACTGCAGATGTTCATTTAAAATGCTTCATTGTATTTATTGTGAGGCCACTTCGAGTGTATGGTACTATAGTACATTGAGGAAATGTATCCTCTGCATGTCTGCCTCCTGTCTTGAGGGTTTGCAGGTTAGATTCCTGGATCCCCTGCTTTTATTACTAAACATGGCTGTCATTGTGACATTTTTGGTCCATGGTTTACTTGAAAAATAAATTCTGCTAAAACTGATAACTGGCTGCGTTGAGTACATGGAACATCTACTTTTTGTTTTGTAACCTGACTTACAATACAAAGGTTTACAACAGACGGTGTCATGTTTTTAAAGCGGGCTAGGTACTTGCAGTAGTTTTTGGTCTTGAAATCCTGCGTTATTTTCAGGGTGTGAGTTAATTATCGGTAAAATTAGCTAACCGCATTGCTTCCACCCCCTATTAACCTGGTTCTACGGTATTCCCTTGAAAACACAATAATCATTTGATTGTCATCCACAGTGTCTGCCTGTATTTGTGTATTGTATTGTAGAAATCTTGACCGTGAAACATGGCTTTAACATTGGTGCGATGGGAAACTGACATACCTTTAAACTACGACTTGGAGATGATGTCATCAGTGAACCAAGAGTGCTTTCAGAGGAGTGCTGTCCTTATGATGAGGCTCACAAGTTGACAGTCAGCTCTTTGGCCCATGTTCGTACTTCCCATGTTGTCTACCTTCCACAGCACATCTTGCACCAGTATCTCAACCTGAAAAAAAAAGCATGCAACAAATTAGAATGAGCAGAAAAACAAGTTGTGATGGGCATGAATTTTTAACATGTAGAAAATTATATTAGTCACAGCGCCTTTCAATTTATTGGCAAAGGTTAGTATGGCCATGTGGTGCCACCCCTGTTGCAACTCACCTTGTTCAGTGTTCTCAAATTTTTTTTTTTTCCAGCCATTGCTATTTAGTCCCAAAATGACTTCATAATCAGCCTGAATGACGTAGCACGATGAGAAAGTTTCAACGTGTATGAATGTGTATGAAATATAATACATTTATTCTCTGTTACTTTAAACCGCAGGAATGTGTCACAGTGCCATACAAGGAGTAGGACTTCTGTTGCACCGCAAACGTTGTCTTGCCCTTTCATTATGTTACAAAATGACGACGGTTGTCTGTTTTATGTAAAATTGACCGTTTACCTTTCTAATTAGGGAATGTAAGGGTAGGCAGCCGCTGTCTAACGCCTTGCTTTTTGTATTGTTTTAGAGAGGAAAGAAATTACAGGGCAACGTGACTGGATAACTGGAAATGCACCCCGAATTCAAGTTGGCCCATACCTACGGGAACAACAATGAATACACCTCTTTTTTTAAAGACATTTCTGTAAACGTTAATTTCGCAAATTAAAGATCAGTAATAAATCAAGGAGCCAAACCAATAACAACAATCTTGCTTTTATGCAGTCTCTTATAGGTTCAAAGTTAAAACATTTGAAATGACGTACTGTAGTATGAACTGGAATAAGATACATTAACTCCAATGCAAGCAACGCCTATAATAATAATAATAATAATAATAATAATAATAATAATAATAATAATGCACCGTCACAATGTCTATACTGTTGATTCCTAATTCAAACCAAGCAACCTGCACAATGGTCCAAAATTGAACACGTTTGAAGCTTGACTGATAGTTTTAAGTACCAGATGGGGCCAATTATCAACAGCAAATCTTTCTGTTTCCAAATGTGCCTTCCATCTAATAAAACACCCTTATTTATCTCATTAATTAAAAAGTTACTGCCCTTTTTCCTTCTCAGCGGCAGCGGTGGAGGAATGCGAGACAGGAATGCTGTCTTGTTAAGGAAGGGGGTTTGATCGCTGAAAACAATGTCTTTGTGTTTTCTGCTCGAGCTCTAGTCACGCAACGCCGTGTGTAAAAAAAAAAAAAAAAAAAAAAAAAAAAAAAAAAACCTTTCCAAAACTTTTCAACTTTGCACACAAGAAAGTGATCAAGTACCTGCAATTGACAGAATCGCGTGCAAACCAGGTACTCCTGCCTTGCTTTGGACGGCATCCAGACAGATGCGCGCGGTAAAACCCGGACTGGATTCCTGTAAAGCTGAACCGGGCACACTTTTAATAATGACTTTGCCCGTTCGACATGATTACGTATGCCGAGACAAACCTATATGTTGCATATAAAATGAAAATAAAATGCATACGATTATATTGTATGGTTAATTTCCAAGCTTTTGTGTAATGGTTTTATAGTAAACAGATGTACAACAAACAAAGTACTGTATAGCACAAATGGGGCACACGTCACTGTGTCAATAGGAAGCCGTTCGTAACTAGTTTTATAAGATTAAAAATTCCTTTCTCGAAATAAATAAATAAATACATAAATAAATAAATAAATAAATAAATAAAAATCAGGTAAAATTACACATAGTTAAGCTGACCCATGGAATCCGACCCTGTTAGCCCAGAACTCCAGTCCTCGTTTTCTTAAAGTATTTTTTTTTTTTTGCGTGCTAGTAACTTTAAAGATTTCCAAAAAAAAAAAAAAAAAAAAAAAAATAGAGCCGGGGGGAGGGCAAGTAAGACTTGAAGGTGCGGTACAAGAAACAAGCGGCGCTTTCATCGTGAAGTGATTCAAAGCACAGATACTGACTCTTAGAGCAGCAGATATGTTATTCACACTAGCATTATAGACTCTAAATCTAAAGCTCATACAACCATAGCGTGACAGGAGGTTATTTTTTTGTCCTTCATATTACAGTTTGCTCAGCTGCAGGCGTGTTCATAGACACCAACATATGGTATTGGTATGAATAGTTATACTGAATATTGTTTTTTTTGTTTTGTTTTGTTTTGTTTTTGTTTTGTTTTTTTGCTGTTTGTGAATAACCTGGCGTTCTCTCAATGTTAAGTAACAGCGACATCGTTAATAATACAGCCTGATGACTCGATGGCTAGATGTTAGAATTGACAGCATGTAAAGTGATCTTGGGGTTTAGTTGTGCGGTTTGTTCGAAATGCATCTGGTTCCCAAAGCAATTAAAGAAAGGAAGTATTTTCCACCATCAAATACCCCGAACGTCTGCCAGCCCGTTATTTCTGACTTCTAAAGGGAATTGACACAGTTCTGTGGTTCACTCGAGCAGAGATAGGTTTTTTTGTTTTGTTTTTAATGCAAGCTGTAAAAATACATGCATTCATAATATTAACCATAACTTAAAAATGCTGTTGAGATACCAAAATATAATGCACGATTTCATTGCTTTAAATCTTAGCATCCTGTACATTAATTTAATTTAAATGCATTTTATTATTAGTCGTATGATGATCGTATTATTATTATTATTATTATTATTATTATTATTATTATTATTATTATTATTATTATTATTATTATTATTACAAGGGAAAGGGAACTAATGCTTAAACTTTTAACTGTTTGTGTTGTAAAACTACAACTCCCGTCATCCTCTGCTCCCACTTGTCAGGTGAGCCTGATGATTGTAGTGCTGTATTTAAACTGAGAATGGCACAGTCTGTAGCAGAGCGAAGTTATGCTAGATGTTGAGGGAGGTTGCTGGAGCGCTGTACAGTAACGTGTAAATACAGATGCTTGAAACTGCTGTAAAACATGTATCGGATCACTGGCTATGCTCTACACAAGGATAAACTTGACAATGGGATGATCTGCTGTATAAAGCCGGGATCCGAAAAGTTTGGAACTTTTTCGTTTGGGATCTTAACATTGTGGATTTCAGCACTGGATGTTCCGTAGTACCTGTGTGGGAACATAGGCTACTACTATAACCCCTTACTGGAATTGTTTAGTAATTTATAAGTTTTGTAATGGATGCGATATATATTTTTCCACGTTTCTTTCTTTCATTTATTTTTAAAACAATCCTAACAGTGTATAAGGTTTTAAATCTTTACCATGCGCCGGATTGGATTACGCAATGTGTCGGCAAGATCCCTGCAATTGTAACGTTTTCATGGATACAACGTAACGAATCCCTGGACACAATAAGGGGTCCATGAGTTCTCATTACTAACATACGGTGTGGGAGTCAATGACGATGCTCAGTATTCACCGGATTCATGGCTAACCTCAGTTTCTACGATTGCTGTCAGGCTCTGGGGATGAATTTCTTTGAGATTTGACTGCGCTGTGTTGTTCAATTTACGTTGGATTTATTCAGGAAGTTGTCGCGGATGCCGCTGTATACCTGGGGGTTCGAGAACGTCCACGTTTGTTACATTTTACAATATACTTCACACCTGTGTGTAGATAATCACGTTTATGTAATCTACTGTATATAACATGTACATGCAGTGGAAATGGAATACCTTTCTCACCATGTGGATTTAAATGGACACCCATAATGTAACGCCTTCACCTATTTATAGGTAAGCATTTCATTTATCTATTTATTTATTAAAGCATCGCTTTTAATTACTTTTGGTCAGTTTTGATTTGTGAGCCGAGAAAAAAAAAAAAAAAAAAAAAAAATGCAAGTTACCAGATTCAGTAATCTCCTGCTTTGTTCAGAGCATGGATTTTCACCATAAATGCACGTATACTAAAAAAACACCCTATTTGACGTTAGTCATGTATTTGCAAGGTGAACTCTTCATATAACATTAAAAACAAAACAAAAAAAGCTTCTCAAAATTCACCAGGTTGTTTTAAAAATGGGAAAGCGAGGATAGTCAGTTTATCATGCTACTTTTAAAATAGCAGGTGTTTTAAATGTGATTTTATTTCTACCACAGTAAGTTTGCACTTGTTGCTGACTGCATGGTTTGGCAGATCCGTTAGTTTTGAGTTTAGTTGTGAAACAGCGCCTACAGACCGAACAGGGGAGTTTAACTACAGGATAGCGAGCTAGGTACTGGATATGGCACTCGCTGTATTCAAATAATGCGTGAGGTGTTCTAAGGACCGATGGTGTAAGCCTACTCTTACTGGTTACACTTGTGTAGCTTCGTCATCAGTTAAATTTATCTATATGACACGTCCAGGAGATATATATATATACACACACACAAAACAAGTGACATTAACGTTGGGTTGTAGCTTCACAGTGTTAGCATAGCTTGAATTCTAACCGGATAAAGGGTTTCATTCCGGTTTGAAGTTGAGCAAAAGCAGCAACCATTAACAGACCCCTGTATCTGTTGGCTTCACAGGTGCTGCTTAGAACTAATCTAGGACTACCCAATGTTACTAATGTCGTCCGGGATTGGTACTAATCCTGGTGGTCTGTGAAACCCGCCTATACCCTTGCTGTCATACATTTTATTATTAACATCGTTGGGCCGGTGCATAAACGGTGTACTGTTTATTTACAAGCATAATGTTTTTGGACTGTAGTTGACTCCAAATTGCATAGTAGTTTAATCCCTTGCAGTCTTAAAGTGAGGGTATACACACCCTTGAGCATGTGACTTGCACATTGTGTTTACTAAAGCTCATATAAACTTCTACCCTTTAAAAAAAAAAAGTTTAAGCATTTCACTGAAACCGTACAGTGTACTCTTGTGTATGCCCTCGTGTGTGTGTGTGTGTGTTTTTTTTTTTTTTTTTTTTTTTTTTTTGATAGATTCTGTTTTGATTGACAGTGGGGTGGGGTGCGGGGCAGGCCTTCTAGAGAAAGAGGTAACTGCATCTTTTTTCATGTCCCCCAGCAATTGATGTTAATAGGCCCATGCTAAGAAAATCAGCAAACCTTTTTTTAATGAAAGCACTCCTTTATGTGGAGCTTTTAAATCTATTCCCTGTGCCCCAGCCTCCCTGTTAGAAGTCTATTTATTTACTCTATTTGAGTTCTTTAGTCACTACTTAAGAGGATTTGTTCTGAGGGGTGGACTGAAGGCTACTATACAATGAAAGGGTTCCCAGACCTCAGAAATCCTATATGTGGCGAGAGGCCACAGTTCGTAGTGGAAATACATTGAGGAAATGTGCACATTTTGGTATGACATCCTATAACACATGCATCTGGTGTAAAGACCTGGTATTGCACCTGCGGCACTTTACACACAGATTAAATGTGTGCTATGCACCTGACAGTAATTTTGCATTCTACTTTATTAATTACAGCTAAAGCAAACATGGTTTTTATTTTACTACTGAAATCAATCAATCATAAACATATGTTGTCTACCTACTTATATAATAATTTCAAAGTTATCAAACGCTGTGTCTTCCTAAACTATACTGAAATACTCTACAAACATGTAACAAAGTTTTTCTCATAGAAATCCATCTTTCGGTCTACCAATATTTAGGCATATGTGCAAGAGAGTGAGTAAGCCAAAGATAACATAATAGCACTATATTTAGACGGGTTATATTTAATCTCTTACCTATGCATGCCTGTGTCTGACTACATTTTTATGAAGGACAACTCTCTCCGTGAACCAGCTACAACTGGCCGGCTCTCTTTCGAGTAGTTTTCGTGTGGTTATGACAGGTGAAGCTTGTGTGTGGAGATGTGTAGGAGCTGTGACCTGGGCTGAAGACACCAGCATTAATCTGGAAATCCTCTGACCCCATGTAGAGCCTGCGTTCACGAACACAATGATGCTTTGACCCTGCTGAACTCCTTTGTAGAATGGGGGCTCTGTAGTGGTCTTGCGGGGGCTGAAAACGTAGACAGACTGCTTCTAAGAGTGTGTACCAGAGCTGGCTGTGAACGAAAACACAGGTCCTCCACCACACAACGCTTTTAAAACAGCACTCCTGCTCGCCCCTTCTGTCATAAATCTGACAGCCTAAGCATCCAAGAGCACAGTTAATAGAACAACACGCGAAAGCAGGTTTGGATGCAGATGCTAGTCTGACAATAACCTTTTATTTTGGATCTCAACCACTGTGGGATTGTACACAATGTAAATATCGCAGATCAGTGATTTATATTCAGATGCTAGTAAAGAAAATAAATGGTTGAATGCCCACTGCTTTGGGTATGCCTGCCTATTATAAATCGGATCTGGTGTGGTTGAGTTCTATTAAATCCCTGATCATTGCTGAATCAGCCTAGATGTACATCCGAAGTTTTAACGTCCCTGAATTGCCTCCTGTGGATGGTTAATGGTGTTAGGAACTGTCAAAAGGTCACCGACCGCTTAGAGGGCAGAAAAACATTTCATGTTAGCGAGGTGTCAGCGATAGTCCAGCAACCATGGCATAGTACCTGTATTGCACAAATATTTTCAACGCAAAAGCGGTTAACCAGTGAAAAAGCAAACAACCACCTAAGGGATGTGTCCGAGAGGTAACGGCAGCATGACATTAGCACCATATACCACCTTGAAGCTGAAGCATTTACATTTATAGAATCCCCGAACGATCCCCAAGAAGAGAATCCAAGTTATTTAACAATCCACATTCCTTGGCTGAGAGACTAGAGCCAGGTATTATTTCCCAGTCTTAAGAGCCTGGGTCAGGATTCAATGCAGGTTTGTGCCCCACATTCACAACTCCCAGTCCCACACGCAGTAAAAGAGGGTTACAACAAAAATAATTTCATGGACACAACCCAAGAGCCAGGGTTTAATCCTCTCTTCTGCAGCAACAAGAGCCTCGCCCTAGCTATTGAAGCTATTGCTATTCTGTATAAAAGCCAGCCTGCCAGAGTGCAAAAAATTGCTGATGAAGGGTGCTATCTGGGGTACCAGTAACTTGCAAGAAAGCACGTTTCACCCAGGACCTCCGATATGCAATTTGTCTAAATTCAAAATGATTTGTTTTAAGACCTAATGTTTTGTATTTAAAAGGTGCTGGCTTTAGGTCATTCTTAAGCCTGACCAGAGACTGGTTCCTTTGTGTTGTGTTTTTATTTGTGTGTTTAGCAAGTAAAGAACCCACAGTGAGTGCTTACTACTTGACATCAACAGGTTGTACAGGGGCAGCGAGTTCCAGATCTTTAAATTGACCGCTTAAACAAATCATTTTTGGTTTGCAAAAGTAGCTACCTTTTTTGTTATTAGTAGTAGTTAATCTTGGCTGGTTTCATTTTTGCCACAAAGCTGTGTATATTTCCGCGGGAGGGTTGTTAAACATTCAGAGTGAAGGTATCTGTCAAGCACCTTCAACAGTCCTTCAGCACATTCTTCAGACATAATGTATCTCTATTTCTTTTTTGCCTGCAGTTTCTTAGCCTTAAAGAATTCCATCTATTGTCAAGTCCCAGGACAGAGCTCCCTCTATGCCTCTGTGTGGTGGAGCACACTGGCTCCCTCTTTTTAGCCCCCCCCCCTTCATTAAAATCTTCTCGGAACAAGTCTTCCTTTCTCCTCTGAAGAGGGACCCTCTGTGTAACGCCAAGTGACTCTCTGGGGTAGCATTGAGGGTCAGACACTTGGTTTACAAAGGGAGCTGAAGTGTCAAATAAACTCGGTCAGAGCCCCCGAGACACACACATTTCTTTATTTCGTACCCCCACTGGGAGACAAAGGCGGACTTTGTGTCAGTGTGAAGGCCCTGACAAAACAGTGTTTTACACAAGGAGAGGGTATGGGGCTGTAAATCACGCTCTCCCTCTCTTGCCACCTTTCTCTCAGCATCTGCTCAATGTGGGAGGTATCCATTGATTAAGGTATTGGTAACAGGATGCATCTTAACAGTGTAGTAAGGGACTAGTAGATACTAGATAATATGATTTAAATCTGGCTGTTGATAAGCAAGCAAATTAATTAGTGATAACGTTAAAGACCAACCCTTAAATTGATGGTACCCCCACCTCCCCCAAGTAATCCTGTAACTTCCTAAATTCAGCATGACAAATGTAGCTGGTATTTGTCTATTGCTGTAGCTGCACAAATGTACAACGAATCAAATGTCTCTCATATTAAGTCAAACATAGAAGTTGTCAGTCCAGCTACAGCTTTTAATTTTCTCTCTCTTCACACTGGCTCGCCTGTTGGAGTCCTGTGAGCTGTGCCTGTATTCATCAGCTGTGATTCTGGTTTTCGGGATACTGAATCCAGTCTTCCAATATTTCCACGTGGACCTCCCAAATGCCAGTCACTGTAGGAAGTCTGATTAGGTATAGCTGAACTGACATCGGGCTACTCGCAGTGGATTCTAAACTGACTCCTGCAATCCGAGATCGGATCGTTTGAACTTGTTGTGGATAGAAGGTTAGGTGCAGTTCAATAGATGCTTGTCCTATTGGGTATCTTCTGCTCTGCAGTGTCATGTTTTAAATTGGTTAAGCCACATGGTTTATGGAGCTAATGCTAACTCATGCTGGACAGCCAAGCTAGTAGATGTCAGAGTCTATTGATTCAAGGCATGCTACAAAGCAATGATTCAAAGATGATGTGAATGACAAAGGCTACCAGAAGATTTTCTGTAAAAGGTATTTAGAAGGTGCATTGAATTTAAAAGACTAAATGACTTTAAGTAAAAGGGTTTTCAGCTCAAATTGTCAGGTGGCAAAGTTACTTTGTACAGTACAAGAAGGATTTTTATTTATTTATTTATTTTTATTTATTTATTTATTTATTATTTTTTAAAACATGTTTGCTCTTATTCTGTATTTTATTAGATATAAAAATGTATTTTGCCAGCGTGAAACAGCTTTGTTTCAGATCTAATAAAGTTCAACAAGTAACAAAATTAATAACTGTTTAAAAAGGCCCCCTTTTTATTTATTTATTTACTTCATTTTATTTCTCAAGAGTGACTTTAAAGTGTGTCAGAACAGGAGAGTTGTCATTTATTAGCTGAAGGGGAACAATGGCCGGCTTGTCTCCTGGGAGGCTGGAGCCCGCGGAGCTGGGGGAGGGTGGCCGAAGATTGGGCAGCGACGGCCGAACGAAAACAAGCGGGCGTCTGATATAAAAACTGCTGACCCTTTGGGAGGAAAATAGCACCTTTGTTTCGAGGTGTGTGTGTGAGGAGGGGGTTGGGGGGGATTTTTAAACCAATGGAGATTGTTTGCCACAATTCCACCTCTTGGTATTCAAGCTAAAGTAAAACTTTAAATAAATAAATAATAAAAAAGGCATATTACTTTCACTGTACAGTACTGCCATCTCAGTTAATGTGGCTGAGGTCTCAACTAGAGCCATGTGTATTACAGTCTTCTCTCAAACCTTTTTTGGGGACTGGATCTTGATTAAATTACAGTTTGTGGTACCATCCATAATCCCCCCCCCCCCCCCCCCCCGTTTTGTGGTACAGTTCATAATCTTTACCAACGACGGGCAAGAGACTAGGACGAATTTGGCACCATGCAACTGGTTCCTCACTGTTGTGATATGTACAATACATAAGATGATAGTAGTGCTTAAATACACAAGAAAACAATAAAAACATGAATGGAAAACCCCAGACGTTGTAATTATTACAGCATGTTAGCGACCATGAGTAGGTGTTGTGGGCAATCCCATTTTCCTCCCACCTGGCAGCTGAGTTCTGTCATTGTAGCGGGCAAAGTCAGCAACCTGTCAGCAATGTGTCCAGTGATACAGGCTCTCAGGCTAGCTAGACGAGTGGAAATTATTCCTGACAATGCTGAACTCTTACTGTCCACAAGGCTGGCTGTGGTGGGAAGATTGAAGCTGTGACAACTCCTCCTACCACAGAAGTGCCCTTGTTGACCAATGCACCATTTATTTCTTCAGGTCATACCCTTTACACTGGGGTCCAGTTTGAACCAAACTCAAGGCAAAATAAAAGAAAGGTTAACTGGATTGACTGCAACAGCCTTTAAAATAACAGGGTTTGGTTCCAACCAGACCCTACAATTGAAACTTATATTGCAGCTGCAATTGTAGAGAGAGAAAAAAAAAAAAAAACATCTTCTTGATGGACTGAACATTGCCTTAGTGGAAAGTAATGTCAATTTTCTATAAACCATGAGTGTCACTGACTGGATTGATATATATTTAATGACTGAAACAGCAATGGATCTAAATTCTACCACCTATAATTCCTCCTGGTTTTAGTTTTCTTTATTCATTTATACATCCTGTACCATTAAGGGCCCTGAAGAAGAACAACATTGAATGTGCTTAAGTCGGTGATAGAGCTGGGATTGAAACCCAGGATCTCCACGCAGCCACAAGACCAAACCCTGATTCCTCATTCCTCAAAGTCCAAGCCTAGATAAATGACTGAACATCCAAGCCTACAGCCTCCACTGGCAATTTCTAGGAACCTGCTCCTCAATATTTATAAGATGGATATTATCCACAGAACTGGATGGGATGTCTGGAAGAAGGTTTCACGAAGTGCAGGAAAGAGAAAAGATAACAAGCAGTAGAGGGACCTGTTCAGGAGCTGTGTTTCGGATTTAAAGTAAGGTAGTTTTAAATGAGTGAAAGGACCTTTGCTAGTCTCAACCTGTGTTTAAACCATAGCAGCCCATTAATGAGCGCCCTGTCTAAACAGCCCTCCAGAGTGTCGACCTTGTCCGACGGGTTTCCCAGGAGTGACAGAGCCATCTTTGTTTAACAGGACCAGCTTCAGGCAGTAAAGAGGGAGAGGGAGACAGAGAGAGGCCCATTCAGGTACGCAGCTGTCTGGGACCCCCAGATTCTTAAAAGCCCCTCCAAAAATTATTTATTTGCTTTAAAAATAAAAAAAAATCTGAAATATTATTGAGGATAGAACAGGAGCCCTGTCTGTATTTTTCCCTGTAGTCTCATCTTGCTATGTACCTAGCCATGCATTTCCTCTGAGACAGTTGTGTTAGTGTTGGAAACTGCTGAGCCTAGGATTTGTTTTGATATAGTGTTGGCGGCATATAAATTAATAGGACTGCAGCCTTAGGCGTGAAATAAACACACATTATAGAATCCATCTCCAGGGCTGGCAATGGAACATGAAACAAGCAATGTGATTGGTCGAGCAAGGTTCCAGCTGTCCGTATATTGGATGATATGGACAGTTGGAGCCTTGTCATATCTAAATCACTGCGCTGCCTCACAGAATTTAAAGTATCAGCCAGTAGCCATCTTGCTTGTACAGTTAGGTACAAATGTAGAGCTGCAGCTATGAAACTGAGTGACCAGTTACCTGCAAAAAACCCCAAAGTAGTAAGTAGACATGCCGATTTGGATGAAGAAAAATTAAATGAACTGGGGAAAAAAAAGAAAAAAAAATCTTTATATGCAGTCAACCCAATTTTGGCACTTAAAAGATTGTTTTTTTTTGCGGTTTGTAAACGCTACAGAAAACCACAAAAAGGCACTTCTGCACATCCACCCCTCTCAGACACAGAAATGACTGAAATCTGAGATTGCTCAAACAGCGTGTCCGCGACGGGAGGGAAAAAAAAAAAACTTGTGCCATCGTCAACTCCTCCCCTAGTGTATGTTAATGACAATGTCTACAATATCAAAAATACAGATGTACTTTCTTTTGTATGTTAATAAAGTTAATTTACTCGGCTTAACTTAGCGTGCCGTTTTTAAAGTTATAAACTACTTTATTGGCGTAAGGTTATTTGATTAAAAAAACTAATAATTTTTTGCCCTGAACATGCTTTTTTTTCCCTTCAAATCTACAGTTTTACCTGGATTATAAATGCAATAAGGCCCTTATACGTCGAATATACAGACTTCTAACCCTCACAACACCCAAGGTGTCTATCTATCTATCTATCTATCTATCTATCTATCTATCTATATCCAGTCTGTTCATGATAAACTAGTTTTACTGTAGAAATATTAAGTAATTGCACATTACTTCTTTTTAATTAGCAAACATCAATTTGACACATTCCAATTAATAAATGTCATATACTTTAATTCCATATGCATACCTAATGTAAATTCCTTTTTTTAAACAGCATGTACAGTATGTAATGTTACTTAAAACTAAGTAATTTTCCCTCTTCATATGTGTACTGTAGCCCTAGTATTGATTGGTTTAAGAGTCTTGCATTGTAAACACATTTATCCTGCTTGAAGATTTAATTTGAGAGGTGCAGAATGGTTAGCCTTTTAGAAGTATGGATTAGATGGTTATGCTGTTTCTTCAAAGCTAAAAGGAACTTCAAAACATTTCCAGCTGAAGAATGTTCTTGTCCTGAGCTCTGGCTTTCATTTTCCCATTGTCTGTCCGCGTTGGATAAACAGTTTTTTTGTGAGCTCTACCATACCTCCCACTCTGAAATGTCACATTCCTCATCTCCTGTGGTCAGTGTAGGCCCTATTGTTTCTCCTGAAGCCTGGGAGATAGTGTTAGCTCAGTTGCCATGGTTATATAAAGGGGAGGGGTACCTATTCTTCACGCCCTGCCCTGTAGTTGGTAGAATATACCATGCTGTGAAAATTTCTTGTTAAAAATTGCATGAAATTCTCATATGTGCTTGGTATGTTTGCTGCTCCCAGGCATGTTCTCCAAACAAGAAGTAAAGCTTGAAAATCTTTCATTTACTTAAAAATGAATGTCCAACAGTCATTACCTGCTAGACAATTGAGGCAGCTGTCCCAAGGCTACAGCTAAACAAACAAATGGCTTTGTGTTGGGAGACATTTTTAAAATGTATTTTTAGTTTGGTCTGGATCTCTTGAGCTGCTTTGTCACGGTTAGTTTTTCTCTAATGGCTGCCCTACTCAGGACTTTATTGGCTTAGATTCGCTGTGAGGTTTGTAATGTACATTTTCAATTTACATGGGAAGGCAATAACACATATTGGTTATAAAGGGTTTGTATATGACGCTTGGGTGGCCTATAGCAAAACATTATTAGGTTTAGGTGCTTTTAAAGGTGATGAGAGATTGGATGCAAATTGAGCATCTGTGACCGCAAATGGGTTTAAACAGAGCAATATTCTAAATGCGAGTCAATGGGAAACTCTGCATGTAGCATACTGTAGTAACTCAAGAGTTGCTAGGGTTTTGGAAATGTCTAGAGAGAACACCTTATACTGAAAGAAGACTCCTACTAAAATACTTGGAGGTAAACAATGAAATGGGTTTTACTGTGCGGTTCTGTGAAGTTGTGCATCTCTGTCATCCTGTTTTCCTGGGTCTTGAGCCTGAGTGGAACACAATCCAGGGGTTCTGATGACATCATCACCCAGGAGACTGGCTGTTCAGAGCCCAAATCTGTGTGTAGCAAGAGCTCAGACATTGAACAAGTCAACTGTTGTTGCATTATAAAATGTGATGTATGCCGTATGGAATTTTCTTCTTGAAATAGGCCCTGGTTTATCTTGAGTGCTTTCATGTTCCTGGTTGGGGGCAGTCTTTTCAGTTTATTTTCTGTTCTTTTAAATGATCTCATCTTATTTCAAGGGTTTATTCTGAGATACTGGGATATGAAGTCAGTAAACTTGAGATTGCATACACACCCTGCTATACTAAATCAGAACTGAACTGAACTGGGTCTTGTTGGGATAGTGCAGCGGTTTGAAATACTAACTTGTTCAGGGATAGAAATAGGTCTCCCATTGCATAGCTGTTTGATCCATTCCTTGTTTTACTATGATTTAATAAGACACACCTGAGCTTGATACCTATACACTGTAGCTAATCAAGCTCGCATTAAAACCTGGAATGGGTGAAACTGCTATTCAGTAAGAGTCCCTTGTATTTCCATTCCTGTTTAATAAATCAGGCATTTTGTTGTTACAAATTACAATCTGTGTAATAAAAAAATTAGAATAGTCATGTGTTCCAAGCTTTTCCACCTGTCTTACAATACAGCGCTTTACTATGGTTTGCTTTTGTGTTATTAAACATACCTCTCTGTGACTTGCCATGCTTTTTCTTTGCTTTATTATTTTTTTTGATATGCTGCATCCTTTTGTAAGAGTATAATCAGTATAATAGTGTAAGAGTATTTGCAGTATAATCGTAAATCTCGAAAAACTGCTCACTTCTAAATCTTTTGTAGTCATTTTTGTATTACTTTAGTATAAATACATGTTAATTTGGATTCATATGTTGTTTTTTTCTGACTTTATGTGAACGAAAAGACACACATTTGCCTGTTTTCCCATTGGAAATAGTGATATTTTGAAATATCACTGTCCTGGTCACAAAAGCAAAGTCTGTGGGGAATAATAGCCTTTTTCTATACTTTTTGAGGCATAAGCAATTAGGAAATAACACTTACTACCCAGGAACCGAAAAAAAAAAAAAAAAAAATTACACTGTGTTTTTATGTGTGTGTGTGTGTGTGTATGTGTATGTATATATATATATATATATATATATATATATATATATATATATAATATATGTCAGAGCCTATTGCTCCAACAGACTAGGTTGGACTGCATTAAAGTAATTTTTTTTCTTCCAGGAAAATCGGGTACATTGTTTGCTAAAGCTGTGCTGTGAAAAAGTTCACATTGAGTGCATTCAATGAATGTCTCAGAGCTGTTTTCTTTTAGTCAACAGCGGCCTCTGCTGGACAAAGTGATTCCTCCTTCTCCCTACTGACTGCTGCTTTAGCTTCAACAGAAAGTTGTCATATCCACTATAGCCACTAGGGGCTGACAGTGAAGGAAGCTTGGTTCATACATGACAGGCATGGGGATGCTGGTCCTGGAGTGCTAACCCTTTGTTCTAGCTTCAAAAATACCGCATTCAGTGTTTATTAAAACCATTTAATACAAAGGAATTTACTGTTATGGAAGAAAAGAATAAGGCATATTCAACAATCTTATGTTATCTAAATAAAAAAAAGTTTGATATCCATGAAACTCCAGCAGTTTCTTGATTACACTATCCAGTGTCATAACTTTAACTGTCAAAAAGGCTACTAATAAATGACAAAGCTTTAAGCTATTTAGTGCTCATTTTATAATCACAGCTACATTCTAGTACTCAACACCTTCGATCAATGCCTTTTATTCATGAAAACGGACTTTGAGAAATCCTCTTTAAATAACCCATGAATTAAAGCTTTGTGACTTGGGCCTAACATTTCAAAGTTGAATTTCTCAGTGAGCAGTATATGCCAATACTTTTTTGAACAGTGTAACAGTGCTGCATTTGTGGTGTTGTGGCGTCCTCTGCTGTTGGTTTGTATAGTTGCAGGGAATTCAAAACCACCCTTGTTTTAAAGCTCTGCTACAGGGGTTCCCAAAGTTTTGGTCAAGGAGGGCCACATAACATGAGAGGTGGGCTGCATGATAAAACTCACCAATTTAAACACCAGTATGTGCAATACATATAACATACATATATGATCCAAGACGTACATCTTTTCGGCTGCCTTTTTTTAAATCATGTTTGTATTTATACTTTATTGGCTGGTTTATAGACCCAGGTTATCACTATTGTTGGTTTATTTTACCTAAATTAACATTGGGTAGTCCAGGACTAGTACTAAAGGGACATCTTATAATGCTTATTGTGGATTAATAATGTGCTTAAATGGAAAGCAAATGCTTACAAACCTTGCCAATAGCGATACAGCAGAGCCAGAAGTGGACACTAAATCTCTAGCATTTTGGCTAAATCTATTTATATTGTTTTTCATACTCATTATCTTTAGTTTTGAAATTGGATTTTTTTTTTTTTTGTATAAGAAAAAAATAAAAAACACTGAATACAGAATTTGACATAACAACCAAATCAGCTTTGAAAAGAAAGCACAATTTTGGATTGGAAAAAAAAAATACTCTAGCAATTGCTTAATCATTAAAATATGTATCCTAGATAAGAATCTACATTTAGTTATTCCTGTCCCAGCACTCTAGTATATTAAATACTAAAGTAAAATGTCTCTGATTAGTAAATCAAGTGAACTTTAGTTCAACAGAAAACAACAGTTAAACGAAGGCGTTATCCTCTGGTTTCACAGACTTGTCTAAATTAACATTACATAGTCTGGGGTTAGTGCTAATGAGGGTCTTCAAAGCTAAACATACAAGTTTAAACTATTAAACTCGGATTGACAGTCTTAGGCCCTGTCACCACTACATAACCGATCTTGAGAACCGTCCTCGAAACCGTTCCAGTTAATCCAGCTCAAAGCGTCCACACTAAGGTACCGTTTCATGTTTAGTTAGGCTTAGTGCGTCCACACACTCTTAGAATAGTTCGGTTACAGTTCTTAGCAGCGCAATGAACGGTGGAAATTAATACAATATTATCCCAGCATGCACTTGCTTTATTTTAAAATGTTATGCTTCATATTAATAGAGGTGCATATTACTAAAAAGAAATAAAACAAACATTTTGGAAAAAGTAAATGCAAACGCACACAAGTAGGGCTTGAAGTTTTGGGGTTTTATTTTTAATCAGGTGACGTCCCTTTTAAACAAATTTAAGCGGATTCTGTTTTCATAATTAAACTCAGAAAAAAAGCTGTTAATTACAAAACAATCTTTGTTTTTACCTTCATATCTTGCCTGAGCCTAATTTTGGTCCCCTTAATTTTATTTCATATATATATAATTTTTTTAAAGCATAAAAATGAATACCCATTGTCGTGTGTACACTGATAGCAAGTCCTTCAGGCGCCAGTATTTCGCCAAACGTTCCACAAAGCATTTTGGGATATTTGAGGATACACAAAAAATGTAGTATCACAGCGTCCACACTTCTGATAAACCACACTACCTTATGCGATCTAATTAGAATCAGACTCGAGACTGCCTCCTGAGGTGATCTCCAGTCTGGTTCTCAAGTATGGTATTGAACGCTGCGTAGTGAGGACACAAACCCTATTCAGCATTTATTTGTTTATTTATTTATAAGACTGGGTTTAAAGGCTTAGCTATTCTGTCCCATAGGTGCACAACAGCTGAATGCCAGCAGAGACTGAAATGTGTTCTCAATGTAAAACAGTGACCTCTAGTGTTTATATGTACATACAACAACTCTTGGTAGATTTCTAGGAATGCTGGACTTGTTAGATATGTTTTTTTTTTTCCATAAACATGTGTCTCTAATCTAGATGTGAAATAGTGCTCTAAGCGAGCAGCATTGGTTGTGTTTACCCCATTTATGTCCATCTGATTTTAATCTCATCTGGATTTTAGGTAATAACCTCTTCAGTCTCTCTCTCTTTTTTTCAATAGAAGATGTATGCCTCATGTTATCTGTAAAAATCCCAACCCCAATACTCATGCACACAACAGGTTTCAAATATTCTCATTCCACATCATAGCACGTAGCTTAATTCTAATGGGCTTTAAAAATATTGAAGATACGGCTTTGCGTAAGAGGTTAGTATATTCTGATTATATATAGTATATATAGTATATACTGCATTTCAAAATGAGCTCTCTGTCAGTGGAAGAGGTACATTCTGTTAACCAGTAGAGGGGGCTGTCACAGTGCTGGTGTCATAGGGGAAAAGGTAGATTACACAAGTGCAGTAAGGTAAAAGGAAGGCGCGGCAGCTATTTGATTAAGGGGGACTCAGCATTTTCTGTCTGATCATTTTATTTGCCAGATCATATGGTAATGTGTTCACACACCTCTTTCTTTTTTTACATTTTTTTTCTGTCTGTAAAATATGTGTGATGCAAAGTTTTCTGCCGGTGTGTATTTAAGAATGTCTTTGTTAGTCTGATGTAGGCAGCAGTTGATGTGTACTCGCAAAGATTTATTTACTGTATATTAATAGGCTTTACACGTCATAGTGTTGTCAGTCTTTAATCGAATACACAATACACATAGGTGCTGGAAGTAGGGGTGCTGCGGGTGTGGTAGCACCCCTGGCATTGCATGGCTCCCATCATATTTACAGGGATTTCCCATCAAGGGTTGCAGTTTTGTTCAATGGCTTTCAGCACCCCCATTTTAAAAATCGTTCAAGAGCCACTGATACAGCATTAATAGTATTGCTTATATTATTTTGAGAGTAACTAACTATACAGTTTACAAAAAGTGAAAGCATAAACGTTATCATCCTAGTTTTAAAGAAAAAATAAGACTACAAGAACTCTGACAGCTAAATTTAGAAAAAAACAAAAAACAACTTTGAGTTGCAATAACGCTTGTTTAAACAGACATACACATTACACTTACAAACTTAATTTTAAATTATGTATCTATTGTTAATGTATATCACAGCTATTATCTATCGTTATACTGTCAAACGTTCGATCTACTTATGTAAATTTATACTTACAAAATCCATTTAAAAGTATTTCTTTTTTGTTACTATATCCAATCTACTTATTCCCTGGGATTGAGTAGTATGGTAGTAGTACAGCGATCTATGCGTAAACCTTAGAAACAATGGAACCTCCCCTTTAAATTCTAGACTGCGATCCACTTTTCCCTGGTCTATTCTTCCCCCAGGACACGTGTCGAGGCCATTGGAGTAAGATTTGATTTTCAAACTTTTTTTTTTTTTTTTTTTTTTCAAAAGGCAAAACTAAATAAATTTACCGCAATCAGTAAAATGTACCAATTCTTTTTAAAGAAAATAACACAGCTGAGGGAGAGAGAGAAACTGAAGGAAAGAAAAGATAATAGCAGAAGTGCTACTGGGGTGAAGACACAGCAGAAAGTGAGGATGTCGAAGAAGGCCTCTGCTCTTGAGCTGGCCTGGGGACTAAACCGACTCCTTTCTATAAAAATATTTATTTGTCATCAAATTCTTCACACACTTTTTTTTATCTATCTACAGACAGGCTTCTTTCATTTCTGTTGGCATGGTTGTATTTAAAAGAAACAAAACAAACAAAATAACCATTTACAGCCTGATAAGAAACAGGTTTTCCAAGTTGGGTGGAACATCAAAATGAAGTGACTTTAAATGCATGTAATTTCAATTTTTCTCATTGAACACTCAAAATGAAACATCCCGTCAAAATGGTCACTGTTGATGTGAGGCTGATGATGATGATTACATTTTAATTTGACGCTCTAGAAGAGGACACAATACTAAAATTATTTCCAGGTTTAAAAACATGATCAAGTTTTACATTGGAGTGATGAAAGTGGTCACACAGGCTTGGCTAGAGACTAGAGAACAGGCTAGGAGGGGCCATGCAGATATTTGTAGCGGAGCACGTTTGCTGTGTGGTGTCCTCGGCTCGTGGCTGTGTAACTGGTTGCATCTATGCTAATCATGCTTTTCACAAGCGAGGACCAGGCTTCGCAATACACTGCAGGAGCTTGAGTTTTTAGCCTGAGCACTCTTCGGGTCAGGAGATGGAGGTTCAAGACAGACCTGTTCATGCATCAGTGAGGTTAAAGGAGTAAGACTTGCCTCTGGTGTGTGTGTGTGTGTGTGTTTTATTCAGTCAGGTCCTGCAGACAGGGTAATCCCCTAAACGATTACCATTATCTAGAAATACTGTCAGGACTGACAGTATGTATAATAAATATGTATTTAGAACATACATACGAATGGACAGACAGACATTAGGACAGGTTCCTCTGATCCCCAGACTCTAATACCCTGAATAACTTGTTGCATAGAAAGGGGTGTGACAATGTAAGTGTGACATACCCTTGGGCCACTTGGCTCTATATGTTGTGTTCTAATGTATTGTGGTAGGTTTCTGTAATTGCTAAATATGCTTTCTGTCTGCTGGGATTCATTTTACAAGGCTACAGTGGTGAAAATTAGTATGTTTATGACATTTTATGGAATATTTTAATAATTAGTCAACCCCCTGACTTCTGGAGTAAGGAGGAAATTAAAAACCTGTTTTTTTTTTTGTGTGTGCATTGCTTTCTGTAGGGGTTTTAAAATTGTAATGCTCGAAATGGCCACATGATGGCAGTGTTTCTCCATGCAAGAGCAGTTACACCCCAAATCTTACAGCACGTAAGTGTTCCAGAGTTTGTATTAACTTGTTATTTCCACAGTAATTCTAGCGTCTCTCTGTGAAGACCAAAGCTATGCTTCGTTTCAACTTGTATCAAGTGCAATTCCTCCAAAGAGGATTACTCTAAAATAAAAACAACACATTTGTGTTTAAGAATTAAATACTGCTAAGCCTAATTTGTCATAAATGTACTATTTTACATTTGTCAAAACCAGCATCAGAGTGTACCATATAAAGATGTAAAGGTGAGAGAATTATAATAAAAACCTAAACAAAAAGTCCAGGTACATATTGGTGTAAAGAGTTTACAGTTAGTGCAAGTGCAAACTGACAATTCAATATGGCTGGAAAACTTAAGAGTAGGTAGAAAAGAACTTCTAAGACCAATAAAGGACCTGCATTTTTTTTTTTTTTTTACTGCTCAATAATATATGTCTGTCTTCGGTTGGCTCTCTGACAGTTGTATGCCTGGTTACTGAAGTTCAAACAGGATTGAGACAATATTGTAGGTGGCGTGATTGATATGAGCGAGCGATATGTTATTGGTTGACAGAAATAGCCAGGGTATAAATGATAGTCTGCGGAAGTCATTGTGTACCTGTGTGGAGCGACTTGGAAGCACAGCTGTGCAACAAATGCCTCTCCTAAACCAAAAAAAAAAAAAAACCCAAAAAGGGCTCCTTAAGAGGGGTGATTTAACAGGTGTGTGTGTGTGTGTGTGTGAGGTTGTGTTACTGTAGCAAGAGGCACTGTGCATCCAGACATTTAAAATATAAGATTGTCAAGTCAATAGATTAAGTCAAGCACAATAGTTTGTAATAGTTGTCTTGTACACAATAGCATACTTACAATCTAGAATGCGTCTAGATTAAAACGTCCTTAGTTTACTTTGAGCGGTGTGCTATCTTGAACAATTGAAATACCCCTGCTTGTCTATATCCCTAGTTTTATCCACCCTCCCCACTGTTACAACTGAGAAATACTTCTCTCTTGAAATCTGTATGTGAGGTGTTAGTGAACACAGTTTGACATTACCACAGTACCTAGTCATCTGCTCTAAGTACTGTAATAAGTCACAATACCCCATTATGTTTACTGTTTCAAGATATTAAATGTTTATTTAGCTAAGAGCTTATAAAATATATCCTAATATCAAATTATAAGTAAATGTTAGATCATAGATATACATTTTGTGAGTATTCAGATATGGATAATGCAGATTTTTCATGTTTCGGATATTCTTTCAAAATTGAAATGAATGTTAAATTATATATATATATATATACAAAATCTCACATGAGTAAAATAACCTGGTGCCCCATCAAATTACTAGAAGTAAGAAAGCAGAGGGAGTTGCTTGTTTTAGATGTCATTTATGCATTTGTTTACTCTGCATAATATCTTTTTGATACAAACTGAAAGAACATTTTTGACACTAAATAAATTTCAAACAGTGTTTCTTTTGAATGTTTGTCCTAGCACTAGTATATACACATCTAAGTGTGCAAAGGAGTTTTCTAATTTTATCAACAGTTTTATGCATAAGTAAACACTTGGGCAAAAGTTTATCGAAATCTGGCTCATAATGTGAATTCAAGGTTTTTTTTTTTTTTTTTTTTTTTTTTTTTTGCACCGTTCTTTGAAGGAAATCTTAATGAAACTTGAGGTGTCTAAAGGAATTTTGTGTTGGTGTGATGTGTGCCAGCTAGCACAGCTCTGTCGACCTGAGCCGGGCTCTTGTATCAGAATTTATTTAGTAAAAGACTTTCATTCCAAAGCTGATTAGGGCAATCTCAGCACTGCGCAGGCATGCACAAAAACAGGCACACGGGTCCTTATCAAGATCAAGTTTCTGTTGCACGAATCTTATCGCTTCCTCGCTAACTGTATTTTAAATGAAATAAGCATGTGTGGCTTATCAGTTTGCTGTTGTACCTTTTGCTTGATTTTTTTATCTTAACATTTTTCCCCTCGACTCTGTCCTTCCGGTACTTCCAGCTGGTCTTTTTGTTGTTGCTTTCTTTTGAATCCTTGTTTTTCAGCCCTAAACTGTTTATTAAACAGGCAAGGATTCCAGGCTTTTATACTTGCAGACTGGAACAATTGATCGCTATTCAGCTCTCCCAAACAGAGACTTTTGTGTCTACAAACCAACCAGTACAGTAAAAAAAAAAAATCTGCTCTTGTAATAGTAAAACAGGCATATGTTCTACTTAGTTTAGGTCTACTGAAATTAAGATTGACTGTACTGTATAGTGTAAAATTAGTTTTATGAAAGTACATTTTATAATATATACTGTGCTAGTAGTATGCTGCATACTCTATAGATAAGGACAGTATATTATGACAAACAACTTTGGGCTCAATTCAATCATCTCTTATTGAATATTGTGCATTTTCAAAGTGGAGTAAAATAAACTATTTCAGTTGAACGTCTTTCTTAGTTGCATGTACTGTAGACACTATTAAATTCCATATTTCTGGGTCATTCCACAGTATGTGTTCTTCCTTAATATCTTCCTGTAACATTCAAAATAAACAGTGGACTAAATAAAACCTTGGGAGTTAAAATATTTCCTACACATCTTCATTTTCCAGTACACTGTTTTTTTTTTCTTTTTATGGATAAATATACATAGTGGAACAAGCCTGATTAAGAAAGCTCTTTCCCTTTTTGTTTTGCATGCAAATTGCTTCTTCAAAGCTCTTAGTAAGTTGTTGTAATGGTCATTTTTCTTCTGTAGTGTAGATTTACAGCACTGATACAAGAGCCATAGTTCCTGATAATTCTCATATTAATAATTTTTTTGGCACAGCGATTTGCTGTGTGATGTTTACCGAAAAGGATAAGGTACAAAGTCTATAAGTGGCTTTTATGACTTGTATTAACCCTGTGCTGTCAGAGTGACCAGCTTAGAAGGGCAGTGGGGTTTGTGTTGAGATACTCTATAGGAGTAGAGTTGCATGCAGGGCTGGGATCCCTCTTTAAAATCAATTCCCAATTATTTTGACGGAATTGATGTTTTAGAAAAATAATAATGGTGGTTATTGTTCAGCTGCTTTCATTTTAAACCAATTTAAGTGACTAACAGCGACTTCAGTGGAGGTAATCTGTTGCCACTGTGAGCAGCTCATTTTAACAGAATACTGCTAATTGCAATTGTGATCAGTGACGTGTTGGAATTGATTAAAAGGGAGTTGGGAATGGAATTGATTTTAGAAAGTATTTGGAAATAGAATTGGAACTGAAAAACAGGCATTGACCCCAACCCTGGTACTATATGGGGGTAGGGTAGGTAAAACTTCTAAAAGATTAGTTATGTTCTGTTTAGTTAGGCTTGAATATAAAGAACTACCTGTGCATGTTTGTAGTGTTTTAGACAGAATTCTACTGACTATATAGTGTTGTTAATTGGCATCTCTGACAGACATTTATGATTTGTCAAAACTGCATAATAAATTAACCTGGGTTTATGAATAAGATTTTATATACAGTAATGTGTGACTCTATTGCAGACTGTTAGTATTGCTCTGCAGTATACGTTGTGTAATGTGTGTGTTTTCTTTACTGCTGCAGGTCCTACACGTTATATATTGATTTATGAGTGTCAGTCACCTTACAACAGTAAATCATACTGTAAGAACATACATTTTTGATTGGCAATAAACTGAAAGGTAGTTTTACCTGCTTTGGTTATGAAAAAACAAATGTCCAACCTTTTTTTTTTCTGCTGTTGCTTAAGATAATGTGACAGCTTTGAGTGTTGGTAATTTATGGATTGAAGATTTATAGAATGCAAGATTGATGTTTTTAATTTAAGAAGAACAATGTAAGCAGGCTACTCAAACTGTCTTGCAATCTTTCCTATACATATCAGTTTACAGAGTGAATGACACACAATTTGTTAGGAAAGGTTTTGTATGTTTTTCTTATATCGTTTCAGCTATGAAAGGTCCGGTTTATGTCCAAGGGATTCGCACATGTACTATATAAGGTGCTTTAGGTAGCTGCAGTAGTTTTGAAGAATTTCCCTGCTAATGGTTGTTTGCTCAATTTCAAGTCTGTAATGTAATTATCTCTGTATCCAAAACTGCAGAGTTGTGCAGGTTTTATTTTTTTATACCTCTAGCATTACCGTATAAACACAGACTAAACCTGGTGATTAAAAAAAAAATGTATAAAAACCAAGGGAAAAAAAAAACCTTTAGCAGCAAAACTAGATCCAAGAAATACGCCCCCCCCCCCCCCCCCCCCCCCCCCCCAACCCCCCCCCCCCCCCCCCCCCCATGAGGTCCACATGTTTCAGTGTTTGAAAGACTAGCTCATTTAAAGAGCAAGAAGCACACAAAACCTACCCTTTGTCATTGTGTGAACAGTGGCGCTGAACCGATCTCGGTTTTTTTGGACTTGTTCTTTTGCTTTCACTTGTGTTTTCCAACAGGACATTGACATCATCCCTCCGTTCTAAACCCCACCCCTTCATTTCCTCTTTTGCCTCGTTTCCACTGTCTTTCCCCAGGTCTAACTGAGCTGGCCGGTCTGGGCGAGGTGCAGTTGGGGGGTGATGTCAGCTGTACCTCAGACAGTACAGTTCCCTATCTCATACCCAACGGGGCAAAACTGCACTGTGCGGAAGTACGTCATCGAAATGCGTGCGCTAAAAGAGACAAACTGGTTTGAACAGTGGACGCTGTAAGCGAAGGCTGTGTTAAAAACAAACCCGACAAAGTTGTTGCTTCGTGGGACGCAGAAGAAATTACAGCGCTCTTCAACATTTGGGCAGAAAACCATCACATTTAAGAGCAGCTGTCATGCACAGTTAGAAAAGTGTTTGACAAAATCCCGGAAGTACTACAACTGCATCTGACAAAAGTACACTAGAATTCAGGCAGCTATCTATAACTACACCTTGCCCAGACCAGCCAGCTTACTAAGGGGAACTGAAATCTGAATTCACTCGTCACCAAAGGGTGTTTTTCTGCTGTTAAAGACAAAATGTTCACCATTCACTTGTATTGTTCTGGGGGTTAGTAGCTGGTGAGATGCAGATTTTAGAGGACTGCAATCTTTGATTCAAGCATCAATCTTTCAATAATAATAATAAATTGGCTAAAGTCAAAAGCTGTGCATTAGGCAGAAATCGTCCTTTAAGAGATGATGCAAAGTCTAATTCTCTCTTTTTTGGTTACAAGTGAAAAGTTTATTGGTCTCTACATCTCAACACTGCCACACCCTTGTCAGTCTTGCTTGAAGAACGCTCAGGACGGGTTGTCAGCGGGGTCAGGCCATGAGTGAGATAGCGGGCCTCTTTTCAAGAACACCCAACTAGCGAATAAATAGTAACGGAAACAAAGCACTTCCGTTATGCATTCTAATTATTTTGTATTAATGAGATATTTGGAGATATCCGCATTGTGGACTCACCTACACAGACCTCGTTACATCTCCACTGCACTATTGAATCCAGGCTACCCGGCAGAGCCAAGATGTGAATTTCCAGCCTCCTGATTACTGACGGCCAGCACTTGAATCCACTCTACCAGCTTATCTGTGTTTTGTGCTTCAGTTTATGAGTTAATGATGTTAGCAATCGCCAGTCTCTCTGCCTCTAGGGGCCTTGAATCCCTCACGCTGGCCAACTTGCAATAGACAAGGCCAATAACATACAGATGTTACTGATTGAAAAGTATGGGGATTTTGTGTCGTGTCCCCCCCCAAGTAAAAAGAGAAAACAGCCGAAACAACAATGTTAACTGAGCTGCTGAACATACAGACGAGAAACTGAAAATTGAAGGAATGAAACCAGGATAGACTGTGAGTTGTTGGAAATCTGGTTTAGATGTCTGGGTGATGTCAGAGGTCTCTGGAAAGTTTTAGCCTTGCAAATTCTGCACCAGTTTTACATTAAGATATTGTATATGCATACAGATATTAGAGTGGCCTGGGTGTTTTACTGTGACCTATTTATTTGTATTTTATACTCTAGAGCAATCTTAACTTGATTTGGTTTACAGTGACAACCTAATGTAAAATGCATACTGTGTTTTGTATTCCCTTTTCATGTGGGCATGTGTACCATCTATTTTAAAAAATGCATCGGCTACGAATACCCTTAAAATGGAAACCCAGTCTTTGCTTTTATTTGCCAACACCACATTTATAGTGCAAGATCAGTGTGATTTCTTGTGTTGTACTTTGGGCTCTGCACTAGTAAAACAATGCGTTTTATGACTTGGGCTTGAGCACTGTCTGTTTTCTCAAAAAATTAATGCTTCTTGTTTTTAAACACACGTTTGCCAAGACCCCCCAAGTCTCTCATTCTTCTTGGTTCAAACAAAAACAGAGTTCATATATTTCAGCTGGTTTGAAAGATGACAAGCCAACGCACAAATTAAACCCTAAAACAGAAACATGCATTAAAAGGTAATGTGTTATTAATTAAGAACTATGTTGTGGGGCTGAGCAAATCCCAGTGCTCTGTTTACCTGAGACTCTTTATTACCTACCTGCAACCACTTAACAATCTGGCCGTGGAAAACCTAGGAGACCAGATTCAACTTTAACTGAAAAAACAGGCACCTATAGCAGTCTTAAGTTTGTTTGTTTACAGCAGTCCTGGACTGTGTTGTGTGTTTTACACTATTAAGAGCGGGCTGGCAGTGCCCAATACTATAAAACCCTAAATTAGAATCACTGGGCTTGGCTTTTCTCAAAAATTGCTCCACAGAAAACTTTGCACCATTGGTTTAGGAAAGGGAACAAAAATATCACCTGTTAATGTCCCAGAAGAAGTAACAATTATTCTCTATTAATTTGCATGTACTTTGTAAGTTGTCTTAAAAATCCTAACCTTTATAAACCCCAAATATAGACCGATACACACGTTTTCAACATTTTATATTTTAAAATATGCCAGATATTTTGTGTACTACTTTGAAATGTAGGAGGGTGCGACGTGTATTTAGGGCTGGTGTTTACTTGCAAACATTTGTAGTTCTTTGTTGTCAATAGAAAATAGATATTTGTACTAGGCAACTTGAGCACTTGGGTTGTCAAGTAATTGATTTTGCATAGACCTTGGACAGTACGTAACCTATCACTTTTGGCCTGAAGATAAGGAAATAAGAGACCATAAAACACCTTACAAAGTCTGGGTTTCTGTAACACTGTAATTTAAGTAATAAATCCTATTGTAAAATACAGATCTAAGGGGGATTGTTATATAAACACATCTAACATTAAAAGATTGCTGTATTCAGCCATATAACCATAAAGGGTGATTTCTAAATTACCAGTGAATCAAAAGGAAATAATCTAACATTGGTACTGGGAACACATTTCTGCTGCTGCTTACTAAGTTATTGGCTGTTGTCACTGGCGAGATGGTGTAGTTTATTGGTCCCGGGACGTCACTTGCAATTCAGTTGTGTAGTGGATGAGTTATTTATAAGAATACCATTTTGTTTATAAATTGTGGTCAGCTGATATGTGTGTAATGTAACACTGTCCCTATGGACAACTTTTAGCTTCAAAAGCAATCACCCTGCTTCAAGAAAAAAAAAAAGCAGCTACCGGGTACTGTAGCACTTGACAATGCTAAATCAAGTATTTCTTATTTTCTGCAGAAAATACATTGATAAAAACAGTAAGGGGCGACACGGTGGCATAGTGGTTAGCACTGCTGCCTCACAGCTCCAGGGTCCTGGGTTCGATTCTGGCCTAGGGGGGTCTGTCTGTGTGGAGTTTGCAAGTTCTCCTCACATTCACATGGGTTTTCTTCAGGTTCAGGTTGATTGGTCGCTCTAAATTGCCCACTGTGTGAGTTTTTGTGTGTGTGGTGCCCTGCAATGGACTGGCATCCCATCTAGGGTGTAGTCGCACCATGTGTCTACCTGGTTAGGCTCCGGCTCACCACAACCATGTAAAAGGATTAATTGGTTAATGATAATGGATAGATGGGTTGATGGAAAAACAGTAAGAAAAAGAGACACATGCAGTAAACATTGCAGCTTGTTTATTTTCTAGTTGTTTCCGCAAATAATCTGCATTTGAATATTTGGCCAGGCCTCTTGGCTGCTAAAGTCTACCATTAGTTTGAATAATCTTGTTGAGGGTTTGTTGGCTTCATGACGTAGCACTGGGTAGCCTGGCAGCAGGAACATGTGTGAGTGAGGACTGTGAAATTTACATGCATAAATGTGAGGTCTCGCTTTCCCAGCATTGACTGAGGAAACCTGTCCATGAGGTGTTTAGGTGGCTGGTGGATCCATGTGTCGTGCCAGCTGTTTGCAAAGACTGCATCCAGATAGCTACTCAGGTGGCCTCAAGATGTGTCTGTGGAAACAAGGATGGGTAATGTAAGACAGTACACAAAGGCAAAACTGCATGTCTCCGTAATACACTTGAATCAGAATTGAAGTTGAAATGCTTTGTCTTTTTTAATGATTATTTTAAACATTTTTGTGGAAAATATCAAGTTGAGAAATTCCTTTATCAAATTATGGGGTAACACTTGCATAGACACTTACACCAATGTGATTATTTTAGGCACTGTAGGTAATCATTAATAACTGTTTTTTTTTTTTTAAAGATCTGTATTCATATTGGAATATTCTTGTTTTCTTTCAGAGCCTTTCATGGGAGAAGTATTAACTGTAAATTGCATACTGTAGGATTAGTAGCCATGTCACAACAACAGCTAATAACGTGCTTCCACCAAATAACATTATTCAGTATTGAAAATAGAGTGAAAAATCACATTAATATTGTATACATATAACCCATCAAACTGCCTTGAATTAAGAACAGATTCAGTTTCAGTATTCAGTATTTCTGGTTCTGTAAATTAAACAGGTGCTGTTGAAAATAAGTAATTTTAGCTTTGAAAATCATCCTCATAGTGACCTTACATATTAAACTATTGCAAAGAAAGAACTATGTAGACTATTATATAAAACTATTGTGTCATTCATTTTTTTATGAACGAGAAGAACTGCCTTTTTCTTTCGTTTTTTTTTTTTTTTTTTTTTTTTTTTTTTTTAAACAGTTGGTTTTGCACAGGATCGCGGGGGCGCTGAGAGTCTGGTTAAATAAACACAATCTAAAATTACCTGTCTGTACAAAACTGTCAAAATTGTTTTTTGCTCTCCTTTTATCTCTGCCCTCAGTGGAATTCCCCTGGAATCTGAGTTTGCGATTTCCACTTTGTTTTAACCTAATTAAATATTGTCAGAGCCTGATCGCTTAATGGCACCTTTGTTTGTGGAATGGGCGATAAATGAAAAGTTTGTCTTTCAAGCCAAGGACATTGGCAGCAGTGTGAAGGGCAAGGCAGAGAAAATTAGGCACTTTTAACCCTTTAGTGTCCATGCAGGACTGGGAGGTGAGAGACTTTATCATTGAAATCGAACCACAAACCGACCTGCCTCTACACTGATATGCTGCACGTGATATAGTGATGTCCTTATTAAAGATTCCCACAGTAAAAGCATAGCAAAGTTTATTTGAAGCATAGCAAAAGCATGGTAAAACATAGGTAAGCATTGTAAAGAATAACAAGGTATGGTAAAGCATATGGTAAACCTTGGTAAATGTATAGTATAACCATGGAAAAAGCATAGTAAAACTGCTGTAAAAATACTGTAGTTAACTTGTTATACAAATTATAACATAATAGTTATGTGGTTTGACACAGATATTGTCCTCTTTCTTTCGGTTATGCTAAATGGCTCTTGGATCATATTTACACCAGATGGAAAAAAAGTACCTTTCCAACAATTTACAAAGAGTTGGAAGAAGCCATTTTAACTGCAGACACAATAACTGCTAAATTCTTGCTCTGCATTCATTCACTTGCTGCAGCGGACTGGACTTTTAAGACCTGCTAGCAGACAGATTCAGACAAAGTGTCAAGTCATAAACAGTGTTATGTTTGAAACACTGGTAACAAGAAACCGAGAACAGCCAGAGCACAGAGTTTGTTTTACAGCATACCTCCCCACACAGGCATCTTATCTTAATCATACAGTATCTGACTCACTGCTGGAATTACTTTGTGATATTAAATGTTAAAAGTAAGGGGCAATTGTATTTGTCAAATGCATTTCACTAAAATAAAAAGCTCACATTAAGTGATATGCACTACTGAGGCATTTACTTGGAAGTATATTATACAATGACAGTGCAAATGATCTGGTCATTATTTAATTGCATTACGCACATAGTAGTTCTACAGAACACCATGTTTCTTTCAAAGAATTTCTATTACTCTACTGTTGCTCATTTTCCAATAGCGGTATGATAAATTTATTCACAATGTTTCTAATTGAAAGAGACTAACATAGTCAAGTTTACAACGAGAGGAGGCCATTCGGCCCGTCTTGCTCGTTTTGGTTGTTGGTAGCTTATTGATCCCAGAATCTCATCAAGCCCCTTTGTCTAATCTTTATTTGTGACCCCTGGTCCTTGTTTCTTTTTTTCAGGTCGAAAAAGTCCCTTGGGTCGACATTGTCAATACCTTTTAGAATTTTCAATGCTTGAATCACATCGCCGCGTAGTCTTCTTTGTTCAAGACTGAATAGATTCAATTATTTTAGCCTGTCTGCATATGACATGCCTTTTAAACCCGGAAGAATTCTAGTCGCTCTTCTTTGCACTCTTTCTAGAGCAGCAATATCTTTTTTGTAGCGAGGTGACCAGAACTGATGAGATCTTACTAATGTATTGTAAAGTTTTTAACATTACTTCCCTTGATTTAAATTCAACACTTTTCACTGTATACCCAAGTATTTTGTTGGCCTTTTTTATAGCTTCCCCACATTGTCTATATTAAGAAATTTCTGAGTCAACAAACTTCTAGATCTTTTTCATAGATTCCTTCTTCAATTTCATTATCTCCCATATGGTATTTATAATGCACATTTTTATTGCCTGTGTGCAGCACCTTACATCTTTCTCTGTTAAATGTAATTTGCCATGTGTCTGCCCAGTTCTAAATGCTGTTGAGATCATATTGCATTTATGACCTTTGCTGCTGCAACAGTGTTTGCCACTTCTCCTATTTTTGTATTGTCTGTAAATTTAACAAGTTTGCTTACTATACCAGAATCTAAGTCATTAATGTACATTAGGAAGAGCAGAGGACATAATAGTAATCCCTGTGGTACTCCACTGGTTCCCTTCTCCATTTTGAGGTTTCTCCTCTAATCGGTACATTCTGTTTTCTACATGTTAACCACTCCCTAATCCATGTGCATATATTTCCTTGAATCCCTACTGCTTTCAGTTTGAGAATTAGTCTTTTATGCGGGACTTTGTCAAAAGCTTTCTGGAAATCTAAATAAACCATGTCATATGCTTTTAAATTTATCCATTGTCAATGTTGTATCCTCAAAAACATCAAACATGTTAGTTAGACACGATCTCCCTTTCCTAAAACCATGCTGATTGTCTCCCAGGTCAGGCATATTGGTCTGTAGTTACCTGGTTCAGTTTTGTCTCCCATTTTGTGGATCAGTATTACATTTGCAATTCTCCAGTCTGTCGGTACAACCCCTGTCTCAAGAGACTGTTGCATGATCTTTGTTAGCGGTTTGTAAATAACTTTTGATTTCTTGGAGTACTATTGGGATGATCTCACCCGTCTGAGGGGATTTGTTTCTTTTAAGAGCTCCTAGTCCCTTTAACACTGCTGCCTCTGTTATGCTAAAGTTATTTAAAACTGATAGGAACAGGTCGACACATGGGGCATGTTGTCTGTATCCTCCTTGTGTAAAAACTTGTGAAAACTAATTATTTACTATAAATCACAAATGGAGATTAGATAAAGGGGCATTCAGAACAGAAAATAGGAGGCACTTTTTTGGTTATTTTTAAACGTACGGTATTTTCTTCTTTTTAACATTTGTCTGTGAGGACATAAAACCAATTAGTTATACTCATGAAGTATGTCAGGTACAGTCCCATATAAGACTACTGTTTCAAGCCAGTTGGTTACAGTAATTATTGAGGTCTGAGCAGCGTTTCGGGTGGTGAATATGTCAATGAAACGAACAAATGAACTAGAAAGAAGCATCTCATCGAGATTTTTACTTCCTTATACAGACATTGACAAATGTAGCTTCACTTCGGTGCACACCACACTGAAGCTACTTACTGTACTTGCAAGTAACTTGAGATAACATATCCTTATGCGTTCATGAATTTCTCTCTTGCCTAAACCTTTCAATGGGGAATACATATTTGTAAAAGAACTTGACTCCGAAAGATAAGAATCGTAGACATGCACACATTTTTATCTTTTATTGAATTGAGCCCCATGTCTCTAGAAACGGCTGAGCAGTTTTCCTGCAAAGGCAGGTTCTCCATCCTATGTTTCAAAATAACAAGGAGCCTTTAGATCTCTGTGCAAGGCTTATCCTCACGACAGGGCCTGAAAATAATATGTCGCCCCGCCAGCCGCGGTGACTTGACAGGCCTTTAATCAGGAGGCTGTCTCGCAACGTACCTCCGTTCCCCTGCTGAGTCCTGGGACACTTCTTATCCTGCATGGCCTGCCCTCCTTCAGAGATTTCTTCAGACAAAACAAAGATTGGAGAAGGAAATTAAACTCGGTAGTCCATCACCCACCAAGCCGCTCTGAGATAGACTGCCAGGTGGGCCCTGGATTCCCCACTGTTAGCTCACCTTTCCACTGTCCAAGGGGCAAGCAAAACCCCTACTTTTTAAAGTTACTGTATTTAGTGTCCAATTCAATTAACGTTTTAGTGGGGGGCGATTTAGGTTTGTACAATGAATGGGTCAAGTGTACAGTGGAACAGTATTTATTTTAATGTGTTTAACAACATAGCAGGCCTGATGTTGAAGCCAGTAGAATCAAACCATTGAAATTGTAAAAACTAATAAACGGGAACAGTTAAATTATTGTAATTTTATATCTCTGACAATTCTTTTATATTTTTATATCCTATCATCCCTCCCGTAGTGAGCAATCCATTTCAGTTATAAAAGTTAACTAATGGAAAATTTGTAGTTGGTTATACGATAAATGTATTGTGTTTACCATGTTTTTTTAGTTGTTTTTTAACCACACTTTGCCATGTTGTCTATTACTTGTCATACTTAAGTATGCTTCATTGTGCTTTCAGTATGGTTTACTACTATATTTTGTTGTGGAATTAAAGAGTTACAAATGTCTGCCTATTGTTCTCCTTCCTTAAGCAATGTATGGGGGAAAAGCTCTGGCAAAACTTACTGGTAAATCAGAAATATTTTGCTTGGATTTATCTAAAAGGATTTTTTTATTTGACATTATTGTTGACCGCTTTTTTTTTTTTTATTGTCATAAGTCGGTATTTGTTTTGTTTATGCAATCCATTGTTACTTTTTTAAAGCTACTTATACGTAAATCCAGATTCACATCTCTTGGTTTTCATGGATGTCCTTCCAGTTGGTTTGCAGGTTCAAAGACGTTTGCCGTCTTTGAGTCCAACACCATAGTGTTAAAGTGATTCCAGCAAATGAAATCATTCCATAAATCTATAAATCATACTTACTGTGCGCTTCAGTGTGCTCCAGTATCTGGTACTACACTAGCTTAAATTAAGTTCTCAGCTTGCTTTATTTTTAGGTTGCATTTTACTTCCTAGGTTACTTCTCCTCAGCATTTTCTGGGGGTCAAAGCATGTAACTGACTGCAAAGCAGTCAGTATGGGAAGCAGCTGGTTGGTTAACAACTGGAGGTACTGTAAAGTGGAGACAGGTTCACTTTCCAGGGGAAATGACCAAGAAAAATACAGAAGTCCAAATTTGTAACACTGGGATATGTAAAATGACCACTTACCCTTTGCATGTTGCTGACTTGTGTTTATGATGTGTTTGAATGCGTGTGTGTGTGTGTGTGCATACGCACTGCGTGTGTGTGCAATTATGATTTAGATTTCCGCACCAAAAATGCTCCCTGTGTACATAATAAATATTTTTGTAGAAGCAAGTCTGGTTTTGTGCTGCTGCAGCTTGGAAACGGCTATGTAATTTGTTGCATTTAGGTGAAGGAATTCAAAATAGTTACCCACACCCCCCCTTCAAGGATTATGCCAAGCATGCTCTGTCTTGTTTAAAGACATAGACAACAAAGTATAGAAATGCAGAATACATTTTTCAGAGGTGCCAGCTAGGAGACTCTCTGCTTGGTTGGTGTGGTGGTGTGCTGACATTGTGAGTAGAAGTCTGAAAGCAGGGCGGGGGGCATCTGCTTGGAAACTGGAGGTTCATTAGCAGGAAATCTGAAAGTATACCAAGGTAAAGGCTTAGTAAGTTGTGTTTAAGTGCAATGACAGAATGATTTGAAGGGATCATTCAGTAAGTGGAATAAAAAGGTGGCTCAGAATCCAAGTAAATCCTTTATTCATTGTTGTATTTACTTTAACACATTCTGAATAACTGCCCTTGGAAAGAATTCAGTACGGTTATGCCGAAAACCACAAACCTATAGACCTGGAGGGCAGCTGTGCAGAATGAGAAGACAAATAGTTGTTTGATAGCAACACACAAGAACACACAAGGAACAAGAATAAACTATAAAAACTGCAGCTGCATTGAACGACCAAACGTTTGGACTTTTGACAGGAATAAAGAAATTCCTCCCATTTTTTTGGTTAGCGCTAACCTTGGTAAGCCGTGTTTACAAAATGTCTCACTTCCTGCTTATTAATGAACACAAATACCAATGAATCAAGAATTTCAGATAACACAAGCATTTGTAAAATCTATTGACTTTTTTCTTTGATTAGCTTTAAAGCTGACTTGATGGGTTTCTGTGCCAGAACTTGGCTACAGGTTCCCAGGGTGAGAGCTTAAAGCTCTACACACTGGAATGAACACATACAGTACCGGAATTTAACTTTATGGAAAACTTGACAATATATTGAAGCATGTATATAACAGTAGAAAAGCCTCTTTAATTGCAAACCAAGTGTAGCCTGCATGGATCTTGGTGATACCAATGTGCTGCACAGGTGTAGTGCAGTCAGCTGCTTGGTACAACGTTCAGATTTTTGTGCTGAAGGTAATCTGGAGTCAGAGAAAGAACAGTCCAGAGACATTTCTGCAGTTTGTCCGAACTGACGTCTGCACACTTGGCTGACAAAGCATTTACTGCTGTGCTAGTTTAACTAAGATCTCTAAAAACAAAAGGTTTCAAATGAATAATTTAGGGGGTTAATTTAAGAACATGTAGTGTACATAAGAAAAGTTAGAGAACACGAAAAGGCCATTCGACCCACAAAGCTTGTCTGCATACCATTTGTGAACTTGGAGTGAACTAATTTGAAAGCACAGAATCTATTCTTTTTTTTTTTTTATGTTCCCAGTGTCTTAGCTCCTACTGCTTCACCTGGTAGGCTATTCCATGCACACTATATAACTCTGTGTACATTCTATTTGTTTTTTGATAGTTCTGTAACATTACCACTTTGTATATAAATAAATGGGGCACAGTACTTAGCAATGCTTTGTGAATATAGCCATTGATGTGCAGAAGCAGTTGTTCAATTGCAGATTTTAATAAAATGATTCCAGATTACTTGTAGCCTTTATAGAGCTTATTGGTGTTCTTATAGCAGTATCATCTATCAAGAATGATGTTCCGAACCGGTTTGGCTCCCAACAATAGCCTTATAGAGAGGCAGCACTCTCAGGGAGGAAATCTCGTAGTTTTTTTTTCCTGTTATCGCTGTTCTCCATCCTGCAATCTTTACATGGCTAAAATACAAACCATGTGTTTTCATACATCGAGAGATCTTGGTGCTTTTAAAAACAATGAACTTGCAGCGACCTGGGATTGTGGATTCATTTCAGCTGCATTTTTTTTTTTTTTTTTTTTTTTTTAATTATTTCGGATCCAACTTTTAACTCTTGTACCTCCTGGGGAAATTAGAAGAATATTTCACAGTCAGGCTCACAGCATAGTCAGCAGCGACCGCTCTCAGACAGCATCAAAGGAGGAGAGACTGACAACCGCTTTTATTGAAAAGCCGTGTAACCAATCTCTGAACAAAGAAAAGAGAGATTTCCTGTAAAACAAGAAATTGGTATTTTATATGCCTTTACGTTATAGGTGCCTTTGTAAATCACTGCCAATAGAGATCCATACTGATTCTGAAGGAGCCACTAGCTACATGACATAATGACTTATATTTCTATACCTGTCAAATTTGATTAGAGTCCCATATAAGCATGCTAAGAAAGTCACTGTGTCTAATGGTGTATCACAGGTTGCTCACTAGTAAAACTTTCAGCAGTAATTATGGGGTTACTACAGTGTAGTCCAGTAAGCTATTGTAATAGTATTACTTTACACAGTATCTGGTAAAGAGATTTTTGTTTTAGATACAGGATACATTTCCATTATAATGAATAAAGTATTAGTACAGTTTTGTTTTGAAATCCCAGTTTATTTCACTTCTACACTAGTGTACTCTTCAACAGCTGCAACAGTTGCTGTGCTGTATCAGCCACTATTGTTATCTGTTGCAGCCACACATTGATGATGCTCCGGTGTATGCATGAGAAAGTTCTGCTGTGGGGCATACCTAGACTCCATTGCACCACTAAGGTCATCTCTGTTCCAGTTTCACAGCCACCTTATAGATACATAAATAAGCAGTTCCCCCAGCTCGTCACATCACACCAAGGAGAACCAATGTGTTGTTGACATCAGTTTTGCTCAGACTATTTTAAGCCAGTTTAAGACCATCCTTGCGGTTTGTTCTTTCACAGCCTGACTTGACTGAATTCTAAGGGCCTTTATATTCAGCAACGCCAGACAGTGGAAGAAATAACAGTGGTGTTAACTTCTAAGGCTGGCCTAAACGAAACAGGAGTAAGTAAGTCGTGATAATAATAAACCCAGTGTAGTGCACTCTGGCAGCGATGGCAGTAAACTAGGAACCCTCTGCATTCTTTCACTGGAACAGGTTAAAATGTTCTCCTTTTGCTGTTGGCCACCTGGCAAAACACTAATCTGTCAGCACTTGTGGTGTGGATTTATTTGTACTTAAAGAAAAAAAATGGCCAAGAACTGGTAGGGTTGCAGACGCACTTTGCAGCACTGGAAAATGTGCCTCTGGCATACGAATCAACCTTTCCAAGTATTTCACCTTCCTAATAAGCACATTTAATTAAAACCCATAAAATACAACACAAATACAGCTAGCGTCAGCCTGGGGAAGTTGCTGTAAAAGTACACCATACCCAGTCTCTAGAGCAAACCAGGTACCCTGTTAGTGCGCTAGAGAGTCTAGTATCCAGATTGTTAAGTGCAAAACTAACTGCTGGTGCACAGAAGCTCTATACAATTATCAGTAAGTCACAGCAGAGAATGCTTGACAAATCAAAGTATGTGGTGATCTCACAAGATATAATCTTGATCATAAACGCTGGTTGTCTGGAGGCTGGTCAGCTTGTTTTATTTATTTATTTAGTTGCTGTGATATAACTGTGCATACCATGTCAGAAAGCACAGGCATGCATGGTAAATCACAACAGTAACGACAAAATTACATGGAGACGCAGGATAGCCAGGGATGGAAATTGATATTCACTTTCCAGCAGTAATGAAAATGACTTTGTTGTCCAATATTCAGTTTGTGTACAGTATGAGTGAGAGTTATGTTGAAAAAGTCTGTTGTTGTCATCATGGATTTTCCAGGTGCTGTTATCAGGACCCAGCTGTACCGTACAGTACTTCAAGTTCTTGCTGAAAAGAATGAATAAAGAAAAAAGAGTAATTGACCTTCCGTCAGTCGCTGCCACATGTTGCTCACGTGGGGCTCTGGTAGGTGTTTTAACTGTGAGATCTTTACAAAGAGCAGCTGTTTATATAAGAGACAATGCCCCCTGGGAAACAAGTCAACTCTGTGTAATTCTTTTTACAAAAACAAGCAAAACCAAGAACATTTTGTTCAAACAGGTGATGACATAAATGACAATAGAGGGCCTTGTGCAACCTCACAAAAAGGTTGGCAGAGGCTTCTACTGTAATTTTTAAGCAGCGAGAGGTTGTTGTGGGTTTGGGGGGGAGGGGATGGACGGAAGTTTTTATTTATTTTTTATTTAAAGGTGAATGGATGTTTTGTTCTAGCACTGAAGGTTTAACTCAGTCAAGGGAGGATGAGTTTCACTTTCGTGAACAATGCTTGGTGTTGTATGGGCTGAGAACCTGAACTCCGAACGTCACGTTTATGACACAGGCTGCCACCTGTGGAAAACGTGGAGGAGTTTTCAAAGACCTGCAAAGATTATAGACCTTCTAATCGAACCTCATCAAGAAAACACGCTGAAGGATTAGTTTTTGTGTGCGAGACAAAACGTCCTTTATCCTGACAGACCACAGCACTTTAAGTACTGGGGGAATTACACCTAGGATATGCTCAGTTTTAATTGCGTCTACACCTCCAACCATACAAATGGATGTGTCAGCTAGAATGTATTGTGCTGCACATTTCTGCGTGTGTACTGTTGTTTTAAATTAAGCACTAAAGCATTATTCAATTTGATTTATGTTTGTGGTTTGTTTTATAAGATTGACAGTTTTGTTTTAATTTTATATATCACAAAACTTTAAGGAATGTTTTGTTTTTTTTCGTTTCTTTTTGTTTTTTTAAAAGACATTCACTTCGATTAAACAGTGTTTTGAAAAGCGACGTCTAACCCGCTCTAAATCTATTGAAAAAAGGTTCCTTTTAATTGATCAAAATGGGATTGAAATGATCCTTTTGTGAGTAAGGCCCGTAATTATCAAAACAATCAGGCCATGCCAAACCCTAATCTCTGTGTATTGAGCATGTGTACAGGATTGCACTGTCTATATTCTGAATTTAGTGTTTTGTAAGTGTTTAAATACAATAGCAATGTGCTTGTGGCTGTATAAGCATGGGTGAGGCATAACACACCAGACCTTTGCTTCTGTGTGAAATGTGTTATAAAATATAATGTTACAAAACTATTAGCATTGGAATATCAGGCTGTGGCAGGAAATGGCGTTGCAGGGACCCAGACCAGAAGAAGCACAACCAAAACAGAAGGTACAATGCAGTGGCGCATGCGCCGTTTTATTAATGAACCAAAAAATAAATAAAATATTTGAACAAAAATAAACACTTGCTCGCAGAGCAGAAATAAAACAATTAAACAAAATAAATCACGAACACAAAAAAATAAACGCTAAGGTCCGGCTGGGCAGTAGCCTTCACGGATCCTTATTCTTTTTAAATATCTCTCTCGCCTCTCGCTCTCCCGTTCTCCACTTCTGAACATCCCCCTTAACATGGAGAGCTGCAGGCTTTTTATACAGGTGACCATCTCCCGACCATCTTCTGCACGGGTTTTAATTATTAGCATGGATGGGCTTCATCCACGCTGCAAAACAAACGCACAGCAGTTCGCAGTCAAATGCATTTTTAAAATAATAACACAAAAATGCATGGCTGCACAGTCATATAAAATAATAAACAAATACAAAAATAAACACATAACACATAAACAAATACAAAATAACACAAGGGTGGAAGGGGAGATCCTGTTCTAAAATACACTGTACAGGGCTGCTCTCCCTGCTACACAGTGTGATATCCAATAGCAATCGGTTTTACCTTAGACGGACCCTAAGAGTTTTTAAGAACCTGAGCATGTTATGTATTACATGCGAATGTGGAAACTGTTTAGCATTGCTTTCCTCCCCCTTGCCCAACAAGAGAGCATGCTTATTAATCTGATACTGACTGACTGCAGTGCACAGCCAGTTTAAGATTAAATGTTTGAGCCGCCAGACCTGTGTCGCCTGTTGTTTACCTGCAGAGGTGCAGCTCCAACTGTGTGGGCCTGAGGAGCTGGGCCTCAGCCATAACTCAACCAAGTCAAAACATGGTGAGAACAAAGAGGCCGATGGGAGCAGACGTGATTTATAGGAATATTGCAGCAACAGTTTATTTAAATAGGATTAACTTGAGTTTCTGGATCTCGGCTTATAGTTCCAAACCTCCTCCTTGAGTAACTTTATACTGAAAGGGGAACAAACTTTTAAAAAATACTTTTACTGGTTTAGATTTTGAGTCCGGATATTAGCTCACGTTGGCACGTTTTATTTAGTATCGTCAACTAATAACGTTTAGTTTCCTCCTCCAGTATGTTCTACATTTTTAATTTTTTTTTTTATTTATTTATTTATTTATTTTTTTACCCCTATAGTTGTAAATTTATAGTGATTAGCTTCACTCTCATCCCCCCAAAAATGTGCTTTTCTTCACTGAACACTGTGCTGCATAACCAATGGAATCAGCTCTAACCAGATAATGCTAGCTTGCTGCGAGTCAGTAAGTCTCTTATTACACAAAATGTTTGATCATATCTCTAACATTAATATATTATGGACATTTTATTTGCCAGGAAATAGTGATTATTTTTTGTATGCTTTTTTTTCTCCCTGCAGATCACTTGCAAGGAATACCGTGAAGGTGCTTGAACATATTATATACATGCATCTATGTATGTCACTTGTACCAGAACGTAGGTTATGATGTTTTTTTCTTTCATTCATGAGTTAAACTCCAGATACCAGAACAGTAATGTAATTTGAGTTCCTTGATGCATTGCAAAATACAACTTATTGAAATGCAGCATTGATGCAGAGCAGAACCACTGCATCAGTTAAAACAATACCCTTCAAAAATTATAGTATCAGCACCTCTGTTGTGGGGTTTGGTTTTCTTGAGCTTATTCACAGACTTTTATCATAACTAGACTGGTTCTAATTACATGCACAGTATATGAAAATCTGTGTCAACATAACCTCTGTAATGAGGCATTTGTGCATTTATCTCCTCGCACAGTGACTATTTCCTGTATATTGCCTTTGACAGCTAAAAGACAGGTGTTAAAACCCAGTGCAGATGGACTATAATTAAAACCTGCAATATCACGTGCATTCAAAATCCATTTGTTTCTAAAAGACACTGCTTCAGTCGTGTTGGTGTGAACGTGATAGGGTATCAAGTGAAAGTCAGTGGTATAGCAGTAGGTGACATGGAGGTTTTGAGTTTGAAACTTGTTGATGAATGAAACCCTTGGCTCGGGTCCCTGGAGATGTGAAGCTGATTAAAGCTGTTGACAAATATGGATCCTGCTTGAAATGTGAGACGTCTTCATCCCATCTCAAGACCACCCATGAATAATTCAAGTTGAGGAGCAGTACAGTAATGCTGCTGCTGGGTAGCCATTACTGCTTCGACACATCGTCTTTTCTGTATGATTGGCACAGCGGGAACAGGAATGGATGTATCATTTAACCTTTGTCTTTGGGGTTCATTGCTATCTTTTGATCAAGGATCTGATGGAGATGATCTCACACACGTGGGAGAAATGTGACACATCCAGATTGATCTCGCAACTCAGGAAGGACTACAAGTGACAACTGTCTCTTTCATCACAAGCGAGATGCATCTTCAGATTTCACGTTTCATGTAATATAGTTCTTGAAAAGGTGCACACACACTTTGTATTGTGTTTTTTTTTTTTTTGTTGCATGAATACCATACTTGCTTTTTTTGACAGCAGAAGTAAGGAAAGTTGCAATGGAAGTTCTAAGTAGGGCAAGACTATTTTGTAATTTAACCACACAGGAAGTTTCTGTTTGCTTTGTAATATGCTGATTTGGATCCTTATGAATATTTGCAGAAATATTTTTCATTTTTATTCTTCAGGTTGTTTCTATTGGTTCCCTTGTCATTTGTTAAGCTTGATTAATTACAATATATTGTTTGCTCAGTAATATTGTAGTGATTCATTCTATAGAGCTTTAGCTGTAAAGTGAATGTTACTTCAGTTGCTGGAAAGCATACGTCTTAAAAAAAAAAAAAAAAAAAAAAAAAAAAAACCTCTGGTTTATGAAAAAAAGTGAAGCATGCTGCTTATAACCATAAACCAGCTAAGAACACTTATGAAGGAGGGGCTGTTTATGAATAAGATGACTGGGAAAAGCGATGTTTGCCTGCAGGTGTGCCAGGTCTGTTGAGGCTTGCACATCGAAGGTGAGATGGCTACGTGAGCCCTTTAATGATAGGCTGCTGCAGGTGAAGACATGACAGCGCTACGCCTGCAGATATGTGCTTCAGCTTTAAAACAGAAAATAATGTGGCAGATGTCAGACATTTCCCACACTGGATTGAACATTATTAACAGGATGAAGACACCGCCAAGTATGCGCTTAAATGAAGGGGGGCATTTGAGGTTTGGGGCACGCCATTCTTCTCTCGGGCCTTTTTCTGGCAGTTGTCAAAAGAACAGGGTAAAAGTTCAAGGTTAGAGGATAGGTCTAATCACATCACTGAGTCAGAAGCAATGCCAAACCCAGATTTCCACTCAACTTGTATGGCCAGTTGTTTTTACTAAGATTTTGTTTGCACCACAGCATAAAATAAGAACAAGCAGCTTTACGTGTGTGTGTGTGTGTGTCTATACATACATACATACATACATACATACATACATACACAATTCCTTTTTATTTTGTTTGCTAACATTCTGAGAGGTCCTTAGTTTCCCTTTACCTGGGTTTCAGCTTATCTGAAGTTTCAGAATAGTCGTCCTCATTCCATTGAATTCATGTGACAATGGGATTTTTCATCCTATTCATCCCCACATACTCTACATGTATGTAGACACAGAGTAGCTGAAGGAGTTGAAACGTTCTATTGTCGCACGATTTAAACGGAATAAGGAATGAGGTTAGTCCCAGCATTTGGGATTCTCCAAACAAACCCAAAGTCAGGTAAAGAACTATTAAGAGAAAATAAATAATAACTTAATATTGGAGCACCAGAACCTAAATGTTTTTTTAAAAACAATTAACGTGACATTCGAAGCTACTTTTATTCTTTTAATCTTTCAAAACTAAAAATATAGAATTAAACTCCAAACAGGCACCAACGTGGTTCTGTACTAGTTTTGTAACAAACAGGCTTTCTATTGTGACAACCAGGCTGCAGCATCTGTGTATCCATTTCTGAGGTCATACTGCTAGACTATTGAAGTGTGTGATGCATCTTTGTACATTAAGAATGTGAAAAGCAGTAATCGCTGCAGGCTAGAGCAGGCTAGATGTCTAGTATTTATGCTAATAACAAATGGATTGTTCCCCTACCCTTAATACCTTTGACAAAGATGTTTGTTACATAAAGATGAACTACTAACCCACCTTTTTATCTTAAAATATAAAAACAAATTATTATATATATAAATATATATTATATATTTTATTATATATATATATATATATATTATCTATATATATATATAATATATACACACACATGTACATATATATATATAGATCATACATGTGACACTGTTATATAATCAATATACACAAATGTTTTGAACTTTTTAATTTTTTTTCATAATAGTTTCTATATTTATTCATGTCGGTTTATCAGCTTGGAAATTATGCCCAAATTTAGAACAACCATGCTGAGATCCCGTAATGACATCAGTGTATTTTTCTGAAGAAATCACTATGCAAAAGATACAACTGCATTCGTACTTGCTGAGTTTTTAACCTAAACTCAACGATAAGGGTTAAAATCTGTAACGGCAATGCCTCACACAGCACTGCCCTTTACAAATACGTGTGACAATGCCTGTGATTAGCATGCAAAAATAGTAACCTAAATACTGTTTCCATCCTCTTAAGGAGCTGGTGAAACATGGTGGCAAACCTAGGAAGATATTTCATCGTCGTAGTTACAGTAGATGGGCTTCCAGGCTTGCGGTTTTTAAGCAATACTTGAAATAACTTTTTCATGTTGCGTCTTGCCCACCTTGGTTTGCTAGGGATTGAAAAAAAGAAAAAAAAAAAAAAAAACTTAATTTTCTGCATGGGACTAGACTGAAAGCTAAAGCCTGACCAGCACAAATTGATCCTCTTCTGTGTATTATCCTTCTGACTTTGAGAAAAGGAAGGCGTCATAACTTCTCCACCCCATTGCCCCGCTATAATACATGTTCAAAATATGATTTTAAATGTAGTACAGTAGGGAGTGCTTGACTGTTGCAGGAATTAAACTCCAGAAAACTTCAGAGAGAACTTCTTTTTTTTGTTTTATTTTTGCTTCAATTCTTTTTTTTTTTTTTTAATCTCTGTGAGAGACTGTGTTTCCCTGAGGCCACCGTGGTTTATATATTTTAGATTTTGTTTCTTTTCTTTATTACATTCTGGATGCAGAACAATACTTTGGTTTGGGGAGCGTTCTTGAGATTTAACACACTTTACTGGATTATAGGCTTGGATGCAAGAGCCTGTGGAAAAAAAACAAAAGCAGTAAAAGCTTATGTACAGTGAAGAGGGCTCACAAAAAATAACTCAACCGTTTATTCTTAATTATTTGGTGTGTATTAGTAAGAACAGGTCTACCGTTTTAACTTGAGGAATAATAAAGAGAGAGGAGCCAGGAGACCTGTGATTAACTGGTAACATCCCTATTTTGGTTTCAGGTGTTGTGTAGTAAATCTGAGGCTCTACTATATCATGGCCTCAGGTGCAAAACCAAAACCTTCAGAAATGCAAGTTATTATTGATTTTTGAATCTGGTAAGAGAATGTTGATTAAAGGTATGTTGCAGAACCATCTCTTAAATCACTTTATAAAAGATAATTTTCTTGTTGTGCTGCAAGCCTTGCTGAAATTATTTTTTTTTTTGGGGGGGGGGGGGGGGGGGAATCTTGGTTCCGCCATGTTCCGATCAGATATGTTCACATAAACATCTGAGAAATTAACATCTGTTAAAAGATGTGTGGGCCCACATTTGTGCAGCTTGGGCAACCCTGCTGGAGATGAAAGAGGTACTGTCCTTCCTTGGGGTGGGGAATCTGGAACTGAAATCACTAGACACTTGATACAAGCAGGCGCTAGCAAAGATTGTCTGCTTTGATTTCTATAGGAGACCTTTTAATGGACACTTCCTTCACCTGCTGTTTCTCGATTTTTCCCCCCCAGTGGCATTTTCTGACTCTGCCTATCGAATTGATCAAGTTAATCTCACCCTGGAATTAAAAAAAACAAACAAAAAAATTCCCAAAACAAACAAAAAACACATGAAACTGCATTCATGTTAGACAATTCAATTTTACAATTAGACATTTTAAATACAGGTACACCATGACGCTCCCTGTCAATATTGTGTAAGTGATACAATGTCTAATCAAAAAAGGAGCTGATAATTTGCATAGATAACAAATACAAGCTTATACAGTGACAAACACTCAAGAACAACCAGCAAAATATTCACCACAATGATGGATTTCTTCATTGTTACCCACCTGTATCAATATCCTGTTACCACTACAGTATGGGACCATAAAATACTGAATATTACATGAGTAACAAAGTAGCATTCCCCAGTAATTTATAATATTTTTTTTATTATTAGAAAACAGATAGTAACTTGATGTACAAACGTTCCCATATTACTGTATCTTTATGGTATTTTATTAATTCAGTTTGGTCTCTCCATCTCCATAGTGACCAAATACAAACATATAACTGGATTCCTGCCCCTCGACCTATATTTTTGGAATGTTATAAACTGTATTTTTGTAATCTTAAAGGTGTGGAGATGTGTGTGTTCAATTCCTTTTTATTTTTATTTTTTTAAATGTAGTCATCGCCAATGGTTTTTACCCGGGTTTTCTGCCCAATTTTTGTTCAGGTTCACTGCTGCAAACCCCTGGCAACTTGAGGAAACGGAGGCTGAAGCATGCGTCCTCCGAAACGTGTTCCTGCCAATCTGTCATTTCTCGCACTGCGGATCCACAGTGAAGCCAACAGATCTGTAGTGCCGTAGGACAACACAAACCTGAGTGGCTCCACTGCAGACCCGCAGGCACCATGTCAGCAACAGGGGTCGCTGGGGCTCAGTGAACTGTGGATTCTCCTGCCGACCTAATTCCTCCCTACCCGGGTGGCGCTCGGTCAATTGTACGCCGACCCCTAGAAACCCCCAGTCACGGTCAGCAATGACATAGCCTGAATTGGAACCTGGCGATCTCCAGGCTATAGGGCACATCCTGCACTCCACGCAGAGCACCTTTACTGGATGCACCACTCGGGAGCTTCTTTTTACCAGCTGTATTCCTAGGAAATCTTAGTAACACTGGTATGCATAGCGAATAATTACTAAAAGGGAGGCTTACAGTAGTAACACTGTTAGACAAACCTTTTGATGAGAAGTTTTGACCTATTATGGTGCAGATACTTTATAACAACGAACCCTGGCAGACAACTCTAGCCCTTGAGATCCATTCCAATCTGGGGCTTTGTTCCAATGATGTCCTAAATTAGTTAATTGGCCCTTAGCATGGTCATTGAACTAATACAGGATCTGATTGGAATAAATACCTGGACTGGAATGGATCTCAAGACCTTGACCATCTTGATCTCAAGAGCAAGATTGTGCTCTACTATGCCAAGATATTCATCTGTCAGTTCTAGCTTTTTGCCCAAGGGCCATTTTATTAAATGTTGTGTGTAGGTTATGGATAACTATGGTTAAAAAGGTGTACGGCCCTTTAAACTCCATCATGAAGTTTGTATGTTGTGCAAACAATACATGATTATCTTACCATTACCAAATTCCCCAAAAATATTTACATATAATCTCAGAATTCCTGTTTGTAATGTCAGTGACGCACTGGACTGCAGCGTGAGGTTACAGCCTCTTGCTCCTTATCATCTTAATGCCGAGTTGCAATGACTAAGGATGGGTATGGCTTGCATGATATTTGGCAGATAAGGAAACTGTCATTTTGAAAGCTGGGTGGTGGGATTGCAATGTTTCACACATAAAATGCCTTCATTAAATGGAAGAATGCAGACTCTGAAGTCATCCAGCGGTGAATGTGAGAGGATGTTAAAATAAGGTGATAAAGCCGACAGAATGTACTTCCCAAAGCTTGAGTGACAGTGATCTAATTTAGCTGTGGGAACTCAATCCAACCTATTGTTATACTGTGTAATTACGAAGAGGGCCAATAGAGTACAGAAAGTTTATTTTTATTTATCTGATTCTCACCATTCAGCCTTCAGATCCCATTCCTGGGGTTGTCCGTGATGCTCAGCATGATACCAAAGTGGAAGTCAGCCTGCTCCTGTGACATGCCACCTTTCTACGTCATTTTAGAAATGGAGGGACTCTTATTTTAAGATATTTAAGGACATCTTTTATAAGTGTGTGTAATGCAGGCCACAGCGCCCCACTCCCAATGCTGTCACTTGTTTGAGAATGTGTTATATTTTTTGACATTCCTATTATGCTTGCTAAATCTCTATTTTTTGCGCTTTTAAACAATATAAGCGCAAAGTCTCACTGATGCTCATGTCCATGCACACTGTGATCATATCTGATTAACAAAACAGAAATTAACAAATATAGGTCACTTTACAGGGAACCGGTGTAGCATGTCTATATTGGTAGACTGTTCATTTCACGAGCTGAAGTTCCTGTTCTTGTTCATTCTTGAAGTTTCTTGTTATGTCAGGAGGTCACTGTTAATAATGTCATCCCATTGCCTCATCTGATCCATCTGCCTTGCCACTTGTTACAGATTAACACCTGGTCTGGAACCCGCCTGCATGGACCTTTTAGAAAATACCACTGCTGGATATACAATATATAGATACAGATATACATTGTATACAGAATAATAGATTTGAACCTTCTTGCTGGGTCATTACAGGTTCATAAAGCAGACAGTGCTGTTTGACCCTTTTTGGTTTTGGCACACATGGAAGTGACATTCCTTGAAGTGTTCAGACCTCCCTGCTTCACAGTTTAGACAGATGGTGGTCAGCATCTGGTAAGTGACCAAGCGTTTTAACCCACAACCTCCTGCATGAAGACCACCACTGAGCTACTGTACTGGTCATTTGAAACAATTGTTTATCTAGAGGGTGAATCCACCACAATTATTCATCATGTTTCCTGGGATGTCCCATTTTAAATTAAGGGAAGCTGTATTCATGCCAGAGTTTGACCAGTATTGGATCCTGGAAATACTATACGGTGGTTTTCGGGTTATGAATGTATAGATCTAGTAAATGGCAAAAACATCAAGAACAAATACATCGTTGCCCTTATTTTCTCCATGGTCCAGCCGTCAAAGGTGGTCAATAGACAACTAGGGCTAGAGTCGTGGTTTTATTAGCCAAGGGAAAGAGTCTCAAAATACATTTTGTTTACTTTCAATTTGAGTTCCACTATGGCCTCAGTTCAAATATGTCATCAAATTGAATGTATTGGTAACAATCAGTGTTGACTCAAAGTGTTTTCTCTTCAATTTGTTATAACAAGTAACAGACACCTACAGTACTTCAATAGAGCTCATTTTAAACACTAAATGCCAAAAAATCTCTATCCTCAGTAAAATGACACTGACTCTGATATTACGTTAGCTCCACAGAACAAATTAAATATCCTAGATTATAGGTAAAAATGCTGTACCTTGACTGAATCATATTTGCCTATAAATCTACAGTTAGCCAGGGCTGGTTGGTTTCTAGCAAGAAGTATGGCATTTATGCCCATAACACTGCAGTATTAATACAGGAACTCTGATTTAAAATCATTAGCAGTTTTAAAGTGAAATGGCAAGTAGACAAAGGTTTTGGCTAATGCCTTCGTCTGAAATCGTTCAGTTAACACATGATTTGAATAAAAAGAAAAGCATATAACCGCGTTTATCAATTTTGTCAAAACATGTGTCATCATTTAAAAAATATAGCTTGCAGATATAGAAAGCTTTTAAATAAAAATAATTCAGTGCTCTCATCCAGACCTTATGAAGACTTTTTTTTTTTTTTTTTTTTTTTGCATGCTATGGTCTTCTCTAAATAGGATTTGTAGCCTTCCATTGCATCCCAAATCAGTTCAAGCACTATTAAAAGGCTTTACAGCTAGCTAACCGTATAATTTGAGCTGCATGCATCAAGCAAAGCATTCCAGTGTTACAAAAGCGGTTGCAAACATTGTCAACAAAGAGCTTGCTCAGTGAACCAAGACCTGCCAGACCCGGTATTGGCAGCGTTCTGGGTAAACTTGCAAACAATGACAGTGCCTCTTTTCATGCTTGTTTATGAGCACCGGCTTCAAGTACATACATATTGTATCCAGTCCTTCCACAGCTTATTCAGGGTCATGAGACAAGCACCACTGGAGGTTCTTGCTTCTGTAGGCTTGGTGCACAAGGGAGACGTGGCTAGTGCCATGCCTGACCACCTCGGTTACCAACTATTCAGAGATTTACATGAGTTGCGCTGCGTTCGCAGTTTGTGTTGATTGGGGGGGGGGATCCTGTGTGAGCTGGAACCCGCATCATTCTGAACTTTCCAGCTCATAGCCGTCTAGTAGACTTGCTAATCCAAACCCAGAGAGACTCAAATACTGTCCCTTAGAGCTACTCAAACCTACCCAAGCAATGCTGCTTCTGTTTATACATTTATAACTATAGGTTTGAACTGCAGGACTGTATGTGCTTCTGTTCAAACTAGAATAAACCAGTTCTTGGTCATGCTTCATTACCACCAAACATTTACTGCATTCTGAAAGGGATAAACACCGAAAAGAATTGTAGCCGGGAAATAGCCAACTGTGTTGGGTGTCATTGTTAAGCTTGAGAACTGTGGACTGTATCAGCAGTCATTCAATATTTTGGGCCCATTTGGCAAGTGAACGTGAATGAAATAAAACAATGTTCATATTATAAATCTAGAAAGCAATTGCTAAGAACAATCACTAAAGTCATTTCTTTTGAGTTCTACCATAAAATAGTTTTATTCCTTTTGAAAATTTGTGTTTTGAACATGAATCACTGTTTTGAGTTGTCGCTTTCAGAATTAAAAATGCACTGTGCATTTTGTACTAACTTGTTGACTTAGCTATAACTGACAAAACTTGCAATTAGATGGAGCATAATGTAGCTGTTGTGGAATTACTTTCTGTGGTTTTTCTTTTTCTTTTTTCTTTTTTAATCATAGGATTAATAAACTGGAAGTTTGAAGGATAAATGTATATTTGCATAGTGCCTTTTGTTTCAAACACCCCAAAGTTCTGTAGACGGCATTATATATACCTGATTCACTGCCTTTGGTGTTTCTCATGTCACATGATCCCAGTGCCAAAGCGGATGAACTTAGAGGAGAGTAGCAAGACTCTCATACAGGCACAGTTTATCAGCTGGAAAAGTTTGTCTTTTGTTGTCAGCGAGTATTCATTTTTAAACTATCTAAGCCTTGTAAAGTCTTGTATATCACCATAAAGATATTGTTCAAAGCAGAACTTCTTTTTTGCAAATCGGAGAAATAGCTAGGTTTAATAATGGGGTTCTAGAGAGATTTGGCATGCTATAACAGTGTTACATGGGCATATTCACCTTAGGCAATGTGTGTGTTTTTTTTTTATTTTTTTTAACATACATCATTCATTCAAAGCTGTCAAAAAAAGAAGACACATCTACAAGCCGATGAACAGTTGGTTGCATCAGAGGGAAGCATTTTCATATAATTGTAGCTTTTTTTTTTTTTTTTAAACGCCATGCTTAACAGTGAGTTAGTGATTGTTGCCTCGCCCCTCGTTTTTCCCGCAGGTAATGTCTGCCTACAGTCTAGTTATTAATAAAATCTTCCTCCTGCTTTCCTCCACACACCTGCACTGGCCTGGAGCAATGCCACACAGAGAGTGCACATCTCGGCATTGCTTTCCACTGAGGTCATGTTGCTAATCCTGTTCTTGAGCAAAGAACATTCAGGTGGTGCTAAAATCAATAAATGGAACCAATTACAATGTTACTGTTTTGTTTGTTTTACTGAAAATGATGGGAACAGCTCAGCAGTTAGACAGTTGGAATGCAATGTCTAAGCTACAGTAGTGAGTTTGAGTAACTTGGTAGCAATCATGCCCACTGATTGTAAGCTGGCCAGGGCTGGTTATGTTTTTTTTTTTTGTTAAACTGGTATGCTGGTTCATAAACTGCTTCATTTTTGAACATTTCATGGTCCCATTCTTTTAGATTTTTGTTTGATTTCAAGATTCAAAGTAGATTTTTAAATGTGCAAAATGCATGACACCCATTTTCTCTCATGTACAAGGTCTTTTCAGACAAACGGAGCAAGGCCACTTGGCCGGCTGCATCACTTACCTTTTTATTATGTTTATTGATGCTGGCCACGTGTAATAATTACCTTGGTAACCAGGCACTGCTATGAGATTATTCCTTCTGTGATGAATGCTTTTCTGAAATTTAGTTGGCTCTAATGTGGTTGGGCTGAAAAAAAATAAAAAATACGTGCATGAGGAATACATAAGTTTTAGTACACAATGCTCCCCGCAGGGTGTCACAACAGACTACACTGCAATTGTTCTTGTTAAAAAAAAAAAAAAAAACGGGCTATGTTTTTCTAAACTAGATTGATAACCAGCAAAGAATCGGAGCATTGGTGTTCCAGGTCACAGATAATGATGCCCACCAGCAAAACACAATTCTCAACTGAGATACAAAATCGAATTTGCAAGGATGTCCTTTCTCCCTGTTGGCCAGGGTGGGTTTATACCAATTTGGGAATTAATTCAATTACTGAAGTTCATTTCAGGATCTGGCTTACGGGTACAAAGCAGATGAGTTTTTATTTTCTGAATGGACCCCCCCCACCCCTTTGCCCCCAATATACCAAAACCACAGAACATTTAAAAAGTTTTAAAACAAGGCATTGAAACTCAGTCTTTTGGAGAGACTGCATTGAGTTGGCAAATGTCAAGCACATTTAAAGTCTGAAACAAACAAAAAAAAGATTAAATACCTCTATACCCCCCCCCCCCCCCCCCCACTGTGAAAAGCATAATTAAGGGTTCCCAACTGTTGTAAAAATATGCTTTCATAGAAATGCATAGCTTGGCATTTTGTGCAGACAGCTTATAATTCACAGTCACAGAGAGTTAAAGAGAGTTTTAATTTAGTAAACCCTGTTAAAGAAATTACACCCACTGATACAGATCTGATCAATGTTTGCAGGTTACAGCATCTTTTATTACAATGAAATATATAGATTTCCTAAGGATCACACTAAAAGTTAGTGACCCTAGAATTACCCCTAACCATGGTGTTAAAATCAATTTTCTTACCTCCTGTTAGCAATAACATTATTATCTCCATTACTTCAATTTGTAATGTGCTGTTTCAAAGACAGTGCTTAAGATGCTGCAGCTGCTTCGTGGCAGCAAATAATTTTTTCTGTTGCATTTCAAACTTACTCTAGTTGCCTAGCTGCAAACAGACCATGCAGCAAAGGTACCTACAGTGTTATATTGGAAATATCCCAAACTGACATTAAAAAACAGATTCTCAGCGCAATAAAAGCTGAACCAGGAGCAATGTTAATAAAGCTGTATAGCAGTTAAGAAAGGATTGGTTAGCGCTCCTTGAAGTGAGTTATCTAAGTGCGGAAAGTATACTGGCCTGTTGCATCACTGAGCCACCAAACTGTTCAGCAAGACACTTTAAATTAAGTCTACAAGTAGCAGTGAAAAAGGCACAGTGCCTTTGTTGTGAAACAGAAGAGTTATATCTCCATTGTTTGCAGTCCTTTCTCTGAATTCCATACACGCTGTAGGGATGTTTGCTTAATACCAAGAGTGGGAAAGTTGTAATTATAGATATCAAGTAGAGAACATAGTGACCCTAGATCGATGGTGGTCAATACACCAAACACTGCGATCCATACTGACGGATCTCGACGGGCTCCGAGATCCACCGGTAAGCTGTGACCAACAACTATGAGCGTCATTTAATATAATAGTGTCCAATACATAAAATAGTAATAATAAAACTAAACAACCACAAGAACAAAAATGCAGCATTTTTAATATTAAGCACAGATAGTTATAAGACAGATACTTAACCAGCATTTTTCGTCCGACTCTTGAAACCTGGTGTAGGCAGGGCTTTACGCTAACTTTTATTTTGGCACATATGCGCCTATGTTAAATGTCTGGCTGATGTTTCTGGATGTATGCCTCTTTGCACATTGCGTGCTGTTTTGAAGCACTGTGTTTTAATATATTTTCACGTTTGAACTTCTGGCTCCCTGTTAAAAATGCAGTCTTGCCTGCCATCAGTTCCCCTGCATCCTGACAAAAATGTGCAAAACATTGATTTTTTTTTTTTTTAAACATTGTCAAACATAAGCCAATGAAAATCTTTTAGCCACTGTTGGTTGAACTTGTATGTTCTTTTGTTACTTAGAACTGTGAACATGCTGTAACTAACATAGCCCTTCTGAAAGTTCCCTGTTCGGTTTCATCTTCTGATATGCCTTCATTGCTCCATTTCTTGTAAGACGTGACATATCTGAATTCTTTTGAAACTTCTCCAATTGCATGAAAATAATTTGTTATTTTCCTCACCTTGGTTTGACAAGTTCTCAGACTGTCTGGAAATGAATAGACTTCGCATTGATAAATCTGTGAAATATGCATATGCGCAAACTGTTGGGATATTTTCATCTGTCCTAATGGGCGGCACAGAAGGCTCTCCCCATCAGCCGTAACAAACTGTTGTTTGCTTGTATGTTCGTGCTTGTTCTGAATTGCCCCGAGATCCACCAAAAATCTTTTGCGATCCACGTATTGGCCACCACTGCCCTAGATAGCTGGAGCTAGATAACCGTGGAACGCTATGCTTTCTGACTTGTATAAATGGGAAGGAATTAATATTATTGAAAAGCTTCCTCATCCTAGGTGTTAATTATATGTGTTTTTTTTTTTTTTTGACAGTGTCAATGGTTTGTCTGGAGTGAATACAACCCCATAGAATGAACTAATTTTGCTTCGTAAAGTCGAATGAAACAGGCTGAATGTTATGTTAATACATTGAATTACATACCGCTTTGAAGTTTTCCATATACTTAATGAAAAACTGGGGACAACTGAAAATCTACACTATCTTTTACTTTTATAAATAAACAAGGACTGCATTTGTATTTTTCATATCTCTGCATATTGTACAGTAAATTGTTCACCTTGGAATGGGCTAGGATTTTACAGGAGGGTGCAGATGGAACATGCATAAAAACATCACTTCACTTATATGAACACCTTATTGGGTTTTGGGTCACTGTCCCACCTTGTTCAACCCAGACTCCAAAGTTTTATAAATGTTTATTTTTAAACAGTATAGTTCCCATGTTGCCAGCTGGTTTCAGTCTAATTGAAACCTTACAGCTTCAGGGTTTACCCACATTGGTTAATGTTGCATATGAAGAACCAGATTAAATGCCTCCATTACCCCACTGAGAAGAATGATAACGACAAGGTGCCTGGGTGCAGTGCTTTCAAGATGTCATGTCAGCACAGACTTTAGCATCCCAAGAGACAGTTTAGGAGCTGTTAGGGATCTTTTTTAAAGGTTACCTCTTCATAATTGTTCAAGTACAGCCCATTAGTTTGTCTAAGTGTTTTGGATTAGGCTTCCCTGACAAAACTGTGCATGCATGTTTTATAAAGGAATAGAATTGTGTGTGTCGACTTGCCTTAAACATTACATACTTCTTTTGAACCATGTATACAGCTGAAGATGAAATATACATTAATGAGGACTAATCCTATTAGTCTATATGGGGGGGCAATTCAGTTTGACTGACGTTTATGACATAACATTTATAAACTCCATATTTGTGTTTACAGTAAATAACTGTAAACCTAAGGGTGTTTTGTACGTTAAGAATGCTTATGTAGCACATGTTGTAGTGTACAAAATATATGCTTGTATGTTCACAGTATACAGTATGTTCACAGTATAGGGCCCTGTATATTTTTAATTTAATGATCATTTTTTGTCTGCCCCAAAGGAAAGAATGAGCAGCCCTTTACTTTTATAGTGGTACATTTTATAGATATAAAAGCATTAACAGTTCATAAAGCAGCATTTTTCACACACCCCTCCCCCCTTCTGCTTAATTAAAAAAAGCATTAAATACAGAAAGTATCTTTTTAATGCTATATTGCCTTTAAAGCATGTTAACAGTACTCTTTGTGGTTCAGCATTTTAATCTTCAAGCTGACATATTTTGTATTTTTTAACTTTTTTTTTTTTTTTTTTTTTTTTGCAGCTTCCGTTAGATAAAACTGGACAAAACTTGACTTCATATTCTAAAACCAAAATATTGTAAAGCAAACGACATTCTTCCTGCGTGGTTCTTTCCACATTTCGTTACCTCTTGCTGCAGTCTCTGGGGTAGAGTCATATCTAGCGACAAGCTTAGTTAATCCCAATGATGTGAGGTAAATGACACACCTGCTAGTTTTCAGTTCATGCAGTGGCCTTTTCTCTTTTACCTGTACCTGTAACATCTGAGTAGCACAAAGTCCTTTTAATTCAGCTGGATTATTTGCCAAAGCAAGATACCCAACACCCTTTGTACATAGGTAGTTACTAGGGTGTCAGACAAGCTGAATAGTGCCGTGTTATGCACTGAAATCTTTGAGGTTCTTTTTACAAGTTATACCATTTTGTGATCTATTTAGTGATGCATGTTTCTCTATAAAGACATAGTTGTTTAAATGCATGTTTGCGACAGCCTCCAGCTGCAGAGAAGCTGACAGCTTTATACCTATGTGCAGTTACCAGCACAGATTAATACACCGAACATGCCAGGAGACGACTCTAGCTCTAAGTCCCACTTGTCTGTGTAACACTTACACAAGGAATAATTCATTTAATAGGGATACCCTTTATGGGTTTTGAGAAAGTAAAGTTTAAGATACATGATATTTTGTTACCCTTTTTTAAACCCACAGTTTCTGTACTGAAACTTATACTATGCTAAAGAATATGAAGGAATGTACACATCTAGAGAAGGGGCTAATGTACTGTACAACATATGTTAGGATGTAAGCTTCCATATGTCATATATCATTTTTTACAGGTATAGTTTGGGTAAGTGCTTTACAGGAGAGATCTGGTTACCATCCTGTAGCTCTAGGGGGTGCTATAGACTGAAAACCATTTTTTTTTCTTTTTAAGCAAAATGTAAAGCCTTTTTCATGTCTATTTTTGTTTTCCTCAGAAAACCATAAGCTTTAAATTAAGTTTCAGGTCTTATTTTAACGAAAGGCATGTATATAGCACACAATTATGTGAACACTATAATAATAATTTAGGTATTTCACAGTAAAGTAACATACAATTTTACAAATGCAGATTGGGTTTGTTTCTTCATTAACATTGACATATCCTGTGTAGGGTCATCCTGTGTGTGGTTGCAATATGGTAGCACACAATAGAAGACTGAATGAGAACTGCTCGAAGTGACGCTGCATACAGGATTGGAGGTCTGGGATGCATTCACGCATTGGCTTCAGAGATGAAAGGTCAGTGCCTATCCGTGGGACAGGCTCAATCAGCCACCCAGTCCACTGTTCAGAGGCTAGATCTCGATTTTTAAAAAAAATAAAAATAAATCTACTGTGTAAGCAGCTTACACGTGGAACAAGAAAAAATACTTTGAGCAATAATCCTCATGCCACACATCGGCTAAAAAGTTGAAATATGCTTTTTTTTTTTTTTTTTTTCCTAGACCAAGGCAATATATTATTTAAAGGAGCAGTTTCTGTGCACAAGTCAGATACAAATTGCACAGCCTGCTAATAAACTGCAAAGTACATGAATGTGTATCCTGGCATTGCCAGCTGGGAGCGGGATATGAGATTAATCAAAAGGATCCCACAGCGGGGGTGGGGTGGGGGGTGGTGGTGTGATATCTTCCTAATCTTACGGAAAGGTTGAAAAATGCCATTAACTACAATGGTATCATAATTTACTTAAAACATTTTGTACAGTAGCACAGTGGTACATATACGACACCATGCTGCTGCAATGGATCTCCAGCATGTACTGGTTCATAGTGATACAAACATATGAACTGTTAACACTGTGGTACTATTGCAGCTTCCACTGCCCTTAGCAATGGGACCTTTGCATTCCTATTGCTGTGTCAGTGTGTATTATTTATTGAAGTTCAATTGGTTTATTGTAACTTTCATTCCATTTAACTGTCCAGACTATCAGTCGGGAACCACCTTCTCTCAGTGATGTGTCACTTGAATCAAGATAGTCTTACTCCACTTTTATAGGAAGAATGCATTTAAGCCCTCAATACTTCATTCAAGGCATAAATGTAGCTTCTAGTAGTGTATTGTCCCAAATGATGTGATTATTTTCCATGCCAAAAAGGTGACGGTGCTTATGAGACAGAGAGACAAAACAGACAGCTAATTATGTACCAATAAACCTTGCCCTCACATCTGACTCTGGTGTAATTGTTCAAGATTGCCCCCAGCTGTAGATAAGCTGAGAACTTTATACCCATGCACAGTTCCCAGAACAGATCAATACATCAAACATAACAGTTGTGTCTTACTTTCTGTGTAATAAAGGCAGATCAAATATATTTTGTGTTTCACATCCATAGGAATGTGATTTCGGGCAATGTCCCATATATCTATAAATATTTATTATTTTAAAAGATCTGATCAACAGTTGCTCAGTTATAAAGGGTGCTATCTGAATACCTTGTCTGACCATATTTACATAAATAAAGAAAACAGTTACAACTTTATTTCCACAGTTAGTGTAATGCTGGAAAAATCATTTTGTTGTATTTTAAACCATTTTAACACTTCTAACTTACCATAGTTAAGCCTATAGCAGTAAATGGAATCCATAAGACTATAGTTGATCAGAATGAGTAATAGTTTGTGCAGGAGTACAGGAGTGCAAGTTTTTTTTCTGGCTGTGTGAAGTCATTCATCTTTGCTTGGAAATCTTTATGGGGCATTGCATTAGCTCAGGTGCTCACAGTGCTACAGCACCCCCCCCCCACCCGGCCAAGTTATTGAGTTCCTGGTTTTAAACAATTGGCTTGGCGGTGGGATCAAAGGACTCTTGCTGGTCTTCGCTGTCAATTAATTAAACATTAATTGGGTAAAAATAATTGGACACATGGTGGCAGCAGTGGGCCAGGTTGAAATTGAAATAAAAATAAATTTCAAGTTGGGGAGAAAATCAGAAACATAATTGGCGATTCCAGATTAAAAATAATAATAATGGACACTATAGAGTTGTTCAATCTGTATAATATCTTTATAACATCCAGCCAAGCACAGAAGAAAACTGAGTTCAAGAGGTATGCTGTACTTTAATAATCATGAATGAACTTTCACCGAACTCTCAAGTCTGACTGCACCAACAGATTCTATGCTCTTATTGTGTCTTTCAACATAAAGGTTTACAGAAAGGACAAAAAACAGCTAGAAGGAAATGAACGCGGCTGTCAACACATCAGTCAAATATTAATCAAGAAAATGACATTAGTCACTTTTTAGTCAGCCTTTATAACACCTGTCCTGTTTGTGGTTTTGTCGGCAGTTATAAAAGTAGTCTCTGACATCACCTGTGTTTATAATCTGTTTTAGAAACCAGCCTGAGAGACATGCTTTAGTGGTTAGGTGATTTTTTTCTTTCTATTAACTCTTTTTTAGCCTGCAGTGGAATTTTCTAAACTAGATAGGTTGGAAGGGAGGAAGATTAAAAATAATAATAATAATAATAAAAACAAAACATTGCCTCATGTTTTGAAGCCATTTTATAGAGTTTGACATAGATGAAACCTGTTTCAGACAGTTTGAGTGTTTTTTTGACTAATTGTATGTGCGATGCATCTCTGAAATGATCTGTTATCTGAAGTAGTCAGCCACGTGAGAAAACGGCAAAAGGAATTCACTGCTGAAGGAGTAGTTTTCAGCCTACGGTATATCAGTAGGGAATAATTAAGATCTTTCAGTCTTAAATACACTAGTGGCTGGGTCAATCATTAATTACAGTACACATTGAAACATGTCAACATGCAATAGTCTTGCTGTATTTCTGTAGCTTGACCATCAGTACTTCAGAATAAGTATGCACCGTGTACAGTATGAAGGTCAGGTGAAACCGCACATTCAATGAGATACAGTAACAATTATGAAACTGAAAAATGAATTTCATTTAATTTACAGTACATTATTTACATTCTACTAATTGGTCTAGTTGTGCTGCTCTTTTTTTTTCTTTCTGTAAAACACTGTAGGAAGGAGTTAATTTACAAGTTGCTGGAGGCAGTAAAGGAAGTGAGTCACAAGTTAATAAACATGATGCCCGAAAGCCAGCCTGACAGCACCTGTCTGCGGTGCACAACTAACTACAACTGAAGGTATTCATACCTAACTTAGCCTTGTGCATTAAACAAGACCCCCACCCCCCGTTCTAAACCAGCAGAGCTAAACAACAGTTACTTTAGGCTGTGCATGGATACGTTCCCTCATGACAACACTCACACTCTGTATGTGTATACGTGTGGGTGTGGATGTGTCTGCAGCTTATTTTAGTTAATAAATATTAACAAAGTTAGTGCCCAGTTAGACCTTTAATTACTCAATGTCTTATGTAAGCTGCCTGTTGTGTAGGTTTCAGGCCATTATCCCCTTCAGAATCTGAAAGAGAGAATGAAAAGAAAAAAAATGTCAAAAACTAGAATTAAAATCGAAATAAATTGCTAAATTCACAGCTATACAGTATTTGTTTTTGGTGGCTTGTGATAAAGTAAGGGGGAAGGTAGTGGGGGTATATAGGACTGCATTTATTACAGAACCCATGTCTAGTATAAGGAACATATAGTCATGTTATTATAAAGCCCAGAAGGGAAACTATCTCCTAGAAGACAGAGCGGAGAGAATTTAATTAAGGCACACCTGTTGGGAATTAAGGGATCATATATATATATATATATATATATATATATATATATATATATATATATATATATATATATATATATATATATATATATATATATATATATATATATCTATATTATAATATATACTCCCTCTCTCCTCCAGCCTTAGGGGTGGAGGCGGTGGACGAATCCCACTCCTCTCTACCGTCTCTTTTCAATTCTTGTAACGCCGAGTTTTTTTTTACGTTCCCACGCGTTCTTCGTTCAAAACACCTGCTTGTTGGCGCGTCGGCCGTTGGAAAACCTGAGTTGGCTAGGTAGCGCTCCAAAAGGAGTTGGTCGTTTGTTTTGTTTATTTTTATTGTTTGTTGTATAAATAAAAAATACAGGCCCAGCCCTGTTTTGAGCCCATACTTTTGGTGGAGTTTTCTTAAACACACAGTGACAGTGGAAAAAGGACTGTGGCAAAAAAAAATGTTTTATTCAACATCATGTAATCAAAGAAACTACAAAATGAGATCGCAAAAGTCTAACGGAAGGGCTATAGCTGTATTTTGTGTTACGCCTTAACTATGTCATGGCGACATCATCAATCCTAATAGGATCATTGTGGTGGTGGGATCAGGTGACTCTGAAGTGTTCTCTATTTTAGGAAACTAGGACACACCATTTTAAAAGGAAACCAGAGATTGAATGATTTTTATTATTTAAGGTATTACGTTCTCCAGAAAAGAATGACTTTTACTAAGCTTTTATTTTTCATTTTTGCACTTTTAAGTAGACCCGTTTTTAAAGAAACAAGGTCTATGGGACCCGTACCAACTTTTAGGTTTTAAAAGGCATTTTAGAAAAGTACACATCCATGCAATAAAGTAAAGAGCAATATTTTTTATATTGATTGGATTAACATGTCATCACTGTTTTGAGTACATTTTGAAATGTACATGAATAATCAGTCACTTTAACAGTAACACTGTGACACAAATTATCATGCCTTGTTCTTTATCATTACCTCTACCAGATAGAAACTGCTACTCTTGTAAGCATCTAGCACAGATGCCAAGACTGTCCCGGCAATACCTGTCATTCTGGATTGGCAGGGAGTCGCAACTGATCTTTCTTGAAGCGTCCAGCGCCACATTCTTTGGGCTGTCTAAGCATTGAAACACAGACTACAATCAGTCTGGGAAAGCTGTATGATTAAAACCTCAGGTTTAATTGGATATTTCCAGTGTGCTACAAAAGCAAACGTCCATGGTATTATTTGCTGTGACCATATTCACATCGTTGGCATATGTGTTCAGGTTACATTTTTTGTCTTTTTTTGTATAAAAAAAACAAACAAACAAAAACACCCTAAACTAAATGTTTCTGTTCTCAGTCAAGCATATTAAGATTAAAAAGACAAATCCAGTTTACTTAGAAAATGTAATAAGTGCAAATATTATTTATTTATTTATTTGTATTTATTACTTTTCAAATTACTGTAAGGAAATTACTGTGGAGATATTCAATTAGCATTCAAGTCTGTAATACCAACTTCAGTAATGGTGTGCCAAAAAACAACATTACAAAAAAAAGTAATTTTAACGTATAATCGTCGTATATATATATATATATATATATATATATATATATATATATATATATATAATATATAATATATATATATATATATATATATATATATATATATATATATATTATATATATATATCATATATATATTATATATTCCAAATGGTTTACCTGTGTTAAATAAAACTGTTGAAGCTTACAAAACCAGTATCATGGAGAAGGACTTTTCAACATGCTTATGAGACTAGCAAGCATTGTCTGGTTTAGCATTCTGCTACAGTACAGAATATAGTGCCAGTGTAACTGGTTTCACAGAGATTCTTGTGGTCAGAATTTATATTTGCAGATGCCTCTTATCCTTGGCAGCTCCCATGCAAATCAGGAACGTGGGAATTCGCTTGTAAAAGTCTGACATGTCCTACCTGAACCCATACGTCGTGGTTCTTTTTGTCCTGTTACAAAGTACATGCGGTAACCTAGCAATGGACAGCAAGTGCCATTCGGGGGCCCAGTAATCTGCTAACTTGAACTCAAATGCTGTGTCATTTCTTGTATTCATTCTTTATTATTTTCCCCAACCAATCACAAGCTCCTCAAATACCTGTGAACCAATAATGTCTTGTTAGGGGATGTGGCTCAGTAGCAGTGTGTGTGTGTGTGTGTGTATATATATATATATATATATATATATATATATAATGAGAGAAATACTTATTCATAGAAGTTCATATTTTGCATAAAGTATTGGGTATAAACAATATTGTATTGTATGACCATTTTGGCACTGTATAGATCTGCTATCACTGTAAAAAATGGTATATTGTGAAATAGAAAATGTTTTCAGGCAACACTACAAGTTGCTCATCTAGTTGCAGGCAATATTTCTTGTTTCACAATGCTATCAGTACCTGGACATTTACAGTTAACTGCATTACTACTACAGTATATTCCATTTAAGAGCATTACCATCTAACTACTGCCCATGATGTAATATGTATACGTCTCACCATCCGTATAGCTTCCTCCACCTACTGTACATTAATTTTTTTTAATTTATTATTTTTTGGACGTGTAATTGTAGTGAGTAGCTGTCTCATGAATTGCCCATTACTGTATTCAAGCCCCCTTTTCTTTCACATACATCAGTGTCCTTTCAGCCGCAGCACTAATGATGTCTGTGAAAGAGTAACCAAAGGTGATGTGCCTTCTTAATCACTCTGGGGCCTTTTGACTTGGAAATGTTCAGTGTTTGCAGCTTCATTTAGTTGCCGGATATGGGAGTAAACTGTTAACTGCTTTAGGTCAGCCTGTGCTCTATTTTTCCTCTTTTCTAAAGGCCCGCTGTTGACTCATCTCCATGGAAATGGCTGGGGAATTTGTTTTCTCCCATGCATTCAAGCCCCCCCCCCCCCCTTTACCCCCATCCCACAAGTGTCAAATAAAACACTTCTCCAAACCAATCACATTGTATGCAGTCAGTCACATGAAACCTCAAGAAGAAAATGTTCAAATTGTTGGAAACTTCATGGGGGAAATCTATCTGATCTGTTGTGGAAAGCTAATGTGGATTCGGGGCAATGCTTTGAGTGGCTTTTCCATGACAATTGCAAGATGAATGTACTGAAGACATAAACTCTACTTACACTTATTAAGGCTTTGCTTAGCATGGTAATTGTGTGGTTACATCTGCTTCTCAGAAGCATGTTACCTGGTTTTCTGCAGGGTATATATTTATGGACTTGAATACAGAGAATTGTCTTGCTACTCAAGCAGTGCAACTGAAAATGACTGCAGCTGAAGGGAGAGAGAAAGAGAGAGATAGGCAGTAAGAAGCTAGCAGGAGCCCTGTTCAGTTACCAGTTCTATCTGGAGGAAAATGTTAAGTGAATGTAGAGTGATGGATAAAGTTAGTACAGAGTAAAATAACAATAGGAGACAGGTGTCAATAGTTGAAAATAGGTGGCTGTATTCCTACTCAAGGCTTGACTATAGTACCAGTACCATACCGTTAAATCAGCATGGACTTCACCAAGACTGGCTATGGTTAGGGTGGGTTTTTTTTTTTTTCTTTTTGTTACACCATGCATCTTTTTACCCTTTTTGTATATAAATGTAAGTTTATGCCATGACTCATGCACTGCAATCTTTAAAGCCTTTCTGGCGTGGTTAGTTCTGTAAACACGGCAAGTTTAGAAATAAGTGAAACATTACACATGGAACAAAGCACAGGAAGCAGAGAATCGAGAGTGTTCTGTTGGCATTTACCTGGGCCGCAAGAAGCTCACCTGATTTGCTTTATTTACGGAGGCCGACGTGTGTTTACTGACCTGTCACAATGTATTAAATCGTTTTTTAGGAGGTAAATTTGCTTTGCTGTTCTGTTTCTGGCGCTTTTGTGTTGCTGTTTCGTCTGGTGCCCTGAGAATTGTACACTTGAAGTGTCCTGACAAGTTTCAGTAATGTATTAAATTCCCTGCGCTTCAGTTTGAGTGTACAGTAACATGTTGACCTGAGTTCTTGGAATGTGTGTGAGTATGTATGTGTGTTCAGGTGAGCACTTGAATCAAACCAAGGGATGCATTCTCAGTTACAGTTAACTCCAAGTCATCGTTAGTGCAATTTATTCCTCCAGTTTTAAAGAGACAGATGATGTTGCCGCTGTTAGTTTCTCATTGGCAATTAAAGAAAGAGATAATTTGCATGAGGGTAAAAACACATGGAGGCCCATAAATATTTACCCATTTAAAATGTTGCACCTCCATGCTAGGTGCATGCAGTTTTAATAACTCCTACACCTCCTAGTAAGGGTTCCTTTTTTGCTGGTATGTTGCAACAGAACAAATTTAGTAAAAACAGATTCCAAATGTGACCAAAACCCAATTAACAAACTTGAATCAAACAGTATCAAGAAGTTCAAGGTTTTCTTGTCACTTTTGCTGATGTTGGAGAAAAACAAAAGCAGTCAAACCAGGGAAAGCACCCCTCAGTTTGCTGACGTTCCCAGTGTTTTACATGCATGAACTGACCTAGATTCACTGGTCTCTGTGGTGTCTGCCAGTCTGCAGTCTGTCTGCAGCGGTCCAACGTCAGCTCAACAGCAGTGGTTTAAAGACCGCTGCCTCTCGGCCAATACACTGTGGCAGCCTCAGCCACTCCACTTCCTCCTTCAAGCCACGCTCACTCCGCGGCCCAGCACTGCCACCTCAACATCAACTGTGCTGTAACACACATTCCGAGACAGGATGGCTTTGTGTGGTTCCAACCAAAGCAAGGGCTCCACAACAACACTGGATTCAAAAGAAAGCTGTTCATGTTTATTTTTTATTGTGTTGCCTTTTGATTTTGTTTGTTCTGGCTCATATCCCCTTTTGGCCCTGGGTCCACAATGTGATAAGTATTTAAAATGACTCCTGTGTATAATGTTGAACAATAGATTCAAGTGATGAGTTTATTGTAATATTGGTAGATATTGTATACGCCAGTTCTATTCCGAGAAATTATGTTGCGCTCAAGGTAGACAAGTACTGCAGATGGACTGTAGAAAACTCACACTGGTCAGATCAATCACCTGACTTTCTATTGAAAGTATAGTTTCTTAGAAAATGCATATCATTACATTTAAACAATTTTAAAATGTGCTCCTCCATAAACCTACAGAAGGCAGGAGAAACATTTTAGAACATGGACCCTGAACAACACATGAGAGTGAATAGATTTGATTTTCCCAATCTCAAACACATTATAGCAGTGTGTTTGTTTTTTGTTTTTTCTTTCTTCCTCATACAATAGAGAGGTAATGCACTGGTACTTTTCTCCCCATAACTCAGTATATTTATATACAAAAACCAAGATCAAACTAAAACCGTCGCATCTCTAAAGAAAACAGACAAAAGGAAACTACGATATGGAAAGATAAAAGGTATGTTCTGTATTATTATTGTTATTCTTCCTATTATTATTTTATATCTACTACAAACGCTGTAAAAACATCTCTCGATGCTAGAAAGGGTTACAATTGCTTCAAGAGGTCCCTGTTTGGAATCATTTGTCCTTTTATTTCATATGATCACAGGATTCGTTTTCTTTTTGTTGCTGCATGCAATTTATTTTGATTTGCAGGTGGTCCTCTTTTCTGCAGACAGGGTTCCTTTTGAATCAGAACACCTTTGACTTTGACCTTGGCACTTGGCTTTCAGACAAATGTAGCCATGTAGGACAGGATTAAAGCCCAGGTGGGTGGGGGGTGGTGCTGTGGCAGTCCGGCAGAAAGGGCTGGAATCAAAGACATGAGTAGGAAAGATTAAAAGGGTTAGCTTGTTCCAACTAGGCTGAATTACACCCCGGATTGCTTTTGTACTCTGCAGAAAAGCCACTCTGCTATGTTGTCTCTAACCCCAGCAGGTACTGAATTATGGAACAGCATGACCAAGTAAAGAAAAACTACTTGTTTCAGCACTTTCCACATTGAAACAAAAAAAGAGCTCTACTTTAATGGGGTGTTCTGGACTCGCAACAGAGGAAAGCAATCGACCACACTGCAATGCATCACTTACTTTCCCTAGTCTGTATTTTAAAATAATTGTGTCCAAGTAAGGTAGGATATATTATTAAAGGCATTTTGCTACTTTCTATAGCAGTTCCTCCAAACCTTGCTTCAACAAAACCGATCCATTAGGATGTAGTGGAGCATACTCTATGATGTCGTTGATAATAGAAAAGCAAGTTGCTTCTCTTGCTACTTTTGCTTTCAGAAGTTGTTGTTTTATTGTTCAGCAAGGTGCAGTGAAATGACAATAGCTGGGTATTGTACTGTGTAATGCCAGTGATTTTACAGGATGTTTTCTTCCCACTATGTACATATAACAGATACGTCATCTTCTGATTAAAGTTTCACTGTCCCCTTTCCTTCCATTGCCCTTTTAATCCAAATTAGCCAATTCTTCTTATTCTGTGTAATAACTGAGAAGAAAAAAGTTATATTTAAACAATGGGAGATCAAAGTCGAATCCATTTCAGTTTAAATTTGGACCTTTTTACAAACTGTACACTTAAACACATTTGCAGGCAAACCTACAATTAGGAGACGCTCATGCACAGGCATCCTACTTTTTAGTGATTTTAGCAGGAACATTATTGGGCTACGACATTGTTTAGTTCAAATAGGGCTAGGTTTTAATTTCATGGGTTTTTTTTGTGTTTTTGCGGGGGGTCTTTTTTGTTTCTTTACTGTTTTCTATTATTGCAGCAACATGTAGCGTCTCTGAAATTAGTATGGTACGCTAAATGTAAATGTAACAGGTTGAGTCTTGTTTTCCCTGCTGGTTAGATGAGGAAATGTGATAAAAGCATGGTCAAATCTCTCTCCTTTGTACGTTGGTTAAGATGTTTGCTCAGGGGCTTGCAGTATAAGTTCTTCAACCAAGAGATGGAAAGAAATACTTCCACTACCTCTTCTGTGGCTTCAAACTACTGTTTAATTACTGTATATCTGTCTTATGTTAAATGAGAATGAGCTATTCACTAGCCAGGGGGCGGCAGGAAACTCATCTGCTCTGACCCCAACACTCCTTGTTCCACTGCTTTCACTCTGGGTCTAAGAATCATGTGTTGTAGATTAATAGGCCTGGCTGGGGCTACTTTGTTTGGACAGCTTGTGGTGGCTGCAGGACCTGGGGGATTGCAGGTGTGCATTAATATGATGTAATTTGCTCTGGTCCAGGATCTTCCCTTTGCCTCTCTCTCCGCTCCCATGCTGGGGCTGTGCAGTGCTGCATGCTGTGTTTCAATGGGCCGTGTTTTTAACATTTTAACTTTTTTGCTTTTTTAACTTTTTTTTTTTTAGTTGTGCTTAGGTATAGCCCAATCACGAAGACCATTATGTTTATTATTCTGGCCTTCTCTCAAACTGACAAAATACATACGGCATCAAAAAAAGATGACTTTTGGCTTAAAGCAGTATTCAGTCGAAAGCCTCCATTTATAAAATCTCTGTTCCTGAGATGTACAGCGGTCTAGTAGTGGATAATGTCTGTTTCAATTTGTGGCAGTGGGCATTGAATCCCATTTTAGTGGATAAATTTATTTTTAATTGTTGGACTGACCCCGTTTAAAAACGAAATGGGGCCACACACCCCTTATATAGGCTATATATATATGTGTTCTAGTGTATATCAAGAAATAGCTTTTCAGTCGAGCTATATATATATATATATATATTATATAAGTATTATAGTTTAAAAGTAAGTTTTCAGTCGATACATTTTTAGCACATTGCAGAACTGCTTGAGAAATTCCAACTGATTCTGAGACATAAAACAAACCATGCCATTCCTGTACCATGTCCATCTGATGTTGTATTAAGTATTAATGTTTTATTTTCAAGTGAAAATGATAAACATTTGAATAAGAACCAGCTGTCCAGAACCATTCTCATAGGATTGCCATACCCTCTATTAACAATTTAGACTGGAGCTGTAATTTGTTTATTTAGGTTTCTTGCTCTTAATTCCCATGTATAGATCAGAGTTCTATTAGTCATTTCACCTTCTCCTGCTTTTTCCATGTATTTCAATAAAACAGATGCATCTGATTTTAAACAACACATGTACAAACCCTTGTCTTTCAAACTGTGCACAGTGCACTGGGGGACTGCATTCTAGCATGAAAGCAATGGCACAATAGCACATGCAATAGGTTTGGACCGGATGGTGCTTATAATGCAAATACAATATGACTTCATTAATAATCCCTGGTTTACTTTTAACGCCTTCTTTTAAAGACACTTTTCGCTTTGTTAAGCAAGTTTAATTTGCATGGTAGGCAAAATTCCATGGCAACAAACTTTATGTAACTCAATATTATGCTATAGTTTTGGTTTTTTTGCCTCAAATGCTGGAAAACTGCAAACCTTGTACCATATTGTTTGTCCAAATAGTTTCCTGGCATAGTCTGATCAGAGGAGTGTATTATAGGGTGCATTTAATTTATAGGTTTTGGTCACATGGGTTAGTAAGTTACTGATCTGGTGATGTATTATAAAGGTTGCTGTGTTTTTCATTACATTGCGGAAATGGTTAAATACAGAACTGTGCAGAATTGCATTTGACTTGAACTATTGGATGGAAAGCTAGGTCTCAGACTGTAAAGCAAACGTGTATGGACGGCGTTCACAGTACTGTATATGTGTGAATGACTGTATGCCACTGCTTGTGCTTATGAGTGGCTGTGAGTGAGCTTATGGTTGTTTGTATGGGAGAGAGAAAAAAAGAAAAGAGATCGAGTGTGTGTGTGGTCAGAATGAAAGACTTTAATGATAATCAGGCGCTCGACTGGGGGGTGTAGGAAGGCCGCTTGTGGCTCGTTTGAATTATTGACAGGAATCTGGCGGAGGAGAGCCCTTGTCTTTCCAAATAAATCTCTGGGCTGGAATTCGATCCACTAATTTACATTCAGATGGAGAATAGACCTTGTCAATTATTAAACAGTTTTTGTGCTAAAAACAAAGCAAGTGCTGGTATTTCTTTTCACTACTGCAGTGCTCGAATTGTTACACTTCTGGGTTTATTTTGTAAGACAGTCAATACCTGTACTGTATGTCTTAGATACACTTTTGCTTGTAGTAGGTAAAGCACCTAAAGGTAAACAGAGTGCTGTTTTCCTCTTATAGTACAGCACGTTCCTATTAATCTGGTAGAATGTCATATTAAATAAATAACACAAAATAAAGCGCATTCAGTTGTCAGGAGATGCCCTGTAGATTCTCCCAGTGTCTGTCTGAGTCCTCTTGATTCACAGCCTCCTTGGGCTGATTTGTTGTAAAGTTCTAGAGCGCTATCACGGGGAAACATATGTAGTTTTTACCAAGAGCCAACTTCCCAGCGTCTCAGAATGTTTAACATACTACCTTTCATAAAGTAATGTTAAACATACGGAAACGTTGGGAAGTTGGCTGTTTTGAGCAAAAACCTATTTGTGTGAATCTATATCTATATCTGTGTGTGTGTGTGTGTGTGTGTGTGTGTGTGTGTGTGTGTAGTTTGCACGGGTATAGGGGTCAAGGTTGGTATATATAATGACTGAGAATCCCAGAATAAATGTTAAATAAAGACACGTAATAGCTATAGTGCTTTGAAACATGTTTTATATGCAACTAAACAGTTCTAAAAGCCAGCCCTAAAATTAATAGGCCTGAAAAAAATGATGCCTGTCTGCTGCAGTATCTCTGCATGCAATCCTACTGACGTCAACGTTCTAAGGTTAAAAACGCCCAGTGGGGTTCTTGAAAGGCTTCCACCTTTGCCCCATCCCTGCTGGAAAAGACATTTGAAATGATCTCCTGTCTGTTCTGTGTTAGCATCCCATCCCCTCTCCTTCTCTTCACTAACCATCAAAGCCAAGCATGAGCTGGTCTTGCACACAACGAGACCTGCCAAACGTCAACGGTGATATTACGAGCAAAAAGCAAAAATCTGCAACCTCTGCTCTGCCAGAAAAAAATAAACCTGCACATCTAAGGGCTGATATTCTATCCCAGCCCTGATAGGTATTAGCAGGAGGCCAGGGCCGGAGGTTTCTTTTTTTCTTTCTTTTTTAAAGTGAAGCTTTGATAATTTTTAGCAGGATGTCAGGTCATTATGAAAAAAGAAATCCGCTCCGTTTCAACACATTTTCACATTCCCTTACTACTGTGTATTTATCCAAGTGTCTCGTGTCAGAGACGAGAAGGTCTGTTTCAGTGAGGGATGGACAAGTCTGCTGTGCCCCGGATTGGTTTGCAGTAAGCTGGAAACTGGCTCTGTGTAACCCCCAGTGTACTGGTTCTTAGAGGCTAGACAAATACAGTACTCATGCATAAATTAACATTCATGTGCAAGGGTTTCATATATATATATATATATATATATATATATATATATATATATATATATATATATATAATATATATATATATATAGATATTATTTTATTTATTATGATTATTATTTATTTATTTATTATGCAGGGAGAAGGTTAACTCCTCCCTGCTGAAAAAAAAGTGCAAATGCACATTTTGCTTAATTAATTTAATTGGTTTTGTTAATTGTTAATTATCCCTGCCTACCTGGCTATCATTGTAAATTAGAGCCATGTGCAGGGTATTTAAGGAAAGCAGCCAGACTGTTCTGGGCTGCTGCTGTGTGAAGAGCACGACTGTGTGTGTTATCAGTCATATCAAAGAAAATGGTACTGTGTGTTCTTTTTCTGTGTTTTTTCAGCCGGTAAACGGCTTAGATGTCCGATTTATTAGAATAGGTTCCAGTTTTTGGTTAGTTAGTGCTCGTATAGAGCTAGGTTTATATATATATATATATATATATATATATATATATATATATATATATATATATATATATATATATTAATATGTTATTTTTTTGTGACTCTTAGAAAGATCACTTGTCAAAATGCTTTCTTTAGTCCACCAGAAACAGCTATTTGAAAAATCTTTTAAAAGTGAATCCATGTAGCAGTATTTCTATATAAAGTTTATCATTGTTGCTTTCCTAATTATCAACATAAATCTCCCAATACACCACCAGGGCAATAAATTACAAAAAGGAACAACCCCGCCTCGCCCAGAGGTTTACACAATTAGTAAAATAAAAAATAAAAAATGTGCCAAAGCACATTAAATACCATAATTATAGATTTATTCAAGCCAGTTCTGTCCAAACAGTTTGTAATGTATCTATAAATCCCTCTGTGTCTTGTGGTATTTCATAACTAACAAATGCCCATGCAATTAAGAACAGATCCATAGCTGATATAGCTGATGAAGAAGCATAGATGTGAGGTATAATATGCTGGATGCTTTGAAGGCGGATTTCAATTGGCTTGTTTGCCAGACCCCATGTTTATATATTAGATATACAAACTGCTGTAAGAGACTAATATCATTATCTATGATACTGCTAACCTGTGGATTGAGTTGGAAAATTGAGAGTATTAAGTGAACAGCCAGAGTGGCCAAAGCTGTTGATATGAAATATGTGCTTAAGATGCAAATGACGTTTGTAAATAGTATCCATATGTCTGTAAAAGATTAGATGGCACAGGGCTGAGTGAATGGTACATGACACAGTGAAGTGAGCCAATGGCATTAGAGGAGAGTTTATAATGGGGAGGTCAGTCTCAAACAGGTGTTTTGGCGATTATGTCCTAAAGCACTGTTTTCTGACTCGATTCCTTTCGACTGCTTTCCATAGCAGAATGCTTTTTAATCCCCAAACTATTTTTGAGTAACTGATCGTCGAGATGTCAGGAGCACTTCCCAAATGTAGCTGTTTTGGCTTGTGTGATTGCTGGATTCAAAACACTCACAGGAGAATAATTGCAAAGCATTTGATTTCATTTGACCCTTGGGATGTAATCCAATAGGCAGCGCTTCTTTATATTGACTTTGACCCTTCTATCCCATCTGGATTTCTCTGTTTCCTATACTGCACACTAGTGCCTTTAGACCACTGTAACTAATTTATACCATCATTAATCTGCACAAAACTGGAGCAGAAAGCAAGGAATTTGAATTCCACTTTGTGGTGAGGAGGTCTCCTGCAGATCACAAGGGATTAAGAACAGCCCACGAACAAAGTTTACATGAGCCGTTTTATTCATCTATAAACTATACTACCTATTCAACTTTGTATGCTGTATTTTCAAGATTTTATTAACTGTGTTCTCAGGATTTTATTAACTGTGTTTTCTGTGCAGCTATGTTGATCACTCAAGGGAAACAAATCTGAATTCCTTTGTTGTCATGGAGCTTGATACAAGTGACTCACTCCACTTGCATGTTGTTGTTTCAACCCAGAGACAAATCCTCCAGGTTATCCTTATAGCTTAATCCAAAACTTAAACTTACTATAATATTTGAAAAATGCCACTCGGCTTCCCAATAAGACAACTGTTCAAAGTGTGGATGTCCGCTAGGAATTTGCACAGCAAATTTATTCCAGAAGGTGTTTCTTATACTGATTGTATAAGAAGCTGCAGCTATATATTTAGGAGACCCAATTTCACGGGTATAATTCAGGCTAAGGAAGGCTGTTGTGATGCCCATACACCATGCAGCACAATATCTTTTACTTTGAAATCGCATGTGAAGATGGATATGATTGATATAAAATGGCAGTGATTATCCCGGAAAATGGTGGTTTGTGGTCTCTGCCGGCTGTGTAATGGAGAGCAGTAACCGTGATCCCAGGGATGATTGAGGCATTCCGGTGCTCTTCTTAAGCAGGGGAACATCTTTCCAGCTCATCCTCCGTGCTGTCATCAATCTCGCTTATCTGCCCTGCAGCGCTCAGTAACTCTGCAATTCAAACTGGGGCAGCAGGGACCCAACTCTGCTTTCTGTGTGAAGATATCCTAAACTGTGCCATTGCATTGAAAGCGCACAGTCTGTCCTAAGATTACACGTTTTTAAAGGATCCTTTATGTAGTCTGTCCTACAATAAATCTCTTACAGTGGCTATTTACAGTAATATGATAAGAAATCCTTAACAAATGCAAAATGATCCATAGTCATGTACCCATTGTCAGTTCTTATTATGGTTGCTTTTTCAAATGTCCTTGGAAGACCGCTGTTATAGATGCTGTAATGTGATATTTGTGAGACGACATAGTGGTCATGGACAATCATGGTCAGATACATGGTAAAGAGTAGGGATGCATTTTGGTAAAGCGGAGTGAAACCGTGTTAACAAGAGGTACAAAAGGAGCTAGACTCATCGGAATTGTTGAGAGCAGTGCATTGTACAACACGTCACCAAAAGCATTAAAAAAACACACCAGGAAGAATAGACTAATGTGGTAAAAGCAAGGTAGAACATGTCAAGTCACCTTGAGTAGGGTGGTGCTGGATAATGTACTGGACTGCATCACAAACAATTGAAAAGACCTGATCAAATTCTTGCATTCCAGAAGGTGGGTCTAATACATCCATTGTATTTTTGCATACATTTTATTTGCAGCTGTCTTGCTACAGGGCAAGGGTACACTGGGTGGAGTTCCACAAACCGGGACAGTGTAAACCCTTGGGTGCGTCGCCATGGTGCTCAAGTGCATATATCCTGATCAAGTGTTAAGAACAACAAAGCTCTTATCTCCTAAGGATTCACATTGTACAAGGCTGCCAGTCAAATGTATTCAGTCTTATAATTACTGAACCCCACAAGCAAAATAGTGAATTATTATTTGGAGGGATTCAAGTAGCATGTATGGCAAAAAGGAGCACGAAGACAGATACTTTTCAGGTGATCTATTATTGTTTCATTTTGTTTCAGGAACAAAGTATTTGGTAAAAATGCTGGGGTTTCTGTTGTGTTTACCAGCAGCAGTGTCATGGTTGTACTTTAAAGAACAATAAGTAAAAAATAAAAACAAAAAAAAACAAAAAAAAGCTTTTGATATTTAATTGTTTAGTTCTCTCTTTTTGATATATTTCATATGAGAGAGAGAGAGAGAGAGAGAGAGAGAGAGAGAGAGAGAGAGAGAGAGAGAAACACACACTGGTTTATCATTCAGCAGTAGTGCCAGCCAAATGAATGCAGAGGATTAAGAGATTTTTATTTTTTTGGAAGACATACAGTTTTTGAGTCCAGCATGTACAGTATTATAGCACACAGCTGCTTTTATTTTATTGTGCTGAGCTGTGGAACATTGATAACTTACGTTTGGCCAACCTTTAGAGAACACACTGTGGCACATCAATCATAGAAATCAACAGTTGTCATACACGGAGAAAGGTCTTGATCACTCCTCAACTTGAGCCTCCATGCGCTTCTTTTTTTTTCTTTTTTTTAACACGTTCCTATTTATGAGAAGGTGGTCTATGCTAGTGAAAGGGAAATGTTACCTCGACTGTGGACACACATGAAAGGAAAAAATGTTGTCCTGAGTTATGCTCTTGACGTAGAAAGCAACATTTGTCTAATTGTGATACAAGAAGTTTGGGTCACCCAAAGCTAAAAGACCATATGCGTGTATTCCATCACTGAACACAAAACAAACAGACCTGGAGCCTGTAGAGAGAAACAAGTGTGTTATAAAAAAAAAAAAAAAACCATTACATTGCTATGGTGACATATATCCTATTTACTGCAAATGCCCCCCACCAGAACAAGTGGGTGGTGGATTTCCGTGGAAGTTTTAAATGTAATAACGCTTTATTTCGAGGAGGTGAATACTGGGTAAATAGAGCAGAACCGGTTTAAATGCTGCGCCTAAACCATACAGACTTTCAATATCTCTGCAGAAGCTGGAGCAGTGCACACTGGGATATGAGTAGCAAACAAACATATCGGAATGCACAAGGCCACAAAACACTGATCCCAATGACCCAAAAATATTATTGATATTAGCAGCTATATCACAGGTATCATTAAAAGAAACTAGTAATTTTACTACATTATGACTGATAGATTATATATATAAATAATTATATGGGTAAAATTGATGGCGTAATGAAAAGTTTTTCATTTTAGCAGAAGACTTTCTATCAAATCCACCGCCCAATGCAGTCATGCCCCCCAAAAAATTATAATATCTATATATAAATAAACATTGTGTGTTTACCCTACTCACAACATGTTTTAGTTTATGGATCAGTTTTATGCACATTATATATAACATGTTGTTACTTTTACTATAAGTAGTTACATATTTTAATTAGAAATACAGTAAGAACACAGAATGGTAATACAAGTTCCAGTTAATGAAATCATGTTTTGCCACGTGTTATAATAAACTTATTGTATAATCTCTGCATATAGGAACATCTCCGAAGAGAACATTTTGCCTAAGGGAACATCCTTGTGTTGCAACAGATTTTTTCCATTGTAAGTGCTCCGGCTAAAGGAACAGGAACTTTGCTTAAAAGAACCCATTTGCACCGATAGCGAGTCGTTCACCATGGATACAGTACTGTTTTGTAAAAAAGCGAGTGTGTCTTGAGGGACACAGATTGGTTTATTAAATCTTTCCAGAACCACCATCATATCATCAAATTTTATATTTTGATTTTCACGAGTGAACCTCATCGCTACAAAATGACATGCAAACAAACAGCAAAATGCATCACCATTTCTCTTGCTACACAAAGTTGGAAATTGTTCGAGCTCTTGAAAATAGCCTGAATCAGACACAAGTCGCAGAGCAATTTGGTGTTTCCCGTTCTGGCGAGTTGCTTTACTAGTCTGTAAAATAATGTGCATGTCTTGTATATTGCTGCAGCGCTTTGTAACATGTGTAGGGGCGCTGTTATTTTTGCCTCTGCCACAGTGATAGACTGAAACACACCCGCCAGCTAAGAAACTGATATAAGAATCAACCGCAGATAGTGATCAAAACCACTGGGACAAAATCATCCCTATACTATCTAATGTAAAAGAATCTGCTTGTAAGAATCAAGCAGTCCACTTAGAAGAATAATTTTGGGGCAAACTGACTACATGTAATACGGTACTGCAACACTGCATTGTTGTAAACGGTGACTGCGCCATTACATTGTGCAGATATGTTTTTTGTGTTCTCTGTTAGTGTAAATTTGTTTCAATAAAGTGAATAAGCATTCATTGAATATATACTGAGTACAGCAGTGTTATTGTGCGATATGCATGTAGAGGGAACATGATTGCGGTGAGGAGGAGGAGGGGGACTACGACGGGGGTTACTGAAAAACTGAGATTTGCATTGCAACAGAAAATAAGTAAGCCACAGATGCTTAAATGCAGTGGTAATCCTGGCAGTAAAATACTGTACTGTAATGTCAATTTAATTCAAAGGCCATTACAAATAACACCACAGGGTAGTTAAACTAGGCACTCTAACGAGACGATTACTTCTCAAGTATACTGTAGTCTGTGGTCCCTGCACACACATGTGGGAACTCATGACATCTACTGGTCAACCCATTACACTGCAGGAAACAAAGCTTTAATTCTCAACCACAGTAATCCTGTCGGTCCGCTTTTAAGAATCAACTGCTTATAAGAATCAAATCACCCAGGACGGATGTTATTCTTATAAATGGAGTGCACTGTACATAGCGTTTTAAGCTTTTTGAATTTGTATTACTATAGTTTTATTTCCGTTAGTTTGTCTGTTACTTTATTATTATTATAGTTTATTAACATACACTTGCCTGTTTTGCTTTTACTTATTCAATTTATTTCATATGTTGATGCACGTGCATCATGACAAGTAATACACATGTATTTATTTATTGATTCATATTGTGTGTGGTGTCTAACTCCATATTAGAGAACACTTTGGCTATAAAAACAATTTGCTTGCTTTAGACAGAGAACACTGTATATTGCATCAGTCATATATATATATATATATATATATATATATATATATATATATATATATATATATATATATATATATATATATATATATATATATATATATATATATATTAATATATCAACAATAGCAGATACAGATCAACAGTTACACAACCTGGAACAACTTATTACTTTCGATGAAACAATTAGGTTCAAAGATGTAAACGTTGGTGGACTACTCGGAGCATTGTTGTAAACACCTACAGTAATTACAAAGCCAGGCTATAACCTTTTGTCCTGACTCCAGGGCATGCTAGTCATGCTAGTTTAATGAGTGGGAACAAGCTTTAAATTAATTGGAGTAAAATAAAATAGACACTCTCTTCCTCATACTGTAGTACCAAATCACTTCTTGTGGTAAAGGCTTATTTCCATCGCCTGCCAGTAAGGGGCCACCCATGTGATTGGTACTATATCTGTAAATTGCCCAATACTTTTTCTTTAATTTACTTTTTGATCAGTTTTATGCTTTCTGCTACAATATGGCATTAGCATTGTAAAATACTTCCCTTTTAGGAACTTGTAATTAGGCCTACTTTTATTGTAACTTACTTTTAAGTTAAAGACAAGCCAAACTGCTTACAATTTATATGCCATACTGTTAGATCTCATCAGAAAAAGCAAAAATGCATTTATACCAAGGGGTCATGAGCGAGGGTATAAAATAGGGGTGTAGCAAAGTAACCTGCTCCTTTGTAAATGTTTGGAGTTAACCTAAAAGGAGTAAAAGTATTGCTGAAAACCGTGAGTGTTTCTTTTGTGTTTGTAAAGTGTTGGCTGTAACTATTTGTCTTGTGTTTGTGTTTCGTGTGGGTGTGTATAAAACCTAAACATTTGGTTGCGGGGATTACAGTTACGAGTGATATAGGCCACTGTATCATTCCATCATTTATTATTTACAGGTGTTTTCCGTAGGGCTCTGGACATTTTGTTATTATTATCAATAAACACCCCTGCACCTGAAAGTAATTGTCTGTGTGTGTTGTACCTGCACTGCACTCGCCTGTATCCACTCATCACTTTGCCAAGAGATACATTGAGTTACCAGTCATTTAAAAAAAAAAAAAAAAAGTTAAAAGGTGAAATGTTCTGCAAATATGAGCAGCAATGATCTTTGAGTTACAGAATTGGAGATTGGACTCCACTGACACATCTGACCCGTGAAGGCTCAGTACGGTGCGGGTATGGATGGTTCTCCTCTGGCTATTTGTTGAGCCGAGCGAGAACCAGACCGTGGAACTCCGGCCTTGCAAGACATCTGAATCTGGCTGCCAGCCGAGCCAGGGGCAGGGTTAAGGATTTTCGTCATTTACGTTGCGTCAGTCATTACACGTCACAAAGAGAAACAACAAACAACATGATGAGTGAAAAATACAGCCATGTGACGCTGATAAAGTGCAGGCTCTAGTTTATCTGTGGGCAGATAGAAGTGTTCAGGAAGATCTGGAGTCGTGTGTCAGAAATGAGAAAGTTTGGTACGGCCCGGTGCAGCTCAGTTATACAGTGGAAAAGAGGCAAAATATTAGAAGAGAGGGTAAGCCTTCTGATGGCAGTATTTGCAGAAAGAGAAAGCTTTTAGTTTGCATAAAGTATCTATCCAGTCCAAGAGAGGTTCATCTCCCCAACTCAATCTGCCCATAACATTAAAGAAGGATGTTAGCCATAGCCATATCCTTTTCATTTGATTACAATTAATTTGATCACGTATTACAGATAACACTACATAAAAGCAGAATTTACATGATATCTGGGTTGCAAAACAGTTTTTAAATAACGGTAAATTATATTTGTTTACTATTTTACTTAATAAACACTTGGTTCAGCACACATTTTGAAAATGCTATTGTTAGTGTCCTTAATTACACAGTGTTTAAACATGTAACATCAACGGTGCTTGGTTTATTTAGTTTTTGTGGCCAACAGGCAACATGACTTCATAAACTACAAACCTTCAAGAATAAAATGTTTACAGGTAATGCCCAAATACTGTGCTTTCATGTCTTAAGACTGTGATTAAGTGTTTATCTTCTGGAGGACTGCAAGGCTGGGAAGTGGGTGGTCTACCTTACATTTTCCTGAATAGTGTACATTGTAGGAGATATCCTCCTTAGCGTGGCAAGCAATGAAAAATGGGAGCAAACTGTTTTTAGGACTCATTCTTATAGGAATGGGATGATTTAAAAATCAACAAGTTTCCGCATGTGCTGTTTGCTGCTGCAGCAGAGGTTTTTAACCACAATTAAGATTTATTAGTTGTTTATTATAGGGTGTAAGAAGAATAGCACTTTTAACATGCTTCCTAAGGTGCTTCAGGTGTCCCTGTATCTAAAATTACACACTGTTATTAAAGAAAAGCTAACCCTAATTATTAAGGGGGTAGAGATATGTGCTGCGGTTTATTCAGGGATACGACTTGGATAAACTGTAGGCTTCAACATAATCTTTTTTTTTTTTGTTTTGAATGAAGACACACTAAGTAAACACACAACAATGGTCTGGTTGAAATTGGGTGTGCCCAAAGCAAATCTGATAAGGCTTCAGACTCCAGTCCAGTAAAATGAGAGCAGGCGTGGGCTCGGCTCAGCGCTGTAATCTGATTTGGAGGGGGAATGGGTTGCCTCACATGACTGGTTTAGCAGAAGACTGGTATAGTGTGCCAGTTTCCCCTGAGAAGAGGGAAGGTGTAACGTCAGGCCAGATGTGGGTGGAGGGAAGGCAGGCAGGCAACTATGCAGTTGAAATCCTTTAGGTGAAGGTTTTTGTAGTTTTTTTTGTTTGCTATTATAACCTATTTTTTTTAAATTTGATATTCTGTGTAAGGAGTTCAGATGTGCTTGTGATGCATGCCAAAGCATCAACAGTAATAGAAAGATCACAAGCCTATTAGTTTAGTGTTGTACCCAGCTCTTCTTTCTAACACGTACCTGTTATTGGTTTTGAAACAGTAGTCTCAAATTTAACCTTGACTCAAATTGTCAATACCTGTCCCTTAAACAAATGCACTATTTCACAATTACTCATTGAATATTCTTTAGATTTAAACCATCAACCTTTTGAAGGGGAACACTTTTGCCACACCATGAGGTTGTTTTGAAAGCATTTACCCCAATCTTTAATCGAGGAAAGGATAACAACACTTTGACATAACTTGAATCAAACAATGAAAGTTATAGGCCTTAATCAGTTTCCTTTGTTGTTTGTCTGCCATTTTGTAACATTAACATTGATTATTTATTTATTTTTATTTTTTTAAATTGTAAATTAAATACAAAAAAATTAGAAAATAGACCCATAGTCAACTTCATGGTAATATTTAAAATTGTAAACATATTACATATATTTAAAGTTCTACACAATGAATGTGCTTGCGTACTCTCAACACAATTCTAACATGTATAGAATGTATTGTCAATAAAAAAATAAAAATAAAAAGCTGTAAACCAATGACACATTTTAGTCCATATTGTCTGGCCTCACCTAGGTTATGTTTACACTTGCAGCACAGTGAGAGAGCGAGAGGTTGAGAGAGAGAGACAGACGGGGAACTGTTTGAGTAACTGGACTTCACACAGTTTTCATTTTCTTGTTCGTGAAAAGCAGGAAGTTCATTAAAAGCCCCCCAGTTGCTGCTGTTGTCTTCCGCCTTTAAGGGGAGCAGTCGGTGTAAGAAAGGAGAGCCGGGTCAGGGAGCCTGTGTGCTTTCTAACTGAGGAGACGCACACAGAGGATGTGGTGGGGAATGTTCTAATCCTAGCTTCTGCTGTCAGCGGGACGTTTTCCATAAGAAGAAATCTGCCTCCCACAATCCTGATCATGGCAGTTTAGTTATTGTGGAGAGCAGAGGAGGCTCACCTTGACCTCAAATACTAATCAAAGCCAGTTGGATTAGTTTTTTTTTTTTTTTTTTTTCGTTAGGACATAGCACAACTAGAATTGTCACATCAAGCAATTTTTATTGTCATTCAAACTCATGCATTAACGATTGCCATAGTAGTCTATACTAAATCCTTAGTTTTGAGAGTCCTCCAGTTAAATAATACACAACATATTAAAATATGATCCCAGTTAAGATAATTTACAGTACTCAAAGGGAAATGATTGAAGGGATTAGTGGAACCCTCAACCTCTTCCACTAACACACAATTTTTCAGCAGAGCTATTGGGGCTTATGAAGAGTTGAAGACTGTCATAGACCCTCATGTATGCACATAATGTCTAAATCTGGGTGTAGCTAACTGTGTTAGAATTGTGTTCATGCAGTTAATTTATGTTTGATAAAAAAATGAGGTTTAGCAAGTATTGTAAGGTGCTGGATTCTCCTGTCGACTGAAAAAATCTTACTGTTTTTTTTTTTTTTTTTTTTTTTTTTTTATACATTCCAACCTCTTACCCTGAATCACTTCACTTGAGCTTCTTGAAGCAAGTCGTTTGTTGCTTGGTAACACTGTATTAGTTGCTAGGGTGACCAGCAAGGTTCTTGTGACACTTAGAAAAGTAAATGATACCTAAACACAAGCCCAATGTAAAGGGTTCCCTGCACTGTATTGCATCATGTTTGTAATTTGACACTGTAGGAGACACTTCACCTGGTTTCCCATGAGAAAGCTACTAAAGAAGCCCTGTCTCTACAGTGTGCCTCCGTGAGATTGTTTCCAAGTAGAAAGTGTTTGAATGAAGCCACTTTCCCTTTCTCCCTGTGAACTATAATGGAATAAACTGACACCTGTATAATTAATTAATACAAGGGCAAAGTATTTTTTTTTCCCTACAGCAGCAATTCCAAATGTATTTTACATAGCTGTCCTTAATTCACCTGGAGAACCAAACCTTTGTGCTGGTTTCTCCCACAATAAATTATGTAAATAAAATGTTGATGAGAATCTTGCACATTTTATTTAGATTGGTAGATACCATGGGACTGTGTTAATTTATTTGAAATACTAACCCTATTTCTACAGGTCATCTCTATCCTGTCTGCGGTCTGTATCCATGTTACTAAAGAGAAAGTAAGTGGTTATTTATCCTTTTAATCACAGGTCATTTTCCAGCAGTGACAGTCCTTGGATAACCGTAGTCAGAAGCAGTTGCATGATGGGCATTAAACACAAGCCTTGCATTGACTGGCCGGGTTGTCCCTAGGTCTTGTGCTGCTGAAGAAATGGACAATGACAGTGCGGGTAAGACTTTGAGAGACTTCTTTTTCTTGGTCTGTTTACCTCTCTTATTTTATGTTTCCTAAATGTCCACAGTTTTGCAAAATATGCACATTTGCTCTTTTAAGTCTGTGAGTCCTGTGTTTATAAGTGAAGACATCTAAAATACAAGCAACCACTCAACACTAAGCAGATTCTGTTACACACATACTGGGGACATATTATGCAGTAATTAATGTAATTGGTTACTAGAGTGTAAATGTTACCACTTTGTAATTCGAGCAGCTATGTACCGTAAGTAACACAGTTAACAGTCAATAACAGCACAGAGTACCCATTAATTAAAATTGTTATTGAGTGGTAGTAACCACTTGTGTGTTTTTATGATCAATTCAATGGGATAATTAAACATAAACCCAACTGTGTGCACGGCAGTATCAGAGCCTTGGTTATCGAGCAATTCTAAAACAATGACCTAGTGATAACAGTATAATGACTAGAACTGAACTGCAGTGTCTAAACCATTCCTTTCTACAGTATGTAAAATGTGCTCTCAAATGGAAAGCCTTGAAAATGTGGAGCCATACATGTCAGCTTTCAGCGGTGACTTTATTGTTTACCAGATTTGCCCGCTCTTGGGCATTCACAGGTTTGCAATTCTGCAGCACCCTTTACAGTGTTAACACATTGATACTATTCAGGTAATGCAACACAGACTGGGCATTTTTAGACTGTGTACCAACTGGCCGAGGTCCCTGGAGAGTGCTGATTCAAGTATCTAACGTCTTAACAATGCCACTTGTTCCCGAGATCAGGTTTTATTCCAGGTACTGTACGGTACTTGTTACAGCACTGTACTGTGTCTTCCGATATTTGTATTGTTTGGAGTTTATTAAACAGAGGGTTTCCGAAAAATCTAGCATTGCGCATCCCCAGGTGTTGCTACAACTGCTCTAGTGCACTGATAGTGTAAGGATTATTGCCCGCATTGTCAAACGGGTAACCAGCAATAATGATCCATGATGTGGTACGAAACAGAAAAGCCAGAGGACTTGTTAAGTTTTTTTTTTTTTTAATTTATTTTTATCACTTCCTGCAGTGATTTAGAGGACAGATCTCAAACCCGAGTTCACTATTGAAACAGCCGTATTGAAACAGACTTTAAAGTTATAAGTGTAAAACAATTCCAAGATATCAACAACAAAAGTAAACGTGACAGGTATGTTATTTAAACAGCTGTAGCAACACGTGGTGACATGTAACGCTATATTTTTCAGAATACCGCTACTTACTCTTTAAGATAATTCATGATACTGTTGCACAATCTTAAGAAAAATCATCTAATGCTAATTTAAACAAAACAGCAATTAAAAAATAAATAAATAAATAAAATTGTTAGAAATATCTAATAGGCTCAGGAAAGAGAAGGTTAGTAGCCTTTTTCATTTTAGTGTGTGTGTGATTAACATTCACAATACAATACAGAATAAAGTGATCTTTGCCATTTAAATATTAGGGTTCAAATGTGTTGGGAATATTTACGGGCATGTATTTTTCATTATTAATATGAGGTGTTATTGTATAGCAGCTCATTTATGAAATTTCCTGATGTTAGGAAGGCAGAAGGAAAAGTGAGTCTTGGCAACACTCAAAGGAAGGGTAAATTTAAGATGGAATTAAAGTTCTTTATTTGAAACAAGATGACTTCCTCCACCAAAATACGACTGACAACTTAAGTCACAGCCGTTGAGGAATGGTAGGCCTGAAAAACAGCCTGAGGTCAATTGTGTCAATAACAATGAAGTTAGTGCCTCATGGAGGTTAATTGAGTTGTACTGTGACAGCACACGTGGAGATCTGGAAAAGGATACCTTTTCAAACTGCAGGTATACAAGGTGAGGCTTCCGGATAGCAAACTTTAACTGACCCCTGTGGCCCGCATGCTGGGAGCCTTAATCACAGTTTGTTTCCCTCTCAGTCAAAAAATATAGCTGCATTTCAATGTCAAGTGGGGTGGGGGGGTTCTGAATACAACGTGGGATAGATAAGATTGGCTGCCAAAGTGAGCCTATCTGACAGGTTGGGGCCTGACGGAAGCCGATGCTGCAATACGGGCCTCAGCACAAATATTAAGAAAGGCAAAGCAGGGCATGGGGAAAGGGGGGCGATGGAACGTGACGCCTTGCAAGTTCCAGAGTCTTAGGAAAAAAAAAAAAAACGATGATTGATGCTATGACAGGCCTTTCCTCCCCATGGGCAAATCTTAATTCGTATCAGGTATTTTCTCTGTTCATGCATGTGACAGAGATAGAATGATTCTTGGTGATAAATCTCTCTCCCGACCTGTGAGGGCGCTGTGTAAAGGGAACAGAGTGCCCTGGACTGGATGGCCAGACAATTCATTCCCAGGGTTAGAAGGAAGTCGTCATCTAGAAAGGGAGTGGAGCTATGATACACTAAATCATCGACCCTGAAGGGAAACGACGTGGGAGCTGCAAATTGGAGGAATGGTTGCACTAGTTATCCAAGGGCTACAAAAAGAGGGCATAGCGAAGTGATCTGTTCCTTGTTAGGTAAAGCTGAACAGGAAAGAGAAATCTGTGTTGTTATTGTGAGTGTTTTTCTTTTTTGTTGTTAATAAATATACTGTTTGTTGTTATTTAGACTGTTAACATGATCCAGAGCTGTTGCCAAAGGCCAGCACTAAACATGGACCACACTGCACCTTGTTTGCATGGTAAGCTGTATTTGCACCATGAGCACTAGAGCACACACTGTGGACTGTGTTTGTGTTACATGTGGGTGTAAAAAGGTCAGGACTATTATTATTTCAGGACCAACCCGTGGATTAAAGCAGACTAATACACACCGCTGTATTGCTTGTTAACATTGTTATTATTTACTGTCTTTGGGTCATCAGAGCAATTGGGTTACAAAATAAAATATCACTGTATCATTGTCTGTCTGTTCATTGATCACTACGGCATTCCTGCACCTGCACACAGTTAACCACTTTGCCACAATGCAGTTACTCCATACAAGGAAAAAGGCATTGGCAATCTTATAGACCTGACCATTAGGAGGGAAAAAGGATATTGTACGATGTCATAGTATTTTTACATCTTATAGACCTGACCATTGGCGGGGAAAAAAGGATATTGATATGATGTCATAGTATTTTGTAGGCTTGCACTTCATTATAATTTGTGAAAAGGACACGTAGTACTGTATGCTAATGCATAATATTTTCTTAGTTACTACACTATGGTAAAGGGAAAAGTAGTACATTACAATTATTGCCAATAAAACACTTTAATATAGGGGTCTGTATTTTTTAAAGTCAAATGTTAGAATTAGTAATCAGGTCTGGACTTGTACTCCTATGAAGTTATATACAAGATTAATAATAATAATAATAATAATAATAATAATATGTTCAATGATAATGTAATTCACAAAACTATTTCTTCTCTTCTGCCACCAAAATATCAGAGCTTTAATAGACACACATTGCACATACACAGTGTTATTAAACTTTAGTCAATCTCATGTTTTTTGTTTATTGTGTTTGCAGAAATGGAAATGGAATTTGCATCTATGGCACTCTTGGCTTGGTTCTGTGGGGCTCTTTGATAGACATGGATTGGCACTGAACTGTAACTTGCATAATGGCATAGAGTCATCACATCTGCACTTTGTCAGAACTTGCCTTAAAGCAACCACTAGCCTCCTTAGCTCTAAACCATTAAAGAGGAAGAGGCACACAAGTAGTACTCTTTGTGCTTGAAGTATGACCAAGATACAACATAACACACAGCAGACCCCTACTGTATTTGGTTACACTTGATTTTCAGACAGCCATATATTTCAAATGGGGTTACGTTTGATTAAATGCACTTTTAAAGATGTTACTGTAATGTAACATTTAGCAAATGAGATTAGGTTTTATTTGATTTCCACATTTATTAGTGTATAAATAACACAAAATGAACTGTTAACACAACACAGTCTGTTTGTCAGCTGCTTATTTGTCACTTAATTGTGTAACTTCTCTGCTCTATGGCTCTATTTGATTGAACTTCCAGGTGTAAGAAAGAGTCTCTGTGAACATCGTTAGACCTCATTGTGTTAAGCCAGATAAGTACATACCACCCTCTGAAGAGTACTGTAATCGTGAATGATCATAGATGCTCTATTGTTTGATTGAATCCATTTCTTAGGAGCCCTGGTGGAAATGTGTTGAATACAGTAATGGAATGGTACAGTTGATCTCATTAATATAAAAATTGGACAGTTCTTATTTTCTGATGCTTACAGTAGACAACTGTTTTCTGGTGCACACAGTGGACCCCATCGTTCTTTGGTTCTATCAGGCACCACCAAGGTAGTGCTGTATTTGGAAAGGACTGAAGCGAGACAGGCTTTCAATATGAATGAGCAATGCTGTCAAGTCCACTTGGAAAAACCACATCTGATCTGGCAGCTAAGTGTCTGATGTGCATATACCCAAAAGAGCATGGATGACACATGCTGTCATTAGGGATAAAATAAGATAGTTTTTTATTAGTAGTCTGTGTAATTGTCAATAGCCTCCCTGCAATAAAACTAAAATATGAAATAATATTATCAACATGAGGTGGTTTTGAAACTGTCTAGTTTCTGCATGGTGCACCAGTTGAGAGGGGGACCTGCACCCCCCCCCCCCCCCCCCCCGTATCTCTTAAATCATCTCCTTTTTAATTGGCAACAGCAGGTTGGTCTGTCCTGAGTTTTTCTCATGCTAATCAAGTGTGAAGGCGTCTGTTCTGGCGTGATTCATTGTGGGAAAGGTGACCTCACCTGGATCTTTGCAGGAATTTTACATTCCTGAGCCATTACCAAGGGCACCACCACACTGGCTTTCCACAAACCTGTTTGTTTTAGCTGGACTGTGGACTTAGAAAGATGTCAAAAGGTGGTCTGACACAGGAATGCATTCTATAAATATGAGAATCAAACACATTTTATTTATTTATTTATGTATTTATTTATTTATTAACTTTCCACTGAAACTGCTCAGTTTGGGGCCCTTGTTCTGTAAAAATGTGTAAGACGTTGCTGACTCGGATGTCTAGCACTGTGTATCTGCCTAAAGCACTACAGGAATAAAATATAGCAGTTAATCTGCCCTGGAGATTTGTTAAATCTAGAAGGATTCAAAAACGACCCTGATTTAAAACAAAAATTAGAAATAAAAGTGTTAAAGGTATATCAACAGGCATTAACTAACAATAATAATAACTGCTGTAAAATATTGCAAGTATTATTTCTATTCTATTCTAAACCGATAAAATTATTACTGTTAATTATCGCCCAGTTAATAAATAATGCTCGACCGTTAGATGAAACAGATACATTTTTGCTCCCTTATGATGGTAAAAAAAAAACACAAAAAAAAAACTTTTGGCTAAAATTATCAGTTCAGTTTTACTTTCAAATGACAGGTACTACTGCCCTGCCAAAAAAAAGTTAGACACTGCATTCCTTGTGGAAATTGTGCTTTTATTGGCAGGGACACACTCCACCACACCCAACTGTGTATGACTAGTATCCGTGTCATTGCCTTAAAACCCTGGGGTACAATGACTGCCCACTACCACTGGTTCAGATTAATATGTTCTTGCCATCTGCTTGGCTTGGATTCAGTGAGGATTTGGTTCTTTACTAAATTCTGGTGAACTGAGTTTATTGTTACTCATTACCATTTCATAAAGGTGTGAAATAGAAGGACAATGTGGTGGATACAGTACCTTTGGAACCTTATGTCATGGAAAAGCGATGCCATTTTGAGAATTTCCCCACCCACTGTCATTCCATGCATGTACTAACCATCACTGCTGTCTCTTCAATTGCTTATTGCAGGGCTGTGGTTGAAGGTAGAATTAGCTCATTACTAAAGAGACCGTGATGAATGTTGCTCATCTGATTGCAGCTTACATATGTTTAGAGAGCTACGGTAGTTATACAGACTCTTGTCTGTAGACAGTACTGTAGTCGAGAGTAAACTGATTTTACCCACTTCTCATATGGAGTTTACACACTTGTATCATTTAAGGACTAAAGCGTTTCCTCACTCCCCTTTTGTGATAAGCAAATCCTGGTTATACCAAGGGTAAAAAAAACTTATCCCAGTTTATTATATACATTATGGGCAGAATCTCTTCAGATTAACCTTTAACCCATAATTCTGCCACCACAACCGACATGCATGTAATCTAAGCATCTCTGCACACCCTTAGTGTCTACCATGAACACCAAAATGGTTAGTTTACCTACTTCTATTTTCTAACCACCACACTACTGCCTGTGGTGATACATCCCAGTGTACTGGATATATCACACCTCGGAGCCAAATTGCAACACTACGCGTTGATGTCTGAATGTCCAGTCGCAAGGGTGATGTATATTTTCCATGCTAAATCACCTCGATATGCTCAGCGGTTGTTACAAGCAGGCTTGACTGTACTTTCATTGTGCTTTTAAATCACAGCATTTTCTCACAAGAAAAAGTCCCCTCACTCCCTACCGGTTTGTCTGGTTAGTCAATGGAAGTTTGTTTATTCTTTATCATTTAATTTGGTCGTTAGGTACAGTAGCAATTCATAACAGCAACCATTGACAACCTGCAATTAATACTAGTGAGGAAATGACAAAGTCTGGATAGGTAACTCTCGGTGACTTGCAACCTTGGGGAATGTGGAAGGGGGGGGGGGGGGGGGTGCATACTTCAGTCACTGCTGTTTTAGAGAAGGGAAGAATGACATTATGCACAATATGATTATGGCAATAATACCTAATGCTATAGATTTTTTTCAAAGTCTAAGCTTAGCGAATCTGATTTAGTTGAAGTAATCCATGTTTATAATTGACTCGCATATAATAGTCCAATCTTCAAGCACACTACTAGACTCATTGTAATTATTCACTTAAGCATTTACTGTGTTTTTTTTCACTTGGCTTTATACAATCTTTGACTGTTGTACCAGTCAGAGCACTAAAGCCCCTTTTAAGTATTGTGTTATATACAATATGTCTATATGTATACATATGTCTGTCCAATTTGTGATTCAAAGCTGTAAATCGCACACACGCAGTCGCCACACACCTGGTGTAGTGAACTACTAACATGATATAGGAGGCAGTAACTGAGGAGAGAACCCCATGGTCTCCAGGTTCAGACAGCAGTGAGCTGTCTGTCTGCTGTGCTAAAAGATCTCGGCCCTGTCTGCGGTGCAGACAGATCTGTTTTTATATTACTCAACTCTGTCAACTACCAAAGAGAGTTTAATACACTGACCTGGGAAATGTGAAGATAACAGCCTCCCAGTCCCACAGAGCAACACCGTATGTGTCTGTCCAAGGTTGAGATCAGTAGAGGGGAATCTCAGCACTGAGACTGGCCGCACTGTTATGAATTGTGCTTGAATCTGGAATTAGGAAAAAGAATAATTGGACAGTTACTGGTGCTCTCGCTTCAATTGTACACAAACTATTAACAATATGAACAAACTAATTAAGTTATCGCTGGACACACTGTTAGATAATTATCTTGATGAATCTTTATGTTTTAAAAGCAAACCTGGTCAGCTTGTCAAAGGGGCGACACTGTGCCTTTAAATGCTTGTTTCCCACGTGTATCGGATAAACCATGGGAAATGCTGAAAGTCTGCTTCCTTTCCAAGCATCTCTTACTGTCAACCAAAACCCCAGCTCAATATTGTTCAGCTCTGCACAAAATATGATCCCAGTGGGGGGGTTGCTGGTGTTGGTTGGGGCATTGTTTTCTTTTTCAATGCTTCAAAACAACAAAACAAAAGAGAACCAATCAGCTTTCCATTTCAGAGCATTGCAGCCTGTTATTCTGGTATGTGACAACTTTTTGACATGTCATTCAAAAGTTTTAAAAGGATTATGCTTCAGTTTGGTTTTCTTTTTGTTTTTAAAGGAAAATAAGTCATTGTGGTTTTAGGGGGGTGGGTTTGACATCTTTATGGCACTACCTCTAGTCAACAATATTAGCATGTTCTGGATGCTTTTCTGGACTGTTTTTCCTTCTTTTTCTCACACACAGCTAAGGGGAGAAAATGACCTCTCTGCAACTTTCAATTCACCACACTTCTATAGTTTTGAATGGACCGACTCAACAAAGGCTGACATAATTTTCTCAGGAGCTGATTGGTCCCCGCCACCCACGGGATGACATCATCCCTGCCCCTCTGTTTCTCGTACCATAGGATGCTGGGTTGCTGTGACAACTGCATTTGCACAAGTTAGCTGCCCACAAGAATTGGCATGCCATTATTTGGCTAGTGTTAATGAATGTGGGCAGGGTTGATCTTGTGTGTGGTAAACAGGCTTGAGAGCATACTAATAGAGAAAGGAGGGATTTAAAATAAAAAAGAAACACAATAACACACATGTGAGCTTCCCAGTGGAAGATGTCCAGAGAAGTGCTTGCTTTCTGCAGGGTAAACTGTGTTTCATGTATAAACTACAGATGGAATGCTTTATCATTTTCGTATTTGTGGCTAGTTAGATTTTGTATTCTATGTCTGGGGACGAGGGGTGATTAACAGCACTGTGTTTGAATGTCCTCCTGTAATTAATTGTCCACTGAAGTAATTAGATGAGCCTTGTTTTAAAGGGATTTGCACTCACCAGGCTTTTGGGCTTTGGGCTTCCTAATGACTTCGTCCAATCGCATGATGGGAATTAGCAACCAAATCATATTTGCAAACCCCCCTCCTTCTCAGCTGAGACTAATTTATGAACTGCAGGCTTGATTTAATTTTGGAGAAAGATGTCGGTTCTCATGAATGCTTCTTTTCAGTGTAGTATAGTCCAACTGATAAAACCGAAATGCAATGAATAATACTAATAGAAAGATTCCGTTCCACAGTGGCGATTTTGTATGTGAATACTTAAACAGTTTTGGCCAAAAACTAAAAATATTTTCTGAAGCTTCTCAATAAACATGTAATCTAATTATCTGTTCCAGTTTGCAGTTCGGACAACTTGGTCATGCCACACACAGGAAGAGGGAGAACCAATATCCTGTCAATTTTATGGAAGTTTACCACAGTTATTGCACTGTAAATTTTCTGTTTCACATTATGTTTATACTTGCCAGGTAACGCTATATAATGCGAGGCATAAAAAACTGTTATCTATTCATTGAAGTTCAGTTCAAACATTCAACATATATGCACTAGGAGTGCTTTTGTGTACTCCAGCTTGTATGCCAGCTGAGTATGTTTATTCCTGTTCCAACAAATATTTAAGATATAGTTTTGGAATAGGAATGGTAGTATGTAATTTCTCTGTTGCATTAACCCATTCAATAAAGCTCAGCTGCATGCAAACTTAGGTCTTGGTGTCACACACAGCAGATACATAATGGGTTGCAAGAAATGGAAAACAAGCCCTGTTTTTATTTAGATGGAATGCATTGGCTACTGTAGCTGTAAGCACACTATAAAATACAATACAATAACAAACTCACCACTGCTAGCTTGGGTCTGTATAATGCGCAGACCATATCGTATGTGGAATGAGTTGGCCAGTTGGCCTCAGCAGTGTCCCACAGTGGACAATAGACTACATTGCAACAAGAGGGCAAAAGCAGCAATTACAGTGCATTGATTAAGCACACAGATACAGTCTAAGCAGTGGAACACAAAGTACTAGAAGACTTGGGATTGAATGTCAGTTCTGCCCTTGTATGTGGCCCCTTCTTTTGAGGTAGTTAATAGGAATCTACCCCCTTTGCTGCTGCAATCAAAGCCCCTGACTGTTTGCTATTTATCATCAGTAGATGATAAATAGAAGAAGATGCAGATTTCTGTACAATACTTCTACTTTAGTGCCTGAGACTCATGACTGTAATACACTGCTGCAGCTATATTTCACTATAGTGCTCCATCTCTTTGCTGGCATGAACATGTGATATGTTATCAAACAAAGCAGCCACGACCCACTTCTTACATCAAGGGGGGGGGGGGTGTAAATTTGAGGCAGTTACAAAACAAGCTGTCCTCAAGCTTGGGTTTGTGCGGACTTGTTAATCCCCTATTGAACCACGCTGGGGAAGGAGGGCAGAGGGGGGGTGGGGAGCAGGCCAAGGGGTAGTCTGACATCCATGGGAATCTGGAAAGCTATTCAGCGGTAATTATCGGCATCAATGCGGAGTGGAGCGGGAGGGAGGGCAGAGAAGAGGGGTGGCCACCGTGGAAACTGTGGAGTGCCAAAAAAGACAGACAGAGAGTTCCACCATCATTAAAACTGACAAATACTTTCAGATGAGTGCTTGCCCATTGCCACTGGCGACGTGCACCATTTGCATTGCGGAGGCACAATGGGCCACTCGAGTGTTTGGGATGAAAAAGAAGAGGAAAAAGGGTGGGAATGCGATAGAGACATTTGGGAGATCCGATCTTGAATAAGAGATGCTGTGCTCTCCCCCTCATCTCAAGTCAGTACTGATGCATTGAGGGTGGGAACACCTGATACATGTTGGCACTTTTTTAGATTAGAAAAAGTGCTTTTATTTAATTTTGTTGCATAACTGTATGTGAAAGCATTTCACTGACTATTTTATATTGAGATTTGAATCAATAGTCAAGTATATTTATGGTTTTCACTATTGATTATTAACAGACTCCTAATCTGAGTCTTGTCTCCAATATGGTTCATTGTAAGAGTTAAGTAGATGAATATTGAAAAGAGAAATATGCCTGCAATGGTTATGTCTCTAAGTGTATGTAAGTATAATAATATAATGTGGCCAGTTGGAAGCAATTGCAATAAATACATATATCTACACACTTCATAGAAAAAAAAATTACAAATGCTTTGTTAACCCTATTGTTATATTACCAGTGCAACATAGTAACCTACTTGCCAGCTGTAGTATTTAAGTGATAAAACTAAAAATAAAAAAAAAAACCTGAAAGAGCCTTGATATTTGCAACACATCAATGATTTAGGTTCCCATTTTCACACAGTAGTTCAAGTTGAAATTGAAATGGTTGACACAGAAATAAAATGGTCTTGTTGTTAAAGTGCCTTAAACGATTTCCAAAGAACAAGATTGGGGGCCCTAATACCCTGTCCAGTGCCTTCAAGAACTCCCACCACCTCAAAATGGGGACAGGGGCCCCTTTTTGCATACTTCATAAGCATATTCCAAAAATTATATATATATATATATATATATATATATATATATATATATATATATATATATATATATATATATATATATATATATATATATATATATATATAATATAAGTCACACTAATATTCCCTAAATAGACCAGATATTTTTCAACACTGTGTCATACATCACCTTGACAAGCAATTGCAAATGATGGGTATAACTTACAGCCACAAGTGCTTGGAAGGAGACCACCGAAAACGATTTGTCTGTCCAAGTTTGGCATTAGTGGCAGCTCATGTTCAGTTTAACTGCCGTCCGTTCATTAATCCCACATTCTTATTAACAGAGCTCCTTCTCACTTTCTCACAAATGTTTTTCATCTTGAAGAATCAGGGAAATTATTACAAACCGTTTGAAAATTGAAAACTTTCCAGCTGAGGATGAGTCAACATACCAGTGCCTTTGTGGGCTGACCTATTGCATCAGGTAATCAGCAGGAAAGGCCAAAGAAAATGAGCATGAAGCCGAGGCAATTTTCTTTTCCAGCACTGCTGTATTCACCTTCCTTCCATCTCCTTTCCTCCCTTTAAAACTCCAATAATATACAGTATAAAAACGAATCTGCTAGTAACGCAGTGGGATTTAAACTCAGTTGGCCATATTCCTAATGTTTACAATGTGACCATGAGTGCACTGATTTTTAGCAAGCCAGTGGCAAGCTAGGCAGCTCTGACAGAAGTGCGACAGTAATATATTCCAGGATGGCATTTGCACCATTGAATCGGTTACAGAAAAGTGAGTGCTACAGATGGTGGGTCTTTCTGTGTGTTTATCCTGGCTTGCTTCAGTCTTTCATTTCATGGCACAGTGAACTAGAAGTGTATGGCAAGTGTTTTAACGTTTGATCCACAATATCCACATATTCAATATTAAAAATCTGATTTTTTTTATATCAGTAATACTTGTGTTTTATATAAATTTTGGAGCTAATCTGTAATCTCATCTTGTATCAAGAATGTTATGGTTAGCCATTAGAAGTTTGGTATAGTCATGTAGTGTCTAGGATAAAAAAAAAAAATGGCAGTACAAAAAATTTATTAGAATACCAGGCAGCAGAATGGTACAGGTAGGATTGTGGTTTGAGTCCTTATCTGGACGTTCATTTAGAAGGTAATTGTAGCCCTATTCACCGGTTTAGACGGTGAGCATTCATGCCTTTTTAAATGAAAGCAAAATGAATAATTCAGTGGCTTCTTGGCTTAGGTCTGACATTACTATTGGCACAGGACAGCCTACTTGGGCCAAAAGCCTTCAGGTGTTTCTATGTGTCATTGCCAACCTGCATGGCCTCAGATTCAAGCAGCATTCCCCTTCTTCTATTCTTGGAGGTTGCATTTAGTTGTTGACGTAACAGGTCTGATATTAAAACAAAATTGGAAGCAGGACTTAAAAATGTGAAAGCTAAAGCTGTATAAAATGCTTATGGCAACAGTTACATGGTCACTTAATCATTAAAAAAAAAAAGAAAAGTGTCCCATATGTTGTTTAGCTTTCTATGAAAGGAAGTCCCCTACCCCTGCAGTAGAAGTCCATGTTGAAAACATTTATCAGGTAAACTAAAAAAAAAAAAAACAGTTAGAAAAAAGGGGATTCCCTTTTTTAATTTCCTTTTTTAAACAATGTCATATCTAACACTCGAACACTGCAACTGATAACCAGAGTATGCATTCTTTTAAAATGATCCAATGAAATGACCTCATTGTAATTTGATGAGTCAAATATAACTCAGATCCAGAGGTATGTATTTTAACCAGGATGGAACCCTCGATATATGCATCTCATTTTGAAGGGGGTCCTGGCAAGAGAAGGTGGCAAGAAACAACATAAAATCAACGGCAAAAAAGAGAGGCGTCATTCAAACAGAAACACTTGCCATACAAATGATTGTGCCTCTGCCATTTCAAACAAAATCAGCTGCACGCATTCATTTGTAATAATATCACTGTTGTATACTATGGTAAAAGTATTGCAAAGCTCAGCAAAAAATTAAAAAGAAACAAGCATAGTAAATCGCAGGTAAGGGATAATGTAAGACACTGTAGATGCATAGCATGGGAAGAGCATGATGAACAATACAACTACAGTTCAATTATGACATTTTGTTTTTTAAAAGGGTCTGTTCTCTATCATCCACACTAAGTGATTACCTATATGGTGTCAAGTGTGGAACAGCTGGGAGGCAGACAGATGTATTACCCTGTAGTCCCCTGAAACCATCTTAACACTATAAGTAGCCTTTTCATGGCAGTGGGTGGGTTACTTTGTCAACCTGTTTCAGAAACATGCTGTTGGAGCCCAGATTGCTTTCCCTTTTTCTTGATTTCCTCACTGCTTGTTGGATGATATTTGAGACCCCCTGACCTCCGATTGTTATCTGCCCCAGTCTGATTGAAGTCACTGGAGGGGAGTCTGTAACTGGGCTTGCCTGTTGTTTGGTGTGAAACTCTGGGTTTCCTGTGAAGCTGACTTGTGGTCCTTATAGCATGTTCCAGCCCGACTAGAAACACTGTGTGGCTGCCAGTCACAATCAGGTGCCTGATGTTGCCTGCTGGCGAATAGGAAATTAAGTGAAAGAAAGAGTGGCAAATCTTGTTACTCCAGACTCTTGACCTCTTTTGAGAGTATTGCCACATGAAAAGGTGAAAAATGCATTTGGGATACCATTGCAATACCGCTGTTTTTCTTGCATATTACCTCTTGCATACTTCCAGAAATTCCAGAAACTTTAACCTAATCCTAACCTAAAATTGTAATTTTACCCCAAACCTTTAACTTAATCCTATCTTTAATGTCACTATCATATTACAACATCGCTACTCAGTCTTCTCACAGGATGATTGAAAAGCTCCAGCTGTATAGAGAAAATGATGCTCCTCGGGTAATTGTAGAATACAAAAAGTATCGCGACATGAAACAAATATTGCACAGTGATACTTATGGTACCAGTTTTTACATTTATGGATGTGCAGAATGCAAACTGTTTTGGGATGTGGTTTGTCAAACTGTTTTCATTGCTTTATAAAAAGCACTTTAGTTTGTGTCATTTTAACAACAACAAATGTTGTACCGACCCTGAACTCTCTGTGTCTCTCTTTATTCTGCAGGTCTGATTATTTGCCTGCGTAGTGCCCTGTACTTATACCAGAAGAGGCAGCCTGATTTGCAGGGGGTTCTGAGGACATCCAGGCTGGCTGGAAGAAGACAGTAGGGCCTCCTCTGTTTTCTTGGCAAAAACGAGTCAGTCCAGAAAGTGTTTGAACAGGGGTCTCAAAGTGTTTGCATTCCAGGAAGTTTCCAGACCTTAATCATTCATTAACATATTGCATCTTATGCAGGGGAAATCCCTTATGAAAAATGGATTTTGAAATACAGTATACCGCAGGTGCATTTGATTTCATATTAGATATACAGTAGGACTTCATTACAAAATAATAAACAACACCTGGAATACTAATATGTAAAATTGAATTTTTTAAAATTATTTTATGTTCTCCAGAATAGCCCATAGATGAATTAATTTTGAGAGTATTCCTCAAGATTTTATTTGGAGTTTTGATTTCAGAGACACTTGCCAACTCAATATCCAAGGAGAATAAGGATACCCATCAATTGCTGGAAATACTTAATGAAGAAGAAAAGTAATTGTAAACTAATATATATATATATATATATATATATATATATATATATATATATATATATATATATATATATATATATATATATATATATACTTAATGCCCATTTTTACCGCAAAAAAATAAATAACAGATACTCAAACATTCTCTACCAGTTTCAAGTGCACTGTACAGTAGTTCAGCCAACACTTAATCAACATTAACCCTGCCAACGCATACAGCAGCAAGGTGGTCATTCAGAACCTAAGCAGGATCCTTTCATTGTTGAACTAGACACCACCAATGCCCTCTAGCTGTCAGGCTACAGTTCAGGAGTTGCTGATAAACCCTGACAAAGTGTTTCACAGAAACTGATTGTCCTCTTCTTATCTCTGTAGAATAAACACAGGGGCTTTATTTATCCAGAACCTGGGGTCAACCGTGTTTGTACATTTCAGGAAAAAATGTGGTTTCACACATGAAAAAAAAAAGTGAATATGTTTAGAGACAGAGATGTTTGCTAAGTGAAGGGAGAAGGTTTGGATTAGGTTATATGGATTTGGTTACATAGATGAAATTATATGTCGATAGCCAGAAAACTGTGAAATACACCCCAAAATCCTTTATGACCTATATGAGATCTCATCACCAGGTGCCAGAGGTAATATCACTATTCACCACAAGAAGAACAAGGAAAACTACTTCTCTTCCTTTACCTGTAGGTCTTTAAACATGTGTTCTGTCATCAAAAGTAACTGCGCATATGTTAGAGTAACTGCAGACGTCCATAATAAAAATAAATAATAATTTAACCACCACAGCTCTGTAATGTTGTTTTATTTTGTATGTGTATTATTTTGTTCAACCTCTAAGCTTGGTTAATTCCAAGGGAGATATACAAATTCTAGGTCAGATATTGTGATCCAGTGTGGAATAACTCTGTGGCAGGTATATCCCCTTCGGTCATTCATTTTGTATTGAATTTGTAGAAACTTTAAAACAGTTTGTGTAAACTATATGGTGTTCAAGAGGTTGCCCTGCCATAACTGTGAAAATACTGTATTACATTATAAGCACAGCTTCTGGTTTTCTGGATTTATTTTTGATCATGAGATGTCCCTTAAAACATATTTTGAGCCAATTTGCTTTCTTAATCAAACACTAATTGCCAAAGGAAGCTGTTTCTTTTTACCCTCACATCTTAATTGAGTTAACAAATGATGGTCATTGAGCTCACCTGATTCTGTTTAAACCTACATTTTGTTCTGGCTCTAATCACCGAATTCAACTTATTCATTTCCACTGCGTTAGTTTCTAGCAGTGCGTCGTTAATTTAAACAATCTGGTATTCAATTAAGGCTTAACAACTAGGTTTAAAGGGAGGGAGAGAGATGGACAATAAAAACTGAAAACTAGAAGACCTAATTATAATATAGATACATAAATAGGAAACTTTAACATGGTACAGTTGTGCGCAGAGTGACTGAAGGGGACAGTATTGTGTTGGTATTTTTATCTTGAGAACCTTATTGGCATTCCTGACCAAGTGACAGTGACCAACTTGCATGAGTTTAAAAAGTCAGGGCTTTAAGGGTTAGGTTGCTGTTTCGTTATTGCTATAAGCCTTTGAATGGCACAGGGCTGGGCTTCCACTGTGTAGAACATTTGGTTTAGGACTAGACTTTTTTTTCTTCTTTTTTTTTTAAATGGTAAGAAGTTTATTTAGTTTTTTTTTTTTAAATCCCTGTCAAGCAGGAAAAGAGTTGGATTTATTGTTTTTTGTCAAGGGTTTCATTGATAAACATCAGGGCTTAAGTTTAGAGAAAGGGAAACGGGTAGTTATTAACAATTAGATTAAGTGAAGGAAACATTTAAACAGAAGATATTCGAGAAGCATCCTGTGAAAAAGATCAGTTTTTGAATAGAATCTCTGTATAGAATCTCTGTAGCCTGTTAGTTTGTAGATTCTCTTTGTGCAATGGATGTTCCCAGAACCTTTTTCAGTGAACGAATGGATAACCTGTTGTGTTTTTATTCTTGAAATTCTCGATAATTAATAATAAAAGTAGATGCACTCCTCTTTTTGCTATATTTCTTAGCCCTCCCCTTTCTGTCAAGCACCCTGGCTTTCCATTGTCTGCATTTTTTTCCTCAAATATAATCAGGTTTTATTATTTTTAAATTACCAGATGAAATGGATATCTCTCTCTTTTTCAAGGCTGCCAGGTAATTATAATAATAGGAGAAGGGAGACAAAGCAAAGCTGGTATTGGTTACAGAGCCAAGTTCTTGTGTTCTCTCCTCTCTCGCTTTTTTTCATGAAATGAACCTAGCCTAAATTGGACTGCACTAGCTGTTTTCAGTTGTTTGCTAACTTCGCTGTTTGGGCTGGCAGCCTATTGATTTTCAGGCACAACTTCTGTTTGTTTTATTTATTTATGTATTTATTTTTTTCAGCAACTATTTGTTAATCAAGTTTAGTTCTTCTTTAAACATTCAAAATGTAAAAGAAAGAACTTGAACAAATGTTTTAACAAAAAAAAAATATCCATTTTGACTATACAATAAATCACAAAGACTCCAAATTACTCCAAAATTATTTTATATGTAAAACCTGTCTCTGTGCATCATCTTAAATGTTCCAGTGATTCTAAATATAAAAACACATTTTAAGTTTTAGTATTGAACTGTTAGATGTCTATATGGAGACTGTGAGGACAGTTGTGAGGATATACAAGTAAATATTGTTTTTATGAGAAAGACGTGTACAAGTTTCCAAGAAGAGATCAGCTAAGAAGTGATTTTTTTCAGGAGTTGCACAAACCATTCTGAGAAATTACATAAATAAGTAAATCTGTGCAGGAGTAGACCACAGATATTGCAGTATTGGAATTAATGGAGCTCTAGCCTTGGTCTATAAGTGGTCTATAAAACTAAATGAGCTTCTTAATGTTTTCATAAATAATGTGGCCCAGATTTCCTGGTAAGCCGCAGGCTCTAGTTTTGGGACAGGCTCGATAAGGTGTGTAGATGTTGCCTTGCACTCACGTTGGTTACTGGTCTCTCTGTTGACTGCTGTACAGTATTTAAGGCCAGTGTACTTCATAGTCTCAGAAATGGCAAGCAAATAGGCAGTCAGTCTATGGAGGCACCACCACATATACTGAATCCACTAATTAAAAGCAGAAGTTAGTGACCCTGTTATCTCTAGTAACTTCTGCTTTGAGAAGTTACATGCATTAATTGAAGTCAAGAGTTCACGATTCACTGCTTGTTTCTTGAGTCATTTCAAGTGATATATGCTTTTTCTAGTATAACACGGCTTTCTTGGAACATATGCAGTATGTGTATGTGCAGGACTTAAGAACTTTTTGTTCTAGTTCATTGACGCATTGTGCTGTACTTAAATGATTTCATGGGATTTGATCACTTTCCTTTTTGGGAAAAAAATTGTTTCTAAAGGGACTCTTTTTTTGGGGGGGGGGGTGACATTGCAATAGTCTTTATTCAGGAAATGCCTGCATTGAGGGAGAAAAGTGAAGTTATACTTCAAAGGCCTGAGATGGAAAGAGACAACACATCTTGTTAGCAGTGGGATTCTCAATTCACTTTTCCATCTGGTTGACCTGACTCTCAGAGGGTGAAGTGACTCACCACAAGGTCACCCGCTAAATCACTGTCTGACCTGCAACACGAAACTGGGGTCACCTGGCCTTTATTCCTCAGCTCTGACCTTACAGCTGTATTGCTTCCCAACACCATGACCTAACATGGGCTTATAAGTAGACTTGCTGAATTAAGATGGTGCTTTTGGATAAAAGTTATATTTCCTTGAGACCAACAGAGGTCAAAACACTTACGTTTGTAAAGGGCAGTCTTATACATTTTATACTTTCACAAATAAAAATGCAATAAAACCTTAGTTCATAAACAGCTATTTTAATGGTCTGAACCAATCAACTAAGTAGGTCAGAAAAATCTGAAAGTGCTTTACCAAAAAGTAACACCAAAAATAAACCCAATGAAAAAGGAACCTAATAAAAGTAATTTTGTTGTTTGCCCTTTGACCACTTTCTTTTCATGCTGGGCCCACCAGTCAATCTTTTATAATTGGTGTATAATTAGACCAGGTTAGGGGAAATTAACACCCCTCCTGCTGTCCAAACTTCATGCCTTCTCGCTTTGTGCCAGATAGCCCTGTGCAGGATGTGGCTGAGATAATAAAGACAGGATTGTAGGTTACACTCCTGCTCAGCTTCCCGGTCAGTGATGGGTCTTACTGATAATTACATTTGAAAAGTCCGCTGCTGTGTCAGGCAGATGGGCCATGAGCTGACTTACTGCCACAGGCTAGCACTACCACCCACAGACCTGATCTCCGCAACATGTGCAGGACTTAGTGATAAAGCTCTGCGGATTAGCTCCAGAGCAGGACTCCAGTACCATGCAATTCCCTAGATACAGGCATGGAGGGTAGTGGGGGTGTTGCAGGTAGCTTGCCAAGGATGTCATGTAATGTAGGGAATTTTTTCAATTTTTTTTAATTTTTTTTTTTTTATTGAGTATACTTTTATTGCTCCCTTTTTCAAGTGCAGATATGTTGTTTTAAAAAGAAAGTAACTTTCTAGATTCTGTAAGTCTGTGTTGTGTGTTTATAAACTAGCGTATCACCATGATGAATGTGTGTTCACAACTATTGCTGGTCTCCATAAAAACTACAGCTACTGGACTTTTGCAAAAGGAGAAATCGATGTAAACTATAGCGCCAAGACTTAAAAGTTAACCCTATGGACACTGATTTAATAATCTTGATTATTATTATTTTTTCTCAGAATTCAAAATCTTTGCCAATGCATTGAAACACAATCCTTTACTTACTAGTTTTTCATACTGTTCTTCTTATTCCAGTTCATCCATTTGAACTCTGTCTTCCTCATTTCTAATTCCGTAAAGACTTCGCCTGATTGCTTACGGTTTCATGATCGTTTAACCCTTTCTGCTGATTGTGTCTCTGGAGCAATGTTCCCATGAAAGACTGAGAACACCAGAGCTCATCCTATGCTAGCACCTTGGTCAAGCTCAAACAAGACTGTGGTACTCTGAGGATACATCCACAGCACCTCCAATCCTATAGAGCAGGAATGACACTTTTTTTTTTGTTTGTTTGTTTTTGTTTTGTTTTCTTGCACATGCAGTGTACAGTGTTAGCTTAAAGCAAGGCTGGCCAAGGTTGACCCGTTCCAACCTTATTCTAAATTGTTTCATTGAACCACACCCTGAAGTAGTCAAATACATAACATTGTACCTGTTTAACCTGGAGTGGAATGGCCCTCCAGGGCTGTGAATGAACAGCCTTGCCCATTATATTGTCCAACACACTTATACATACATTGTATATGTATAGCAATCTCCTCTCTTCCCAGTTTAACTTTTACCATGAAACTTCATTCCTACCGTCATTTCAATCCATTGACATTTCTTAAAAGTTGGAAACAGAGATGGTTGTTCTTTTTTTTTTTTTTTTTTTTTTTTTTTTTTTAAAAAAGAAAGGTGTTATTAACAAGGAAGTGTGCAAGACATAAAAAAGCTAGAAAGAATAACTTTCTGAGGAAAAGCTGGGATGGTATATCAACATCCTGGTTATATAATATTTCTTAAAATATAAAGTACCACTCAAAAATAACTGTATGTTTTGAGGATCGTGTGGATCAAGTAATAAAGGATGTTTCTTATTGGTCACCTCATGCATCCAGTTTGGCTGAGAGAACCTGAAAGCAGTAATGAGAGACACCCTATTCAATGATCTTATTATAACTCACAAAAAATGAAAATCGTGCTCAGGAACTGATATTAAACATAAAACAGTTGTTGGGATCTGTACAAAGATGTACTGAAATGTTGAAAATGTATAACGCTAATTAGCTTGATTGGGATTTGAGTTTGGAACAGTCCCAGGGACAATTCAAAAAGCTTAGCAAATTCTCAGTCAGATACTGGAGAGAGCATTCCTAACCCGCAGGTGGTGAAAGGTTAAGGTTACATCATAGCACAGGTTTGAATAACAATGTTTAAAACAATCCTTTTCTATCAGTGCTGCTACTGTCAAACTGAGGGAGATGCCATAAGAGATAGCAATGAAAAGAGACGTGGCATATCTGTCTGACTCCTGAAAGTACAATGATCCTCTAAGAATCCTGAGTAATGATGTCACGCTGGAGACGAGGAACCGTCTTGGCTCTATTTTTCATGAGTCTGAAGTCATTGCTTTCTTCATTTCTGTGACTATTCTCTTATCCCTTTTTATTACAAAAGCTTGCTAAGGCCATGTCTAATATACTTTGTGTTAACTGAATTTCTGCAACTTGTTAAAAATGATTGAAGGATAAAATGAGTCATTTTACAAGGAATATCTGTGGGTTCCTATATCTGGTGAGCTTTTCACCTTTACTTCCCAGATTCAAGCGGCGACAAAAGTTTTTCCTATTTAGAGGTTTAGGATCACACTCAGTAAAAAGATAAGAATGTGTTAATCTAAAATAAAGATTAATAAAACAGCATTTCTTATATTTTCCTCAATTTGAACTTTGTTCTCAAACCTTACTTAAATATTTGTAACCTATAGAATCTTGTCTCTTAGGAACTGATCCATTGGTTTTCTACTTTTGCGTGCAAGTACTTAAAAACTTCAAACTCTGAACTCAAAACCATTCAGAACAATTGCAAACAAAAATGCAAGAAATATCCCTGTCGTGTGTAAAATGGGTTCAATATTTATCTGTAATTTTTGGCTTTGAGAACCATATGGAATCCTGTTCTATCATATTATTTTCATATGCCCTGAAAATAAATAAAATACTGTATGCACATTTGAAGCCCTCTATCACCGCTAACATGAGAGGCTCTCTTTTAGAGAAACCAGCACAAAAGGATTACTTGCTAAAAATAATCTATATTGATTTATTTTAAAAGCTTGTTAAGAGATTTTCTTATCATTAATTTATTTTCCTCTTCAATAATTATGTCTAGTAGTTTTCTAACATGTTTAAGGTTACTATTCTGTTTATATAGAACACTGGCGAGGAGGACCTACAGGGCTTATTTAGGAACGTGAAGTCAAATAAAAATATATATTTGTTTAGTGATTTCAGATGTCTGGAAGCCCAGGTTACTGTGTCTCTTAATATTCCTACACAACTCTGTAACTATCACTAATAAACACATCAATCATGATTTCATGCATCTGTAGGAACACACATATTGCTTCCATGTGGGTTCAGCATAAAACAATCAAATGTACCGATACAGTAAGAAAAAAAAAAAAAAAGTAATAAAATCCTTTTTATTTCTAGAAACAAAGAGGCAAAAAAACAGGTGTTTGGAGCATAAACCACCACCAGTACCAAACTCGACCATAAAAACACCTATAGCTTCAGAATGCACATATTATTATTATTATTATTATTATTATACTTTCACCTTAACTACAAGTTAACCTTTTAACCATATTACATTTTGACCATGTTCCATTCCTACCTTCTGAACCCTTGTAAAATAAGTTCATAATAATGGTCTGTAATTTGGCATGCTTTCTCATACTTTACTATACGCACTATTCTTTTACCATGTTATGCTACAGTACCTAGATTTATTTTTCATTTAAGTGGGTGTTACCAATGAAGGTATGATATTAGCCACAGGAAATAAAAACTAAACACTATCACTATCGTACAAGGTGGCTAAAGGCCAGCACTTGAAACACCCATGTAAACCGAGGATTGCAGTGAAGGAAAGAAGAGACCAAACATCCGGCTAGCAATTTCTCTTGTGTCCTGAGAGCTTTTTTTAAAAGAAAATAATCTCAGATATGTTCCCCAGCTGAGGGGAAGCTGCTGATGAAAACAATTAAACAGTACAGTAAGTTTCTAATGGAAACAAACCCCTGCCTGTGTGTCGTTTGGATCCCCGCCTCACCTCCTATATAAATGAATGGACAGTGAACTCAAGAAATACAAAATTACATTTACCTTCTTGGAAGAACTGGTATCACTAGAGCAGGCTGTGTCATGAGAAATCAAACTTGCCACTGCCCTCTCTTGCGTGTTTGTAGATTCTAAGGAAACCGGTAGTCAGAGTTTATATTCAAATCAAACTTCTTCATTTCAATGAGTGGAAGGCAAAATATGTATTCATTTTCGGTTCTCGAGAATACACACAGGACCAAGCGCAGGGTTAGCATGGAAGAAGATCAAAGCCAGGGCAGACTGTCCATGAATGATCAATCATCTGTGCTTTATTTGAATTTGGCACTATGCAATATTCATAATACCTTCATGAAGGCTAAATGACACTGTGTAATTACATGCGTAATCCTTCATAATCACGTTTGTATCACATCTTATGACAATATGTTCTGAATACTTCTATTTATGTGTCAGTTTCCAAAGTGATTCAAAAGGCTGCATAGTGACTAATTCAGTGTTCCCCACATGTCTATAGCCTGGTACATAACAAAAGAAATACATCCCCACAAAAAGAAAGTCTGTTAATATAAGCCTAAACGTAATGACATCTGTGAAACTGGACAACCTATTCTTGCACTTCTTCCCTTCTGCTCAATTCACTTTTGTTTTAGTTTTTTTTTTCTTTTAAAACTAAGACTACAGCAAGAGACAGGTTTCTCAGCATATCTGCAGGAAAGATCAGTGCAAACATGCTGGTCGTAACTTAAACCTTCTGATTGGATCTCTTCAGATCCAATGGTGCAGTAGAGCCACCAGACAAGATAAATACTGCAGGGAATTGTGGGATGGGTGGCGATAGTAGCTGTAGCAACAATGATGTCATCCAGGTGTTGTGTAGCAATCAGCTACTTTTGGCATTGAGTAATAGAGTCACATCAGTGTGAACTTATCTACCGGTAGAGTGAGGGCGGGTATGGGCAAGGTTGACTAATTGTTGATGCCAGCATTGCTGGGGGGCTCCTTAGTTTCTGTTTTTTTTTTTCTTTTGGTGTTCAGTTGTGCATAACAAATATGGCGCAGCATTGCTAGCGGTTTAAAGAGCTACGGGTGGGGGTAGATTGTCAGTTCTGAGTCGTTCTTCTGTAAACAATCCTCGGTGAAATCATTGCTTCAGCACGTTGCCAGCAATCTTCACTCAGGTCTTACTGTCTAACTGGCACGTAGCTACACTGCCTGCAAGTTCACCTGTTCTTTTTAGAGAAAGGGGACAGTGGTGGTGTTTGTGTTTTTAAGAACATCAGATTTTAATGTTGGGACACGTACAGATAGACCTGTGTAGCAAATGAGTACTGACTACCATGTTATAAAATATTTCTCCAAACATTCGATACAAATACAAAATAAGTTGTTTTTCCTTTTTACATGGGTCATTATAATGTAACACAAACTAACAATATTGTTGTTTTTATGTATTTGATTGTTGTGTGTACACTTAAACGTATATATAACGAGAAATGGGTGATAGGTACCGGTACTTATGAAAAATAAAATGATAACACATGCATCTACATAATTACCCCAGTCTACTTCTTACACAGACATGTATAAAAAAAGGACTGTATTTCTAACAGTGGGAGTCACCCTGTCACAGTTATAAGTACATGTATTAAATAATGTAACACAATTTCAAGTACAGTGTAGCTGCAGAATAATTACATTATTTTGAGGTGTAGCTTAGATTAACCTGAATTTTATTTTGAGTCCGGACTCAAGCCTTGAAAGCCTGCTACAATACAAATACCAGTAAAGTAAAATAAAGAAATAAGTAATAAAAAACAGAGCACTCTCTTCCATTGCAAATGACAAACAAATAAATGTTCTGCTAATAATTATCTTGCAGTACCAAACACATTGGCTCTCAAAATCTCATATAATCCTCTATTTAGGAGCAAGAAGCCAAAAGAATGTCATGCTGCCCTGCACAATGTGTGCAATGGTGATGTAACTTCCCCTATTAGGAAGTGTGTATAACCTCACAACTCATGACATGCTCATTGTGTAAGCATGTGTAATTTCCTTGGACAGACCGCTATTTTTCTACTTGAGCTCAGAGACAGCCACAAGTGTTGGTCTGTGTTTGGCTGTTGGGATATGGTCCAGAGAGTTGTACAACATATAATTTTAGTGCCCTTGAACTACTCCATCAGCCACAAGAAGCTCTGAATGTTTTAACTACAAGAGGTTCTGACCTTGAGTTGAGAAACAGCTCTCAAACATATGTAAAATAATTTTTTTTTATTGCATTTCCTTCTGCATGGTACAATGCAAGAACTTATTGGAATCTGAACCAGAATTGTACTTATAGGATGGATGATTATGAAGTCAGTAATGTAATGGTGGAAGTATTGGAATCTTGTTGACCATCATCTGGTGGCATTGTTCCATTGCTCTGTGAGGAATGTTTTTTCCATGACAGCTGGGCAAAGTGTCCAACTGTTAATATTCTCTATAGTCTAGAGTACATCGTCCAAGAAAGGTCGGCATGTATTACCCATTTTTGGTATGATGTATAATGTTGGAGATGGCATAATGAGGAAGCAGGGGCTTGTGTTCCTTCCACTGAATTACCAGTTCAGAATAGGGGTAATCTAATCTCTTGGGTTTTCTTTTTTACTTTAATTGGTAACATGCTCTTATTGGTATTGCATTACACTTGTCAATAACATATATAATTTAACGGTAATGATTATCTGCTGATGAAAGGTAGAGAAATCTCAGGTTAGATTCTAATTGCTTATTCCATGAGTCAGCTTTCTAGTAATGCCTCTGTGTTTGCTCGGACAACCCATGAGTCAGTCAAAGAAAGCTCTAACAAGCTGTCTTATCTTCAAAACCTAGGTTTGTTACTGGATGATGAGACATTATTTCTTGAATTAAACTTTATATGAGCAGGGTGGAGGGGTGATATGAGTGCATCATCCTGAAAAATGTCCCTTTCATTAAAACTAAAATGAAAACAATTCTAACAAAAAAATAAAAATAATAATAGTTCTTAATTTGTTTGACTTATCTGGTCCATCTCCCTTGTTAGAGGTAGGAACACTTCTCAGACTTGGAGGTGCCATCTCCATTTGCTCAAGGCTCTATTTTGCGGTTTTAATTCTTTATTTCAGAGTTAAAAAAAAAAAAAAAAAAAAAACTTCCCGTATTAAAAGGTGTCATGTTTCAGCCTGAAACAAAAAAGCTCTTGTCTACTAAGCAATTTACCTGTCCTGAAGCAAAGGGGTGTTTTTTTTTTTGTTTTGTTTTTTGCAATTGTCAAGTTCAAGATCACAGTTCAGAGGGAGGACAAGCTTATATACATGTTGTCTGGGCAACGTTTGGTAAAAAAGACGAGAGCTTTAGAAGACTTTGAGACTTTGCATTATGGGATGCAGCATTAGCAACAGCAACACTTGTGTTAGAGCCTGATGTATCTGGAAGGCTTACATTGTTTTTGTAAACATGATAAGATGTTGTTCATGCCATCTGCATTTTCAATCATTGGGGGTCAGAATAGTTTAAGATGCAGTTTGCCAGGCTGGTTGAGTTATCTGTCAGTAGATGTCGTTAGATAATACAAGGGAAGTATGTATCGCACTTTGTGTTAGGGGAGAGGATACATTAAATGCATTCATGTTCCATGCTCTACAATCTTATTTTCAATTGTATTCCTTTCTCTGGAGTAAAACACTTTTAATCCAGTAATGCTGTAAGATAAATACAATCTATGCACATTAATCCAAGTATTGGTACCAAAGATGGTAACACATGCAGCTCAGCAAAAATGCCCAGGGTGAATTAATAATGTACTGAAAGGAAAACATACATCATGATGATACAAATGAAAATACATTATATTATAAACCCATACTTCCGTATGGTATTGCTCTGCTTACAAATACTTTTTTTTTTTTTTTTTTTTTTTAATCTGTGCAATACTAGCTTGTAATGGAGTCTGGGCGACTCCATGCAGATGATTTGGGGTTGCACTTCGGAAGTCTCCCGATAGGCAGACAGGGATAGCACTGCTAAGGGATGTTGGCCAGGCTGGCATACCTACCTGTCACGTACCACCATCTCTTTATCAGACAAACTCCACACAGGGCTAAGCAAGCACAAGATCAGCTGCTTCTAACCTGAATCAAACATGTCAGTGTAGTCTCCCTGCAAAGCCGTTATTTAAGATGAATTGGCCCCGAATATAGTCATTTTGAAAGGGGATGTCATAGCACGTCACTGAGTAAGGAAGACATCCCATCCTTGTGTTCAGTTTTTATCACACAACACAAGAGACAGGGTTTAAAAAACTAAGTAAAGTACATACAGTTTTATTGTAACTCATCTGTTAAAGCTGATTTGAAATAAAGTTCGATACCTTAAGTTTGCACAATACATGCTTTTTGTGTTTTGAAACATTGACAACTTTCTGTTACAAATTTAAAACAAGTTTGCTGGTCCTCTTTCTACTTCACTAGTCCACATAAAAACAAAAAAAAAAAAGATGTAAAAGTTATCTCGCTCCACATATGATGTGTACGGGTTGTAAATACAATGTATAGTCCCTGACATCAACTGTATCAATAAAATGTATTGTGTCCAGATCCCTTGCAATTTCCTATTTCATTCTGTATCAAGCTTGAGAGGTTCTTTACATGTGGTATAACCTGTATGCATAACTTCAGGAATCAATCAATACCACTGAAAGACATTTTATCCAAGACTTACCCAGCCAGAGATAAACTCACGGGTTGTGTGGTTATTTCAGTTCACTTTCTACCTGCTTGTGTCTAAGCCCCCAGGTAGACTCAAATGAAATGTATTCATTTAAAGTCTGCTCCGACATGTTCTGTTACCCGGCTGGTTGTATCAGACTAATAGATCCGTAACCCATTTTAACAGTTTCAACTGCAGGGAGCTAGAGAGCACCAAAGTGTTGTGCATTTCAGAGTTTCAGAAAACGGCATTGACGTGGGTTTACATCTTCACATCTACTAGCTGTAAATCGACCCAGAAACTTGTCAAAGCTATCTTGTGTTTTTACCACAATGAGAGTTACACAATTGGAAATATTTAGCATTTTACAAAATCCAAACTGAATCTGACAAAAATATCTAATAAGACAATATCCCTGATGGGTCCAAATACCAACGTGGGTTCAGACCCACCCAATAACTGAATGTATTTGTTAAAAGGATCACACAAGGGGATGAGCTTAAGCACAGTATCCAACTTTATCACTATCGGTTAAGAGTAGGAACCACAAAGAAGTAAATATAATCGGCCATATTTTGAAACTAGTGCAACTTTTCTTGGCGGTATAAAACAATTGTAACAATATACAAGTAGTAAGAGTCTAGTTTCAAGTAGGAGCAGTTAATAGACAGTTATGAGTAGTTTCTTGCTGGTTTCAGACTCTAAATACACACACGGGTCTGTGAAAATGATCCTGTGCCGTTGCACATCCACTTGACACAAGAAGAATGACCTACTAGTTTGCTTTTGGTACGCTGCCATATGAACAGAATGGCATTTTGTGGTATACTGTATCTTATGAGAGGGGCAGGGGAACATTCCTAATCAAAATGTTGGAAATTATGTACACTGTTTACAGTACTGCAGCACTGTTTTTTACTTTACTTTGTTAACGTTGAACCCAGCTTGGGCGTGTCGAGGGCTAGGGGATGCAGCATTCTGAGCAGGATGATCCACAGTGCCCACAGTGAGATCAGATGGTAACACACCTATTGGCTACAGGACATGCAGTGACCCACTAGAATCTAACGTCACGATATATTGGATGCAAAACAAGGTTTTTTTTTTTACTGTAAATATTAAATCCAGAGTTATTTTCATTTCTCATGTTTTCCTTCTTTTAATGCTACCACATGTTTCGTATCACATGTAATCTTTTCCATGAAAGTGGATTTAGAAAAGGAAAACGAGATGATCTGACTCATGCTTGCCTTAATAAGTTACAATTCTATTGAAAATCGCTGTTAAGTGAGTACAACCACCGGGATGCAATCCAAATCTAGGTTTCACTATGAGTTTAAGAGGGCACACCTGAGCTTGTTATACACTGTGGCTAATCAAGTTTGTAATAACCTGGAATGGGTGAAACTGCTATGCAATAGGAGTCTTATTTCCATCCCACTAGACTGGTCAAACCTTGCTTAACTTTTGAGGTCTGATTATATCACAGTGAACACAGTATCATGCTTTACCATACCTCGCCTGGATTTAACATGCTTCTTACTTTTAACATGGTATAACATACCCCATTAAACTAGTTTGTCTGTAGGTTGCTTTATACTATATGTGATAAGTACAGGGTAGGTATACAAGTACCTACAGGTACAAGGTTACTACATTTTTGTACAAAGTAATTATTTTGTTCTTAACAAATACTTGCATTCTATCCAATTACATAATTGCTTTTACATAATTACATTGTGTCTTTATGGTCTTTTCCCTTAAACTGTCCAATATGGGGAATCCTGTAGCAAGGAAAAGAGAAAACAGACCTAAATGCAAAATAAATATAAAATGTTTGCTGAACTTGTTAAGGTGTTGACCTGCTTAACAGGTTTTACTTTACGTTCTGGCAATCAAACGTGTGGCAAATAAAGGGGCAAGGGTCTGGTGTCATGGTGTCCCTGTTGCTCAAGGATACAAATCAAAACTCTGTGTGACTATTAAGCCAAACTGACACCATTACACCTGAAACTCATAAATAACACAAAATCTCTGTTTTGTAATGCTGCTTCCATCAAGCAACGGTAGCTGCAATTTACTCAAAAAGGTGTCCTTAACATAGCCTTGTATTTTTATCGTAGGCTCATGAACTACCCGGTAAGCAAAAAATACAGTGGATAGTGCATCTTTAAAATGTGTGTGAAAGTTTGAAACTCTTTACTTTTGTATACATGTTTTTCAAAAATAGTTGTCCATTAACATGAATCAGAAACAGATTTGTTTCTACATTAAGGCCTGGCCTGGCCTACGTGCTGGAGAGAGCTCTTTCAAAGGTAAGGCCCTGTAATCTGATGCCTTGTTACCTGCCAGGTCCTGTTTTTCACTCATAAGTACGATCTGCAGGAGCCAAAATACCTGTAGCAACAAAACAATCACAATCCAGTATGAGAGTGGTGAGGAGATGGAATGTGCTTCTGACAGAAAACTTAAGTTAGACAAGACCAGGGGATTTCCATGGCAACAACCACATGCTTTCTTTAATAATAGGCAGCATTTTTCGATATCCTCTCGCTTAAGTTTTGGGTGGAGTATCATGAACACTTTACCCCATTCCACACTGCATGGGTTAATGAAGTCACACTATCCTTGTGGATGCATAGTGCTAGTGTTCTAGTTCTGAGTTCTAGTGTTCTCTCAGACCATATAGTGGTGGATGAGGTTTCCAAAAACAAAATAAAACCAACTAATAGACAGTTTTCCTCTCCTAAAAAGCCAGAATGGATGGGCACAGAGATGGAGCAACCCTATGACCTTTTTTCCAAGGTATAAACTGTGTTGTATCATATTAAAGGACCCCCAAGAGGCTATTTTAAAGGTATGTGAGGTGCCATCTTGACCAAACATTGACATACCCTTGGAGGAACCCATATGAAAAGTGCAATTAAGAAGTTTAAAGCCATTGTTTACAGGGGATGCCAAAGGGGTGATTGTAGAACCAGCATCTGATTTTATCATGGAGTTTGATCTCCCCACAGCCATCTCACAGCAGCAATTGTTAAAGTTGCTGCAGTTTACTGAGTAATAGTTTGGTTATGTCTCATTGAAATTCAGTAATCATTCAATGACAATAATTTCAAAGGGAACTTTTGTTTTTTGTTTTTTTGTTTTTTATAGATATGCGTTTGGAGTAACTGATAGCATCAAACCAGTTGAGGGTGTGGAGAGGCACCTCTCTGTTTTATTTCATTAGATATCAAGCATGACAAACAGGTCAGGTTGTTACAATAATTTTCCCCAGCTTCACAAAAGTCATTCATAACTTCAATCGCTCTATCCTGAAATCTTTAGCAATGCTAGAAGAATCTAAGATTAAGTAACCAATTGTTAGCCAGACAAGGTGTACACAGACTGTATGCATGAGTGCAAACGCTGAGTTGAAAAACCTGCCTTTCAAAACCTGCCTTTCAAAACTGGTGGGTTGTAGTAACCAGTTCCTGATAGTGTTTTTGGACCAATGCTAGGCTATCTTTGCAAAGCTGTTGTGTTGTATTCCAGGTTTACTTGTCTCTATGCCACCACGTCATCTTGCAATGAATGAAAGCTCTGGATTCGGCACTACTTTAACACGCAACCTCTGCTGCCTTACCTTAACCTGCAGCACAGTATTGTTTAATTTATTACAAATTTCCCAGGAACTTATCAGTGCTCATATAATTTGATTGGAGTGACAGCAAGTTGTAAAACAAGTTACCATGCACACAGTATGTTAAATAAACAGCGCATAGTGCGTATATATATATATATATATATATATATATATATATATATATATATATATATATATATAGCACATAATGGAGGTTTTGGAGTGGTGATTAATATGAAAGCCAACAGAGCTTACATAAAGGACACAATCAAAACACAGTGTAGCATGTAGACCCATCACTCAACAATGATTTATTTGGGCAACAACCTTACAAGGGTGCTTGCTTACAAGCAGTCAGTACAGGGATGGAAGAATAATAACACATTAATACTGTCCGCATTCTTTTTGAAAGTATGTTTTTATGAATAAGTGAAAGCTTTATATTCATGAAACTTTCCTAGAATATAAGATGCTAACAGTTAACAACAGTATTGTCTTCATGAAAACAGACTTTGAAAAAGCATTCTATTAAAAACTCCATTAAAAAACATTCTATTAAATGAGTTAAACTGTGTGAATATAATAGTACAAGGACAAATCTGAACACTTATAATGAGATGTGCAAACAGTAGCAACAGCCTAAATGGTTGATTACTATGTTGCTTGTTAATATGATGTTGAATTCCCGTGCAGAATAAAATGATGTTTTTAAAAGGATGGACAGTTTGGAGCAGGTAACATATCATGTAAGAAGATTAAATGGCCCATTAATTCCTTTATGAAAATGCATTACCCGTTCCTACAAAAATATTATTAGAATTTTTGTTGCAGCCCTTAATGAAAATTTGCAATAACAGTATGGGTTAATCGAGTTTATTAAGAAATTCTTGTAGTGGGAACATTTTTCCATTAATATTCTCTAATTCTCTGGAAAGAGGATCTGTCATGGTTGACTGCCTGGCTTGCCCTGCAGGCAATCATCGCATTTTAATAAAGAAGCTCACCTACAAGAGGACTCAGCTGGCTGGGACCTCAGGAAAGGGGATTCGCCTGTCACTTCAGGTTTAGACAGACAATTAAGGCAGGATTTATTTAGATATTTATGGCCAATCTCAAAGTACTCAGTCAACTGGGCATGGGTGAGACAGATTTGCTAAGCTTTTGCAGTCTTGAACTTCAGCTTAATTAAAGGTGTGGAACCTCATACTGTTTTAAAATAGTTTTTACATAGTTACCTAATACACTAAGCCAGGGTTGGCCAAAGGGTGGCTCCTGAGCCATATATGACTCGCTAAGCTCGGCAATATAACTTTTTTGATGTAGAAGTGACTACAAGTGCAGTCGATAACCTCTGCTAGAAGCAAGTACAGTCAAAATGCTAATAAATTGATATTGTGTTTAAGCATGAAACATGTTTTATAAACACAAACACAACTAAGCTGTGTATCTATGAAGTCCTGTTAAACCTTATCTCTCTTTTTGTTTCTTTTAAAAGGCTACTGTTCAGCCAGCTATTTAGTTTCAGTAAAATACACATTTTATGTTACACTTTCTTTTATGGTGTTAGTAATATGTATTTTACATATGGCGAAAATATCCTTAACAAAAGCACCATTTGTAAAGAATGGAAGAACATCTCCTGGGAAACATATGTTGTGATACAACTGAAAATGACTGTGGGGCACCATTGTGGTTTTTTAGTTTCTATTTCTGAGTTATGACAGTTTTATTAAGAGCTGCACACAGTGTAGCAAAGCAAAACAAATTAAATCTCTTCCAGTGTGTTATACTTAGCCACTTGCGCTAATTACAATTTGTAGATACATTTTGTTTCTTAAACTTTTTTATGTTTAAGAAAAAATAATTATTTGTATTGATTATTAGCTTTGTTCCAGAGGGGATTACCAGACAGTAACAACAAGAGGTGAAACTGACACATGACTCTCTTTTTCCTCATTTTGTAAAGCAAGGTCCCACATTAATAGCATCGCTAATACAATCACAGAATGCTTTGGTGTCAAAAGGTTTCCCTATTTTTCAATAGCAGCTGCAATAGAAGGCATGTCAAGGAAGAGAATGAGATTACAAGATTATGAATGATTTTTAAAGCTGTGTTTTGTGCAGCACTGAGGTGTTCAATGATGGGACTATGCAGGCATGGGAATGGCTTTTACAATGCAGAATATTGCAGGTAATGACATTGCAGAAATTCTGCTACACTTACCTTGTCAATAGTTCCAGATTTACTAATCCTAATTTGAATTAAACCAGCACTGTTCTGGAAATTGTTCTCAAGGACCAACTGTGCTGTTTTGAAGATTATACTCCCTTCCCTCTGCATTCGTTGTAGAAAAACAGTTTTTGAATCCTTCTTAATGCAAGCTGACTGAGCACACAGCTCATGGAAAAGGATAGTTGCTGCAGGCTATATCAACTTTTCATCACTCATAAGATAAGATAAAGATAATTTCCTTTCTTGAGCACTGGTTTGCATGTTAAATAAGGTATGATAGAATCAATTACAAAAACATTGCCATGCCAGAGTATAAAAGGCCACTGCAGAGGTACTACCATGGCAATGCAATGGCTAAGTACGTAGGCAATGGAAGCACAAGACTATCTACCTATCGTATAGACTAGTATGCATTGCAATACCATTTGAGACTAATGTTTGTTCCAGATCCATATTGTGACAACTGCTGACTGCAGGTGGTCTGCTAATGGTCCTGCAATAGTTATTTCAGTGCAATACACTGGCATGATAATGATATCCCAATGGTATTTCTCAAGCTTTTCAGTGAGAGTGGACAAGTAAAAGGCAGTTCTGATGGACTCAGCCACAAGTGGGCATCTCCTAACAGTCTTTGCAGCTGGCATTGACCCTAACATTTTAATTTGCACCTGTTCATTATTCGATGTAGGATATGCAAGCCCAATTGCAGCCACTGTATATTTATCTGAAAAACAAAATCTCTTCCTTTGTAAAGAGCTTTTGATGTATGAAACAGTACTATTTAAATGTAATTATTGTAGTCTTTAGTGCGGTAGAACAACTGTTTTGTGAAGCATGGGAGAATGCAAACTGGATTGGGCACAAAAAAAATTCCCCTTGGAAACCAGGGTTAACCTCGTATGAGGAATGGTTCCAACTGTTCTGGGTATGGCGCACTTCCTGATTGTGCCAGGTTTTTGAAACACGTGAAGTGCCAGTACCACTGTTACTCACAAGAATGCTTAATGTTTAGGGCTGAACCTTATGTATTCCATCAGATTGTTGAAACAGAAAGAACAGTTACTCAAACCAATCCATTTATAGTGGATTATGGTGCTTTTCTATTGTATAAATGCAGGTACACTGCTGGCTCCGAATGCAATACAAACAGCAGTACACAAAATCTAGTCAAAGGGGAGGAGCCCAACTAGTATAATATGGCAAATTAAATCTTCAGTGTATGTTATAACCCTTTCAAGTTGTTACAGTATTAAAGACTTTAACACTACACCTGCTATCAATCGTACACAAACACACTTTTTGCTGTTAAGGGATCCCTAACATTTACTCCAAAATGCACTTAGAGTTAATTTTTTTCATCCTGTACTCACTGATCCAATGCTGCATTACAGTTTCACAAAAGCAGAAGTGGTTTAATATAAGTGACGTCTACTCAGCCAGTACATGGGTTGATAATAATGGGACATCTCAACCTCAGGCCATGAATGGACATCAGATTAACTTTTGAGGTCTTGCTGATCACTTTGTTTTCTTTTCTGGTTTTCTGATCATATAAACTAATAGCTAACCAACAATGTGCACCCACACCTGTGACACACAGGCCTATATCAATAGGAATTCCTCGAAAGGGAGTTTTCAAAGTGCATTACACTGAATGCTGTGCCTGGGAAAATAGTCAAAATGCCCTAATGCATGGAGGGGATTCTAAATGTAGTATGAAAGACAAACAGATTATTACACTTACTATATTCCTCATGTACTGAATGTATGCATACACTGTAAACTATATGCAGAATAATGCATGGGGTAGTGTGTGAGATGAGAATTTAATTCTCATCCAAGGGGTGGGTTGCTACATAAAGGACATTTTTTTTCTATTAGTTTTGTATAATTGAAATGCCTTTATTAATTTCTGGAAAAATAAATCCCTTTGCCTTTGCACATGTTCCTAATAGGTTAGATAAGTCAAAGTAAATGTGCTTATACCCCAAGGAAAGCGGCTTCATGCCAGCCCTGTACTCAAGCACATTGTATGAGCAGTGAGTTGGTAAATAGGGGAAGTGCGCTTATTGTCTGCAGTTGTTTAGAAAGCTCCCCAGTGATAGAATCTGTTTATGTTGAGATAAGGATTGGGATTATCTGGGTTCCAGTCTCAATACATTTATCTCATTTTCCACATAGAATCACTGAACACAGTGGGACATTGTGTTCAGCAAATTACATCTGTTTTAAAATAAATAAATAAATACAATTTTGTCGTGAACCTATAATGGAATCGGCCTTACCTCCAGCTTTCCTTTTGTTTTTTTGATACTGGTTTATAAAAATATACCACTCACTTTCAAAGATCAGAATAACTCCAGTCCAACGCTCCATTGGATCATGTGGCAATATCCCAAAAAACGCCACCCTAGGATACCACTGCAAACTTAAATATGAAAAAAACAGGTTAATTACAGTAGTTAAACCATCAAAGCCTGCCTTTCTTTATCACTTTGTGGAGTTTTATGGTGCAAATTTGCCTGAGAACAAATGAGCAGACATTAGCAGGATGTGTCTTGCATACTAATGACAAGATACTACTTGGCTACCCCAAAGGGCAATGCTAGGTCACAGTGGCTTAACCATAAACCTCAGAGCTGGGAGACAGCTCCAATTTACAGTCACGTGGGCTTGAGAGCTGAGCCGAGCCTGGGCGGCGAAAGTTTAAAAGTTCAGCGCAGTGTCAAGACTTATTACTTGGACTGAACCAAGACCGAATTTAACATGAGCCATAACAACCAACATGAAGTCTGCTTACAGGGTCAGAGAATCATTAACAAGGTAGACTGACAATGAATTTCAAAAAGCAGTTGCCTCATGTTTGGACATACTTACATTGAGGATAATGTTGAACAGTACATCTATAAGGCTAATTTTTAAACAAATACGCTCTTATTACAAAACCAGTACCAAATATCTTAGAAGCGTAATATTATTTATTTTATCTTGTAAAAATGGAGTGAGGTAGCCTTCTTTATTACAGCACTGACCGGGAGATAGTGTCACAACAATTGTAACGTGTAGTTGGTAACATTAAAAGGATATTTAAAAAACCTTTAATATTTAAAATATATACAGTATATAAACCTATTATTATGCATGGGGGAATTGAAAAAAACTTACCTTCGCAACATTAAGTAGTTAGATTGATTCCAATTTAACCATAAAAGTAAAACCGTGTGCAATTTGTTACCCCATATTCCAGTTTCATATTTACTAGTATTTTCTAATACAGGACGTGAAGTAATCACAGAGGCCTGTACATGTTCAGTTGTATTTCTTTACTCAGTGTGTTCTAAAACAAGAGCTCATTTGTTCCAGATTTCTATGTCTGATGTTTTCTCACTATAAAGGGGATGGTATTAGACATTTCAAGTTCCCACACAACTGTTTCTCAGTCCCATCACCACTGTCCCTGGTAGAGACTGATAGTTATACCACGTATATTTGCTTTTGTGAGTTACTATCCACTACATTTATCCACTGTGCCACTGAGCTACCTAACAGTTTTTAATCTTCTTTTGCCAATATGATACATGTCAAGGCAATTCATAATACATGTGGCAGCATCAGGCAATATTATATTAGCCCTTCACAAAAGAATTCAGTTATTTAGGTCAACTGCTAAAAGGTGATTAGCGCACACGACCCAGCAGTGTTGTATGTTGGTAATCCCAACTGTAGCACGTGGCCAGAAAGGTAAATTAAATCTGGTACAGGCACAGAAATACTAACACGTGTTACTTAAGAGACGTGACTTATTCTTCCGAATTATTGCTACATAAAATAATTCATGGAAGTGGTTGTCAGTTAAGCATAAGCTGTACGTGACAACCACGGAATTCCTAGAGGTTCTGGTAACTTTTATTCCACAGTATTTGATTTCTCACAGGATGTATATCAGTTGTGGATTTCCAAAAGTACTTGTTCCTCAGAAAGTACAAAGTGTGAACTGGCTTAACTATCAAGTGTTGATGCATTAAGGTGAAACAAAGTACTATTGAATGTGTTCCTTCCAGTAAATTAGTATACTTTTATATATTACTGTGTGATTAACTATTGCAAACTTGTGTCTATTTTAGATTTTGTATCTGCTTGTGCATTCCTAGCAAGTGAAATTCATCAACATGTCAAAGCTAGTTGTAAGCCGGGCCTCTAAAAAAATTGATCAACTGGTCAGAAACCTTTTTGATTATGTGACTAAAGCTGTATTTAGTAAAAATGGTGTGATTTATGTACGTCACAGTATTTCCCTCACTGACTCATTAACTCAGCAGTGGCTCACTATGTGTAAAGTCTCATACAGTCTTTTGGAGAAAAATACATTACCTAACCCCCAATAAAACCAAGACTTCTTCAGACCTGGCCCAGATAGAGATATGAACCTGCCAACGGTCACGTCAGAAGCATCAACTTTTAAAAAGCAAAATGAATAAATGAAACTAAGAACATCAAGGGGGAAGAAAAGAGCATTGGCATTCATAAGTGAATGGGGCTGTCTCAATGGAGGTAAACACAGACACAGGAGGCACACAGGTGCATTGGACATTGGACGTTGATAGGTAGTTGGGTCAGAAACTGTCAGTAAAATGTTTAACCAAACTGAAAATAAGAAAAATAATAATAATAATAATAATAATAATTATAATAATACATTGACTTTTATGCCAGCAAAGTGAAAATGCAATGTAACTAAATTAGTTAAATTGGATAAACAAAGTTACTATTACTAAGTGATACTAGTAAAGCTCTCTAACATTATAAATATTTAGTCCCTTTGGGTCAGGCACCACAAGCAATAATATATATTCTGCCAATTAGGTTGTTAGAATTACACTCCATTGACTGTCTGCACTACATATAAAAATGAGCTCAAATTTGTTCCTCTTTTCTTAAAGACATTTCACAAAGAAATAGAAAGACAACCAATATTAACAGTTGTGCCTGTGATGAACAGCCTATGGGACGGACACCCTGTACGTATTATATACAGTATGATAATGGTATGTATCCTTTACAAATCTGGAAAGCTAAGTGTTAATCCTGTTGAACCCCAATTTTCTTTTGAGTTATTTAACAAGCTGCACATTGTGTGCTTTAAAAGTGCTGCAGGAAGCCCTCCTATTAACATGTAAATGCACATTACATCATGCAGTTTAATGTTTTACTTTTCTTAATTACTTGCACTGGTGTCTAACTCGGTGCAGCTGAAATTCATGAGGGCTTGATCCCCTGCTAACAGGGCTGGTCTGCTCCTTGTTCCACTGCCTTTCCATTAATGATTTCCATTTTCTGTTTAAAAGGGAGCCCCTTTTATGTGGTTTAGAGATAAACTGGTTTGTAGCTTGGACTTGGCAATGGGACCGCAGAGACCAACAGACCATTACTGCAAAATAAACCTAATAATTTTTCGTGGTAGCATGGTTTAATTACCACTTTCCAGCTGAGATTTTAACCCAAACCTTATTACTGCTAATGCGCAATACATGTCCTTTTTTGTTTTTGTTTCCAAAAACTGAGATCACAAGGGGGAAAGTGACGCATGAAGAAAAGTTTGAAACTGTTTTAGCTATTAAGCTAGATGACTTGAAAAAGCACTGAGGGTTATTTTGTGGGATACACACATCAGTCTTGTCGGTCTCAATTTAAGAGATGAGCCACTGCTGGGTTTAGAGAGGGGAAAAAGACATGTTTTGGAAGCAATACGTTGGAAACTCTTTGTTATATTTTAAGAAACAGGACTCTTCATATCCAAAAATTATATTAACTGGCCTTAATTTAAAGTTTACTGTGACATACATTGGTAAAAGCACAGCAAAGGGTAAGATAGCAAAATTATTGTTCATAAATACCCTGATGCATTACAAAAAACAACGTGATAAATTATTTGATGCTTGGTGTTTGGTTATGGGTTAGCAGCAATGAAGAGCTCAGGACGGCTTAGAATATGTGCAAAACTGAACAAAGAAAAAGTACTGGTATAATCACCGACATGGTATAAACCTATAACATATGTATTTTAAATGCAGTCAGCTGGCTTTGTTTCTGTAATCCCCCCCAGGAGTCAGACACTTAACCTAGCGATATAGGGCAGAGAAACTAATCCTATACCGACCATACCCCATCGGACCCCCTGAGCTGGCACTGTCATCATAAATGAGTTTCATTACCAGGCCAGACTATTGTATAATACAAAAATAAGCTCTTCAGCTTTAGGGTATTGTTGCTTGCATTCTTCCACTGTCACATAAAGCTATCAAGAGCTGAGTGGAGCAATGATGTGCTACTCTGACCTGTTATCTCTGAAGGCTTGTGAATTTACAATGATGTAACACTAATGGTCTGAATTTTAGTCCACATCACAAACCATTCCACCCACTAAAGTACATGGGCCACCTTCCCATTGATTGTGCCATTCCCACGAGAGGATCGTGGTTGACAGTGATGATACTCTAGCACCGACATTACCCACAAAACACTGAACTCAATAAAACAAAAGGATTGCTGCTGTGCTGGATGTAGTGCTGACTGGAAAGGGTTAAGTTTTGGACCCTTTTCTTTTTCAGTAAGGTGGGTGGGGGGGTAAGTAAAGTGAGCATTCTATTGAGGTCTTAGTTTGGCTAATCTCACCCATGTGATAAGCCAGCGAGCTTTGCTGTAATGGAACGCAGCAGACTGTTGTGTAGGGGACAAAAAGAGACAGCGGCTTAATCTGTGGGAGGTAATGTGCTGTGTTTCACTGCACTAGCAACGCTGGAGGAAAACTGCTTCTCAGGGCCCCCCGAAAAAAGAAACCCTCTTAAACAGGGAGGGAGAACCCTAAATAAACTCCGCCCTTCAAAACAAAGCAAAACAAAAAGGAACCAGCTCATTTGCATGTGGTCTAAGAATTCGCAGCCATGCTATGCCCTATGGCACAGCACTGATATTCACCAGCTGCACAGCATACCCTGCAAAAACATGATGTTTTAATGAATTCCAGAACTCAGATATAATGTCATTATGAATGCCCTTGAGCACTGAACAGACACTCATATGGGAAGGATTGAAAACTGGGTTTCTAAAGTTTTCAGCCTGTGGTCGATTGCAAAACATTCTAAGGCCACCAATTTGCCTATTAGCAAGCTATATCAATGTACATTTATACTGTATATAGAGCCTAAAATTGGTGCTTTAGCTGTCAACAGGGTTTACTTTTTCATCAATTGAAATGCACAAGGCTACAATATGGAATAATATAAGACACCAAGGAATTTCTGTTAGAGATGTGGGACAATGCAGCTTCAGTATAAATAAACAAAAAAAATCACTTTTCTCAAACATTCATCCAAAACTCTTCACAGTCTTGTGGGAAATATCAACAAAGGCACACCCATATTCTAATTGGAAAAACCTGCCCTTAACACTACTGAAGAATATAAGGTATGGGTCTGAATCAGATTTCAAGAAATGTCAAGCATGTGACAGATATCCACTAGATATACATTTTCTCAGGAAATGTGTAAAAATTCTTATGATTAAGTTGACCTTTTCAGTTAAATACATTTTAACTTTTCTGGTGGAATTTCCCCAAGACTGGGGAAAACAGTAAACTGGCACACTGTAATGGACTTACTGAAATGCCCAGTATCTAATGATTTCATATGCAAATCATCTAGATATGTATAAATAACTTCAAATCTTAGAGCACATTACAAACTGCACCCAAAGGAAGTTTTAGGACATCTCAGATTAAGACTTGCCCACCCTTTGTGATGCAGACGCGTTCAGGACTAAACAAATCAATTCCCCTGGCACAGATCCTACTGCAGTGACTACAGGGGTATGTAGACAAATGTTATTTAACCCTAGCAACATGACGTCTTTGTCTTTTCAAAATGTTATGACGGCGCCGAGCCCCATCCAGCCGTCCAAGCCCAATGTGCACCGCTTCTTGTCACCTGTCCCTCTGCTCTATCTTTCCAATGAAGGAGAGGACAACCCTTTGAACGGCTGCCTTGGTAGAATTTGCCTATCATGATCTGCTTTGGAATGCGATCTTCTAGCATCCTCATTACTTGTCCTGCCCATTGCAGCTGGTACGGTCTCAGCAGTATGTCCACCATGCCTGCCCTGTCCAGTATCTCACTGTTGGTCAGTCCCTCAGTGTAGTGGATATTTAGGATGGAACGCAAGTGCTGTTGTTGGAGCTTGCGTAATTTTCTGGTCTGATGCCTGTACAGGGTCTAGGTCTCTGACCCATATACTTTTTACACAAACAACCAAATGCTGAGGAGGCACTATGGATGCGGTTATCCAGTTCCATGTCAAAGGCGCAGTCATCGAAGACAGTGCTTCCCAAATACTTGAAGGCCCTTTTCAGTGATAAGGACTCCACCTCTACGATGATGGGGCACTGTAGGATGGATACTTTCAACACCATTACCTCTGTCTTTCTGATGTTTAACTGCCACCCTGAGCAAATAGCTCTGCCAGGATACCGTCTGGACCTGGACTTTTTCCACTCTATTGCACCCACTGCTTTCTCAATTTCCTTGATTGTCTTGGAGGGTCTAGAGCATCTATTATGGTAGACCATTGATGACATTCATGTCTGAAACCCCTGACACACCAAGGAGCTCGGTGAAATGCTCTATCCACCTTGTCTTGATGTCATCAGAGTTTCTCAGGAGGCAGGCTTCATCCTTACTCTTTATGGGGACGGTAAATCTCCTCGAAGGGCCGTAGATGGTCTTTAAGGAACTGAAAAATTCCCCAGTATTGCCAAGTTTGTCCATTTTTGGAGTTCAACAGCCTTGTCTCTCCACCACTTGTTCTTCTTGTGCTTGATCGTCTGTTTAATATCTGCATTGTTGTGGCGAGCCTCCATGCCTGACTGTTTCCTAAGTTGTTGCAGCAGTACCTGGATCTCACAGTCATTGTTGTCCAACCAGTCCTTATGAAGATGTTTTGGATGGCTAAGAACTTCAGTTGCTGCTGAGATCAGGGCCCTCTTCAGAGATGACCAATTAGGGGACTTTCCATCATCCAGGTAAGCTAAAGCAGGATCCTGAAAATTTGCTCTTATCTCAGGAGCAGCCAGCTTGCCAACTGCATACATCCTTGGTACCCTGCTGCCGCTGCTGTTTTGCAGTAGTAAGACACACCTTTGCCAACATCAGTCTGTCCAGCAGTCCACCCCTCTCATCACCCTGGTGACATGAAAGTCTGCAATGTCACACTTCCTGGTAATGATGTAGTCAATGCAGTGCCAGTGACCTTGAGCTTCTTTGGAAGACGGAAATAGGTGTTAGTAATTGCCAGGTCGTGTTCTGCACATGTCGATCCTGCCAGATGTCGCATTCGTTATCTACCCTTGCATTAAAGTCGCCCAGTATAATGATCTTATCATGAGGTGGTACCTTCCGAATGACTGCAGACAGGTTGTCGTAGAAGGCATCTTTTACTGCATCTGTATGCTGCATAGTTAGAGCATAGACACTGAAAACCAACCCCAGATTCACATTCCTCTAAGACTGGCTTCCCCTGCCAGTAGAAAGTATATCCTCCAACATGAATCAGGAAGGCGTACTTCACACAAGGCTGAGATGTCAGTGCTAAACTTCCTTAATTCCTGTGCAACATTTAAAGTACTGTGCTCCGGTCTAATGTTTCTGGGATCATCAGTTAGCGTTCGAACATTCCAAGCACCAATCTTGAGTTTAAGTTTGTTATTTCGACCGCTGAGCAGAGGAATGTGACGCGTGCGTTGTGACCCCACCTTTTCTAGGGGTTTCTCATAATAGTAGGAGATGCACATCCCAAAACAGGGCACCTCTATCATCTTGTGGGAATGCCGGAGGATGATTATCCCTCCATTTCCATCTGAAGACTATTTCCCCAAGCCACCGCTACTCCGATTCTCTGCTAAAGGCTCTCAGCTGAGCAGACCTGTCCCCATCACATATTCTCTGTAGCAGTGGACTTTGGGAACTCCAAATTGCTTTCCAGACTGCACACGCATCATACAACAGTGCACCTGCATAGTGAGCACCTGGTATCGACAGCACCCTTAATTCTGTGTCACAAGAAACTTGCGACAACTGAGGAGATTGTGGTTGCAGGGGGAGACCATCGGCACCAACATCTGGTGAGGGTCCTTTTGCGTTTCCCCTATAGCCTTCGTCTAACCAAGATCGAACCCCAGGGCGGGGGGGAGGGGGCGGGGCTCGTAACCATGAGCACGGGATCCTTTGGCAAGATACTACCAGCCGGATCAGCTGGGTCTTGAGCTAGGGAGTCACCTGACTGCCCCATTAGGACAGTCACCTTCACCACCAAGAGCACAAACAAGAACACACTTATTAGGTAATTATAGAGCCACCCTGACCCCTGGCCCTAAAGGTATTACTTAATTAGCATGACAAAGGCCCTGACCACACTACATAACTGATCTCGAGAACCATACTCAAAAACTTTTGAATGAATCCAGCTCAAAGCACCCACACTAAAGTACAGTTTTATGTTTAGTCGGACTTAATCCCTACAAACACTATTAAAATAGTTTGGTTACAGTTCCTAGCAGCGCAATGGACTGTGGGAATTTATGTGACATTATCCCACCATGTATTTTATGTTTACCCATGCCCACGGAAGACAGCGCTTCTTAGCATGAATGTTATGGCTTTGTTTCTGTAAAACACAAGGTACGTTTTATCAGAATGTGTGCATTTCATCGCGCCAGATATCAATCTGCCTTGATCACGTCACTGCATGAGCCACAATTTTACAATAAGCCTCAGAAATTGTATACGGTACAGCAGTATTAATAGTCGTTCTCAACTCCTTCAGGTGTCTGTTCTGAGTACTGTATTTGTAATGTCCACGCGCCGGAAGATATCAGAAAGCATTTTGAGATATTGGAGGATACAGAAAAAATGTTGTTTGGTATTAGTGTCCACACTTCTGACAAGCCACATAACTCTATGCAATCTAATTTAGAACTGGACTTCTCCCTGAGGTGGTCTCCAGTCCGGTTCTCGAGTACGATATTAAATGTTGCGTAGTGTAGACGCTAACTGTATTTAGTACTTTTACACCAGTTTTAAAGGCAACTAATACGGTTTAAAGACATAGTGTGGACAGGGTTAAATGGTCAGTTTATGGCTTGTCTTCAATTTAAAAAGCAATGTTATATTATTTAGTGTTTGGACGGTATTTCGATTAGCGAATGGAGACGTCACCATTTTTAATTTTTTTTTTTTTTTAATTTCAGGATCTATTTACAGCAGCTCGATAATAATGATGCATAGAACATGGTTTTAAAATACCATCAACTCTTAACCTCTCAAAGATTATTCCCCCTGTGATATTTCCCTCCCATGAAAAGTGTTAAGACAGCTACTTCAAATCAAAACACCACAAAAGCAAGTAAGTGTTTGGCTGTCTGTCTGGCTCGGTGACTCGCTAGGTCTGTATTGGAATTCAAATTGAGACAATATAATGAATACAAGTCTGGGGAATAAGGAAATACTGCAATCTTTAAGTAGGGCTCTCTTCCCTCCTTTTTTTAATTAAAAAAATCAACATCACAATAGCAGGCTCTGTACTTGCTATTAGAGGCGCATTTGCTATCAGAGGCCTAATAAAAATGTAACGTTCTTTAAGCCCTCCTTCACAGCGTTCCCAGATTAGCAACGAGCGCAAGGGAGGAAGCCAGGGTCTCAAGTTGGTTTAAGTCCTTTGTATGATAAGCATTGGCTCCTAATTCAGCCAATGCAGTCCCCTTGAGAGAGAGAGAGAGTGTGTAGTGAGGGAGAAAGTGGGAGAGGGAATGAGCAAAGCCCTGAGAGGTCTAAAACTCCCCCTTTTCCTTCTGAGCCCCCCTCCACCTCAGCTGTCCAAGCCTACAATAGGCTGAGCATCTTTTGTGGCATTAACGGCTTGTGGAAGGGCGAGAACAATGTATGAGAAGTGAGGAGTGCGGGTTTCCCACACGGCCCAGCGTGTCCCTGCACACCCCCCTCCGGGACAGGCAACCAGCACATTGATCCCATCTTTTCTGTCTTTTATTTTTTTTTTAATTGCGCTTCAGAGAGAGGGAAAATCCTTTTGCGGCATGAAGGATGGGGTGTGCCCAAGTCCTGATTAATTTGTAGTGTCATATGATGGCAGTAACTTGCAGGAGGGATTTACTACTAGGTAAGATATTAGCTAAAATTAGGTTTTGTTACAGTTCGGGTTTGGGAGTTGGTTCTGCTGTTGTTTCTCTATTCTACTTGATTGAGTGTCAGTTCTGAGGTAGAAAGCATATACGCTGGGTATAACGGGTTAATTTGTTTTGTGTTTACTGTTGTGTGTTAGATTGATTAACCTGGAATACGTTTTAGGGTTAAAGTTTCCACTTTTAATTTAGGCTTTAAAATGCTTCATTTAAAACTGTCCTTACACTGATCTATCAAAGCAGGTTGCTAGCAAAATTTATACAAGGCAAAATATATGGCGTACACATGCATTTTAAAAATGCACAACATGATTTTTAGACATTTTTTATTCTATATTGGTTTGGATACAAACCTCAAGAAGATGCAAGCGGGCTTTTGATATACTTGAATTTGTTTAACAGGCAGTGTTGTGTGTGTCTGCTGTTACAGATTCTATCATATCCCCTGTCAGTGACATGAGATGAGGTTAACAGGTCTAAAACCACAAATGTAGATGAGCCTGGCTCTTTTGCATAGAGTTAAGATGCTCGCTTGAGGTGCGCAGGGTTGCCAGTTCACCCCCAGCCTCAATATCATCACTGGGGGGGGGGGGGGGGGGGGGGGGCTGGTTTTAGCTTTGCTTTTCTTTTCTTATTGAGTCCTCTCCCATCCCGGGGGTTTAAGTAACAGTACCTACATGCAAAAGTTATATTAAGCAATCTAATCAGGTGAAGTGGGGCCTGCATTGTCGTAGTGTACCTCCCTCTAGAGAGCTGTGGAGGCTGCCTTTGTGAATTTGCCCTGCATGCATTGTGCCAGCTTAATTCTTCAGCTCTGATGGAATCGAATTAGAAGTCCCTAATCAGGGAAGGGGGTGTCTCTCACTGCTGGCTCTAGGCTGAGCGCTTGGTTCAGAGTGTGTGCGTGTGTGTGTGTGTATGTGTGTGTGTGTGTGTCTGTGTGTGTCAGACTGGCTTCTCTCCATTGTTAGTAATGACAGCTGATTTCAGCCAGCACGTTTCAGTACATAGCTTCACAGGCATTTAGTGGCCAGCTGCGTACTTAACCCCTTCATTAAAATAAGCAGTAAAAGTACATTTCCCAGCAGCAGCAGACAGACACTAAATACATAAATAATAATAATAATAATAATAATAATATTGTCATAGTCTATGTCCTTGTCTATATTCTGTATATATACACATTGTAAACTTACACATTGTAACACGTATTAATATAATAGAATGGAAATTATATTAATCGTTCAGAGATACATGTATAGGCAATAAGGTATATTATATATAATATCATATATATCATATATAATATGATATATATATATATATATATATTATATATATTTATAAGTAATTTGCTTAATTGTACAATGCCTTTCATGTCCTACAGGATGATAAAAGCATAATGTATATGCTTTTATCAAAAGTTAGGACATGAAAGGCATGGTACAATTAAGTACAATATAGCATATATAATATATATCTATACTTATATATATATATATCTATATATATATATATCTATATAATATATATATATTCTATATATATATATTTTTTTTTTTTTATATATATATATTTTTTTTAATTCTGTTCAGCCTCACCTATGTAATTGAAATTGTAACAATGTGCATCTCTTTGTTCAATATTTGGTACTACTAGCTTTGATAGGCCAAGAACCTGGCAAATGTTGCTTTAAGCCATGTTTTCCAAAATTGCTACACACAGACACACACACACACACACATACACACACTTGCTCATAAATAAATGTGTTACTAGAATTCTGCTACTGGAATCTGGCACTTGAAAAATGTCATGTGTGAATCCACCTGTCTGCCTGTCCACCTCCCTCTTTATCTCTATAAAGGACTGTTAATCTTGTTATCTATCATTCAGTTCAGTTTTCTGTTACTATCTGAATTCCCACACTTCGTTGCTTCTGTGCTGTCAGGTCTAATCAGTGTACAGATCTGTATTGATTTTTGACCACCTGTGCCAGACACCCCAGTGCTTTATTGACATTTCCAGATTCCCTCCAATTCAGAAGGCCTATGTCTCCAGGGGCAACAGTGACATTGGATGCTGTACAGTTCATTTGTCACCAATTGTCAGCGTTTTGTTCTGCCTTGTATGTTCACTCGGTTGTGTCATGGAGATATGCGGGGCCGAGTGGGACGGATCTGTCTAATCGGCTGAGAAACCCCCAGTGGGGAGGGAACCAGGAACCAAACCGAAATCTGCAACTGTGCCTCAATCTGCTCAGCTCAGTGTGAGAGGGGAATTGAGCCCCCAGGCCCCTAACAGAGAAACGTAGCCACTTTTTTTTTTTTTTTTAAACACACACAGAGATCCATTGGAGGGGGAAAAAAATGTAAGTAACATACTGTTTTCCATATTTAGTAAAAAATCGGTCAAGTTATGAATTTAACTTGTATGTTTGGGTTCATATTGCTTGCTGAACATTTAACATTAATATATTAACTAACTATTATCAAAACACGAACAATTATTAACTTGTTAGTAAGCCAGTGGATAACAGTTAAAACACACACAAAAACAAAGTTTCCCTTAAAATAAAGCATGATCAAATGTTTTTAAAACCTTACCTCTTTGAAGGGCTGTGAACATGACAAATGATTCTTAATTTAACTCATCTTTGGTTTTCCCAAGCCTATGAAGTTCAGAAAGTTCCCAGCACTAACAAAGGTAATATCATTTTTTCTCAGCTGAGGTTGAACCACAGCACCCAAACTAACCAGAGTACCAGAGTATGTTTCAGCTCCTGTTGTGCTGGCCCCAAACCCATGGGTGCTGGAACTAGGGGTGCTGGGGGTGCTGCAGCACCCCTGGCTTTGCATGGCTTCCATCATATACAGGGGCTACAGTTTTGTTCAATGGCTTTTAGCACCCCCACTGTAAAAATTGTTTCAGCACCTCTGCCCAAACCTTGTACCATCATCCAGTTCCCTACGAGCACATTTACGGCATAGTCTAGTCTGTGCAATGTACTTAGTGTGTTTAGTAGTTTAACTTTGCAAAGCGGGACTTTCCAGCTCACAAAACCAAACCTATACTAAACAAAAACAAACAACAATGGTATCTGTTTCAGCTTTCTCATAGATTTCCAATGATTGGAAGCTGGTTTTGATGTTGTGAGAAAATGTTAGAGTTTATTACTAGCTTGCCTCTGTGGGCTACACAATCAGTCCACTCATTGACAGTTACTAGCTGTCAGTCTTAAGTCCAAATGTAATGAGGGGAATTGTATTGGCAGAGCCAACGAGGCAGGCAATACAAAACAAATTGTACAGAATGTACTAAACACCCTGAACCATATTTATATAACTTTCAAGATTATGCATATTTCTCAGGAAAACTTTTAGTCCCTGGTAAGGCAAATAGTTCCAGATGGGAACAAACTGTGCATTTGCAGAATTAAAACATGTTACAAGAAGAACTGCAGTGCAAATACTGAAATACCACCCTTACAATATAGTCTTCAATCCCAGATAAACATACTCCTAAAGCTGATATAGTTCATATAGTGTTTTGTTATGAAATAATGGTAAGCACATTCCACCAAAAGGGGTCCTTCAGACACAAGCTGATCAACCCTAACTGAGTATATTTGACTGAATTCTTAAAAATGCTATCTTTTTTTTGATTTTCCCAACTCTAAACCTAACCCTTTTCTAATACAAGTGTGTTCTTACATTATCGTGCTAAAAGGTTTACATGTTAAGTACATTGTAACTATGCATAATAACATTGTAATTATTTGTGAGTACACATGCATTTACTATGTAACTACAATATAAAAACACAGTAATTTTACATTTTATGTAAGGCATTTTCCAAACTAAATGTGGCTCACAATGTTAGAAAGTATTTTGAGTGATCAGCTGGGTGCTGAAACTCTGGTAGGATTAGTGGAGGTCAGCTTCCATACTTTCATAAATCCAATGTAAAGGAATTCCGCTAATCTCCACTGCATATCTCAAACACAACGTGAAATGTATCACTGTTGGAGAGACACCATCACTGTCAAATGTGTATGTTTTCATTTCTTATAGGATTATTTTACACTGTGGATGACCTTGACTGCACCAGGGAAAGCATAAACTGTTTGAAAGCTTTTATTTTCTCAGGGGAAATTTATGCTTTTAATAGAGAAGGACACTGTTAGTCTATAAAGTCATCCTGAGAAGAGAGATATGGCGATAATAAGATTCTATTTTTCTTCATAGCGGTGTTCCCTGTAACACATATTATTAAACTTGTACCCTAAGTTCTGGTTGCAAACAACACTGTAGCAAATGACCAAGCCCTCAGTACGATTGATTTATTTTTTCATTTCATTTGTGTTTGTTTTAGGAACAATGTTAGGTTAAATGCTTGAAACAACAACTAGATTAGCATCAATTTTTTCAGCGTATAAGAAACATAAGCTTGATCCTTTTACAGCTGGCAGGGCTTAGCTTTTTTATTTTGCATAATTTTACATAATTCAATTTTACTCTTACGGTAAACTCATTCCATTGTTTCTCCTTTTCAATTTGTGCTTTTTTCCATCATCCCTCTTTCCTGCTCTTAGTTTGTATTTTGTTTGTTAACTTGAGCTTATTAGGCTGTTGTTTAATCAGTTTAAGCTCTTCAATATTCTGATTAATAATAATAACAAACATACAATACTGAATAAAAAAGTAATTTAAACAGGACTAATGAGATAATCTGTTACTTCAAAATATTCAATCACAATTCATAGGTAAAACTAAAAGGAACCAAGTCAACAATTCAGCTAGAGAACAGCACATTGAAGAAGTCTGTCTATATGACTTTCTATAAATACAATTTTATTTTAAGTAATGTATAAGGGACTTATGAAGAAGATAATATTCATTGCTTTGTCTTAAGCCTTTAGATAAAAGTTTTATGAACAGGACCTGATAACTTACAGCACATCTCTGCTTTAACTTGACAGCACAGTATATTGCATGCTTCTTCTTCTTCTCCCTCTGAAAGTTTTCACCTTCTAGCTCAGACACTTTGTAAAATGAATCCTCCTGTTCCGGGATGAGGGGCAAGTTGCTGGATCACGGCTCATGCATCACGGCTATACAATTAACTACACATCAATCTCCCACTGTCCTCCCCAGGGAGAGGACTGCAGGGATCAGACTCTGTGAGTCTCACATCACACAGCCCTGCCATCCCCACTTTATCTTCACTGCAGGCGAGCGGCTGGGCATGCGGGCCATTGCGGAGGACCAGAAATTACTCCCATACATCATACTCCAAAGGATGGAATAAAATTGATGCTTCCCAGACCCTTCTAGACCCGTATTCTGATGGTATATATTAAGAATCCAACAAGAGAGCTGTCTCACAGTGGATAACTTGTTTTCTTTCAAGTTCCTCTGTTTTTTTAATAACCTTTTCCATTTAAAAAAAATGAGGTTGTGGGCATTTAATAGTTATTTTCAGCAGCCTGGATATAAACTTTTCACTTTCGTTTTGACATAAAGGATTCTTTATTGTCTCTGATTAGAAGTATTGCCTTACTTGAAACTCAAAATATATATATATATATATAAAAATAATATTATTGCGTATCCTACATTGAAATACAGCACTATATGATCCGTAGATGCATAAAGAATGAACTTGAGGTTTTCAGGATGCTAGGGATCTGTGGTCTGATAAACATTGCTAATACATTATAAGGACACTTAGCACATTCCAAAAGCAGCACTCTTCATTTTTGAAAGTCAGTTGATACACTGCCAGTTAGTTAAATGGTATTAAACTTCAATCATTGTGCTTGCTTGGTGATGAGCACTTGATTAATTTATACAACTCAAGACCATAAAATCATTACATTAATATACAAAATCATTACATTAATATACATTATATTACACTGTTGCCTGCCTTGCTTTTCAAAATTAAATGGTTCAACAGATTTAACTGAAAATAAATAGTATATGTTCAACAATTTGCATCCAGTACTCATGGGTAGGGGTGTATTTTTTTCACGGTAAAAAAATGTCTTATTTTGCTTTTTTAAAATGGGTATGTCACGTTATTTAGCAATTTAAACATACTATTTATTAAAGAAGAAAAATAGCCTTGTCATATTCAAAATTGATCACATTCTCTAGAGCTACTATACAGCAAATGTTCCTAAACATTTAAATGCTTACCTGAAAAACAATAAATGTCAAATTGACAAAAACTGTCTATGCAGAGTATTCAATCGTTTACCGGAAGCAAAATAAACCAGCTGCCAGGTTCCTAAATGCAGAGTAACAGGTAGTGTGCCAATAAGGCAAAGGTTTGCTGTATTTATTTTTAAGTCATAAAAAATTGTATTGTAGCCATACAGTTAAACAGCTCTTACAAAGTGCAAAAGGCACTCACTCTATTGGTAGAATGACCCGTATATTTACACTATTCGTTCAGAAATTAAAATCTTTATGGGGAATTACATATTACATGGCAATAGTTACATTTCACAGATGTAAAATTTGTGATAACCGTGAAAATAATTTCGCCTTACCCATGGGGTTGAGGTGCTAAGAACGGTATAAATGATTAACCATGGATAGGCAATTCTGGTATTGGATTTCCAGTCCATTACAGGTTTTATAGGTATGATGATTGAATGGTTTAGAACCTACCCTTAATATATGTGGTGGCTCTAAATACCCAGGCTCTTTAACTCTATAATAATCATGCTGGTGGCTTCCCCTCTTATAAACATTTTACAGTAAGAAAAACAGTAAATGAAGATTGCAAAACATCTGAATTATACATATTAGGGTGGAGGTGATAAAATCCTCCAGTGTTTAGATCTCACAAGTAAAGTGTTACTGCAAAGTCTGTGGTTGTTGTTTTCTACTATAGCATATTTCTGAAACCTATAAATATAAACTGAGTGCTCCTTAAACAAGAGGTTTATAGTGTGCTCCTTCAAATGAGGCCAATTATTAGAGAATCTGAGATTCCAGGAATGATGTACAAGTCACGTTGCTATTTCGCTCTGCGTCAAGCTGTACTCATTAGAGCCTGGCAATTTCTGATTGCCAGAAGTCTAAGTTGTCAAAGAATATCAGCCCAAAGACACGCATAGAAGAAACCTCATGTAAACATCACTAGCAGTATTACAGTCCATATGGAAATGATCATAAAGCACCGAACACTCTGGTGGTGTTCTCTATACAAACACCCCAGTGTCACGTATTTCCCTCAGGTACCACAGTGAAAGTGATCAGCATCTACTACAACACTGTAAATGCCATGTTTAAACTTTGGCATTTTCCCCACCCCTCTGTCAAATAGTGGTACCTTATGTCAAGTATGTTTTTCATCATCATGGTTTCATAAATGTCATGTTAGTGTTAAGTTATGGTAATGAAATGAATAGTGTGAAAAATGTAATGCAGACATGTTAAAAAACGTAATCTGCACCTATGGCTTTAGACCTAAGCCACATATAGGACAAGTAGAATTTGCTCTTTTAATGGGAAATGTCTTGCCCCATTTGAACGTCATCAAAAGAGTGACACACTCACTACCCCCCTTCATAGTTTAGGAATGGATATCTCTGAAAACTCCTATGTGTCCACTTGCATCAGGAGTCACCTATAACCAATACTGCACTCTGATCCCTTAAACCTGTAGCTACAAAGAAGCATAATTAACATCCCCTCGGTTAAGATAAAGAGCAAACATTTTCCATGTTATTTAAAAAAAAAAAAAGAATCTGCATTATGTTTCATTCAGTTCAGGTCAATATTTCTTCCTGGTTTTCATCTCAACACAACAAATTCAGTCCCTTGCTTTGGACATGTATTGCAATAGCACTATATATGATATTAAATATATTTTACTTAAGATTGAGGCTTCATTTTGGGGCTTCATAATATTTTCAATTTGGGGTTTTAAAATGGTTAAAATGTATTTGTAACTGTGCTTGTAAACCGTAGACCCATAGCTGTGTTCTGTCCATCACACTAGCTGTGTACCCTGCTGTAACTCACTCGGATAGGTCCACTAGAGATCTTCAACAGCTGGTGGATGAGGTCACCAGGGAGGGTGGAGGGGCTCAGTTTAATTAGCTTGCTGCTCCTTTCCCCTAGTGCCCTCGCTCACGAGTGATGAGGATGTTGAATAAGCCTGTTTGTCGCACTGTAAGGAGGGACAGCTGACCTCACTGCAGCTCCAGGGCAGCCCACAAGTGACCAGCTTATTGGCAGCCAGCTGAACATCAGGATATCAAAGCCAGCTTAGAAAACAAGACTGGGCCAAAAGTCCAGGTTGTGCTGGTGGTAGTGTGGTGGTGGTCAGATTAGGGGTGGGAGGTGCTGGGTGTGGGAGTTATCTACTATCCTCCACAAACAGGAGATATTTTAGTGTAATAGGTTATAAAAAAAACCCAAAAAAAAACAGTACTGAAGTGAAAGATATTATTGAGCCTTATTGTATAGCAGGTGCAAATGCAAAGGCAAATTTTCGGAAAGGAATAAAACAATTTTTAAGTGTAACTTGGTTGCCGGAAAGAGTTGTTCAATTTCTAGTTGTTTCCTATTAGTTGTATACCATTAGCATGTCTTTATTCCTCTACTAATTGCCCTCAGAGCCTTTTAAATGCATCCAATAAACAGTCCTTACAAAAACGGAAGATTTAAAAGTATAAAATATGTAGTTTAGGTAGGCATAGGCCATGTAAAGTAAACCCAGACCCAGAACCCAGACCTCAGTATTCTTTTTAGATACATAAAAAATGTTGCCTTCTCTGAATATTCTTATAAAACACAAAACCCTTTACAAACAACTCAAACTTTCGATCCCAAAGCATAAAACAATACATTAAGTATTTTCAGCACTGGGTGGCCACTGTAGTGGACATGCGGATTGTGGAGGGCAGAGATTATACTAGGCAATTTTCTTTTTCTATTCAGAATAATTTTTCATGACACAATTAATGTGTGCGAGAGACCTGTTTTTAATGCACTTTATTTATCTTTTTCATTCGTGTTGGAATGATGATCACTAAATGTGCTGAGGCCGCTAGAGCTCATTGCCTTCCTTGGGAGTCAGAAGTACACCTACCCAACGTGAAAGGCATTTAAGATTCAAGTTAATAGATTTCAGAGTTAAATCTCATGAAAGGCCTCACTCTGAGTTTTAATTTATCTGTCTGTCAGTAGAATTGCGAACTGGAAACCTAAAACAAATAAAGAAATTCTGGATACGTGTCACCATGGCAAGGCCGGGTACCACAGGCCTGTTCTCAACCCCTACTCGCTAGTGTGTAAGCAATGCTGGCGTACAGTCTCTGCTGGGGTAGCATAATGTCCCAGTAGAATAGAAGGAATCTTCTGTTATTGCAGTCACCATCAGTTAGACATTAACTGCAATGCTTTGGTAGCATCAATTGCAATGAACATCATCTGCTTGTCTGAGCTTTCAGATGTTTATAAAGCTTAGCTACTTGTATGCCTTGCTGTGTTTGTTTTGATGCATTGATCTGACGCCAGTTGTGTGAAGTTTTTTTTTTTTTTAACTTCATTACTCCTGACAAGTATAAAATACATATAGAATGTTTTTTTTTAAAGGGATGTCATTTCTGGGAAGACCATCCTGACAACAAAACTATTAAACTTCTCTTCATGGGCTTGTTTTTTCCCCACAATTATTTAACTGGTAGGACCTCATTGACTAGCAATCTTTTAACATTAGGTGTTGTTGTATATGTTTTATTTTTTTTTTCATTTACATTTTTTTCCTCCAATATTTGTATTTTGTTTTTATTTTGCTCTATAGCTGCCTTGAGTTTCTAAAAAAAAAAAAAAAAAAAAAAAAAGATTTTATGAAATGGAAATTGTAAATCACTGACTTTAACTTACATAAAAGTTCTAAGAAGCCTTTACAGAAAACTAATGAATCATCTTTATTGGAGCAATATGGAGATCTCAAAATAACCAAATGTAAAGGAAACAATCATAAAATGGCATTTATTTCATAATTCTTTAAGAAAATGACTTCTTATTTGTCACAACCTTCTCCACAGGTGTCTCCGAGTCTCTAATTCTTTCCCTCCAGTTCAGTGAGTTGCTACTTCTCACTCACTCAATGATTGATTTGGACATTCATCAGTTACTTGATGGAGTTGAAGTGTTATGAACTGAAATCAGACTATGGAGCAAATTGAATCAAGCTGAGTCCCAAACAATGATGAACGCTCGCTGCTTTTATACAGACTGAAATCTTGGCAGCTGTCAGTCACAATGACAGATTAAGCCCCAAGGAAAGAAAACAGGTTACATCATTCCATTTTAACATGCCAGTGTTTGAAAGATGTGGCCGATCCAGGCTGTAAAGTCAACTGGAAGTGGCATTAGATGAATTTGGTTTATTATTTCAGGGACACTTGAAATTCGAATTGTAAAAATTCACCCGGCCACAATTCCATGCAAGAATTTGGCAGACATTAATTGATTGTGTTTTCAATAAGGTATGTCTTGCTTATACTTCTATGCCTCCTAGGTTTGGGGTGATTGATGCCAAAGCAACATTTGAAAGCTCCTGGTGGCCACAGCTGAGCACCATTGCCAATCAGCATTCATTCATTGAATTGGCCCAAATGGATGAGTGCACTACTACTTTTTATTTGAACATCAAACAGTGTTAGATGAAAAGAACAAGGGAAGTGAAACTATTTAGATTTTCTTATCACGCTGTACACGTTTTTTTGGAACATTTGGATTTTGCGATCTAGTGTGTGTGTGTTTTTTGTTTTTTTGTTTGTTTTTTTAACTGAAAAAATTGGTGTCCTTTGAAAGGTCTCTCTTTCAAGTACATACCCTACTCAGGACAAATAATTGTACAATAGATTGGGGTTGCAGAACCTCATGAAAAGAGAATGCTTCTTTGTCTTTCCAGTGAAGTCTGATGGCTTCAAGTTCCATCATGGCCATTGACTTTGATAACTTTTGTTAAGGGCAATCCGTTTGGCTGTATAAAAAAGTTACAAGCAATACCCCTGTAAGTATCTCCCAGTCAGTTCTGGCAGTGTATTTCTGTAAAGAAAGCTCTACAGCTCATCCATTTGTTTCAGGGAAAACCATCAAGCTTGCACCTGGTGTCAAGCCCACCTATAACTACAGTTCACAGTTGTGTCTCGTATTATTTTCCACTGCATGTGGCAGAAATATTAAAAGGATACCCAAGGGTCTGTACTTGCATGCACCTCATAGTGGCATTAGTAACGGTATAATACAACAGGTCTACCCTGCATTTAGATTCAATATTTGCCCACTCAGGCCTGCGGTTAGACGGTCTCTGCTAATCACAACAGCAGCGGTTTCAGAAGGGGTTAAGTTGTCTTTTGGAAGCTTACAAAAGGGGAAATGTGTTTGACATACATTCAGCATACAGAGTTGGGGAGGCTGGAACAGAAGGATACGATTAATGAATATGAAAGAAGATTGTTACAATATGGCTATCTTCACTCTCACCTCCTGTACTGTAGTGCTGTCATATTTCACTACTGTGGAGGACTAAGGCAGTGTCTCAGTTTCTGCATGAAAAAAATGCAATGTAGCCTTTGATGGAAAGTCCCTATTGGAGATTCTGATGATGACAACATTTATGAGGTCACTCACTGCTATACACAGTGGTACTATGAGGTAATAATAAAATGAGGTCACTAACAACTGACCATGATGGACATAGTATGACATTGTTTTATATGTTTAATATAAAATGGCTCTTATAAAAGGATCCACAATTTTATGAGGTCATAAAAAGCCAAATATATTGCATTTATATGCCTTAAATATAATTTATACAGCATATATTGGTTTTTCATATGTTTTTTTTTTTTTTGGCACAGTACTTCTAAGCAACAGACAAAGCAGCAATACTTTTATATTACAAGAAGCTGATATTTAATACAAGAAGCTGGTATTTTATATAATGTGTTTTATGCATCAAAAGGGTACTGTTTTTTAACTGTTCGAATGCCTGCTGTTCCCCCAGAAACATGTCAATTTTAAGGGGGTGACGTAGTCTGTTAATTCACTAACCTTTCACCTCTGGAGGCCCGTTCACAAATCCAGCTTAGGCCTAGTGAAGTGAAATGAGTTGTAGAGTCCACATCATCACCATAGAATTTATGGTAGAGAACAGCAGGGTTATACAGGGTGTTATGATTAATTGTCTGAGCTTTGTGGCATTTTCTATTCTAGTATAATCAGGATAAAGGGGTTAGAAATGTATCTTCTGGGTCAGTTAATACTAGTATTGATCTCAAATGCCATTATATGTTTCTTTTTACCTGTTGGAGGGTTGTTTAAGTGCATCAGCGTCTTTATTACTATCTTTCATTAAGATTATTTGTTCTATTAAAGGTTAAATTACAACACATAAAATAAATGTCTCATCCTTGGAGTTTCAGGGTTTGTTTTAATATCTGTATGTCCAGAATTGAATAATATTTTATTGCTCTGTTTCAAAAGCTCGTTTATTCTTTACAAAGGTTGGAGCTGCATTACAAAAGTCTGGCTGCCAAATGTAGCAGCTGTTCTGTGATCATTAGAAGGTGAAACTACAAACAAAGTACACAAAATGCTGAGCTAGGCTGAACAAGCTCTAGAACTAGAGCTGAAAAAAGAAAACAGCAGCAGAACTTTTTAATAGGTGTTTAACAGGCTCTCTGACTCTCCACGTTCGGGTTTGGAAAGCTGGTAGATTTTGTTTGGTAACAGTTTGGAGACAGATTTTTCTATCTGGCTATCAAGCGATGGATTTTCACATTCTAAAGACCATTACTCTTATTTATTTATTTATTTTCTGTAAGTACTGAGACTGATGTTAGAAGTTCAAATCTAGAGCCTTGCTTTACTCATGATTGGTATGGGTTGTAATATTAAGAAAACCCAGCGGGTAAAATCATTCAGTAAATATAAATATATAAATAAACTTGCTAAGAAAGTTAAGAGGACAGGCCTCAATGGCTGTACTTAACGAAGCAGGTGGTTGCAAAGTGCAGGCAGGTATTCTTTCAGTGCATTTGAAATGTACATCCATGCTCCTCCCCATCATCCAGCAATCCATTGACCCAGTTATTACATTTCAATCCTCAATGTGGATGGCTGCCTCATTTTTATCACGCACAAAACAATGAATGGGTTATCACATTTGTAATATGTGTTTTTATTTAACTCTTTAATGCATGGCAACCTCATGTAGGGAAGGATAAAAAAAAAAAAAAAACTCTGTTCTAGTTGTTCTATGGAAGATTACTTTGTTTTTTTCCCAGCTCTTTTCAACAATTCATGCATGAAAGGTTTCAATAGCTGATTTATATATTCAGAGACAAACAAGCAAGATGTTCATCTCCATATCCTCACCGGCAACTTTTCTTATTCTTACTGGTTTTACTGTTCCTCATTCATAAATGCAATCAAGGTCTGTTACAGATTTTACATCTACGTGAAATTCACTATACACAAATACACAGTATTTGTGATACATGTATATATATATATATATATATATATATATATATATATATATATATATATATATATATATATATATATATATATATATATATATATATAGTAAGGTGGCAGGGGGAGGGTCAGATTCCTCCCTGCCTAAAAACATGTGAAAATACACATTATGATTGATTTAATTGCTTTTGTTTAATTTGTTTAATTGTATTTTTTGTTAATTGTTTAATTATCACCTGCATCTGGCAATTATTAAAAATTAAAGCATGGTGCAGGTGCAGTATATAAAAGGGAAGCAGTCAGCCTGCTCGAGGCTGCTGCTGCTGTGGAGTGTAGAGCCCGACTGGAAGTCGTAAGGTCTGTTTAAAACCTACGTTTGGTTTTATACAGACAAATGGATTGCTCTTAACAAAAGCTACCAAAGTCAATGGCCATGCTGGAACTTGAAGCCATCAGACTTCATTGGCAAACCAAAGCAGCATTCTCTTTTCATGAGATTCTGCAACCTCAATCTATTATACAATTATTTGTCCAGAGTAAGATGTGTACTTGAAAGAGAGACCTTCAAAGAACACCAAGTTTTTCAAAAATGTATTTTGTATTTGTGCCAGCCTCGCACAGCACACTTATTAGGTAGTAAAATTCATTTTATTAATGGAAATGCCTGAATCTAACCTGGATCACAGGTTTTGAAAACCATTGAGCCATGAAGTTCTCCTTTCCAATCTGCAGCAACTTCTCAACAGGAATTTCACAGCAGGTTACAGAAATTCATCACATGATGCAAAAACAGACTAGTCCGGTTACAATGTCTGGGAGAGCGCTAAAGTGTTTGGAGCATATCGGACTCATTTATTGAATTCATTTTGTGCAGCCTATTGTTATAATACCAGATTCAAATTCTTTACATTCATTTTATTAAAAAAGCCCTTGACTATATTTAGAAATTATTTAAATTTCTCTAGCCCAAATATATCTACCTAGCCTTTCATCAATAAAAGTATGATTTACATCATCCAATGCTAATGATCCCACATGGGTAAGCAGCATAAGCCAACTCCTTAAATGGCTGTTTTATTGATTAATCAGGTGGTAGACTGCTTACCTAACACATGAAATGTAATAGCACCATTTACTTTTATTAGCTTTAGTGTTGGTTCCACTTCTTCCCTGGCCATTGCAGAGCCGAATTCTCCTAACTTCATCAAGAATACAGATTTAACAAGTTTCACTCAAACAGTTTAAAGATTCAACAGGGATAACCTAAGTAGATTCCATCTAAAGCTAATTGTGCTTCTTTAGTCTCTTGAAACTTCAATCAAAAGAATATAATGACTGCGTTATTTCCCTGCCATGTGGAGACATTGGATCAAACTATGCAGAAGTGCAAGTGATTTACTTTAAGTTTTTGTTGTTATGTTATGCAGTGGCATGTTTAGAACTTGTTCACCTATAAAACAGGGACAAAACACAGGTCATAAACTGCTTTGATTGAACCCACCCCTTCAGTTGGAATAATACAACAGTCCATTAAAGACCCAGAAATCAATCAACACCGTAGTCAAGGAGTGACTTCAACAATAAAATCTTAATAACTATGGTATTGGTGCAAATGACAAACACAAAAATAATCTGTAGAATGCCACCAAGTACAGCACAGCTTTCAGTATTTTCTTTCTCCACTGTAAGGCACAACACCTTTAATGCTGTATCCTAGAATCCATACCATAATCCCCTTGGAGTTGGCAGAGACCCACTGCAGCTGTTTGCGAGTGTGTGCCAGCAATAAACGCGGAGCTCCACTCATAAGAAAGAAGGAAGGGGGGCTCATCCAAGATCGCCTGGCAAAGTGCCCTGACAGTCTTCATGGGGCGACACTGTGCCGAAAGCCTGTTTTTTATAACTTCAATACAAACTGCAAAAATGTATATCTTACAACTCCGCTTGAACTGTTTTTAGGTTGTCAGATCTATAGAAATATTTAAATTGTATAAGGCCTTTTTTCCCTATGGTGTCCACTCTAGGAAAGCCATTGCTCATCTAGGAATGGTGGTTTACTCATTCCGGCTTCCTTCTTTGAAGACAGTTGCCAGTCTGCTTTTGTCAGAGGGTCAATGAAAATTAGAGAACATATGCACCCATGCTCATACTGTAGTCAGTACCCTTCTCTCTACAGTACATAGACAAAAATTGGCAAGTGGGTTGTGAATTTGCTTTGCGGAGAGACGCAGCTCCAGGAACATCTACAGGCTTCTGTTCATAGCTTTAAGCTTTAGATTGCTGTTCTGTTATTGCTTTTGAACAGAGCAAAAGGTTGTATCCAAGACTTTTAGTAGGTATAGAACAGGGTTTACATCTGGGTTGAGAACGTGGTATTGTGTTTTGTTTTTTTTAATGCAGAGAAAATAATAAAATAAGTCAAGTCTATAAACGTTTTCGCGAGTATTAAATTTAATAATATTATATAATAATATTATATTATTATTATTAATAAATAATAATAATATATAATATGTGATGAAATGGCTGCTGCATATTTTCCCTGTTGTGTTGTAAACTGTATTCATTGCTCATTTATCCTGATTTTGCACTCAGCGGCATTCGAGTAGAAAGAAAAAGGAAATGAGTCCCTGAAAGCTGGTTATTTTTCACTGCCCTTTACCTCAGCGCAACGTGGAGGTCAATAGAGATGAAACGTGTCATGACACAAATGCTCTGTAAAGTCTTCAGTCAAATAGGTACAGGGTGTTAAATATAACACTACACAATTCGGAGAGACTTCACACGGCAAAACATGGACACCTGGGGCTCAGGTTTCTGTCCAAAATCATGCTAAGCTACTCTAGAACATAAATTAACAAAAACAAAAAGAACATTATTTAGTTATATAACTCCCACTGTGAGAAGAGCTGCTTAGGCCAAAAACATGTTTAGGAAATGTAAGAACTTGGGAAGAGCTGACCTATTTTAATTCAAGAGCAATTTACTGCCTCCCCCAAACCTCTCCCCTGCCCCCCCTACACCCACTCCAATCCACTGTGTTCAAACACACATGTGCACACATTTCACATCTAATGCATTTAGAAATAAACAAAATAATTCAAAACAGCAACATAAAAAGCTAAAACAAGTAAACAACTGCAATGTAACAGTGCTGTAGTTGGCAGCAGAGCTGGAACAACTTGGCAGTACACAACAGAACACTGGACTTCTGCATTTCATTATCAGCTTGTCTTCCGTTCAAAGGTGACTAATGATCTGTGTGATTGTAATCCTGTCGCCGTATACACCCATAGCCCCATTAAGATGAGTACATGCATTTCAGAGGACAAACCTGCATTAGTATCATGTTTGTCTTTGCTTCTTCAATGAAATATGTACATAAGTGTGTTCCTCCTCATAAGATTTGGCCCCTGTTTCTGGTAATATTTTAATATTTCTCTGGGAATATAATATTGTCTCATTGTGTTGCTGGTTGTTAACAATGAAAAGGTTCATTACACTACACTGTACTGACTATAGCATAGTTTATTCCAACAGTGCAGTTTTGAAGGGGGATTCAGCTCTGAGCACACCCCTGTGCTTAGCAGTGGTACTGTCTGCATTCCCTGTGATTTGAAGGATCACTTCCCCTGTGGATAAGACCACACTGAGACCACATGGTGGAGATGAGCACGGTTTAAGGAAGTATATACTGGCAAGACCACAGACTCAAACAAGGAAGCAACATTATTTCTGGGGCTTCGAAGCGAGTGCAGTTTGCCCCAGTTCTTTTGTTCTGAATGATTAAGAAAAACAGCAGTGTAACCAGAAACTCTGGCTAAACTAACAAGAAACATTCTAGTTATATGAAGTTGTTTTATTTATTAAACAGGCACCACCTTTGCTAACAATTGCACAAGGAAACGTATCGCTGAATGTGGGACAAAGTCAACTACATTCTGGTATGACTTTGAATTTTAATTATTTTAGTTCAACAGCACATTCCAAATCATCCCAGTCACTTTTAACAGATGCCACTGAAAGAGTAAATATAATGAGTGTTTTTCTTGTCTTTAGGAGTAGTGAGTTGTGAGTTCAAGACTGCAGACTCCTCTGACTGCTGTAAAATAGATTCATCCAAAACTTAGGCTCACTATGCATTTACACATGTTAACTAAACTATACAGTGCAAGGTATATATGATAGGACACGAACAACAACTCTGAAGCAAGAACGAAGCACCCAAGGAGATGTAATTTAGTTTACAAACAATCGAGCCAGTTACCAAACCAGTTATTCATCCATCCCAACTCTGAAACGCAGGCTTTCCTGAGCATATTTGATAGCTTTTCATAAACTGCCCGGCTGGCAATGTATTAGTTACATTGGAATACTTTGAAGTTCTGAGTTTTATCTTTGGTGGGTGTGGAATGTTTTTTTTGTAACTTGAGAAAAGGGTTTAGTTTGGAATGATTTGTAACACTACCGGTAATATTATTGGGAAATGAATTAAGGCAGGTATAAATCAGGGGTTTAAATAATAACAATAGAAATGATGATGATTGTTGTTGTTAATAATAATAATAATAATAATAATAATAATAATAATAATAATAATGTTTTTGGCAGTCAGGGAGTCATTCTTACGTTGGCACATAGGGGAAAATGGTACTGAAATCACAGCTTGGTCACAAGCAGTAGTTTAGTGTGAGAATGTGGAGAAGAGAACTGACACTGCCTCATCAGCACACCCAAGAAGTAATAATCACCACAGCCTATGGGACAGAATGAGGTCACAAAGCCTGAATACACCCTCATTAGACTGCCTTTGGACAATAAGGACCAATGATAATCAACAACAAAAAGGGTTAGTGGGGTGTCTCTTTCAGTTTCATATGGCATACATACTTTCAGTATAAAGTTGCAATATGTAACAGTGCTTTATTAAAGGCTGAATACATATTTAGTTTAATCTATTTTGTGAGGTTATGCATTAAAGGGTTTGCTCTCCTATCCTAGAATCAACAACTGATTTAGAAATCTGTTGAAAGTTGGAAATTGTGTGGTTTCATTAATCTTCATTACAGAAAACTTTCAAATTTATTGTACTCATATTTCAGGTATTCTTTCTCAGGGTAAAAAAACAACAAAAAGAAAGACAACCACAACCCTAGAGCACTCTGTATGCTTTTGGAATAGTTAAAAGTTGCTTTTAAGCAACAATTAAAAAATCTTTGTCTGCAATTTAAGTCATGTGCTTTTTGTAAACCAAAGTAGTGTCTATGGCTCATGAGCACTTTAGCCACGTCCCTAAAATAAAATTATACGAGCTTCTATTTCACTGTGTATATTTATTTAAAGAATGATATATTTTTTTCCACGGAATGCACAGATTGCACATATTTAAATATAATCATATTTAAGTACCTAATCTACAAAGATGTATATTGTAATGGAATATATTTAACTACGCTGTAGTGTTCCATTAATGTTTGTTTTTACTGGGAGTGTGTGTGTGTGTGGAGTCTGTAGTTGTTATGAATGGCAATATCCAGGACTGCAGACGTCTGAGATTGCAATGCAGAAAGTGTAAGCAGGAATTGTTTAATCATGAGAGCCTGACAGAAATTACACTCTGAGATTTGACAAAGTTACATATTACTCCAGTGCACTTTGCATCATTACAATAATAATAATAATAAATAATAATAATAATAATAATAATGTTACTGCTAGAGTATGAATTGAGATCAAAGCAGTCACTACAGGCATGCTGTGTATCTCTACAGGTGTTTTATATAGAATACTGAATGTCAGTAAAGTTGAATTCTCAGAATTTAAAACACCATTCAGAAATGATACAGAATATACAGTTACCCACAAACCATGGGGAGCCCAAGCATATATTGACGGTGTTAGTTTGCTACTCAATAAAGTGGCTTAAAACGCCTGAAACATTATTTTCCTGTGTTGGGGCAGTATTGCCATTGTTTTTGTTTTTTATTTTTAAACTGTTCTAATTACTTGTAAAAACAAGTATATCTCAGACTGGGTCCCTCTGTGTTCTGTTTATTTACTGATTTATTTTATTTCTTCCTCTTATCTATCAGGGCAGGATACATTGTATAATGTTCTACTGGAGCTCATTCACGTCACAGATGCACTTAATGAGATTGGGGGTAATATAATTTAGCTGAGCTGACCTGGGAAATCTGCAGAGCTCCTGTGATATCCTGAGGCATGAGTACCCAGTGAGGTGGTTACATTCTGCACACATGTTTGCAAGTTTTATCTGTTGGTTATGATAAATGCATATTGACTTTTGAAGTAAAAGTGATCTCTTTTCAAGCTTGGTCCTGCTTTTGTTCCAGTTTTGCAGCAGGAACTGTCCTGCTGTGTCTGCTCAACTAAGCTTTGGTTCCAAACTGGAAACTCCCAGGCCCAAGTGCTGCTCTACATATTGGGCTGACAGACAGACAGACAGTCATTCAATTCCTAATCCAAATGTTTACACTGGGGGTTTTTTATGGAAGCATTTGTTTATATATATATATATATATATATATATCTATATATATATATATATATCATATATATATATATATATATATATATATAATATATATATATATGTGTGTGTGTGAACTTAACAACAAGTCACTGAGGACATATATATTATTTAGTTTCAATAGACAAATATTAATGAATTAATGTTTTGTTTTTTTTTAAAACTAAGTAACTTTAATCTGGTACACATAAATGTAGAGAACTTCAGTATTTTTTATTGCTTATTTTGTTTCAATACAATAAAATCCATTTAGAATTTATATTGTTTCTTAAACTAAACAATTTCAACTTGCTTCACATAAATGTACATTATGATAAGTATTCATTATTTCTACAAAATATTGCTCTCGAGTCATGCTCTTAATTACAAGGTCATTATTGCCAGTGTTGTAATTGCCACTGTGTGGGTGATGTTGCCATGGAGACATGCTCAGTTCCTGCTTAGGAGTGTGAAGCGGTGCAGAGATTTATAAAGTTTTTGTTGAGGTTGTGTTCCGAGCTGCTTTATCATTTAATGGCTCAAGCATTTCAAAAGGGGTTCAAAAAGCGACAAAAATAATGAGATGGCACTGCTTTGTCCTTTCTGGGTTACCTCTGCGGTAAATATAATTGCTTTCTAGTCTCAATTGGAGAATAAATAGTGAACCACATTTTAACACACGCTACCTATTTCCTTCAGTGATTAAAAATTTAGCACTAAATTGTGTTAATCCAAGCTTCAGTACATGCCTCCAATAAATTTGAAAAACAATATTTTAAAAAATGAATTGTGCTTAACTGAAATTTACTTGTGATTACTTCTCCTCAGAAAAATTGAAAACTGGTTTTCATAACATGTTTTCATACATGCACAGCGTGGTGTAAAAGGTAGATGCAGAGTTTTTGCTCAAGCTAAGTGTTGTGAATTACTACCCATAATGTTTTTCGTTCATTGTTAATACAGTATCAATGAAAAGGTAGAACTTGTACTCTGACACCAAATTCGGTTCCATTATATACGTCGATATTGTATATGGTTTTCCTTTTTGTGATCGTTCTGTTTCTTATTTTCTTTTTTTATGGTCATCAAGATTCCATGAGTGACTTCGCCAGATTTTTTTTTTCCTTTTGCATGGAAAAGACCACCCATTGGGATTGGCGGGGGCAGAGTCCCTGAGCAACGTCTGAATAGAATAATAAGAGGGCTCTCCTTGGAAACTGCCCACAGAAAAGGCCGTGGAATAAAATCGCATTTCCAACACTCAGCGATTTGTTTATATGTAAGATGGCCAGTTCCTATTGTTCTACTCATCTATGCTATTTTATAGTCTTTCATATACAGTCATCCTGTGGCTGGATCAGATCCCTTTCAAAACTGTGTTCTTTTATATCTAGTAGTCAGTGGAACCTGGCTAAAACCGCAGGTTTAGTCAAAAGTGTGAGGTTTTCATGATTTATAGTAGGGATGCTTTATTTGTGAAGTCGTTTCCTTCTGGGGCTGAGACCTCTGTTTAGAATGAAAACACAGTGGTGTACAACCCAGAAGGTAAAGTACGTCAGTGTCACAAAGGACCGATGTGATGGAATAATATTACAGATCCGTAACCCTGAGGTTTCATAAGGGGCTGCCAAAAGGTGATTGAATCAAATGTGTTTAGATCACGGTACAGTCACAAAAGATCTCAGTACGATCATACATCTTTAAGAGTCTTCTTGCACTTATTCAAAGAAAAAAAATAAACATTGAAGTATTTGGGATGTTCTTGACAAATGAGTCCATCATCAGCTAAAATGCCATAGATTCCAGTGACTCTTATTTTTAATATTCTACTGTGCATTGCATTTAAATCTTTGAGCTCTTGCTTGCACCTTGCAGAACTGTGCTGGGACAGTGCATGGGGATTTCACAGGAGATGGTCCCGTGTCAGTACATGTGAGTGAACACCTGGACTTGCTGCTTCCCCATGGAAGTATATGGGTGCAAATGTGAACCAGAGCTGACCTCTCCCTAGCGCAGGAGGTGGCCAGGGGGGAGTAGGACTGGAACGGATACTGATTGGCGGAGAACATGGGGTGAGTTACAACAATGTAGAGGGCTGTGGGGTATTTAAAGGACTGCCTGCATGCTGTTTGGGGTGGGATATAGTAGGAGTACATGAGAATCTGTGTATTACTGTTGTGCTGCCAAAAAAGAGACCTGCTATTTGAATCACTGACCTGCTTCAAACTCTTCATTTGTCATGCTTTGTTACAATATACATACCTTTAAAACATAATATGTGAAAATAATAATTTTGTGTATGAGGCTGTTGCTCTACAGACCTTGTCTTAGCCAGATAGAGAGACACGAACAGTGCAGAAAAGCCTACATTCTGACAAATAATGTGTAAACAGAGACATATTAAACTATACAATAGGTGAGCATTCAGCAAACATATACAGTGGGCATGATGCAATTTTTGTATAATTAATTCTTGGAAGCTTGCAGAAGTTATAGGCTAAGTTATATTTCATTTAGGAAGCAGCAACACATCTATCAGTTTATTTGAATCCAGAAATCATATAACATTTTCATCAGATCATAACTCTAGGAGACTACTGTTATTTTGCCCAGAACAATAAAATAAGTTGTGATTGCTTTTTCAGATGTCTTTGAGCTCCTAATTGAAATAATCTCTCTCTCTCTCTCTCTCTCTCTCTCTCTCTCTCTCTCTCTCTCTCTCTCTCTCTCTCTCTCTCTCTCTCTCTCTCTCTCTCTCTCTCGTCTCTCTCTCTCTCTCTCTCTCATGATTTTGAGAAGGTGTTTAGCTGGAGAGAGACCAGAGAAAACTGAACTTTGGGAACTGAAGCCAAGAACAAAACAATTCCAGACACAAAATGATTTCTTTGTACCTGGATATCAGTTGAAAAGGGATGAACTTCAATAGTTTTTAGACGCGTTGTTTAATGTAAAGTTCTTGGTTTTGGTTTGGTTCACTTTGCTTTGTTACATTTTGCTATGCTTCTACTATGAGAAACTTGTATAAGGGTACGACAGCATGTAGTTACTTTATGGCATGTTTGGTCTGTGTTGTTTCTGTGTCTACTCTCTAAAAGTTTCTTTTTCGCTGTGAGTCGGGTTTGCATAGTGAGATGTTCCTTTGAAAAGAGAATTCAGGAAATGAAGTCATATGGGTTACAGTACGGTTCTGGTTGTTGGTTTGCTCTTGTAAAGCACGGAAACGTGACTGAAACACTGTCAGCATGATATAATGTATGTTACTATAATACACGCAAGCAGAGTGCAGGATCAGGTCCAACATACTGTTAGCAGCCCAGTATAGTACAACAGGCATTTGGATCAACTGTGAACGTGTAGCTTTTTAAAATAACAATGGCACATCACCAGTTTCAGCTGAAAGAATATTTTAACTCAGATTATTATTGTTTGTTTATTTTGTCTGTTCGTAACATCTGCAGCTAGTTGGCCCCTGGTGCTCTGTGCTGGCCAAGGCCTGTGTCGTTTGGCACATGGGTGGGAGAAGTTGGAAGCCTTCGTTGAGTGTAGTGATTGATGGCTGACATTTACACAGATGCTGTGACTCAACAGGCCTGCACCTCACGATTTTTTCGACTGTTCCCTGTGTTCTAAAGTGAACATCAGCTGCTGGCATTGGGTTGCAGACACAGCAACACCACTCACTTATATACAGCTCTGTGGAGCTGCCTGCACTATCATGAGGGAGTGGCGACCCATTTAAACGATGTCTATTTAAACCAGATTTGTCATAATCATCTCTAAATAGTCTTGATTAGAAATCATTATTCATTATTAAAGCCAATCAAAAGGTCACATGGCCAAAAGAGAGTTATTTGAACTATTGATGGCTGATAGAAAAAGGGAATTTCTAGTACTGTCTTTTATTTATTGGAAGGAACTGAATGTATTGTAAAATTGCATTTTTGTGAGATTTGGTAGTTGGTAGGTAGGGTGCTATATATTATCAAATTATCGTGATGGAAACCCTTTTATGACCAGGCTGCAAAATGTACTATATATTGTATTTATATACAAGAAAACCTGATTAGAAAGTAGTACAAAATGGCCAACTTTTTACTGTCAAAATGCCGTTTATAGAAAAGGCATTTTGGATTTTATGATATAATACATTTTGCATGTGATATTTTAAGTATAAAAGTATCATTTTATATACACATCTTTGTGCTGTAGAAAATTCAGATATTGTCTTCCTTCTTTTGATTCTTCATATTGAAGACTGCAATTTGACATAATCCTGTAAGGGCATTTAATCAATTTATTTGTATTTTTCCAGCACGAATAAAGATGATAGAGGTCTTTTCACTGAATGCATAATCAAGGTGGTCAAAAGAGGGGCTGGAATGAAAGTTCCACAATTAATGTATCTCACCTGTGATTCTCTTCCCTTCCACAGACAGCATGTTGACCGCTTCTTATATTGAACGCTTTATCCCTTGGGTCTCTCAGCTTATCCAATTCCATACCTTTTTCAAATATACGTATTTCCAAATGTTACAAGAAATAAATAAATGAAGGAAACAGCTTCAGTGAGGAATGCAAATAATTCTACCTGCTAGAAACTACTAATAATAAACATACCACTCTTGTGATGTGAAGTTCAATGTCTCAGTAGTCTGTCCAAATTGTTTCTTATTAGTTTTGTAAAAATAACTGAATAGGGCTCTTTATCTTAAGAAATGGACATCACAGTTGAAACATTGCAACAAGGAAACAAATAGTAAAATTGTAGTAGAATTTATAGAATTTATAGGTTAATATGCAATAGTTGTTTCTGGCTTGTACCACATTAGCTATGTGGTGGTAGATGCATTTTGAGTATGGCCTTTGGAGTGTTTCCAACCATATTTTGAATATGCTTGCAAGCCTATGATTGCATTTACATTACTGATGATGAAATATAACAAGCTTGAACTTTGCTTAAAGTTAATCTAGATGCTTAGATTTGATAAATAGTTTCATGCCAGAAAAGGGAAAATGTTTCAAAGCAATATTATACATCCACATAGAAGCATCAAAGGATAGCTGGTGATCTCATACATTAATCTCTGTATTAAACTACATTAATATAATGCCACAGGTTGTATTCTGATTGTTGTCTGGCATGCTGTGCCCCCAAGTTCGGAATCTTGAAAGAATGCTGGCAAAGCTTATTGAGGTGAACCTGAAAATACAGTGCAGTTTTTGAATGGGTTCAAAACATGTGTATTGTATCTAGAAATTGCCGAAATGAACTGTTTTAATCATTTTTGAGAGTCTTAATAAATCTCAGTATATTATAGCCCCATTCAAAAGATACTACGGTCTTTTTAACTGATCGAAGTAGCGGATCTAAACACCACTTTTGTTTTAATCATTTAATCAGGAACACGTCCATAGATAGGCAGCATGGTGGCGTGGTGGTCAGCGCTGCTGCCTCACAGCCCCAGGGTCATGGGTTCGATACCAGCCTAGGGGTCTGTCTCTGTGGAGTTTGTAAGTCCTACCTGTGTTCGCATGGGTTTTCTCCGGGTTCTCCAGTTTCCTCCCACAGTCCAAAGACATGCTGTTCAGGTTGATTGGTCACTCTAAATTGCCCTGTGAGTGTTCATGGTGCCCTGCAATGGACTGGCTTCCCAGGGTGTAGTCGCGCCATGTGTCTACCTGGTTAGGGTCCAGCTCACCACGACCCTGTGAAAAGATTAAGCAGTTAATGATAATGAATGGATGTCCTGAGATGCACCATTGAATGTTAGGTTTTCGACACAAAGGGACTTACTTTATCACTGCTTATATCAACTGAAGAGACTCCACTACCCCTGGAAAAAATAAAGCAAGTTAGGACAGGCAGTAGCAGTTTGTTAGGAAGTCTATGGGATTTGAACAGATTGCTGCCATGTGTAATCGGGCAGAGGTTGAGTATAAACCAGCAGCCAAGCACACAGCAAGCTAGCGTCTTGCAGGTTATAATGCTTTCAACATCATCTCAGAAATTTCCATGAAAAGGACAGCATTGTAATTTCGGAAGGAGCTCCTGTTTCCTTTCTGTCCTGATTTGACATAAACTCTACAGTGCTGTGTGCAGATATCTTTATATTGGGGAACTGTGTGCCTATCTTGCAATATAGGTATATAGAAAAGTATTTGCTTTTCATGTAAGTAGCAGTATTCTATAAACCATTAGCATTTTGCCTTTGGAATCAAACTAGAAATATACAACTTTAAATCTATTTTACTTGTCATTTTTCATTCAAATGTTTTTTTTATTTTTTTTTAATTGGACTAGTAGCTATTTTTGATGAGTGTTTAATTTTGTGAAATTTATCATCCAGAAAAGTGGAAGACTAATATCACTAGCTAATGTATGATATATTGAGTGTGGTGTGATTATTATCAAATCCTCCCCATTATGGACCAGTCTTGCATTTGTTCTCCTTCTGTTTCTTTTTTGGGGGAGATAGAGGGAGGGTGCTGAGTACTGGGGTTAATGGAGACCAACAGATGTGTTACTAAAGCCTCTTCCTCTCTGGGGTAGTACATTAATCCACCATTTCATTTAACTTCAAATTACAAATGTCATTTTTAATTAACAACATAAAAAATAGATCCAGTATCCTAGCTATAAACAGCAGGGCAAGGCAGTTAAAGCTTAAAAAGAAAGTGCCTTGGGCTGTTTGGTGCATCTAAGGAAGCTACTGCTGTCTATAGAATGTCTTCTAGTGCACAAACGGCAGCAGGGTTCTGCTATGGTATTCTCATTATAATACAGCAACACAGAGGAGAAAATGCAGTGTAGGCATATGAGTGGCTTGCCAACTAATATAAAAGAATAAGGCTGGCACCTAACCTGCATTAAAATGGTCTAGGATTTGCACTTTTTTTGTATAAAGTTATGCTCGCTACTGCAATAACCACACACACACACACAAAAAGTTTTTTTAAATACTTTTTGTCTTTTATTGAAAACAATATAATACAAAAGATAAGCTTTTTAAGACAATGATTTGTTAAAACTCCTAAAAAAAAAAACAAAAAAAAAAAACATGTTTTGTTTCAGTTGCATTAAAAAAAAAAAAAAAAAAAAAAAAGTTGTAAAAATCAGTACTGGGATATATAATAGAGAAAAGAAATAGAACTTTAAAAAAAAAAGAAGTATGCTGTCTTTTATAAAGAGAAGTCTTTACAACGCAGCCACGGCTTGATCAGAGTTAAAAAACAAAGCTGAAGCAGGAAAAATAAATGCAAATCAGTGATACACTACATTTGCAACTGCTGTTTTTAAGAAGTAAAAAGACCTTTTCCAGTTGTTGTTGTTTTTTTTTAAATTTTAATCGTTTAATTACAATTAAAACACATCTGTACACAGCTAGATACAAGACTTTAAAATATTTTTTTTTAATAACAGAAACATTTAAAATGATAAATAAACAATGGTTACAATTTGCACCATATTAAAACAACAAGAATACCCTTTCCATCAACAGTCTTTTTTATATATACCTAGGGTATGTATTACATTTTTAATTAGTTGTATACCGCTGTATATTAAAACAAACACAATACAAATATTTACTTTAAAATAAAATTAATGCTAATAAATAACTTTAAATGGGTTAGGAATAGGGAGGGGAATACTAAAGTAACTTTGTTGTGACCTGATGGAACTTAATGGGTTAAAGATCACTTCCTGTGCCTGTTTAGCATGTGCTGTCAAACAGGAAGTAATATATCAGCTGTGGCTTCTTGGTGTAGGGCTGGTGTGGTGTGGATGTCAATCTAGTAAAACATGGAAATTTAATCTTGCTCCTGGATGCATGGTCCATAGGCACTAGTGGTGCAAAGACAGTCTTGCAGAAAGAAAAAAAAAACAACTTATAATTTTTTTAAGTAATGTAGTAAGGCCCAAGGATGCAAAAACTGTCTTTTCATTTTTTTTAACCATTTCATTGATAACTGGCACCTTTTTTTGTTTGTTTTTTTATCACTAGAACACTATCCAGCATTTTCTTTACAATTTGTTTTCGCTACAAAAAGTTACAAAAGCACAATATATTATTGCGAGACAGAGTAAAAAAAAAAAAGTTTTTTTTTTTCTGTACAAAAATATGTTTGTCAGCAAAAAAAAAAAAAAAAAAAGGCTATAGCAGACTGTACTACCACAAGTGGTTTATATAGCTGATTTGAAAAAAAATAAGAGCGTCTTTCATTTCTCTACAAACATGTATAAACCCCCCCCCCCCAAAAAAAAAGAATGAAACATACACAGTACATACTAAAAAATATTTAGAATTAATAAGTCCTCACAGAGGATTTCTCTTTTAATTATGGCTAAAAAATACAATGAATTATAAGTCCAACAAAAAAAGGCACTGATTGAACCATTCCAACTCTTCAAAGACTGTTCATCTGCCTTTTTAATGATCAAAGCCCAGCTCTTGTTCACTGTTACGAGTTGTTCATTCTCAGATCTGCATTGACACTGAATGAATCCTGGCACACTGGCTCTACAGTAACAGTTTCTGAGATGTATGGGGTTGGCCTCTCTCACAACAGTCACTGCATTCGGTCTGAATGGTTCCTAAGGCCTGGTGAGCTGTGTGTAGACAGGTTGCTCCCAGTGCTGAGGACTGTGGGTCTGGGGGATGGAAGGGACCCCGGTAGGGTCTGCAATGGGGGTGTACATGGGCCTCTGGGCCGGGCTCATGTAGGTGAAGGTGGAGTACAGACCTGAGCCCTGGCTTGCTGCATGGCTGTAGTAGGAGTTGGCTCCCTGGTGTTCTGAATAGTCATACTGGGAGCGTGTGATGGTAGGATATGCAGAGCTGTAGTGCTGCAGGTTGAAGGAGCCGTAGTTGATTGGTTGCGGGGAGTGCTGCTGTTCATTGTAGTGGCTCGGGCTCAGCTGCTCCGTCTTGATGTGTGTTGTCCTCTGCTGCCCCTGTTCGCTGCTGAGGGTGGGCAGGGAGTGCTGCTGCTGCTGCTGCTTGGTCATCCAAGCGTGCCCTGCGGTGCTTGCTGATTGGGCGACTGAGGTGCTGCTGATGCCGTAGCTGCCAGTGTAAGTGACCTGGCCACTCTGGCCGTGAGCCATGTTGGTGACTGGAGCACCTGGGTGACCGTTGGGTGGGAGGTACTGGTCGAACTCGTTCACATCGAATGTCTCAATGTTGGATATGACATCGCTGCTCAGCTCCCCAATGTCCACATCTCTGAAGTCAATGTGGGGCTGCCTGCCACCACCTTCCTGCAGGGGGCGCCCTTCCCGCTTCAGATCTGCTTTTCCAGGCTGCATATCTGTTTTGGGAGTTGTGGGCGGAGTTGGCGGACCTTGGGACTGGCCTAATGAAAAGACAACAACAACAACAAAAAAGTTAGTTGAAATATCAAGATATTTTTGGGAAATTAAACAAATATTAAAAAATAAAAAACACAGTTATATTAGATATGCCTAAATATTTTCATTAAAAGAAAAAAAAAAAAAAACACTAAAAGCGTAGTGCTATTATGCAGTAATTTCCACTGTAGGTTTGTTTTGAATAGATAGGAAGTACAGGTGTTATGTTTGCAGTACTGCTCATAAACTCTATACCGGAGGTGCTGTGCCGCTACTTTTTTTTTTTTTTAATTGAAATTTGAAGGTTGTTATGATTATTTGCAAGACATTTGTAGTGAAACAGAATTGTTAATTATTCGTCCGCTGTCTCACCTGAATGCTCGCCGGGGGAATTCACCTCGCTCATGCTGGACGCGGAGTGAGGGGAATCAGCCTGTTGCAGCGCTTTGAAGATCGCAGTGGGTGAGATGTGAGTTTGCTCAGATCCGTCTTCAGCCTCATTCTGCCCGTTCTTCACAGACTTCCTTCTCCGGGGCTGGTACTTGTAGTCGGGGTGGTCTTTCTTGTGCTGTACCCTCAGTCTCTCTGCCTCTTCAACGAAGGGACGCTTTTCTCCTTCATTGAGCAATCTATGCAGATGAAAGAAAAATGAAAAGTTAAAGCACTGATTAGAAATACACTTTACTTGCATACTATAAGGCAAATCAATTTTCGGTTTTGCAACGTTAGATTCCGAGTGGTGCGTTCTATGACTACTAATGTAGTACATGCAAATTTTGCAAAAAAAAAAAAAAAAAAAAAAAAGGACCTCAGGAAATATCTTGACATTGTGATAGAGCTAACATATAAAACTGCACTAAGAATGTTATTAATGCCAACTTATTTTTCCTCAAAGTAAAAACATTGTAAAACAATACAAAGTGCGTAAATGCGTATCCAGAAATACTGTTAGTTTCTCATAAAGACGTCTAGTTAATGCAAATGTACTAAAAGTTTGTATATCTATCGGAAGTTGCAATATAATGCAATCACATACTCAGCAATAACCAATATACAAGATATCGCAACAGTTGCGCATATATATATATATATATATATATATATATATATATATATATATATATATATATATATATATATATATATATATATATATATAATATATTATCTAACATTACTGCAAAGTATAGTGTTCAATCCTAGGTAGCAAATATATAACAGAAAAAAAAAAAAAAAAAAAAAAAAAAAAAAAAAACATTTTTATATGAAATGTCAAGCTGTAGTCTATACCTAGTATTGTATCAATGATTAATGCAAGCAAAATAAAAAAGAAACCTCACCTCCAAAGTTTCCCGAGTGTTTTGCTGAGCTCTGCGTTGTGAAGATGCGGGTACTGGTCTGCGAGCTTTCTCCTGGCAGCTTGCGCCCACACCATGAACGCGTTCATTGGTCTCTTAACGTGGGGCTTGTTTTTGCTGCTTCCGTTCACCCGCACGGGCATGGGCACCAGGGTCCAGTCATAGCCCTTCAGCACCTGGGAAACCGCATCCCTGATGCAGACGGGGAATTTGTCATCATCGCCCTCTTTTTTGAAGTCCGGCATCTGACTGTCCGGCCCCAACAAGTTATTCTCTGACGGTCTGGTGTTCTCAGCATCGGAGCCAGATCCGGACGGGCACGGGGACCCCGCAGAATCCTCGGACATGCTCGGGCTGGGGGCGTCTGAAAGACATTTCTCCTGGTCCTCTGTCATCTTCATGAAGGGATCGAGTAGATTCATAAGAAAATCGGGAATCGACGAAACTGAGTAGAAAAAAAAAAGTTAGCCTGATTTGGCTAAATGGTAAAATCTCGAGCTGAGTGGAGATACTAAAACGTTGCAAAACTGTGTTTGCTCAGGCAAATAAAGCTGTCAAAGTCCCTTGTTGAGCTGTAAAATAACAAAGATTTTCTTCTAAACACCCGCAAATAAAGTTCTTGTACATCAAATATTGAAATATCGTTGAATTGCATGTGCCTTTTTTGAGGCAAATCATGTGCGATTCAGTTTTCTTTAAAAGTGCAAGTTACTCTTGCAAAAAAAAAAGAGAAAATGTTCCTTTTATTTTTATTTCCAGGTTCTGTTATGGAGCTGTCAAGACTGAACTGCTTTGACTGTCTGCCTAATTCTGTTCCGCACTTTTAAACGAATCTGGAGAAACTACAGGGGGGCTTGGCGCGTCGCTGATTGGACAGGGGGCGGGGAAGGAATCTGATCTTATTTAGAACGAACAAAAAAATAAATAAAAAAATCTGAAGCCAAATTTGCCCGAGGATATTCTACCTTTTTTAAAGGGACAGTTTTTTTTTTTTTGTTTGTTTGTTTGTTTAACTCGAGAAATACAAAGTTTTTAAATGTAGGCTACTACTTTTTTTCTTTTAAATCTGTTCATTATGTTACATTTGCTCTGACAGTAAATGCGATATATTGTACACTGTTTTGATGCTACTCGTATTATTATTATTATTATTTATTATTATTATTATTATTATTATTATTATTATTATTATTATTATTACAGGCATTAGACTTACACTGTGCATATTTTAGTTAGTACGTATATGGGACTTTTTCGATGAGACATATTGAAGCAGTTCAGTAATATATTAACACAGTCTGAACTGATTCAGGACAGTCAACATTTCGTGTTATTTTACACGTGTGTTTTAAAATATGCAATCCGGTTATGTCTATTTTGAAATGGCTTTCAGCTTTGAGTTTTCTCTCTGATTAGTTCACTTTTCCATAGCTTGTATGTAATCAGGAAGGCGCGCTCGGTGGTTCTCGGAGTCATCTGCACACGCTGGTACGTTAAACCCATTAATGTAATTCAACTGATTTGATTGCTCCTCGCTTATGCGTCGTATTTATATCGTATATATTGTTGTCTTAGTTTTCACTGTTTTCAATACCTGTACATGTTTAAGCAGAAAACGTTTTGTTGCAATTTAATTAATCAAGTTAGTTTAGTTAGTAGCAAAATAAAACCAGCTTCAGCTTCGTGTTAAAATAAATCAAACTTTACTTTTATGCCCATAGGGGGCGACAACAGCCCAAAAACTCAAATAAAATGCTGCACCGGTCTTCGGTGTTTTTATCAGCACAGTTGGCCTCTACAGCCTGGCGAGGAGACATTCTGGTGACTTGCTGAAAAAAAACAAACATTTGCCTGTATTAGAATGGCATACTGTATATAACTGTTTGCAATTAATAAAACGCGTTGAGGGTCATGTATGAGCAAAAATAAATAAATAATAATAATAATTCTATTTAAGAACGTACAAAAAATCGAATTTATTATTATTATTATTATTATTATTATTATTATTATTATTATTATTATTATTATTAACAGTTGTATAGTATGTCACAAACACAACCTTCCTATAAGCCTATATGGTTTCTATAGTATGCATTATGCAGTAAAACAGCACATTGAAATACTTTATGCCTGTAATTCCTTTAACGAGGTTTTAAACGTGATATAAAACAACAACAGCAAAATCATGTTATGGATGTGGAATATAATATTGAAATGTTCTTTTTATCAATTATTATGTTCACAATCTGATATGGGAAAACATATTTTAAAAAACCTTAGAAACAGAACCTGATTTAAAAAAAATGCATTAGTTAACAAATTATGTGATCTTACAGATGTCTACTGCATTAGGCTAAAATTGAAACAAAAGCTATGCTTTAAAATGATCTATATAATAATAATAATAATAATAATAATAATAATAATAATAATAATAATAATAATAATAATAATAATAACATGTGTGTGAGGTATATTGAAAGTTAGATTAACATAAATATGTAAACCCTCCAATAAAAGCATAGAATACCACCGAGAACAGTGCAGATTCGGTAGGATTTATTTTCCGTAACCATAAAATAAACAGTATGTTCAGTTTCATAAATATTGGTTCAGAAAATATTTATCAAACCACAGAAAGAGAGCTACACATCAAAACATAAATAAATAAATAAATAACAAAAAAATCAAAACTAGCTCAGCTAATTTGCACATTGTTTACAAGAAAGCTTAAAAGTCAATTAGCTTCTTTATAGAAGATTAATGGGGCCCGTCATCTAAAGTCATCAAAATAGTTTAGGAGCCCAGAACAAATACACATCTTTTTTTTTTTTTTTTTTTTTTTTGGAAGAAAACAAAGACACAGAGGTTCTTGAAACTTGAATCGATTACAGGCATATATTTTTTTCTGCAAGTTCCTTATAAACGATTGGGCGTTTATATACAAATATTTGTGCTCCATGCATGTGTTCTGCGATGAAATAGGCTATATTGAACCTGCACTGTTGTGTTTGTTACAGTGTCACTGCAGCGACTCCAGGTGAGGGAGGAATAGTCAAAAGTACACGAGTTGGTAAAAGCTCGATCGGTGTGGTGAGAAAAGAAAGGGGAATGTTTGTTTCCCAGACTTCATTCGGGTGTTTCATTATATCTTGGCAAAGACGCTGGGGTGTTTTAAATTGATCTGAAAGTGGCTGATCCGTACCACCACTCGGGTCATTAAAAAAGTAGCTTTTGTGTACCAAGGTTATGGAAACCAAACATCTAACAGTGCATAGGTGTCTATATACTGTATATTGTAAACTATAGGGCCTATATAAAACTCACAGGAGGGTAATCCATCCTCGTTTAGGTGCGTGTGTGTGTGTGTGTGTGTGTGTGTGTGTGTGTGTGTGTGTGTGTGTGTGTGTGTGTGTGTGTGTGTGTGTGTGTGCGCGCCTTGAGGGAGATTCTTTCAAAAACTCAAGGCAATCCGTGAACAAAAACATCACGGTAGATATATATATTATATATAAGATATATATATATATATATATATATATATATATATATATATATATATATATATATTATATAATTATCCATACCCCATTGTGTTACGTTTGTCATAATATATGTAGATATGTATCCAATACTCGTATCACATAAATAAACCATATTATTATTCAGGCAAAAGTCACGGGAGGCTCCACGTGTGTCACTAAATTTGTGGAATTTATTGGTAGAATAAAATAATATTCAGCACTCTATTAGATTATAATTAGACCAGTATTTCTAAGAATAGCATGCAATGGCCATCAATTGCGACACATCAGAAAGACATATCTGCAATCTTCTCTTTTTTAATTGCTGCATAATGCTTTTAAATTGCTTTTTTAAAATCGCGTTTAGACATCTGTCAAATGCCATGCCTTCTGTGTGTGCTTAGCTGCCCAACAAGATTTTTTTTTTTAAATAGTCCAAGGTATTGTATCATATATTTCACTAAACGTTTGCTGCAGTGCAACGTTTGCACATAAAAACAAAACTGTATGCGAGAGACAGATTAAGAGAGAGACTAAATCAACGAATAAGACACACCCATAAATCTGACAAAAAGGTGTTGTTCATTCAAGTTTTTAAACATGTATTCATTATAACCTCAGATCAAATTGCTGTTTACATTTTCTTTATAGTTCTCTAGGACTATTTAAATTTAAAGCATGTTCAATTTATGTATGCAGCTAACCTGCACTTTTATTGTCCGACTATGCATGTCGATGGTATCCTGTTGAAGATGTGTTGTTTATAGTGACTGGATGCATGCTTTCATCTATATTAAACAAATCCATGGTGCTAACTGCAGACCTCTATTTTCATGTAATGCACTCCAATCTTTAAATAGCTGAAACGTGTTTAATAATAATAATAATAATAATAATAATAATAATAATAATAATAATAATAATAATAATAATAAAAACAAGCAGAATAAAAAATGAAGATTACTAATTGGGGCGAAAGGATTTTCTCTATACCTGCTAATATTACCAAATGTTTAAACTTGTCAGCAATCTGACTTTACTGAAACCCATCGTCTTTTCTGTTTTTTTTTTTTTTTCTTTCAGCCAATAGGTCAACTAAAATGATTAAATAGTTAGGCTAGGTAGACTAGGAGGAGCGCTTTACACATGTATTGTATTTGAATAATATTTTCAAGTTATTCTTGCAGCGGCTGGCGGCCCCAGCATCCACTAGCATTAAACGAATTTATAAAGCCTATAGATTGCTTCAGTCCAGTTATGGTATTTGGTTAATTTGAGGCTAATTTATCAAATTGTGTTTCCCTGAAAATTTAAAGTAGCATCAGAATATTTCCCAGCAAATAATCCCAATTTACTGTTATTAAACAAGGAATACTGAAATATGAGACGCGATGAGAGACACGTTTTAGTATTGTTGCAGTTTTCATCAGCATTTAAGGGCGAGTAAAGATTCGATTTTTATTGACTCAATTTAAAAAAAAAAAAAAAAACATTTTGCTGATTTCAAATAACTGTTCATGCTGAGTAGAATAATAATTATATTTAGTTATATTTCTGTTAAAGCCTCCTTCATATTCAACATTTCCCTTCATATCTTTCAAAAGAATAACGAAATAGCCCCACATATAGTTTCTAAACAGTCCCGAGTCCTAGTTTCAATGTAAACATATATAAAATAAAACTTTAGGACATGTGCACACTGCAGATTTCACCTTGTAATTGTTTACTAGTCCCCAGTCCTTGTTCAGAACGGGACAATGAGTGCTTTGTTATCGGAAAGCCCCACACTGGATTAAACACAGGAACCAAAACTGAATCTTAGCTTCGGCTCCAGGTACACAGTCCAAGGGTCAAATGCATAAACTCAAAGCTTATAGAAATAAAACAAATATCATCACCACCAATATACTCTGATAACTTCTAGTTTTACGAAAGGCAACTGCTGGACACAATCTTTCATGATAACATTACGATTTTTAAAGGTCGGTTTGCTGTAAATTGTGACAAATCTCTAAATTATAAACTGTACCATTTTATTACTGAGTGTTTATTTTTTTCTGTACCTGTGTTCTATTTATAATGTGTGGTATATTTGTTGTAAAAGTTTCTCTATTGTTTAACTTGTGTTTTCGTATTTATGGTTTCGATTTTAGGACTCTTTCTCCGCTAAATTAATAATAATAATAATATAATAATAATAATAATAATAATAATAATTTGCAATATACTGTACGATAATAACACGTTGTATTCATTGTTATTTTACCTAACAAATTTTGAAGCAGAGACCTGTTTAAAACCTTCATGAATCGTTTGTTAGGATGTTATGATGTATTTTAAACTGATAACTTATTATAACACATTAACAAATACATAAACAGTTGTTATTGGTGGATTACTTTTGAATTCCTGAATTTACTTATAATTATTATAAAAAACACTCAGGTATAGATAACCGCGTTTTGAAGGGCGAATTAAATGTTTTTAAAGACCGATGGTGACCATCACTGTATTGGCATAACCGTTTGTACTATTTCTTTTTTCTTTTTTTTTTTTTTTTTTTTTTTTTAAAGAAAGGGGTCGAGTTACATTTTCCAGCTCTGTGTGATGAGAAACCAGCAGCATCGAACAGTTTCAGCTGAAAATAAAACTTCCATTCTCTACCTGTGCAGCCCCTCTGTTATGCAGTTCCTCGCTAATGTATGTAGTGTGTAATTGTTTATTTGTGTTAGTAAAGTTGTGGAAATTTAATTGTAGGGGTAATGTGGGCAGCATGTGTGCTTTCCTAGCTACCTGAACTTTCACTTCTAATAGCTTGCAGATGTTCCAAAGTCATTTTCCCTAGAAGCCAGCATACTGCCCCATTTCTGCAAGGGGAAATTCAAACTTCTGGAACTTGCAAAATTGTTTGTTTGTGTTGTGTCAAACTCTCCAAATGCTGAATCAGTCAGTAATCCTATCTCTTAGTCAGGTTAATTAGAGCTCTGATTTATTTTTTAAAAATACATCGCCCTATCCTGAGCTTGATTTCGGCTTGCCCCTGCGTTGGGAGTTTATTTACATTGGGCATATGTATTTAAGATATTCATATGCTAACCACTTGAGTATAAACACAGCTAGAAAATGTTCAGCTTTTGTCAAGAGTATCTTCGTCGTTAAACAGACCACGCTATAGGATAATAGCAACATATGCAGTTTATTTATTCAGGTTCATAAATGGGAACTCTTTTAAATATGACACAGATATCTATTCTCTTTAAACGTAACCGAATCCCAAAATAAAGGGTTATATTTGTGAATATTATATGTGATATATATATATATATATATATATATATATATATATATATATATATATATATATATATTCGGTGTTATATAGTATACACAAATCATAGTTCATTTGTAGCCTAGTAATCATTCGGGGGAAAAAAAAAATAACAAAAACAAAACAAAAAATCATCAACAACATATATTATAGGCCTATAGTCTATTGGAAGAAGACAGCAACACAGTTTTTTTCCCCAGACACGCGCATAAGCACATACAAAACCGTTCTGGTAACAGATCTCTATCCATGCTGCGTGCTGCATACAGGAAGGAGACAGATGATCTATGGAATGTAACACGAGCGCAATGAAACTAATCTATACCAACAATAATATGTACCTAGTTCATAATATAGTGTTGATAGACGATATACCTCGCAGGATAGGCTATGTTTTAACTTTTGCAGATTGGCTAGTTTTTAGTTACTTGAGTGGGCGAACTGAATCGTGGCTTTAAACACATTCATTTACCTACATACGTTATGTTTTATGAAATTACTTTAGATACACCTATCGGGCGTCCCCGCACCCCCCCCCCCCCCCCCCCCCCCCCAAGAAAAAAATGAATTAAATTTTAAAAAAAATCACACAAAAGGTATCTTTGCAATCGCGTGATATTTTTGCCAACATTAACAATGTAATAATAATGCTTAAAAAAAACCTAAACCAATCGATACAAAAAAAAAAAAAAACGCAATGTGTTTGTGGTGTGTTGAGCAATCTCCACAGGACTAAAAAGAGAGTCGATATATTGATAAAGGTAATTGTTTTATTACTCACACATAAAGCAGTTACTGTCATGGTCCCATTCACAGTAGCTGTCGTTTTTTATTTATTTATTTATTTATTTATTTATTTAATTTTTTTATATAGTGGTCTAATCTCAAGGTGACAAGGTGAATCTCCAGAATATTACTAATGCTATGTAAATGTCTTACTCCAGTCCATGCCCTACAAGCTATTTTATTTTAGTTGTATTACTAAAACATACCTGGAATGTGTATGTAAATGTATCTATAGATGCACACATCCATGTACTGCACAACAAATGGCCAAGTTGGATGTTGATAAAAGAAGATTAGTAGAGATTGTGATTGATATAACACAGGTTTTAAATGATTGATTCATTCTTACTCCAACCTTATCCTAGCATATCCTCCACATATCTGATTGTTATGAAAGACTAAGCCCAGTACCTAGATCTGTACAAGCACCTGAGGTTTTGAGATGTAAATCACGCTCAATCAGGCCTCCTGCAGAGTCTTACAGACACCACAGCAGCCTACCCAAATCAAAGCACACCGGAGAGGAGAGCAGAGCAGAGCTTTGGCTGAAAGAGCTATGTATTCATAGCCACAGAGTTCTTGAAGTCATAAGAAGCAATACTACATGTTTAAACACTTACCCACCATTTGTTTTTGTTCTTTGACTTGCTTCTGCCAAAAAAAGACTGTCCAGCCTTTGCCTATAAATCAAGAGAGCCATATTGTGGATCTCAATAAGGTACGTACAGCGCTGGCCAAAAGTTTAGCATCACCTAAAATTTTAGGATTGAGACATAATAAAAAATATAAAAAATAAAATATTTTATTTAACATCGTGTAATCAAATAAACTACAAAATGATATTGCAAATGTCTACCGGAGGTCATAATAGTAGTACAGTATTTCATGTTAGATTTCGAAATGTCAGTTTTTTGTTAAGCATATGGAAAACTACAAAGCGGTATGCAATTCAATATGTTAATGTAACATTATTCAGCAGGTTTGATTTGACTTTATGAAGCAAAATGAGTTAATTCTAGGGTGATACAAAACTTTTGGCCATAGCTGTACAGCTCTGGAGTAGAGTATTCCACATATTCAGTATGAAACGTTTAGGAGGTTTCCATTTTTGGTGTATGCTTTGATTTTTAACCAACACCGGCCCTTGTAACTAGTACTGTTTAATTTGTATTATAGACTGCTCAGGATCTTTCAGCCAATCAGAGTGCACTTATTGCCTTCTGTATTCCACGACATCACAGAAAAACCCTATTCATGACATCAGCCGTGCCACTTTCATCTTTTACTGTGCTGTATTCTCCATGCTACCTTTTAAAATGTCATACCTGAGGCTCCTCTTGGAATTCCATTCAACTGCAGAGTCCATTCAAAACAGTGGCGTCACAATCAGCCAAGTACCTCTACCTAACTGTATTCTCTTCGTCAATCTTTTCCCTCTTTTCAATAAAAATGACAACGGACTAAATAAATAAATAAATAAATAAAAATCAATGAAATTGAAATGGACTAAATAAAGTTATTAGTGATTAGAAAACAATTCTAGCTGGATCTTTTAGATTTTTAAGATATCGAAACTTTATTATGAAAAGCTCCTTCAACCTTTATCTTCTCTTCTGCTGCATGCACTTTTGATATGCATAAAATGTTTCTTATCGGTAAAGAGGGACCGGTGCACCAGAATCCCTGGAGAAAACTTCGCCCTGATGGTAAAATCATCACTGTCATATGAATACACACCAGTGTAAGTTGTGGGTAATGCCAGGAGTCAAATACATTAGTACAGAGTCTGTAGATGTAATGGAGTGCCGTGCTTGCTGCCCCAGTAGCTTTGTTTTCAATACAGCTTCCCTCCCGAGGTATAGTTTAATTTGCCTTCCCCTGCTCTCTCTAGAGGTTATGACCCAGCACATTAATTAACATCAGAGCTTGATTAGCTTGTCAGCTCTACCTGTAATTATAGCTTTCAGTTTTAGTTACTGACTGGGAAAGGGTCCTCAGAGCTTACTGAATATTTCGATCTCCCTTATTTTAATATTACAATCTGCACATGTTATGCAACCCCTCTATAAAAAGACTGTAAGAATGGTGGTTCCTAAGACTAAAGTTATAATACATATATATGGTGAAAAAGTAGGGTGATACCAATTTAAATAATATCCAGGTCAGGTCATCTTTCATAAGATCAGATTTCATTTTCATGACCACCCACATTTCTGGTTTGATTTGGATTTTATTTGACTTTTACCTGTGTCAAAATTCGAATATTGGGATCTGCTGTCAGTGTACATCAGCTGAGTGAAAAACAAGCATCTGTCACAAAGTTCATAAAATTTTTGTTGGGTTGCTTTACACATATTTATATGTTTCTGCTCCTGAGACATGCAACGTTCCATTTCTGGACTGTTTCTAGACCTGGACCCCAAATAAAAAATAATAATAATAAAAAAAAACCAAAAGATAATATGAAAACACAGTGCCAGCATCCCGATATATAAGCATAGGATGCACTTCCACAGTGAAATTAACTCTTTTGTCTTAGTAAAAATAATTTTATGTTGCAACAAAGCTGGAAACTATATTGATCATGTGAAAAAAAGTAATAACACAGGCATATATTTGTTGTGAATGTAGGTTGTCAAAAAGCACTCTGTGTTTTGACTTGTTCAGCAACCATGCGACAAAGCAAAATTGATTAAAGAAAAAACAACAACAACAACAACAACAACAACATCTGATTAACTTCTCGTGTCAAACTTTTCATGGTTGATTTGTAATAAAAGTTCAGTTAGGAATTCTTGCATGTTGGATTAAGATTTGGTTCACTTTGAAACAATTCATGTCAGATTGATTTTGAATACAAGCTCAGCTTCAAATTGGGATTTTTGCTTTTTGTACTACGTTTTAATTATTTAATGAATAGGATAAAGCAAAGGCGGAATACTGCATGCACGAGACGAACAGGCACATGTAATTCTACTTGTATTCACAATTTCATCTTATTGACTTACTACAAGAGTTTATCGTTCATTTTGATTGTCCTTTCGCTATAACAGACCCCTCAATATAACGAACGAACGGCTCAGACTGTATTATAAGTTCGTTATAATAAGGGTGTACATGTACTACTGAAATGGAGCTGCGGATCACATTTAAATGTATTCTTTATAAAGAACATAATGAAAATGTTTAATTATGTTCTTTATAAAGAATACATTTGCTAGCCCCACATCCTTTGATCTTTTTAAGTATTGTAAATTGTATTCTATTATTTCATCCTTTCTATAGTGATCAGAGTCTAAGCAAAGACTGATGCAGATTCTCAGGGCTTTAACAGAAATGTGGGATGTTGTAGTCAAGCTATTTAGAACACATAGCTGTTTGCAGGCTAAACAATTGATTTTATTTGTACTTTCCCAGATTAAGGCAATTTTGTAGTTTATTACAGCCTTGGCAGACAACACTGTAAATAAAATGGGGTCTACCATGACGGGAGCAGTGCATTGCTGGGGGAGCCGCGGACCCTGTGATGGTGTTTGCGTGCTGGACACCTGCCCAGAGACCCAGGGCTTGGGAAACTTCTCAGCTCGACTTCGAACTGCGGCGTAAAAATTCAAGACAAACACTGGGAGTAAACTGCTAAATCATGTCTTAGAACCCTCCTCCCAGCTCGGATTCCACTCTGAAATGTTTGAGCAGAGCATTTTTGTGAGTGCGTGCAGTTTTAAATTAGCCCATTAACGATACGCAAGGATACTTCACTCAGACTGGAATCATCTTAAACATACAATAACATTGCAATGCAATATAAAGTAGAGGAGGCTTGACTTGCACCATGACTCCCTGTCCTCATGTGGTGCATATCAGCTTGTATTCAGCACTTGGTTGTATATTTCATATGACAGATTGTGGTTTAAGCAGAAACTGCTATCTGAATCTGGGTTGTGATGCAATTTCAATGCAATACGAGCCATGGAATTTTGGATGGTTCGACTGATATCAATAAGGCTACAAGAACCTCTGATATAGCTGGATAGCTTTTGCTCATGTTTACAAGTGGTTATTTCTTTTCACAAGTTTCTTACCAGTTTATTGAGCAATAAACCAATATTTATTACGGACTGGTACAGCCAAAGGATCAATCAATAACTGATCATTTCTTCTTTAAGTCTAGTATGAAACTGAGAAACAAATTAGCACTAAAGATGCCAAATTTTAATAGTTACATCTTTTGTTTTATATATATATATATATATATATATATATATATATATATATATATATAAATATATATATATATATATATATATATATTCTTTCCTAAGATTTAGGCCAACATAAATCTTTTTGAAAAAGGAACAAAATAAACTGTTAATAAACATATATTAATATTATATTAATAAAAAATAAAGAAAAATTGTCACTCAGAAAAATGTTGCTCTGGCATGTAGAAATCTGATCCTTTGAGTTCATATATGAGACTGGTTTACTTTTTTTTCTTGATCATTTTAGCTAAAGATGGGATTTCCAAAGACTACTCAGTGTGGACACCTTATTTGCCTAACACTGACACTGTGCCTAGACATGGGCTACTTAGGACAAAGCAATCATGTTACAGGAAACTTGAGTGGACAGCTGTGTGGGATTCAAATAACAGAGGAGAAGGTAAAAACACCTGCTGGATCAGTGGGGGTAATGTAAAGACCCACCTCGTAGCAGTAGCAGCTAGACAGTCCATACATTACACTGCCCTTCAGAAGCTGACAAGCTCTACTCCCCCCACCACCCCATCCTATCTCCAGCAGGGTGAAGTTATTTCAGACCACATTGAGAATCCTGACAAAGCAGGGCTAGACCATCTCTCAGATGATACAAGTGATGACAAAAGCAGTGTGAGAGAATGCACAGGTTTGGATTGCTGGGAACTGCAATCACTTGTTTGATTAGCCCCTGTGAAGAATGAGAGGAATTCTCTGGAGTCTACAGCGCTGTGATAAATGACACGCTGGCTAAACAGTGAGAGCCCAGATTTACACCTGTCTGACACTTTCACTGACACCAGCGAGCTTCCCAGAGCGCAGGGAGGGGGGCAGTGGATCACAGCTGGCACTTGATGGATTTATTTATTTATTTTTAATATTAATTAATGCTGCTTTAGATAAAATTGAAATTATGTTAGGTAAGACAAAATAAAACTGCCACTTTTTATTAATAATAATAATAATAATAATAATAATAATAATAATAATAATAATAAATAGCTTTTTCACAGTTTATAGTTACAACAGTAACAACAATAGTAATAATAATAATAATATACTTGCAGATAAATATATGTATTTATTGAATATTATTTTTATATTGTATATGTAAGAGGGGTTGGACTGTACTCAATGCAGCATATTAATGCTCTGTCCCTCACATGACTGACTAATTTGTAATGCAAATATCTGGCATGTATTCTATAATAAATACAAGCTGCATCTTCTTGTTGCAAGTCATCTGGTTGTCATCCACAAAGCTTATCTTCAGCATACAAGGGGTTAAAGATCCCCTGACTGTGCTGTCGAAGCTGGAGTGATTTATTGCACTGATTGGGGTGTTTGCCTGGCCTGATCCGAGCGTTTGGGCACGGGCTCCTGTAGACACATGGTATTTAGTTCTGGGTAAGGCAAGGCTGACTTAATATTATAGCTTTCTCACTCAAAACCAGGACAGTTCCCACTGCACAGTGCAAGAAAAAAAAAAAAGTTTACTTTCTGTTATATTTACCTAAGTTTATTATAATACACTATTTACCAACTTCACGCTGAATCTCAGTTATGAATTCTCACCTTTGCTGCCAGCATCACATTCCAGAGTCAAAAATAATATTTTTCAATAATTAACACCTGAAAGGGGATTTGAGTCATCCTTTGATATTAAATATTTAAACATAACTGAAAACATCCAAGTAGATAAACGTTTCAGCTAGTTCCTTAAGTGATTTGTACATTGTCAGCATTGCTGTGGAATAATTTAGTTCTATAGGATCAAAGAGGCACCACAATCCAGTATAGCCTGCAGTGCCCCACCTAGTTTACACTTAATTTCCAATGGGGTGCAATAAAACATGGACTTCTTTATCTCCCTCTTTTATGGCCAGTGAAAGGTTTGGAGTAATTGCTTTGTGTGCTTTCTTTTTTTTTTCTTTTTGAAGAAAGTTGTGCAGCGCATTAGTCATAGCCTTATCAGTTTTGTTGTTCTACCAGACCGAAACACCTTTTGTGCAGCTTTCCTGTGCACTGATGGAGTGTCAGTGGAAAAGGAAATGTACATTGACCTCACATGTACATAATGTACATTGACCCCCATGTTCAGATGCTGAGCATTACCAAGGGAGCAGGACATTGACCTGGTTTTGATTTTGTCGGTTACCTGAAAGGCTTTCCAAGGTATGGTTTTACAAGATAGGCCGCTTTATAGACCCAGTTTTCTTGTTTTATAGATGTAAACACTGAAATGGTTTTGTATTCTCAGAGTCCTTTTAGTTTATCAGATCACACCATATACAATAAAGCAGTTGATATGAAGTGAGTTTGGGAAATTATTGTTTTGGTGCTTGATATGTTAACAATTTAATGTGTAATTCTTAGTAAATGTGTTGTGCTTATAATACATGGAACCTGTGAGTATTTGGTATCTTTGATATATTTATATATAACTAAAGAACTTTCACACCTTTCCGCTAAACTACTCAAATGTCACTAATTACATTACTTATTAGGGTAGTTTGTTTACCATTTTCTACTAGCAAACAAAATGTTTAGAAAGGAAAACAGCCTCCAGAATAATAAAATGACTCTGCCATTTGAGAGAACGATCGCTGTGTTGTTTATGGTCACCGGTATGAATGGGTCCTAACAAGAGGTGTCCTTGGACATGTGCTTAATAAAGTACATCTCCATCTGTGTGCCGAATTAGATTGTGATGAATAGGAACAATTCCCAAAGCCCTATAAGAGATCGGCATTATTGCTTCGGTCATTTCACCTGTTTTACTCACTTGTTAATGCTGGCTATGCTCACCTGCTGAGGAAATGCCTGTTTGCTGTAAGGACAGCAACTGTGTGTTCTGTCACTTATGCATGTAGAAACAACAGAGCCAGCATTCAAACAACTGGTAGAAGCAGTCTTGAGTATATTGAGATGTCTTTCCAAATGCCATTTTAGTTTATGCAGTAGAAGAAGCTTTTATTTATTTATTTATTTATTTATTTATTTTTCATCAATCATCAAAACAAATGATTGTTTTTGACTCCACCTTTTGCATGTGTTCAGATACAGAATCAGAAAAGAACATTTTGTACTGTTCGCCTGGTTATAATTATTATTATACTTTTTAATTTTTTAAAATTTTTTTTTTTACCAGGAGCAAGTGCAAACACGTTTTGTATAAAAACATTTTAGCTTGTACTATATTGTTTTTCTTACCTGTCCTGACCTTTTTAAAGCTGATATACTTGCATTAGCCACCTGCACAAAGAGCAGCAATTAAGCAGAATTATTTGACCTTTTAATGGAATGTATGTTTAGTGCATATATACTAAGGGGATTACATGCTTAAATTTTAAGCTAAAGCTTCTGACCTGTAAGGATTTTTAATGGCTTTTTAATGATACAGTATATCAATCAATTGAATGTGAGGTAATGGAACCCTTTCATTCTGACACACCTTTATTAGCCCTTTAAAAACATTCGGTTTTTTTTTTCCATGTTATTTGAGTCTATTCGTATTTCAAATTGCAAATGATTTATGGGCATACTAAGAAGATACTCAGTAATAAATTTAGACACAAGAGAAGTCTTAGCATGTAAATTGATAAAGAGATTTTATTACCAAGTTTCTTCTTACTACGCTATATTTTATGACTGAGTGTTTAAACATATTGATAAATTACAAATGAAGTGGGAGGCAACGTATTACTTCTAGTGCCATGACCATTTTGTAGTTTGCTTTACTGTATAATATCAATAAAGGTAGTTTCCTGTGTGTATGTTTCTATGTTTTTTACTGCGCCTTTACTTAGCTTATATTATTCTTTGCTTATATTATGCATTTTTTCCATGGTTATACCTTTGGTAGTATAACACATTTATATTGTGTAGCAATACAACACTATCCAATTTGCAATTACACCATGATGTTCTACAGAACAATGAACACTTTGTGAAATGCCATTTTCACCTGGTGAGGGGGGGCGTATGTGGTTTTGAAAGCATCTTTTTTGATGTTATATAACTTGTTCTTGGACAGGTATCAATGTCAGCAGTTGTCACTAAAGTCAACCTTAAACTTTACTGCAAATGCATTTTATGACAATAATTCTTATATCAATATATCATATATTGTGTAATAACCAGAATAATGTTGTTCTGGAACATTTTTAAATGTATTCCTGTTAGAACAAGGAATCTGGGCAAGTCCAATCTGATTTAAGACACACACACACACACACACACACACACACACACACACACACACACACACACACACACACACACACACACACACACACACACACACACACACATATATATATATATATATATATATATAGCGCTTCAGTCTATAATGTGACAAAGGTAAATCAAAGTCAAAAAGTAGATTTAACGAAGTGTCTATCTTTTACCATTTTCTTACATATACTCTTACACATACTGTTGCCCTGTGCTATATATGGTTGTCTTTTAAAAACACAAAAAAAAATGGTTGTGATTTCAAACACTTAAAGAATTGCAACTTACTGGCAATAGTAAAAAAAAAAACATATATACGAAATGCCTAATTCTGCTGAGACAGTCTGATTTGGTCCTTGTTGGTGCTAACTGCAGTAAAAAAGTAACTACAGTCAGCACCATATAATCTCCCCACTTCCCCATTTATCTATTGACAGGTTCAGTCTCTCAACTTGAGGGTTCTGAGAACCTGCCCCTTTAATTTCAGCTGACGTCATCTTATTTTCAAATTACCCGTTCTCTATGTAAGACATCACACTGACCACTTTTTTTGGTAGTCATACAGTGAAACCAAAGTTTCTAAATATAGCCTGCTGCATCATATTGACGTATGTTTATTCACTGTACAACACTTCCTTCTTCAGTTAACTATTTGTTCCTCTTTTTTTTAAAAAAACTATCACAACATTAAGGTGAAATAATAACTTTTTATTTTTATTTTTTAATAATTTTTAGACTTTTCCTTAAGAAACTAAATGACAACATATCAACATGCTATAAAAAGTGTGTGTCAAGGTGTGTCACGGATTACACACAGAAATCCAGATTTGACAATTTTTTTTATGTGAGGTGGACTCTATTTTATGTTTTTTTTTTTTTTTAATAAAAAGAGGACTTCTCTTTACCATATTTCCACTTGTTTGTCTTTGTCATTTCTGCCATTTTAATCCCTGCCTCAAAGCTCATTAATTCATGGCTGTTAAAAAGGTTTATTATTTTTGCAAAGTCACAGTGATACCTGGAAATGCCAGGATAATGAAGCAGTGTTGACATCCAGACCACTTACTCGTTGCATGTTTTTCTAAGATTACATTTTTTTCCTGAATGACTACAAGCCTAGGATTTTTTTTTCTTCCTTCTGACAGCTTGTTTTGAACAAGAACATCAAAATTTTTTCTGGTTGCAGGTGAAGTAAACTTGTTTTTGGTTTGCCTTGCCTCACCCTCACCACAAAGTGAAATGTACAAAGGAATTAAAAATAAAATGACTTGCAATTCCTTTATTAGGACATATGTACTTTGTAGCTTTAAAGATATTTCAGTAGATTATGACAAACTCTCATAACTTAAAATGGAATTATTTGAATGTGCATGTGATATGCAAATATTGTCTCCAGTGATTTAAAGGGGAGCTCTGAGCAATGCCTAACCCACTAGACCATTCCTCTTAGAAAACTTTACACAATCTGTTATCTTGAAGAAAGTCTTTCTGAAATCCATCCTTTTATATTCTTAATATAAGGTAGGGAGAAGAAAGTGTTTTGAGAATATTTTGTCTGTTACTTATGCCCTGTTTCAATTAACTAACAGTTGTTAATATCATCCCATACAATGGCAGTTCAACTGTACAGTTTATGTATAATCGTACACTCCTCATTGTAGGTCCTCCACAAGCTTTCAATGATCCTGTAGTATTGTTTCAGCTCCCTTTTTTCATACAGCTAGGGGGATCTCCTTTTAACCAGTAATTTGTGTGAAACATTCTTAGCCCTGCCAGCCTGCCATTGTATATAGTTTCTTTCATAGATAACTCATCAAGACGAAGAAGGAAAGTCAGACTGAAGAGTATATTAAGTAGATTAGTTTAAGTAAAACTATACAAACCAAAAAAAAAAAAAAAACCAAAACAAGTAGACAAATAATTTTCTTTATTTTACTCTTATTTATAATAAAATAATATTCTGTAATTTATCTTATTTTAGCAAGTCACTTTTTAATTATGTAAACTATCAAGAGGTATGGGGGTCCTTTACCAAATAAAACTGTCACTATTGTATTAAAGACCTCATGGAGCACTGTAGCCATGTCGGTTCAGGTGGAGCATTCCTACGATTACCCTCTAAAGGCTTCCTTTTGAGACACTCACCACTATCACCGTAGTCACTCTACTTACAGGTAATGCCCACTGCCTTAGACATCGAGGACATTTAAACAACATGCTTTACTCCAGATCTTAGTTCTAACACGTGGCAAATATCGATTTACTCAGATTATACTATACTTAGTTAGAAATTGTAGGTTAGGTCCTGCTATCATTGCTTCCTCAACTTCTTATATCTGTATTAATATGATAAAAATATGATAAAAATCCAGCTAAGAATTCCATGCAAGGGTTCCTTTTGTAAAATAAGATTAAGATTAATTAAGATTAAATTAAAACTTGAAATAAAATGTAGCTCTGTCTTGTTCGCTCTTGGCAATAAGTTGCCTGGGCGATCTGCAGTTAATAAAGCGGTCTGTTTTCTCAGTGCCTAGTCTTCAGCTTGCAGCTTGCACATTGAACATTGTAAAAGTGATGAGAATTGCTGTTTACCCTTCTCAGCATTAACCTTCCACCTGGAACATAAGCTAACCAGAGGAAAGCAATATTTAAAAAAACCTGTAGGAGGTCAGAACACTCTGCTTGTTTATACTAATTCATGTTTTTAATGTTTAAAAATTGCAGGACTTTGTTGTAGTATGAATATTTTGTAGCATGCATAATAATAATAATAATAATAATAATAATAATAATAATAATAATAATAATAATAATAATAATAATAATAGAAAATACATACCAGAGCCCTATTTCTGAAACTTTTAGACTGTTTTAAAGATTTTTATAAAAATGTCTTTATAAACATTCCCTATTGTTAAATGTTGCTTTGAAAAATTAGAATAAATATATTGACCTTTCTAAACTAAACAGTTTAAAATGGGATTTAAAAAAACCTCAACAAAACTGTCCTTGTGGACAGGCCCCATAGCTATAAAACAAATTCAGTGTGCCCTACTCACAAAACTTTGAGGACGGCTAGTTTTATAATGTTAAAAATACTTTATTCCTGAAGATTTGCCTTTTTTTATTGAAGTTGTTAGAAATAGGGAATTTTGAGTCAGTCTGCCATAATGCACACTATATTAATGAATACTATTGTTATATTTTGTGATAAGGGCAGTTAACCTTCTAGTGTGAGACTGAGGGGGGATAAGTGGGCATTAAACTCCTAATAATTGCTTGAGCTAAAACCACATACTTACATCACTTTCTTTCATTGCGTTAAATTAAATTACCACAGCATGTAATGCAATAGGGAGTACAATTTATAACAATGGTGCTGTAGGATACAGTACTAGTTTAGGTGTTTTACAGGGAGGGATACTCCAAAAATGGAAAAGGAAACCAAATGCACTAGAAAAATACGTAAAATTTGAATATGATGTACCAAAATTATACCATTGAGTGGACTGGATATGACAAGAGCTGATTGAAAGCCATGTTGTCTGTGAAAGCCGCAGCCAAGCTTGATATAAATATATTATGAACCCACGCAAGCTGAAACATCTAAACCTTGTCAAAAGAATAAAACAAAACCGGACAAGCTTGGGTAGAGACCAATTCCTTATTAAAAGGCCGCCTGTTTTACGGATACATCAAGTAAGAAGTCCCTCTACCTTGGCTACCAAGTATATTGTATCCAATAATATTGCCTTCATTATAAAGCTTATCTAGTTTTAACACCCAATATCCAAGACTGCTGGTTTGTCAGTCCTACAGTTAACTATATGAGAGAATGTCAGCTTCTGAAGTATAATATTTAAAGCAAAAGATTGTAACTTTTTAATTCAGAAATACCGTATTTAAGAGCAAAGTAAATAAAAATTAAAAACTCTTCCGATTGTGTTAAAATCCTACCTGATTGATATTTACTTGTCTGATTGTTATTTAGAGCATCATATGTTGGTATATATGGGTATATACGTTGGTATATACATTTGTCCGTCAAACTGTATGTACATTTCTGGAGGAGGATCTGGGTAACGCACTTGAAATAACATTGAAGAATTGTGTTTGCATATGTGTAGGTATATCAGATGTATGGCGGGGAAACAACCTTTTTCTTTGTAAGTAACAATGTGAATGAAGAGACAGGCTGCAGCCTGGATTAAGTGCAGTGTGAATATAATGTACAGTACTGAAAGGGCAGCTAGAGCATACTTGTCCCCAGCTATCCTGTATTCAGATCAGGTTCAGCACAGCGGGGTGGCGTCCTAATTGGAGCAGCCCAGTAGTTATGGCCTGGAGCCCCCGGACCCCCGCTTCTACCTTCTAACGTTACACGAAGGAAATTGTCCTCCCCGATTTCCTGAGATCCAATATTTGAACAGCGTGTGTATGATTTCAGTGGGAGGAAAGAGAGTGTAATTCAATCAACTTTATTAGATTTTCTTTGGGATTTGTGTCCTCTACATGTCTGTTGACTTTCTTCATAGCACTTAGATATGAGATTACAGTTTACTTTTTAGTCTTTTTTTTCTTTGCCAAACAATAACTTTTGGTCAATTCTGAAAAATAATGAATATAAAAACATTCCCACTAATATATGCTGTGTATGCACTACCCTCTCACAAGTATTGTGCTACTGTGGTTTTGTATACATTTACACAAACATTTATATGGAAGAAGCTTAGTAAAAGATTACTAAAAAAATCACAGTGGGTACAATTTGCAAAGTTTTGCACCAGTATAAATTTGCATAATTTTTATTAGTGTCCAAAAAATGGGATCCATATACAATAACCAAAGCATTTTAGATACATTTTTTAAGCTTTATGTTGGCACAAAACTATACCCTAATTGAAAAGAGCAATCTGAGAAGAAAGAGGCAAATCAGCCCCGTCCAGCGCTATGTAAATATCATGAAACAAGTCAACACATGAAATATGTAGTTACAGTATAGAAGTCACTGATTGACTCCAAAGAGTTCTTACGCATTAAGGAAAAGCACACATGTTTGTTTTTGTTATCAGTTATAAGCAGTCATTTTTTTTTTCCTGGATCTTGATCACCTTCAGCGCCTCAGGTATGCAGACAGGAGTACCAGAGCTCATTCAGGCAGACAGAAGTAATGGAGTTCATTCAGGAATGCATTCTGTTCGTACTGGAAAACAAGGCAGTGTGACAAACACCAGTGACTGAGTGGGTTATCAGGAAGTAGTGCCCTGCTTATACTACTGCTGAGGCCTATAATTAAACATATAGAATTACCCTTGTCGTATTTATAAACACACTGACATGCTCTTGACCTTCTCTCTAACCTTCTTAAAATGTTTAGTTTTTTTATAAATGACCCAATAAAGGCATTTTGAAGAAGCGCGCCTGTTCATTAAGAAGATGCATGAGTTCCATTTCCTGGGGTATTATTTACTGTAATTGCAGGGAGTGAATGTCACCATCAGTGTAAAGCCACTTCAGGTAAGTTCTGGCCCTGCTTGAATACCTTGTGATATGACTCAGAGAAATGTTTGTTCACTAATTTGTGTTTAGCGTAGGAGCTGTGGACAATAGAGAAGGATCCCTCTTAATAATGCCAACTATTTTTAAAAGGTCAGGCAGAATATGCACTCAATACTGTCTAATACAGCATTTTGAGATGCTTGACTACCCTCTCCCCTGTTTGTTGTACTGAAGATCTTTTTTTTTTTTTTTCTTATAGATTTATCAGACACAGTACTATACAGGTTACCACTTCCTGTGCTTTAGGTCATCTCCTTGCAGTTAGACCATAGGAATCACCTGGCCTTTAATTAATAATTATAAAACAACATCATCTGCTTTAAAGAAAAACTAAATAAATAAATACCACAATCATGCTTCAAGAACAGGGGCTTGACGTGTGCAGTGTTATAATGTAAAATGGTCTTTATTTTTCACTCAGTGAGACAAGTATCCACAACCCAGCCTTGCCAGTTTTGTTGAGATGTGACCTCACCTCAATAATAACCCCTTAACAGAGGTTCTAACTGACAAAATCAGACTGTTGTTGCAAAACCCACTTCGTTGATTTTGAAAAAGGGTTCTTATGGGTTAGTGTTTGGGTTAGGGTCAGATCATCAACAACAACGGCATAAAAAAGTGAGCTCAACGATGCACTGTGAACTGATGTTTAACCACAAAAACAAAAACAAATTATTTATACTTCTGCTCACATACAGTACAGATATGTTATCAAACTGCGATGTGAGTTGAGAGTAAAGGAAAGGAAACTGCAGTTGAAGTTACAGTTGAATTGGATTTCTGCTCTATGGCGGAAAGCTGTCACACGTTAGGTGAGGGTCCAAGTAAAATTAAGGAAGAAAAGAAAAAAGCTATATTGGAATCACAGGTCAAATTCTCCTGGGTCATTACTGAAGCGCGTGTGAGAGGCAGGGAGGAAAGAACAGTTCGGAAGTTTTCTCTGCAGTAATTGATTACCAGGAGGAAGGAAGGATGTATCAGAGAAGGAGAGCCCTTAGAGCTTAAAAATTTACAGTTTGAAGTGAAATCTGGTGAAAGAAAACGCCAGGGTAATGGAAATTGAGTAGACTGCGTGTCAAAAACCTCAGCTTAACCCTTTTCAATGAATAGTTCTTTAATGAGTTGAGCTGAAAAGAAGGAACAACCAATCCTCACTCACATAACTATGTTTGATTTAATAATCTGTGCTTTTGATGCAATTTTTAGCAAAGAACCTTGAAAGTCAGTTTTTGGGGGGGCTAGTTTGAGAGTTAGTTAATGCCCTGCCCTTTCACCTGGGTTCGTGTAAGGTTATATAGGTCCTGGACTGTGAGTGATTGTTAAAGTCAGTATTATCCACAACACCCCCCTTACCCCCCACCCCAAAAAAATTTGCTGATACCACGGTTTAAAACTTGCTTGATTTAGCCTAATTAATGCATAGTTTATTAACCCTTCCTAAAATATCCTCAACTGAGACTTTGTGGGGGGCAGTGAGATTTGTGACCCCACATTACGGCAATCCAAGCGAGCCCACTGATCTGTTTACTGACCACATTACACCACAACACCAAGACCACAATCAATGGTCACACCACCAAGTAATGGATGGGTATGGATTCATCTTGAGCTGGGTATTACTAGGCAGTGTGGTAAGCTGCCTGTGCAGTGACTTGAAAACGCATAGTAGAAGTGTTCATGCGACAACATTTCACTTCTAAGCTTTAAAAATAAGGGTTTACATCCAGTCCAATGTCACTTAACTGAATAAACAAGCACTAATAAATGTAACTTTGTTTCCAAACAGATTTTGTGGTGCCTCACACAGAAGTAAAATATGCCCACTATAGGGTCACAAGTTGTTACAATAAAATATCATTTCAAACCCTTACGGAAAATAAGATGATTTAAATAATTATAGTATACTCTTCCCAGAAATCCTCTTTCATGAATAATTTCTTTATAAATACATTTTCACTCAATTCATTATGTGTTACCATTCATCTCATAATGTAAATGCTTAAATAACAGTGCCTTTGTAGATATAATATTGTTTATTTCAATTCAGGCTGTAGCATTTTTGGTACCCGGATAAAAGCCTTCAAGGGGTCTGACCCAATATTTATTTTCAAATTAATTGGCAAAACCGGCCAGTTCTCAGAAAATGGAAATGAAAGCTAAAATGTATATATATATATATATATATATATATATATATATATATATATATATATATTATTTATATTTTTCCTTTTTCATTTGTGGTTTATTAGCATCCTCCTCTCTCAGTTTGCCAGTAAATAAAATAAAAGCATCTCCTCAGTGCGTGCCAACTGATTTTATCCCTTCAGGAGAGATGCTCGCTTTCATGTAAAGCTGCTCTTTGCCATTTTAATACATTTTGAATTGACATGAATCAAAATAGGTAACTATATAACTTAATGAAATCAACTATCAACATCTTCAATTATAAAAGTTTAATCTTCTAATCTTTAGTCTAATCTTTATTAATATATTACTAATATATTATGGGAAGAGGGCAACCAGTCGATCTGGTGTTTTAAACTTCTGGTGGGAATACAGAACAATCAGCATTTGTAATTAAAAATAAATAAATGTTTACACCTGATTTAAATGTCTAACCAAACAAAATGGCATGTAAATGTATATATATATATCCTTTTCCTTTATACCTGACTTTTTTCTCCTTATGTTATAAAATATTATCATATATATATATATATATATATATATATATATATATATTATAATATATATATATATATATATATTTTATAACATATAAGTAACATAAGGAGAAAAAAAGTTTTTCAGTCCATATTTCCTTTTCCTGGAAGTTATGGGCTTTTTATATCCCCTTCAGTGAGGAATAAATAAAATGCTCATTCCGAGTGCCAAATAATTTAAATAAAGGGCTAATCAGACCAGTCAACCAACTCTCGGCAATGCTTTTGAAGGTTAACTCTATCTCAGTCCTATTCGTTTGCCTTGTTAAAGTACCTTGACCTCCTCATTCCTTTATTTCAGCACTGCTCCCCATTCCCTGAGCTGATATCTGAGACGGTATTACATTGGTTTGATTTGCAGAATTTATGTATTTCTCGAGCTACTTAGAGCTGCTTGACTAATACATTGTGATGGTTACTGACTGGCGAGTGACCGCGAATTAATGCGCCGCAGAACTCTCTGTTTCTCTAAAACACTTTTATTTGTATTTATTTTTTACTGCTGTATTCTTTACCAGCTGTGCTTTTATATCAGTAGTTCAGCACAATTCATTTATTTTATTGATTTATTAGTGTGTTACTTTTTGGTCTAAACTAGCCATTTGTGTCATAGTGAGTTGCTACAAGAGGATGAAGCTTGGGAATGAAAACCTACTGGTTATCTGATGAGTGGCATAGTGTAAAATACTAAAATATGGGGAAACTAGGAGTATTTGTAGACTTTTAATGATGCTCGACCTGGGATACTACAGGACAGTACAGTACTGTACACACAGTGTGTCTACTTTACTCAAATGTAACTTTTAGAGAACTAACTGGAGACCTTTCCAAGTTCAACACTGTTACCAGGAATATGTTTCACTGGACAAGCTTTTGTGGCAGTTGTGTTGCCAGTTTTTTTTACATTTTTTTAAAATAAAAATACAGTGATAGTTTGTTTCTTTTGTGCTCCAATTCAACTTGCAGGGCTAGATTTTCGAAACTTTTGCATTTTTAAAAAAAAATTTCCTAAAAGAAACCGCAAGCTGTTGATGTCATGCATACGGATAAGAAAAATGTTTTACATTCTGAGTTCATTTCTGATTTCGACTTTGACATTTTTATATTCCTTTCAAGGCAAACGAAGAGTGTGCAAACCTAAAGCTTAGTAAAGTACAAAAAAAAAAAAAAAAAAAAAAAGGCCAATAACGGAGACAACAAATACAAAGCACATGGCTTCTTTTTTTCTGTAGGAAAACAGAAGTCAAAACAGGAAAATGTATTTGTTTGAAAAAGCACAGTGCCAATTAAAATGTTTAAGGCTACATTTTGGAGCTGTCAATGCAAGTACAAAAAGTATAGATCACCATTACATACATATACATTAAGGCCCTGGCAAGCATACAGTGTAGTAAGACTGACAGTTTGTTCAAGAGCAGGGGGATACATTTCCATGGAGCAGGGCATCCAGAAGAGATCAATAACCTGATAGCTTCTTCTGCACACAAAGTGGTTGTAATGGTTTGCTTTTGATATGTCAATGGCGGGAAGATAAATAAATAATTGAAGGAATCCCTTCAACGTTCCTGAGAAGCTCAACTTGAACTCTTCATTTTGAATGTACTCCAATCCAAAGTGTATGATTAAGAGATTAATTAGATTGGATAATGTGTGCAGCTAATAGGTTTGAGGCATTTTAATCTTTGTAAAGTGCTTTCTGTTAGTTGCATCCTTAACTACCGAAGGCTTCGGCTGAAGGAAACAAAAGAGAAGTCTGTTTAACCCTAAGACTGCTGACCTTGTACATATACACTCTAAACATACTTCTAAATAACTTCATGTCACTTATTTTAAATAGTAAATATGTCACTCTGCAAAGCGAATAGCTTCTTTAATCCAGGCTACTTTATCATGTTCCTACCAGAGCCACTGCTTCTCAATTGGGTGTCATGTGATTTTCGACTTGACAGAATTCAGTTCTTTGATGCACCGCGAATGCAAGGTTTCTGTGAGGGCTGAAAATATAAATGCAATTAATTCTGATATGTGTCAAATTTCAGCACCTGAATGAGGATCTCACAGGTTACCATATACTGATGTTATACCGGAAGTGAATGTGTCTCAATTTATTATTATTTTTTAAATTAACTTTGTCCTTATGATGCTAGAAATGTATACAGTATATCCTTTTTTCTTTTTTTTTTAATTTTTCTTTTTCTTTTTTTTTTTTTATTTTTCTTTTTTTTTTCTACACAGGTTGTTCATTAACAGATACATTACAGATGACAGCCACAGGTGGATATATGGATATGCTAGCTTCCAAACGGTTAATAGTTTTATACATTTAAAAAACTATTTATAATTGCCTCTGAAACTGACCCTCATGTATTGACATCTACCCATGACCTTTACAAGACTGACTGGCAATAAAGTAATCTCCCCTTTTTATTATCACTTCCCAAAAACACCTTTAGTACCATATTTCCAGTTACTGTATTTACTGTGTTCAAACTCAAATTGCTGGTGCGCATGCTTGTTTAATTATTTATTTTCCTTTTATTAAAAGCTGATTAATATTCAGCGGCTGAAGATTAATACCCTATTCATTTTATTCCCCTACATCCTGCAGACAGCCTGCTTTCACAGCTCCAATTGGGCTCTGTGTTATGACAAATCTGGTTCCAATCAGGCCAGGACAAACTTACTGAATAAGCACAATTTATTTCAAAAACGACCAAAACACCCCCCCCCCCAAAAAAAACATGATCTTCCAAATTTGATATATGTTTTTCACCTGGGTACATTTACACAATGGTTGGTTGTCATGTTTTTTTATTTGTTTTGTTTTGTTTTTTACCTTTACTGATGGCATTAACATCAAGTAATTTAGGACACAGTTTAAAACACATCATCTTTCTACTTTTTGTTCTTTCCTCAAATGCAGTACATGCAATGTTGGGTGTGCGGCAGGCGTTGGGTTTCTGTTTTAGAGAATGCACAGTACACATGTCAAGCCAACATGCTAAAACCCTTTCTGTGTACCAGCATGCCGTGTTTCAATGGAAAGAACCAGTCGGGATCCTTTCAGCACCTTTTTTAGCACCTCTTGGAAAATTATTTAAATCAGAGACAATAATGTTGAAGATCCAGCACTTGCCATCTGCAGCAATCTTAATGATTTATCAACTGCCTGAACCTTTCCTTCAGATTATTATTACTGCCCTGCTTACATTTCCTTAGTCAGTGGTTGAACTATTGCCCTAACATCCTTACACCACCGGGCAAGAGTCTCCATCTGTCCTGTGATTGGTTCACATCATTGTCAGTCCCACCCCTTTTCAAAGGAACGCTCCATTCTAACAACAAGATAAAATGGCTGAATGAAGAAACTGCTGAACGGTGATTTTGTGACTTAACAGAAAATTAATTTCAAAACATACTAAAAAGAAAGAAAAAACCTACAGTATGAACTTCAAAAACATGTTCTATTATTTATTTATGTTGTTTTATTATGAATCAGCTATATGTAAACAAAATACTGTAAAGCGATAACTGTTTGCAACCAAAATATATGGCAAATCACCCCCATAAAACCTATTTTGCTTCAGAAATGTTGACGACCTGTTGCACTGATGGTAGTATATTACTTCATTATATGTACAGCACTAAGATATTTGTGCCAAAAATGTTTACCTTTTTTTTTCATAAGCAAAAAATGCACAATAAAAGGCTCACAAATATTTATGGATATACAGTATATAAAGTCATATTTACTACTCAACTGTTCCCCTCTTATTATTTTGACTGACTCATATATTAAATATGTACTGCAGACTCAGCTCATAGTGGAAAATTAAATCACATTTTGGAAGACTATTGTTATCTCCAGGGTGCAATGCCCTCACCCTGTGGCTTCAGGCATTATAGCCCCCTATTGGTAACAATAGTCTTCCCTCTGGTCAATAATGTTCCACTATAGCCCTCCTCTCCAGTCCATATATATATATATATATATATATATATATATATATATATATATATATATATATTATATATATATATATATATAGATAGATATATATTTGTAATTTTTTTTATTTAGTGACGGTCGTCAATGTCAAATTTTATCAGTTTAAAAAGGCAGTACAATTTGATTTTTGTTTTATTAGTTTCACAAATCATGTTTTCCTTTATGATACAGTACATCTCCTAAACATTATCAAAGTATTTGCAGGGTTCAAACTCTCTAAACCACATAGTCTACTCACAAACATATATGCATGTGGCAGTGTGACTCCAGGGATGTGATAAACAGTATTCTAATCTCACATGGCTTCTAGTATTCAATGTGTTCCAGAATCCTTACTCACCAACAGCTTAAGCAGTCCTTGCAAGTGCCATAAACTTCCATGTAAATCTACAGGGAATGGCTGTATTTTATATATGTTTTACAGTTTAAGAAATACATCTTATTCTTTGCTTTTACTACATGTAAACTCCAATAAACAATCATTTCTATCACCTTGTTCTAGTATAAAACATGAATCAGTTGTACTAATGGTAACAAATCAATATACTTTACATATACATCGAAGTCGCCACTAGGGTTTTTCAAAATACATTAGAGATAATAACATTAGACACATAAACCAATCCTCCTAATGACCATTAAACTCCAACAGTAACTACCTGCTAGAAAACACATGCAAATGGAGAATAGAGAGTGTAAACCGCATGCTCGCAGTTTAAAGAAATTACTGTGGGTATAAATCAGTGTTTTGATTAGGCAATCAGCCTTCAGCAGTGTTTGTTTGTAAAAGTTTAATCAAGGAGGCATGCTTTCCTCCCCTGCTTGAGTCCGCTGCATGTCTCCAGGGAATAGTTGAACAGCTCGACTGGAGTAAATCAAATTTTATTTGTGCAAATCTCCCTTTACAAATTGTTATGATGAAATCAAAGAGGTTATACCCCTCTGGGGTCCCTGGGGAATTTCTGCGCACCAGAGTCAGTTAAACAGTGAAGCAATATAACACTGCAACCAGAATCTGCTGTCATGTGGTTTAGATAACTGAGCAGTAATCAATGTTTTATAGCTGTCTCCCCAATTACTGGATATCTTTAGCAAACTGGAGCAAATCTGTATGAAAGTGTACTGTAATAACAGTTTAAAATAAACAAGTAAATACACACCTTGATAAACAAATGCATACATACATACGTGCATGGATGAATGCTAAACTTCTGTTCATGTTTCTTTCTTGCCTTCCTATTTTATGATCTGATAGCCATCCTGAAATACTGTGTAAGGCCTTGTGGTTTTACTTTTCCTCTTGCTAGTGTTTCTGGTACAGTCACAGTGAGTGTACGATGGGTTTTTCCCACTGTAACCCTTAGCCGACCTTTTGTTACACAGCCACATCTAATGTCTCTTTGTGTACAAAAATATGTGGGATATTGCGTCTGTATAAGTACTTGTTATCCCTGAATGTTAATTAATCCTCTTGAATTAAAACATTATTACTTCTGAAATTCCACAATAGTTACTTAGGCCTAGATTATTTTACAATAATTACAATTTTAACTCCACTATAGCCATTGATTAATCTTAATTAATGGAACCACAGCATGTGTGCTCACAGACTCAGTTAAGTGTCGTAGAAAGTATCAAAAGACATCAATCACCACAGTATGATGGAAGTAAAGCCAATTGAATGCATGTAGTATTAAGTAAGTGTGTGTGTGTTTCTTTATTTTATTTTTATTTTTTTAATTATGGTGTTTTTTAAAATAATTTTTATTTTAAGCTTTATGAATGCAGACTACAAGAAGAACTGTTCTGTTTTACAAAGAGGCAGAACTAAATTTAGATTGATTTTCACTTGAGAAGTAAAGTATACATATTCAATAAGATAGTAGCTTTTGATAGAAAATAAGTATTTCATGTGAACAATTCCAGCGTGAGCTTGTCTGGTCTCACTGTGAAGGGTTGAAAGCCTGTTGTTTCAGTCTAATTGAATTAAACAGTGCCAAAAGGGGCCTGAATCTTTAGGAAGAAGGGAGCTCATGTACACAATGATCACACAGATTTTTGATTTCTTGTAGCTGAGTTTTAGTTGGCTGGGTTTTCAAATTTAAACCTGGTTGAATGAATGCAGGTTCCGTGGTGCAGATCCAGAGATCCAATTGCTTCAACAGGAGTCTACTTTAACTTCAGTTTGTCTTCCTACATTAGTCCTGCATTTTCTCTTATTTCAGCTTATTCTATTACAAAGAATAGAGTTGGAGTGTTGTTTGTAATTTGGTTTTAATAGCATTTTTATAGCATTTAGCTTTCTCCTAGCTAGCTGAGGTAATGTCCCAGCACTGGTAAAGCACACCCCTCTGAGCATCACGTTGGAGTATTGCAGAGAGTCATGAAGTGTAAGGCTAAACACACACACACACACACACACACACAAATATATATATATATATATATATATATATATATATATATATATATATATATATATATATATATATAATATATTACATTTACATGCCATTTTGTTTGGTTAGACATTTAAATCAGGTGTAAACATTTATTTATTTTTAATTACAAATGCTGATTGTTCTGTATTCCCACCAGAAGTTTAAAACACCAGATCGACTGGTTGCCCTCTTCCCATAATATATTAGTAATATATTAATAAAGATTAGACTGTCAATGACTTCAGTTCAGCTATTGAACCAGTGATAAGCTGCAGGTTGTGGATTCGTCTGACCCACATCTCTCCCTGGGGCCTTTACAAGACAGGCCTGACTTGCGTGACATCCACACTGTCAACAGCATCTGTTGTACAAACAAGGGGTGAGGCTGTGTCTGAATGTGCCATACCAGTAGAGTGGATGCCGAGGTACTGGCATCGGCTTCTGTAGAGTTCTATTAGTCTAACCCAGTTACTAAATGCAGGAGAAAACCATGTTAAAATGCCACTCCTTTTACAAGGAGGTGTCACATTGCAAATGTGGTGTAGTCCAGACCACTATGTCATTGTAGCCAGTGTGATGGCAGACATTGCACATTTATCACTGTCTATAACCCTTGTGTGCAGCAGACTCCTTCTGCAGAAATCACCTCCCCCCCCCCCCCCCCCCCCCCCCCACACACACCTTTTTCAACTTTTTAGATACAAAAAGAAGAAATCAATTATTTATTTTGTGAACACGATTCAAAAGAATGAAGAAGAAAAATGTTGCAGGCTGTAACTAAAGTTGAAAATAATGCAATTAGTCTCAAATATATCCTAACTATGGGGAATGCACTTTAACTGCGTGATTTTGTATGGCAGGTAATTCAGCCTCGTGCAAAGTCAGAAATAATTTGAAACAGGTTTAAGTGAGGTAGGTAAGAATTGTGAGGGGATTTTTAAACAGTGCCTTTGTGTCAGAGGTATAACTGCACTGAATTGACTCCATAGGTTCTGTGTGACTACATTTCAAATTGAAATTGGCTGTACTGAATGCACCCTTTGCTTCTGTGTGTGGTCAGCTTTTCTTTCTTGCACTTGCATCTAAATGGTTAAAAACAGGACTCCACAAGTGTGATAGTAAACCCAGGACAGCATGTACACTTCACAGCCAGTTTCTCGTAAAGTTGCCACGTCCTGTTAAAACGCTGAAAGGGATACTTATTACAACTTTATGCATTAGTGAACTTTATTTTTATGAGGTTTTAATATGTTTCCCAGTGGCTGTTATAATTTTGCGGTTTATTTTCGGAGCAGTTTTTATTTTTGTACAAACTTTTTTTTCATATTGTTAGCCTTTACAGTGAGAGGCTTGGGCTTGCACCAGCTCCATGCCCCAACAGCCCCTCCCTAAACACTTATGACACCTTTGGCGACAGTTCTGGGTGGTTAAGGGGAAAAAAAAAAAAGGTACGGCTATTTCTGACTGTGGCAGAAGTAAAATGGTCCCTTTGATCCCCTGTGACCCTAACTATTTTCTCAGCAATGGGAGACCGCATGTAATTGGTGTTCGCAGTGTTTTGGTAGCCTGCATTTCTAGAGAGAGGGAGAGGGGGTCCTTTGTGTGGCCTGTGCTTCGTAAACTGAGTCGAGAAGTTTCCATTCCTATTTAATGTGGCCAATTTACGCAGAGATGCTGTTAAAGTATGTTTAAAAAAAACAAAGCAAACAAAAAAAAAAAAAAAAAAAAACAAGCTGCCTGTTTTAAATGTTTGAAAGACATTTCGAGATTAGGGGGCATGTTTTCTGTGTGCACCTTTTATATTTCAGTCTTCTTTTTATACTTTCAAGATTTTAAAAAAAGGTTGCTAAATTGGATTAATACAACCTCGGACCTCTTCAAAACAGCTAAATAGTCAGTTAGATTACACATTAATAACCCATTAATACCCTATGAGTACTGAGCCACTTGCCACTGGACAGCAATCATTCACGCTATCGAAGTTAGCAATTATGCCATGCAGACCATCTGGGACATTGAACAGATATCTGAACCACATTAAAGTTCTAATCTGTTGAAGAATTGATTAAAACACAGTGAAAACACATACACTGTTGCAGGGTTAGACAGATCAGTTTTGTTTACATGAACAGTTGATCCATACACTAATTTCAAATTATAAAATATCACTCACATATAATAATGTAGTATGCACAATTCCAGTGTTCTAAGGTGACAGTCAAGCTGTCCAGTTGCACAGTGTAAATGATTTTAAAGATGTGAACACTTATCCTGTGTGGGGTGTTCCTGTGCGCTGTATTTTTTTAATTTAATCTACAAACTTCATTATCCCAACTGCCACGTAAAACATTACTCCTAATACACCTTCTTAGGTCCCACTCCGAATGTGCACACTTTCAGACTTTTTATAAGAGTTCTTTTGTATTTTAAAAACGTGCTTTATTCAAACACTAAACAGATTCAGAGTTTAAGTAATGTTGCACATCAATCAATTCCAGCTTTCGAGGTGTTTTGTGGTCTTTTCTTGTAACACGTTAGGATTTTGGAGTCCCCAAGTGCTTGGTCCCAAATTAAAAGCAACTCTGAAAGTGAAAAGTCTGAACAATATGAGAACAGTAGGGGTTTAAGACAAAAACTCATACAAACTAAACCATTCTTTTTTTTTTTTATCAGATTGTACAAATCTTGTCACAATTGTTCCCCCCCAAAAAAAACCTTTTTTTTATATTGGTATTGTATATATGTTATATAAATTAGATCCTTAGTCATCATCTGTCTGTTCTTTAAAATGGATGGAGTATGAAAATAAAATCCATATGAGACTAAAAAAAAGGAATCAGTGAAAAACATTACATGCTGTATAACATATCCAGACTTGAACACGCTTGTATCCATGACATCCGAGAATGCTTTTTCTGAATGCCAATGACATCATTAGACTTATGTTTATGGTTGGTACCATAAGCCCTCTCACATGAACCAAAGGTTTCTTGTTAAGTTTCGATATACCATAGTAATGCAGTCATCTATGCATTTAAAAACCATTACATTTGATTCCTTCCAGACTGTTTCTCTTGCCGATGAATACCAGAAACTTCTTGACGTCTGCCAGTGTCATTTATCTCTTCAAGTGTTTAAGATAGCACTGTTCAACAGTTTAACATTTTACTGTTGGTTGTTTGGACTAAATAATCCCACAATAAACTATATGTCAGAGAGGGTAGTCCAAACAATGCAGGCATAGTATGAGGCACGAGTCACTGAAGTACACAAGCCCAGTCCTAGAATCTATCCAGTATAACACCAAACAAGCGGCCATAGTCTACATTTAAGGTTACATTTAGTTACATTTGATTAATGTTACATTTTTGTTTTAGGCATGAATGTTTTTGTTTGCTTGTTTATTTTCTATATTTGACTTTGAAAATGATCTGAGAAAAAAGATTGCAATTATAAATCAAACGAAGGGAGTGGCGAATGGTTATTTTCAAGCGTCCAGCATGCTTCCTCGAGATTTATTGACATAGCGTTAACTTGTTTTTGCCAACACAAACTCCAAAGTGGAAAGATTTGAAAACCACTCTTCTGTACTGCAAGCACTTGAGAGATTGAAATGGTGGTTCCTGAATGGAGGTGAGAGTTGGTGAGGAGGGGAGTGTTTCATTAGTACCTTTGTATGAATACACCTTTATGTGCAAAGTTAGATGATATTGACATCTAGTTTTGGATCCAATATTTTGGATAAGTACTCCTAGGCAGGGCTGTGAGAAGAGGGGTTCCAACGGTGCCAGTGAAACCGGACCGGGCCTGTCAGGTGCCCACAAAGAACCATTTTATTTATTTATTTATTTATTTATTTATTTTCATCGGGAGTCCCCCACTTTGCTTCAGGAAGGTCCCTTCTTAAAAATACCTTGCATTGATTATGTTTTTCAGTGATGTGTGTGAGGGGGGCTGGGGGCCGGGACCCTGAATTTGAGTCTTCGAACCAGGGCCAGAGCACACTTGGCATGGCAGTGCTCCTAGGGAAGACACATGGGCTATATTCACTTACTGAAAGAAAAGATACCTCAAACTTATGAATGAATACAACATTACCTGAGAACAGTTTTTGGATTGGTAAAGCGTATATTTGTTTTCTAGAATGAAGTGGTTAATAATCTATTTACATACATACAGTATATAACATTATTTTGTAATTGAACTTCATAATCAAACAGCAGACAACATTAAGTTAGTGAGTATATTCAATTGATCTAAATGTGGTTTCAATCAGTAAAAGGACCTAATTTGTATTTTAACAATATCAGTATTGATAAGCGCGACTTGTTAGATAAGTTGAACAGTAGTGTTAGTAATTAATTTAACAAAAAAAAGAAGAAAATAATCCGCATACTCAAAAAGCAGTCGCTTTAAAATAAAATAATTTTGTTTAATTAACCAACGTTTCAGTACGAAGTACCTTCAGCAGGGTAAAGAAACAAACACACACGCACACAAGTCTTTAACTAGAAGTTATAGGAAGATAACTGAATACCAGTGATGGTGTATTACTTACAAATTAAATAATTATATAGAGAAACAGCATACATTATTAACATACAATGTATATAAAATATATATAACGAAAAACAGATAATTCATTTATTATTTTAAAAAAAAGTCAAATATGAATTGAATAACATACATCAAGGAAACTTTGATAAAATTAAATAATAAAAAAGTTATGTTATACTGGCATTTCAATGTAAGAGGGCCATTAACCTCAAACCGTATTGCCCCATGGAACTTGTTTTGTGTAGTTACAATAGCTTGCATATCTTCAGATAAAGCTAGCTAATGCTGTTTAACCTTCAGGATTCTTGCTTCTCTGTAACACAGGAAGCCCTGCTGCGAGAGCTGGCTCTGCAGAACTGAGTGTCTGCCAGTGACAGACATGTAGTGCCAAAACAAGGTGCATTAATATCCTGTACCGCTGCCATCCCCCAAAAGGGCAAGGAAATTAAACCCTGCTGCATGAGACAGGGGTGAGCTCAAAATATCGTGCTGCTACAGTGAAGGGTAAAAAAACATCCAGGTGTGTGGAAGCATTGTTTGTCCTTTAGGACAGAACAAGAAAATTCTACTCCTGCCACAACACTGTCAGTCAAGCTACCACAGGTTAGAACGCTTGTCCTGGAGGGAAGTAACTGTGGCCTTCATCAGTGTAGTGAAGTAAACACAAATGTTAACTAGTAAGGTCCAGCGGTAAAAGAAAAGGCCTTGTAACCAGGAGGTCCCTGGTTCAAATCCCAGCTCACTCAATGACTCACTTTGTGACTCTGAACAAGTTACTTATCCTCCTTGTGCTCTGTCTTTTGGGTGAGACGTTGTTGTAAGTGACTCTGTAGGTAAAAAAAAATGTATTGCACTGGTTTAGCTGCTATTTACAGTGTAATTAACGGCACTTTGGTATTACCATAAAATCATAAGCTCTAAAAACTGAACACCTCTCCTCTTCTCTATGTGTTCACTGCAAGAACACCAGTGTCCAGCCATTCACACGCCTACCAAATGTGGGGTTAGTATCGCTCTACAATATTCTGTGTACAATACATACTTGCACAGATGTGTTCACTTAAGTTGTGGTCACTGTTTTAAACAAGAAACCAAATAAATGTTTTTAACACCAGTAAAACATTAATCAAATTCACAGGTTTTGCGAAATGAAATGGTTTGTTTTGCCAGGGATTGTAACAGAGAGAAGCCACACAGACATTGATTTGGCATTTAGATTCCACCCACCCTGAACCAGATAATTTTGGGTCAGTCTAATCACTGGCTGACAGACTCTACCTGTTAGCCAAAATTAATTTAGTGGGATGGAGTAGACAACTTGAAGAAAACAAAAAACTGTACAAATGCGCTGTCACACACGCAACACTGCAGACAAAGGGACTACAGACCTATAATCTCATTGAAATCCATTCTGGGCTAGAAAACCAGCTGTTATAAATAAAATGTACTTTATTCTAAACAGCTAGTAAAAAACGTTACCAAGCATAGTGCAAAAATGAAACGAAGTCAGCTCAAATCAAATACTTCACTCGGTCGAACAAGGTCCTTAAATATATTTAAAAAAAAACATATAAAAATGTATATATACATGATATTGCATTGCAGTCCTTGTTATCAGCCTACACCTAATTGGTCTTTTACAGGTACTTGGGTTAAAAAAAGTATACTGAAGTAAAAATACTGCTGTACGTTTCAATCACGCAGTACAGTATTATGCACATTTATAACAAAAAGATTGAAAAACACAAACTGCAATACACCCAGTTCAGTTGGAATGAAACCCTAAGTATGATGGATAGCTGGCCTTGGCTGCTGTTTGTGTCTCCCCTTGAAACAGATGTTTTGGGGTCCAGACACTCATGTCAAACTGTATTGACAAATAATCCACCGTGATGTTTTTGTTCATTTTGTTGCCTCGAGTGTTTTGAAAGAAATCTCCTTCAAGGCACACACACACACGCACGCACACACACACACACGCACACACACACACACACACGCACACACACACACACACACACACACACACGTAACTAGAAATGATATGCCAAATTCTGCTTGCCAAGTGGTAATTGTTTCCATACTCTATAATATATTACAAGCATTTTTCATCCCTGTACATATTGTAGCTTTCCTTTACCAGACTTACTTACTCAGATTCATTTGCCTCTGGCAGGGACGTCTTAATATTATTTAGATCATATTTGAGTGTGAAATTGGAAATACATTAGTCACAGTAGTAAATGCTGGCTACTTTAGCTTCCTTTTGTTTGCCAAAAAAGTGATTAAGTGGTATGCTTAATATTTCAATTGTCTGCATGCACAGAGGTTCTCAACAGTGGTGCAGTCCTAAAACTGAAGGTGCCAGAACGTCATTAAAATATTGGGCAACTTTGCCTTACCCAGAACCACTGTGTTAAAAATGGCTGCAGATTAACTACAGTAAGCTAAAAGTTTTATTACCACTTTACATTGTATCTCTAATTACATATTACTTGCATGTGTACTTACATATAATTACAATGCTATTCTGCATAGTTACAATGCACTTAATGTGTAAATCTGTTTACATCACATAACTCTAACCCTAACCCTTTTCTGATACAATTGTGTGCTTACATATATTGTTGAAAAAGATTTACACATGAATATATTGTAAATATGCATAATAACATTGCAATTATCAGTAAGTACACATGTATTTACTAAGTTAATGTAAAGTGTTACCAACGTTTTAGGCTTGCACCATCGTACAGCCCTTATAAAAGCTCATCACAATATTTTTGCATTGTATTTTTTCTATGGCTATATTATTAATTTACCATAGTTCACCCTGGTTTGCTATGCTTATTAATATGCTTTACCATACCTCGCTGGTCTTTACAATGCTTACCTGCACTCTACCATGCTTTCACTGTGCTGCGGGAAATTTGTATAAGGGAGAGCCATGATGACCTGACCTCTGCTTACAAATGTGGTGAATGTAAAGTTGTTAATCCCAGAAAGCAGGAGGTCATTCTTCTTGGAGACAGGGTGTGCACGGGGAGCTCGCTCTGCACTAACAGGCCTTGCTGTTCTGAGCATTTGCTGCTACTCTGCTGCTCAGCTTATAAGCTTTTCCAGATGAAGATGCTCTTCCTTAATCCATAAAAGTGTCTACTTAAAGAACAAGTAACGCGTATTTGCCAGTAAAAGCACATTAGTACTCTCCCGTTATGTTTTCAAGCTGTTTTCAGGTCATTCCGGGTGCTTCATTTTAACTGCAGTTCCCCTTTCCAGATAACCATTCACTATAGAGAAAAATGGTTTTGCCAACAATCCATCTACAGAACCACATTGCTTAAGCCCTTTAACACAGCAGGCAGCATAGAGTTTAAAATTAAGAGAAATACTCAAACTGCATACCGCCAAAAGTTTGGCAACACCCTATAAAAATGGTAAACTTACTTTCTAATCACCCTGTAATTATTTTTTTTCTTTATAAAGTCCAATGAAACCTGCTGAATAATGTTAAGTTAACAAAAAAAAAATTACTCTTTGTAGATTTGCATATACTTAACTGACAAAAATGCAAAAATGGGACATTTTTAAAGCTAACATGATCTACTGTACTACAATTATAGGGTCCACTTTTGCAATATCATTGTGTAGTTTCTTTGATTACATGTTAAATAAAAGATCTAAATTATGTTCTTTTCATTTGTTTTTTAAATTATGTCTTAATCCTAAAATTCTAGGTGCTATAAAATAAAATAATCGAATGTTGTTGATTATCATTCAGAACTTGCTCAGAGTTCGGAATATAAACCCTCACAATCCGAAGGGATCCACTTGCTCAGCCTCCCACACATAGTATATTTTAAACCCGTAAAGGCAATAGTCAGTATATTGTAATCAACTGGTGCTGATGTCTTACTTTCCCTTTACATGGCACTAGGAGTGGTCTGTTTTAAGAGATCACTTTTTTTTCACCTTCATTATTGCTGTATTTTCTGTTATAAAGTGTAACTGTAAAGTTCACCTCTTCTGGTCAGTTTAGAAGTTTATTAGGAATGGGCAGAGGGGGATGTCTTGTCGTTTCTAATCATGTCTGTTTTAAAGGTGCATTACAACCATGATGTAATTTAATAGCAGAACCCCCCCCCCCCCCCCCCCCCCCCCCCCCCCCCCCCCCCCCCCCCCCCCCCCCCCCCCCCCCCCCCCCCCACCCCCCCCCGCCCCCTCAGAAGCTACTTAAAAAGTTGCTGGCCAGCTGTGAATTACGTAGACAATGACTAAGGGCAGAGAACGTATGTTTCTGCTGCTTCTGAAGTGGCGTGTTTTGGTTTGCTCAGTGATGACTAAATAAATACCATTTCAATTGAGCGAATACCAGTAGATATCAGCTATGTGTCAAATAAGAATGAATGTGTTTGAAAGCTGTTTCCGTTGGGTTTTGTTAATTGGAAAAGCTTGTGATTTACAAGGTGCTGGGAGCTGAGGGATGTCCACGTTATTATGTAGACTTTGATCAGGTGGGAGAACCGACAATAATGTTTCTTTTCATTGTTGTTTTTTTTTTTGTTGTTGTTTTTTTGTTTATACATCATTTCAAGTACATTTTAACGTTCATGTGGACAGGTTAGATGTTAAAAGATTTATTTTACAGATCTTAAATTTAACATTATAGTCATCAACCAAACATTTTAGTATTATTAAAAACATATAAATCATACTACAAATTAATTGTACTACTACTACTACTACTACAACTATATTTTTACATTAACATATATTCAAGTACATACTATTATTTTGTTTAGTGATAGTTAAAGCAGTGCTTTTAAACTTTGAGAAAACCAGAGGAACTTGGTTGCTGTCAATCCTAAATGATATTTTATACCTGTCCTCATAATATAAAACACCAAATAAAAATGTGATACTTTTCTATTTCTATGCATATAAGTACTGGTTCATATTATTTTTTCCACCAAGGAAAAAATGCATTGTTCCTATGGGTAGTGTTTCAACACATGTGTCACACATATAATTGTTCTTGACTTCCAAAGCTTAAACAAGCTGTCTTTTGTCCCACTCCATATATTAAGGTATCTCAAGGGACCCACTTAGCTAATTTCTATTAACAGGATGTCCATCTAGTGTAAAATGAAGACTGTTGCAATTGTACAGGACCTTTAATACTCGCCTATACAGTGGCCATATGTAGTAGCCATATGCTTTATATTTATACAAGTTCTTGTAAGACAAAAGTTATATTTACTGTGAGCACATCTTGCAAACAAAGCTACTTTTATTTTTCCATCTTATCTTTCTCCTCCTCAACATATGCCATATGTGCAACAACATATGATGTTTACACTTTATTAAACTTTAAAAAATATCACTGCAGTGTAGTAAAAAATACTTATGAACTACAATTGCATGTAAGTACATAAAAAGCTACTGTGTACGACATACTGTGCTGTACTGAATAAAATGCAGTGACACACACTATAAAAAAAAGTCAGTTTGGGTTAATATAGTTAAGTCATGGCTAATGTCAATAGCTCAGACCATAATGCACCGGTTTCTCCTTCTCGCCCTTTTCATGTCTTTTCATGCTTTATCTCTGCCACCTGCAGACCAGCTGAAGTTTTTATTGTCCTTCAGCCTTGAAATTTTGCCAGTTACATGAATAGACTTATCTAACCTCTGTGAAGACAGCATTAGGGGGTATTAGTCCAGTGTCGGGACATTTAGACTGCAGTTTTGTGGAGGAGGATAAAGACCAGATTAATTTGCAATATTTATGTCCACATGAGATTTTTTGCAGAGCAACGGCGTGTAGAAAAGGGGAGGGATTTCTTTTTGAGACTAGTCTTGCACAGACATAAGTGGGGAAAAAAAATTCCTTTGAATCATGCCAGGCATGCCTTATTTCATATACAGTATTGAAACAGTTGTTCAATATTGAATGATACACTATTGCCAATGAGACACGGGGGAGATAGCACGCTGTAAACTCAATTCCAGAGGCACACACAGGACTGGATTCCAGAACTTTACAGAACATCTTCTTCAGCTGAAAATGTCGGCGTTCTCTCTTTTGTAAAACTTCTTTCATGTCAGCTGGGAGACTGACGGACTAATCTTTTTCACACAGTTAAGTTATTAATATGTCATTTTTTAATTGTCAGTATCTGACTTTGACCAACTTTACCAAAAGGATCATGCTTATGTTAACTTAAATTAAGAATTAAAGTAACACACATTATCCAATAGATAATTCTGCATGTCTGTAACTCCGCTGGCAACCACTGAGATAAAGCTGCTACTAGTACAACTAAGTAAGGCATAACAAGCTTATCAGTTCAGATCACAAAACAGGTGATAATTCCCCTAAAGCAAAGATCCTCAAACAAGATTCTCACACCTTTTAATTGCCTCTTTCCACTAAAGCCTTAAATCTGTTTATAGAGGCTTGCTAAACAGCATGTAATCTGTCAGACACTACATATCTCAAAAGTGGTCTGAACACCTACTTAACCCTAAGAAGGATAGTTCTGAATCTCCTTTGTAACCTTAACATTGTTTGAAAGCCACCTACGTGTTTTCTTTCACTTTTATCTGCAGAACACCATGGTTAAGGATTCCTCCATGGTCCAGTGACCACTTTGTTGTAAAACAATGTTAATATTACCAACTTAAAAAAGAGAAAGGATCAAACATTGATCCCATTTCTGTTCTATTTCTAAGAGTGCAATGTTTTACGCATTTTTTTTTAAAGGTGAAAAATAATGCATGACACAGCTTTGGTGTAGGAATGGCACACACATCTACACATGCACATAATGCTAGTCTTAAATCACAACGTTACCCTAATCCTAACCTTAAAATCAGTATTAAATTGCTATTCAGTCCCCCAGCCCCCCTATACAATACAATCTATATAAGATGCTATTAAAAAAAGGGATGCTCCTGGACAAAATACACAAGGTTTGAACAAGAGAAAACTTCTGAAAATATAACGTTATACGTCCACACATGTTGCTACAACTGTTTAAATAACACACCTGAAATTATATCTTTTCATTGACTTTTTAATCAACTTTTTACACTTATAACCTTAAAGTTTGTTTCAAAGCTCTTTTCAAAATGGTCGCACTTCGGTTTGAGATCTGTCCTCTAAATCACTGCAGGATCTGTAGCGAAAAAAAAAATAAAAAAAAAACAACAGGTGTTCTAGCTTTTCTGTTCCTTACCACATCATGGATCGTTATTGCTGTGTTACCCGTTTGACAGTGTGGGCAATAATCCCTACACTGGCGGGGCACTAGAGTGGACATTAAGAAAAGCACATGTGACGCTATATTTTTCGGAATCCCGCCACTTTCTCTTTAAGGTTTGTTATGTCATGAATCTGGAATACAAAAGGGTTGATGTTCAGTTGTAGCTTAATGGAACAGCCCGAAGGATGAGCATCATTAGCTGAAATAGTGTGTTACATCTTTGTCATTGTTTTCTTCATTGATTTATTTATGGACACTTTAAGTCTATCTTTCTATCTTTAAAGTATAAAGTGAAGTAAGTGCTAATTTAAAATGTGCTCTCATTGTAAACTTAGAGTTGTCATGAGTTGTAGGCAAGTAAATAGCTTAGTGGCTAGCCAGTGTATATTGGTATGTAAGGTCAGAGGTTAATCCCTGTGCTGGAATGATTCAGGCATGACACACAGTCCTAAAATTATTGCTACCTGTGCTCAGGGTTGATAAAATCTGCATAACTGAATGTATTTTATTTATTTATTTTTTTCTGTGGAAAAGGTTTCTTCAATACTCCCCAATAATGGCAGCGGTAAAAAAAAAAAAAATATTGAAACTAAGCATGCCCTCTGGTATTTGCACTACTTCCTTTACACAGACACTGTTGCCATAGCATCTGCACTGTGTCCTGCCTACTTCTATTTAACGGTTTGCCTTGAAAATCAACACAAACCCACTTCATACCGAACTGGGCATTTGTACACAACCTGTAAGTATATATTATTGTTGATATGTAGGATTAAACTATCTCAAGAAAGCTAGGTGGCCTTTCTTTTTGGTACCGTGCCTACAACCTGCAGACAAGTATCTTAGGAAAAGTGTGACATGCACTCTTTTTCCACACATTACTGTTACAACTAAAGACAGGAGGAAATGGAGCATCTCACACAGGGAGTAGAAACCATACGAGAGACGATGAGTACAGCAAGACGTATTGCCTCAGCAATAGCACCTTCCCCCAAATTTCCGTCTGTAAAAAAAAGATCACTTTCAGACATCATCAAACAGATGAACAATTAATACGTGAACAGCATTAGAACATTTCTGTAGGCAATGTGTTTAAAAGTAGTCGGGTAACGTGGTTTTGTATTGCATAATAATTCTTCTAGACCGCATTTACATGTTAGCGTGTGTAAGTTCAGGAGGCGTGTAGCAAAGTGGGGTTTCCAATTTCCTGTCAATTAGTTCCTATTTACTATTTAAGCCCTGATCACTTGCACCTTTGCTGTCTAGCGTTTCGTTTTCCTCCTCCTCCCCTCCTCCACCTTCTCTTACATGCCTTCGCATTGGTCGCTCTGGGGGGCAAGTGATCTCACTTCCCCGACCTCGGGGCATGGCTTCAGCTAACCCTCAACCTTCAGGGGGGTTCTCACTATGTGAGTCAGCGCGGACCCCCGGCCACACTCTGTTCTTTTGCAGCTCCTGCGCTTATCTTGCCTCACTCAAGGCGTTCTATACTCTGTCTCAGTTTGGGACGTGGCTACTCATGCATGAGTCCCATACTAACCTGTATGCCTTGTTCTTATCTCAGGTCCCAGGCAGCGTGAAGTCTCGGCCAATTGGGGGTCTAACGAGCGCCCCTTTACAGAAGTCTCAGATGCTGGGTACCTCTCCCTCTCTATCTCCTTTCGTGCCCAGTCTCCGGGACCATCTTCCTCTGAGGGGCGGCTCCACGAGTCATAACCCTGATATATGTTTCCGGTTGCTAGGCCTTCGGCCCTGAGCTCGTGTCGGCATCACTGCCCTCAGTCAGTGACCACTTCTGTTTCCTGTCTTCGGTTGCTAGTTCCGTCGGCCCTGAGCTCGTGTTGGCATCGCCGCCCTCAGTCAGTGATCACTTTCTGTAAACTGTCTTCGGTTGCTGGGTCCTTTGCCCCTGGGCTCGTGTCGGCATTTCCGCCCTCAGTCAGTGACTACTTTCTGTCCTAGCTTCCATGTCCAGCTTCGCTGGTCGCTACTAGAGTGGGCCCCGCCTGCTCTTCTATCCTAGGTCCGGTCCTTTCTAGCCGGCACTCTGTCCTACTAATCGCTCCCTTCTGCTTCTTCTGCCCTATCTCTATCCCTATCTCTACCCCCAGCTCACGCCTCGTGAAACTGAACAAAAATATAAACGCAACATGCAACAATTTCAAAAATTTTACTGAGTTACAGTTCATATAAGGAAATCAGTCAATTGAAATAAATTCATTAGGCCCTAATCTATGGATTTCACATGACTGGGAATACAGATATGCATCTGTTGTTCACAGATACCTTAAAAAAAAAGGTAGGGCCGTGGATCAGAAAACCAGTCAGTTTGTGGTGTGACCACCATTTGCCTCATGCAGCGAGACACATTTCCTTCGCATAGAGTTGATCAGGCTGTTGATTGTGACCTGTGGAAAGTTCCACTCCTCTTCAATGGCTGTGCGAAGTTGCTGGATATTGGCATGAACTGGAACACGCTGTCGTACACGTCAATCCAGAGCATCCCAAACATGCTCAGTGGGTGACATGTCTGGTGAGTATGTAGGCCATGGAAAAATCTGGACATTTTCAGCTTCCAGGAATTGTGTACAGATCCTTGCGACATGGGGCCGTGCATTATCTGCTGAAACATGAGAGGAATGTCACGATAATGGGCCTCAGGATCTCGTCACGGTATCTCTGTGCATTCAAATTGCCATCGATAAAATGCAATTGTGTTCGTTGCCCGTAGCTTATACCTGCCCATACCTTAACCCCACTGCTACCATGGGGCACTCTGTTCACAATGTTGACATCAGCAAACCGCTCGCCCACACGACGCCATACACGTTTTCTGTCATCTGCCCGGTACAGCTGAAACAGGGATTCATCTGTGAAGAGCACACTTCTCCAGCGTGCCAGTGGCCATCAAAGGTGAGCATTTGCCCACTGAAGTTGGTTATGATGCTGAACTGCAGTCAGATCAAGAGCCTGCTGAGGATGACGAGCACAATGAGCTTCCCTGAGACGGTTTCTGACAGTTTGTGCAGAAATTCTTCGGTTGTGCAAACCCACAGTTTCATCAGCTGTCCGAATGGCTGTTCTCAGACGATCACGCAGGTGAAGAAGCTGGATGTGGAGGTCCTGGACTGGCGTGGTTGGATGTACTGCCAAATTCTGTAAAACGACTTTGGAGGCGGCTTATGGTAGAGAATGAACATTCAATTCTCTGGCAACAGCTCTGGTGGACATTCCTGCAGTCAGCATGCCAATTGCATGCTCCCTCAAAACTTGAGACATCTGTGGCATTGGGTTGTATGACAAAACTGCACATTTTAGAGTGGCCTTTTATTTTCCCCAGCATAAGGTGCACCTGTGTAATGATCATGCTGTTTAATCAGCTTCTTGATATGCCACACCTGTCAGGTGGATGGATTATCTTGGCAAAGGAGAAATGCTCACTAACAGGGAGGTAAACAAATTTGTGCGTAAAATTTGAGAGAAATAAGCTTTTTGTATGTATGGAAATTTCTGGGATCTTTTATTTCAGCTCATGAAACATGGGACCAACACTTTACATGTTGCGTTTATATTTTTGTTCAGTGTACATTAACAACTCAGACTTAAGCTAATATCGATGAAAACCAATACTGTAAATGTGCCTCTATTACAGTTGCCCAGGGATGGGGGGTTCTGTTTGTAATTTTATTTAAACATAGAATCTCAGAAATCATATCCTGCGAAGGAGTAAATTACAAAAAAAAAAAAAAAAAAAAAAAAACATTGCAGTGAAGCTTTAAGAGAGTAGCTCATACCCAAATGACAATTAAAAGTGGTAACCCTAGCCTCCATATTGACAGATTATACAATTCAAACTAATGAATGATAAGAAATACATTGTAACATTATTTAATCAAATTAATAATAAGGAACCTTACTGGTCTGGGTTTCTTTGCGCTCTTGGTTGTTTGAACGTCACAATGCTCTCTCCCTGTAGTCTACACACTGAACGCACAAGTTAGTTCCCGCCAGCATATAAAAAAGGTCCTGCCCAAGAATCTCTGGAGAGCCAGCTTGTTATGCTTCTGATTAGCTTAGTGTGCTTTATAGCTTTCAAAAACATTTTATCATCACCTGAATAGATGACTCCTCTGTACTACTGCGCACCACAAAAAGGTGAAAGGTCAAATTTCAGGTTAATGCATTTTAACAAGACCAATATCTATTTACATACTTGTCCCTAACCAGTTTTTTTTTTTTTTTTGTCTAGAAAAAGATGACTGTACATTGTATGATTTTGTTTTGTGAAGTTTAGCAAAGACATACCTCATTGTTTTTTGCAAACATGACTTTCCAAAGAAACTCTCTGCTGGGCAGGTTCTTGCTGCTACAGTGCTGTTTTTACTGTGACTGATTGTAGTTTTATACAGCCCTGACAGCTAGGCCTTCTGTGTTTTACCACGAGAGCTGCTGAAAAACCCAAAGAGTCTGCTTCATCTCGGAAGTGCAGCTCATTTTCCGATTTGAGTTTTTAATTGTGTTTGGTGGCTGCTCTGTCAGCATAAGCATTGTCTCTGAAGTTGAAGGGACCACACAGATAGCATCTGCTTAGGGAAGGCAGATCTGGTTCTGTGGTCTGTTCAGGATGGATTATTATTCTTTGAAGGCATTTATATAGGACAGATCCACTAAGAAGCAACATTTTGATTTCCAGGATTTGCTTTTAGCCATTGACGTTGGACAGTGGTATCACGGGAATTGTTTTGCTCACACCAGGTACTACCACCTGATTTAAATTAGGCCTCAAAACAGAACTGGGGCGGCCATGATAAGGTCATACTTTAACTGTTAGACAGTACAGTGGTAATGTTTTTCTCCCGCCAATTTCGCTGAGGACTGAAATACTTTCTCAGGGCATTTTTTCATGGACAGCATTTTTATCACCTGTATTGGATTACCTCTGCTCAGCTTTCAAGGTCTGCCAAGGCATTTTTTATGTTTTTGTAATAAGCATTAAAAAATGCAGCACATAAGGTAGCACAGCTGTGTCCCTCAACACAATGCTGAGGCTGTGGGTGAACATTTTAGCCTCATAAGCCAATTCTTAATTCCAATTCTGTTTCCATAGTTATATTTCCATAGTTAACCTGGTTTCCAGGAACGCACCATTATTATTATTATTATTATTATTATTATTATTATTATTATTATTATTATTATTATTATTATTATCGTCATCGGGAGGCACGGTGGTGTGGTGGTCAGCGTTGCTGCCTCACAGCGCCAGGGTCCTGGGTTTGATTCTGGCCTAGGGGTCTGTCTGTGTGGAGTTTGCATGTTCTTCTCGTGTTTCCGTAGGTTTTCTCCAGGTACTCAAGTTTCCTCCCACAGTCCCAAGACATGCTGTTCAGGTTGATTGGTCATTCTAAATTGCCCTGTGTGTGCAGTGCCCTGCGATGGACTGGCATCCCGTCCAGGGTGTAGTCTTTCCTTGCACCCTGTGTCTGCGTGATTAGGCTCTGGCTCACCGCAACCCTGTAAAGGATTGAGAGGTTAACGATAATGGATGAATTATTGTTATAAATGCTGCACCTAAGGTTGAATACTGCAGGCATTTCAAAGTATTAATGTATATTTTTTTAGAAAATTAATATGGTCAGACACTCCTAGACCATGTTTTCTTTTCATACATATTAATTCTGTGGGATAGGATTAGAATATGTGACCAAACATTATCATTATGGTAATAGTTTAGTGTTCTACGACAAATGTTGGGGTATGTCACTAGCTGCACATTCCATAGCAAACTTCCTTTTTTAAATAGCCCAGTGACCTAAATATAACAAGCAGGTGGATTATTGTATGCTGCCATCTCTTCTGATGTTCCAACCCACTGATGTCATCATGGAATTCACACACCTAACTGAGATTCTTCAGCGACGATAAAGCCCACAGTCTGGGCGGTTTCCTGTCTGGATTCCGCTGATATAATACAAAATGAGACGGACAACAAACACAGAACAATCCACCTGTTCATATTGTTTGTTCAGGTTACCTCTCACAGTGGAACTGTACCGGAAGAATCTGGGATAAACCCACAAATCTTTAGTCATTTTTAGGATCTTAGGATCTTAACAGCTTAAAAAAGCATGTTGGATAAGCTTCAAAGAGGATCATCATCATTCTGTTTTTAGCTCACTGAGTAATGACAGCACTCTATCAAGTTTGTGCATTAGATTTTCTTCAGTTAATCATTCCGATATCTTTTCTCTATTCTTCTTTTGTTTGTGTTTGCTTGTTTTGAGTTTTTTCACAACGTTAGTGCTTTTTAACTTGGACATTTCTCACAAAATTCAATAGAACATATTTAACACAACTACCCCACAACAACACTCAGGGTGAGTTGAGTTAGCATATTTGTTTTTCTTAAACGCTAAGCTAATTGAACTAATACTCACTGGCCTTTATTTATAATTGTTGTGTCAGCACCATAATTTTGATTTAATCCTAAACCCGAGTTTTGGGTCTCATTTCTGCATAGACCACCGATTGTGCCAAATTGTTTGATGGCTCTCTGATGTCCACAATCGGATTAGTTTTACTTGTAACCTAACCTACATTCCAATTTAAACCCCCAGAGGAGAGGGATTAACCCAGTGTACCACCTATACCCCCTTTTCTGTATCTGTTATGACATTTTAAACTCATAACACACTGAATAGGGATGACAAGTTAACCCTCCAAGTTTGGTGGGCTCAGCGTTTGGTAGAACATTTCCATCAAAAAAATGATTTGAAAGTAATTTGAAATCCGGGCCTGTAAACTGTGCTAAATTGTTCTAAATTGCTGAATATTTAAGTGGTACAGACTGGCGTTCAGATGACTCAACCACCACACATTTCAATAACAGTTTGAAAAAGTAAATCTGAAGCTGAGAGCATCAAACCCATAAACCCAAAACTGGGCTAGGTGTCCCTCCAGAGTTCAAGACTGTTTAAGTTACTGCTGGCAGGTGAATGAGAATTCTGATGTACAAGATTGCATGTCAGAAAATAAAAGACTAGAGTATTATTAAATTCAATGCTGTGGCTGGTGCCAGTTCCAATTTAGGGAGTTTCAACCTCTGTGCCAACTAGACACTTTAATCAATGTAATTCAAGAAGGAATTACTGGTACCATTATAAACCCATGCAAGTTAGAAATATCATAGGAAAATCATCTACATTGTTTATACATTCTCTCTGTATTACTTACTAGAAACGTTCAAATAATGGACCTGACTTCAAAATGAGCTCTACTGGAGTCTTATGTGAGCCTGCTGTCAGAAAGTAACTGGTGAAGCCAGGCTGTAATGCATGCACAATGAGCAGCACGTTTTGTTTATTTAGATGTAATTGTAAGACAGGTGGGTTAGAGTGTGTTTTTTTTAACTTAATCTCCTCTCCAGCAATCCAGAACTGTGCAAACTAGACCTGGCTGACCCCCAGCTTCTACTTAAATCAAGGTGCAGGAATTACCCATATTGTCCCTTCTGTTTCTGACGTCTGTTCTAAACCTGTCAAAATATTTCCCTGCATGTGCGAGACGACAGCTACAAGACCTCTACAGTAATTTCCAGAAATCGAATTTAATTGCTTAAGTCTTAAATTATCTGTAATTGTCCCGTCCTGGGTTATTCGGGGTTGCTCGTAATCACTGTATGAAGAGAAAGACCCTACTCTTTTCCAGGTGTTTAATAACAGCAGCATGCTGACTGCCGACACTGCTCTAATTGCCAAAGGTTACCATAAGCTAGTATTAGAGCGTCACTGGGTTTATTTTAGTAAATGACTGACACTGGTTAAATTGTAAGAACTGAAAGCAGACGAGTGGATGTGCTTCACTGATCTTGCACCAATCCATGTGGACATGGCCTTCCATTTTTCTGCAGCCTCCTGACACTTTTTTTGGAGGACCAGCCTTGCAGCCGAAACCTTTAAGCCAAATAGCATTACAGGCGATATAATTCCAAGCCATGCCAACAGTCCTTGAAAGTTTCATAAATCTTTAAACTGTTTAGTTCCCTATATACACAAATGTGCCCCTTTGATAAAGTGATGAATATAAGCAGCGCTACAAGGGTTTATTATTTTGTTATAAATGTTTATGAAGAGGAAAACTTTGAGCTTATAACATATGGCAGATATGCATTTAAAAATGTTCATCCATAACTATAAAACAGTATATGATACAGAAAACTGTTGTCCAAGGCACTCATATGGCATGTGGGAGATCCCATATGATACAACCAAACAGTGCAGTAAACAGCAAATTGTTTTCAAACTGCCAATGTTATCACATGAAAAGCACAGTGCAACCTGAAGCCCAGTAGTCGTGGTGATAGGGCTATGAGTTTGGGGTTATGTTGCAACTGGGCTCCTCACAGACGAGAAACAGGCCTGCTCTTTGTGTTTTCCCAATGAAGTGAGGAAGAAAAGCAATCACAAGTCAGAAAACATATACCACGACAAATCAGCATCAGACTGGAGAATTTATCACAAACGTATTAACTTTTTTCAGGGTCTTAAATTGAAACCAGTCTAGTCCTCGGGTTTCGGAGGTGCTGATCGTTCAAAGTGACAGAATTATATTTAATTTAAGTAAGATAGCTTGCAGGATTGGAGGCAAGGATTTAAACAGGGACATTGTGCCAGAGAAACAAAACTAAATTATATGACATGGCAGCTTTTGACTCTAAGGTTCTAATGTAACTATGGAAATATTTTCTTTATGGTAGGCCAAAAGCAAAATATGGAGGTTCTTGAAAAATTCTGTGCGGTAATGCTTGCTATTTTGCAAAACTGGGTCCATTTAATGAGCTTCAGTAGTATTATGATACATAAATGTATACACACACAGATAAACACCCATTACTCATACACACACAGACGCAAATATATATGGGGCTTCAAATAACTGTTTTTATACTTGTATATGAATTCCCTGAGATGCTGTAAGCTATTGTGAGCAATGGCTCACTATACAATAGTATGAGTCTGTGGCATCTGGGCAGAATTATAGTAGTGTACTTTAAACCTTAAGCCAACAAACTATACATATGCTTATGCAGAAATATAGCTGTTTACTGCATACAATCTCTGTTGTTACTGTTCTCTGAGGAATATTGCATCCACAGTCTGAATGTGATCAATAGTTAATTTTCTTCACTTTCATTCATTTTTTTCACAAGTGCATTCTTACCCAGATGCATCACGTACTGTATTACAAATAAGTTAAAAATTCTGTCTCTGGTCCTTTGAAAAATTGATGCTGAACTGTTGCTAAATGTGGGAAATTCAGTTTTCTTTATTTACAGCTGTGTGGAAGTGAAAGTGAGAAAAGCAGCAAAAACATAAAGCATTTCTGCTTTTAATTACGTTAACAAAGCAGTGACTAATTTAATATATATATATATATATATATATATATATATATATATATATATATATATATATATGAATGAGATATACGTACTTGATGAATAGACACTTATACATCCATTGAGATGTATATATACATTGTACAATGATATATACATATTTAAATATTAAATTAATTTAATTTTATGTATATATCTATTGTATAAAAAAAAAAATAGTTAATCATAGTCTGATACTTTACATGTATACATTAACTTAACAGTAAATTACCCCTTGGGGAAAACAGCACCAGGCTGTATACAGGCTCAGCAGTGTCAATACCATGAAGCAGACCCCAACTTTAATGTTGTTTGCATGTGTATTTAAATCACTTGTTAGTAACTTTGCTACAATGTGTATTGTGCAGCAGAGCATCAGAGTCCTTGCAACAGGAATCACCCCGAAAGTGAATCACTTCTATGAGTTAATCCGCCTCTCTGGTTTACAGAGTTCGGGTTAGCATGTCACCTGGCGTAGTCGGTTCACTGCAAGGCCGTCCACATTGCTGTATGAGTTACACAGCTAATTAGAAATGCAGTTCTGTCGTTAGCGTTCCAGGCTGATCATGTACACACCCCTGGAGTGCTTTTGTGCATCATGATGAAAGAGCAAATTGGAATGCGTTCTTTGTGTTTGAAAATGTGTTGTTTCTTTGTAACAAAATCTAAAAAAAATATGTAGTTTTCCACAATAGAATGTGCATATGTGCATAATGTATGAATAAGTAGGCAACACGAATTGGGAAATCCATCAAGATTTGAGTTTATTATTATTATTATTATTATTATTATTATTATTATTATTATTATTATTATATTATTATTATTATATTATTATTATTATAAACTTGCTGCATGAGTCAGCTACATAACAGAAAAAGTAATGCTTACATAAATCTATCAAAGGGGGCACCTTCACTTGAGTTCATATTTAGGCAATAAATTAATTTTACATATCTAACATATTCTTTTCCCATATGTTTCAGTGATTGTGTTTTAAATAACATTGAGTTAATGAAGACTCCAGGCTCATCTCAACTCTGGCAGCAATGAGAAAGCACGAGTAACCTAGACAGATCCCTTGATTTATATGATCTAATTAGGCTGGCAAATCTTATTGATCTGGTTCTCCCTGCAATGCTTCATGCACTCCTCTTTGTTGTGACCATATTGGGAGCTGCTTTAAATCACTGTGCTGACATTTGCTTAATGTCTAATTAGCCATGGGTGGGCATGTGCTTTGATTATAGGAAGTCCCCGAGGCTATGGACTGCAGAGTTTTGACAAAGCATTCTAGACTTATCAATCATTACCTGACAGATAGTTTGGTCCTGGTTTTGTTACATCATGTATTACAGATATTTGTCTTTAACCCCCCCCCAAAAAAAAAAATAAACTTAAAATCGTTGATGTAGCCTTAAATCGAAGACTGTCTCATTGAGGTTTTTTTTAGCCCTTTAAAACAATTCATCCCCACTCTAATAGAATTTCATTGGAATAGAATCTGAACACCTTCTGTTTTGTTGTTATTTTTTCTAATTCATATTTTAAGTATACATATAACTTTGTTTAAATGGCTACAGGTCTTTAACTAATCTGGTACACTGTGGTAGAAAATCAATTGTAATTCAGTTTCATCTTCTTACAGCGCAATCAAGTTTTAACACTGAATACTAGGTTATATTTTCTAACACCACATTTTTACGAATCACATGTTTTCCAAATTCGAGAGATCAGCTATATAGGTATATATATATATATTATATATATATATATATATATAGAGAGGAGAGAGAGAGGAGAGAGAGAGGTTTTAGGAGAGGAGAGAGGGCTCTTTCTCAGAAAAGGTGATAATTTTCCTTTTTACAGGGAAAATAGAGAGAGAGAGAGAGAGAGAGACAGAGACACACACACACACACACACCTTTCTAGAGAGCAGACAAACAGGAGTGTTTTTGCTGTTGTATATTTCTGTACTCAGACAGTCACATTCTTGGTATTTTTAATAGCATGGTCTTACATTGCCATTTCTTTTGACACAGCATTTGTACCTTGGATTAAAACGATCAAACGATCTTCAGCCACTTCATTTTTTAAACTGAAAAACCCAAAAGGATACTAAAGCAATGCTTTTTAAAAATTGCTGTTCCTTTACACAAAATACCAATAATTCATAAATAAAAATATAAATGATTTTGTGTGATATTGTTTTATGTGGTAATAATAATAATAATAATAATAATAATAATAATAATAATAATAATAATAAAATCAAACATGTAATATTTGATTTTAGGTAAAAAAAAAAATGTATATAATTTTGGGATAAAAACCTGGTAAAACCTTGCTGGCCAGGCTCTTCAGTGATAATTCCTTTGTTACAGAAATTCTACATTTATTGGGTCTCGCCTGAAGTCTGTTTAACTTGAGCTCACTTTAGCTTTTGTTATGCCTTAAGGCTTCAGGATATTGGAGTGAAAATGAATTACTTCTCTTCTATTTTATTAAATTTGGAGGTTTTCTTTTTCTCCTTTTAGTTAAACCAACTTAAACACAGGCCAGATGGCGGAAGGTTTACTTTTGTTTAAACCTCTGCATTCCAGGTGCTGTTTTTTTCCTTCTTTTTTTCTTTTTTTTTATTAAGCAGGCCCTGTGATTCCTTCACCCACAGACACTTCAGCTCAGTGACCACACCAAAATAATACAGCGCTGACTGGATGAGCAGGAGGGAGTAGGGAGGCTTGCACTGTCTGATAGGCTTGATAAAGTTTTAATCTCAAACATTTATTTCTATTTTCTAAATGGATTTGCTTCACAGGCCTTGTGAATTTCTATGCTCATGAGGGACAGTATTTTATTGAGGTAAAGTGCAGGTGATGTGTTGTGAACTGACCTAAAATTAATAATTTAGCCCTGGATCCCAACTGCTACCAATTGCACCATAGTATTGTCACACAATATAATGCACTACTGTCCGCTTAAGTTTAAGTTGACATCACCATACAGTACTTTTTAAATATATAGCCTACATTTTAACTGGAGTTGCCTCTATGACACTCCTGTCTTTGACTTTATTGTCAAAGTACTGTTCTTTGTCACGTGCCAAGCATTTCCTTAGTTCTACTAACGGAAGACCAGTGATGCATCAGCTCATTCCAGTTTAATATGTGACTACATTATTTCTTCCCAAAAAGCAAGAAAGAAAGATAACAAATATTATACTAACTATACTATGGAAACAGAGTATGGATAGAGATAAGTGTATACCGATAACGAATGGTTTCAAGGACATACAGTACAAACTGCATTTACCAGTGCAAGCTCTCTCTAGTTAGGACTAACTGTGTCCTGATGTTCTGTCAACTGTTTTCATCACCTGTGCTCTTAGAAGTGACATGAGGCTGTGTATCGACAGAGTGATGCTATTGTTATGGATCTTATTAGTTTTTTAGGTTAAAGGTTACAAAACAATCAAGATACAATTGTGTTCTGTGGCATACCTCACCTCTCATTATAGTTAATAACAGGTTTGGGTCTATTTCCACTACCTTGCTATTATAGGATATTTTGGGAAAATGCACTTCTAATGCAAATTTATTTTACCTCTTTTTGTTTGTTTTGAAGTTTAGTATAATATTTCATACTTTTAAGAGTCAGTAATTGAAATTTGAATTGAACCTACATCAAGGATGGTTGGAGGTTAACAGGTTAAATACAATGTTAGGGTTAGACTGTAATATGCATAAGTGCAGAATGTATCACAGATCGATGGATTGTATATATTACAGGAAAACAATAGGAAGCCATGTGTTAGGTCATTTATAATGGTATTTGATGTACTGGCACTTGACGGTACCAGAAAGTCTATAAAAATCATATTGTGTGTAGTTTGGGTTTAGATTCCCTGCATACAAAGCGTGTTTCCTCCTTCAATAACCTCTTGGCTGCAGGTCCCTGCTTCTTCCATCCCTTGAATAGAAAGTAGCCAGCACTTTAGTTCTTCAATACATGGAACTCCTCAAAGGGAAACTGAGTACAGAGCAGTAACAATGGAAGGGTGTTGGGGGAATAGGATGAAATGGCCATTTAACAGGTGTGCCAACGTGGCTTCTCACTGTTCCCACACATATCATTCAGCCCTAGCCAACGCCTGGGGGATTACCGCTGAATTGTCATTAAAGATCGGGTATCGATCAATTAAAAGGCGAAGAGAACAAGGGGGTCCATGATTCTGCCATGCAGGCAATTCCCCCCTCTTCCACAAAAACACACATTTGCAACTTTATCTGTGCTGTTACTTTTAATTATTGTGTTCAGGCAGGACTGGAGATGCTATCTGGTGCGACTGTGAGAAATCGGGACGATATTTAACTCTGCCTTTTGTTAGAGGTAATCGGGGATGTCAGGTATAAAATCACTCTGCTGTTCAACTGAGTCCAAGTAGACTTCTCTTCAAGAGTAGCTTGTGTATTGAAGGGTGCTATGTGCCGTAGTTTGTGACTCTAGCATAGGTCACTATTGAAATGGGTGACATCTCAGCTCAGCCCTTATTGGACAGTAGTGTGACTCCATGCCACAAAATGCCCCCCCTCCCATTGGGCACAGTCTTTGCTCATAAAGCTCAATATCAAATAATAGAGAGGGTAGTTGTTCAGGGCAGGATTATTGAAGAGTATTAGGGAAGCTCACATAGCTATTGTTTCCCATCTTTAATGAGCACCATAGGAAATAAAGAAAAAGATTTGCTTGAGTAGTTCAGAAGCCTTGCTGCAGAAAGATGGCTGATGTTGCTAAGCGACAGCTCAATGTTAGCTGCAAGTTTATCTGCGTAGGTCAAAGTGGACGGGAGACAACTGAAATTGAGAACTCCAACGGGACGCTTCAATAATACCCCACAGTAGAGAGTCGGGGGTACTAATGTTAAAGAATGAAAGATAGACTTACTTAATCAACAGACACAAAGCCTGGTGCTGAGTACCAAGCAGTTACAATTAGACAGGTTGAAGGTTAAGGCTCATCAGTGCACATGAGTAATGTAATATTTGTTAAAACAAATAGACTGTACAGTAGTAATAGCTCATGTTAAAATAAGGTTATATTAAACATGCTGTATAACAGCTTCATTCTGTAACAAGCAACATTTTCACTTTTAGATTTGGACCAGAAATCAAAGACTCTAATTAAAAAAAACATGACTAACCAATACGGTCATTTGAAATCACAGAGGTTAGTTGCGTGAATTTCTAACATCCCTCAAAATGTTTCTCAGTCTAAAAGGCTTGTTGAATTGAATTTATCTAACATGATGTAATGGTGTGTGTACCATAGTCACAAGACAGAATAAAGTAGCTAATCTTTTGTTCTGGTTTATCAGTCACAGGCTACTCAGTTGCCCTGAAATGTATCAAATATTCAATGCAAGAAAAAGGGTATTCTTGGTGTGGAAAGAGTTAATGTTAGAGGAATGCAGAAACATATTTTAATGACATTTCCTGGCTCCACTAAGCTGAAAGACTGCTGTCCGCTTTCAGTCTGTGTTGTAAACATTCACCTGGAGCTGGAAAACATGCTGACAGTCCCAGTCTTTTTAAGTTAGTTTGGATTTTCAAAGGTTATCTGGGAAAGATAAATCTAGGTAATCGTTAATCTATCCTGAAACAAACTAAACAAATACATACAAATTAATTTAAAAAAGAATCCTAACATTGCTGTTTTGGAAGGTAATTGGTTGTTTGTAGATTTGTATTAAAAATACTTTTTAAAATGTATTTATTTTAATTTTAGTTTTTTACAGATTACAGTAACCTATCGAATTTACAAATCAGTTATTTTATTGCAGGGTATTAGGAAATCCATTACATTAGCTGCAAGCTTTGATATATAAGAAAAGAGAACCTGTGATCACCTTTCCAGTCAAATGATTAAAGAACTGTAGCCTTTAGAAATATATTGGGGACACATTTGACCCTTTCCTCATTGTTGGCAGTTTTTGAAGTGACTGAGAAGGAACCCGTAATTAATCTTGACAAGACAGCTTACAAATGAACCTGTAATTAAATCAAATGGTTCTACAAAGCAGGGAACAAAGAGACCCTGAAACAGTTAAGTAACATCACAGGTACATCAGAAGGGGCTTTGCATCTGTCAGCAAGGGAGAGCTTGTTTTCCACTGCTGCAGGTTCTATATTTCAAAGAGTTAAACATTGTTAAAGGCAGCTGCTACAGTGCTCGTGTGAAAACAACAGAACTACCCAAGGCAAGACTCACAATAATCCAAACCCTAAACACAGCCTCTGCAGCAGAGCTCAGCTGTGACAGGGTATTTAACGTTCATTAATATCATGTATGAACCTGCATATACTTTCTCTTTGTCTGTCCTTTAAAAACCACAATTATTATATTGATGGCCTTTGATAAAGGGTCGAGCCAAAATTTTGGAGTACTTCTTCTTAATCGTTTAACCTATATATTGATGGCCATTCTGTCAGTGAAGAAACTGATCTTTAAATCTGATCTTTTATATATATATATATATAAGATATATATATATATATATATATATATATATATATATATATAAAAACAGGGAGCGGTCGGGCAAGAATGGATAAATTTGTATTATAATTATAAAAATATTTTATGTAATAAATTTATGTTAAACAAAAGGGAAACCCTTATTGGGTATCAAAAACAGTCAATTAAGTTAATTTAAATTTTCTAAGTGGGTCACCCGAATGGAAAATGATTTTTTTTTTTGTTTTGTTTTGTTTTGTTTTATTTTTTATTTTGGTGGGGGCAGTTTTATGGCTACAAAAACAGAATTTGTGGTTTCAACGGTTAAGGTTTGATGCAAACGGCTGTGGAACTTTTTATGCAACCTGGCATCCTGGAGACTTATGAAAATATTTTGCTTTCCACCCTTCTGAGCCATTTAGCCTCTGCTAAAGGAAAAGCGTGTGCTTGAAAACCACACAGAGAAAAAAAATCCACAAGGTCAAATGTCCTGAATAGGCTGGGTGCCAGTTTTATTCAATAAGTAATATCCACATAGTAGCAGCCCATGTCTTAAGAGAAAGTGAGCACAAACACTGATGGTCCAGTAAGTGTAGTGAGGTCTTTCACTGAGACAATCTGAGATCTCCCAAGAAGATTAGGTTCCTGCTGTAGGTTTTTTTAAAATCTTTTAATAGGAATTTGGAAATGATAAAAAAAGAAAACATAATACGTGGCCTCAGGTTATTGTGTAAACAAAGTCTATCCAGATGCCTGTAGAGGCAGCATTGTCAAGTCTCGTCAGCTTTTGTAAGATGAGCAGGCATTAGTTTAATCTTTGTTGGATTTTTTGGAAACTAAGAAATTGTAAAACTTTCAAATAAACTATTTATGGTGCATTGCTACCTATGAATTGCAAAGTTCATAAGTCGCAAATAGGAAATATAGTTTTTTACTGATGCAGTAAGACAATGGGAACGATCTATCAAAGTCTACTTAAAAGTTTTTGGAGCGCATAATAAAACTTTTTAATGTTTCAAAAGTTTTTATTTTTTATATACCCTTTTAAAACAATTGTCCTGCCACAACTTTGAAAAAAAACATTATGCATTATAAAATATGTACATAGATAGGAAACTTTTCATGGTACAAATGTGTACAGAGTGACTGAAGGGAATGTACAGTATATAACAGTCACTCTTTTTTTTTTATCTTTAACTATAAAAAATAAAGCAAGTTGGGTATAAACTTTGCAATGATTTGCTTTGGGCTGTTGATTTGCTATTGTAAAAGAGTTGTGGGGGTGTTTTGGATGTCATTGAATATTGGACAGAAATGAAAAAAAAGTTATTTTTTGCAATAAAACACTACATTTTACTTTGTAAATATAAACAAACTGTACACCATTTAAAAGCCCTGGTTCTTGGCTTTCTAATGAGCAGTTTAGTTTTATTCTATTCTTGGGTTTAACTACTTTTTTTGTATGATTTGTGCGAGGAGTGAAAATGACTACCCGAATGTTGGGGTCAAACTTTCATCTGTAAAGCCTAGCCTGAAGCTTGCAGGCAGATCTGCTCCATATTGTCAGAATCTGCACAAATCGTTGATTTGGGGACATATTGTTTCTAATCTGTAGCCCTTTCCATGGCCAAGAAAATGACCTGTCCATTGTTATTCATGAGCTTATGTTTAAACAGTTCAATGCCTACACCACATACTTACTAGAAGTAATCAGCTCAACCTCTTTTGTTTGGTGTTGTTGGCATTATTTTATAAAGGATACTAACAAACATCATTTTTGTGAGTTCCAATGTAAAACAAAAGTCTATTTACGTTAATGTAACCTACATAAATCTATTTTGTAGATCCTATTCTGTCAATTATTCTTTTATGTTTACTGTGAACTAAAATATCATCTAAGTTAGCTTCTCCTTTGAATGCTACAACTGGGGCCTTAAAGAATACTATTTTCAATTTTTCTGAATTATGTAGAATCCGCAAGTGTTTCCAAACTATCTTAGAAATATTGGGCAAACGTTTAGAGCAAGTCATTACCAATGGGACTCTTTTGACCTTTTTTTATCTGTTTTTATAATTTAGTAAATCATCCCTTTTTAGTTTATCCATTTTTCTTAACTCTGTCTCTATAATTCTTTCTTTGTGTCCTATTTTAAAAAAAAAGTATTAAATACATGTCTTTGTTTTACACAGTCACTTTCTTTAGAGCATATGCTTATTCCTAGATATTTTGGGTTTGCCCTTTTAGTGTGTGTATTTGCATTTTTTCTTTCTATAATAGAAATGTATCTATATATATATATATATATAGTATATAGTATATTTTCTTATAAACGTGGTTTACATTTATATTACAGAAAGAAAGAAAAAATATGAAGCAGAAATTCTAATGTAATTACCAATACTTTTAATATACTTTCCTTTCCAAAGACGTCACAGGTTGCACAATATGTGCTGTTGAATTCCTGACACTTTTAAACTGTCACACATTCAATTCTTCCCAGTTCTAGTTGCTTGCCAACAGTTATCTCTGAGAACAGTATTTATTTATTTATTTTACTTTCCTTGCAATTCTTTCTATATTTCCTTAATTACCATGACATCAGCTCTGCACACCAACAGGTACTCTGCTTCATTACACACAGCAAAAACAGGAGCTGACCACATGCATAGAGTGAGAGGGGGCTGGAGTCGTTCTCTCACAACCCAGCTGCCACATGAACAGGATGTCCTCACTCTTTGTATGCTTTAGGACTCCAGTGTACCATGCAGCCAATCAGATTGGGTGACAGTGAGCACAACAACAGAGCAAAAATAAATTACCAAACAAAAAATGGGACATGACAATAAGTTTTTATAAATGGGGCGGACCCTCATCAATTAGAAATATATACCTCTAACTTGGCTGAAGAATAGTAAGAACAAGATTGGTTCACTACACCGTGTAACAATTTTTTTTTTTTTTTTTTTTTGGTTCCTGGGTAGTAAGTGTTATTTCCTAATTGCTTATGCCTCAAAAGTATAGAAAATGGCTATTATTCCCCACAAACTTTGCTTTTGTGACCAGGACAGTGATATTTTGAAATTTACCTATTTTCTCGAACATTCCAGATAGATTCAGTGCTGAGTAAACTTGGAGTAACTTCTAGAACTTTCCAGTAATATAAATAGTGGTATAAATACAGGGGCCTTAAGCCCACCAGTTCAGTTTAGTTCCAGCTGCCTAAGTGGATACATATCTGCATTTTTCTGAGATGGCATCAAGAGGCTGCAATGGTGGTGTTCCTGATGGGTCTCCAAGGCGGTTTTACCAAGTTTCCCTGCTATCGTTGCCTTTGGGACAACAGGGACACCAAGGCGCACTACCACAGGCGGGACTGGCCACAGCGGACCGATTTCTCTGTGGGGAGGAACAACGTCAAGTGGGAGCCACTGGTGGACCCCTGGAAGGTTCTGATGCCACCACTGCACATCAAACTGGGCCTTATGAAACAATTTGTCAGAGCTCTAGATAAGGAGTCGGCAGCCTTCAAGTACCTTCAAGACTTCTCCCCAAGCTGTCTGAGGCAAAGGTCAAAGCCAGTGTCTTCGTCGGACAAGAAGCTCCCCCAAGAAGCTCACTAGTAAGGAGAAAGCGGCCTGGAACAGCTTTGTTGCAGTGGTTCGGGGCTTCCTGGGCAATCACAAGGCCGAAAACTATGTGGAGCTGGTTGAGACTCTGGTGAAGAACTATGGCACAATGGGCTGTAGGATGTCCCTCAAAGTCCATATCCTTGATGCTCATCTTGATAAATTCAAGGAGAACATGGGAGCGTACTCGGAGGAGCAAGGCGAATGCTTCCACCAGGATATACTGGACTTTGAACGCCACTACCAAGGACAGTATAACGAGAACATGATGGGAGACTACATTTGGGGGCTGATTCATGAAAGTGATTTACAGTATAATCGTAAATCCTGAAAAACTACTCACTTCTAAATCTTTTGTAGTCATTTTTGTATTACTTTAGTATAAATACATGTTAATTTGGATTCATATGTTGTTTTTTTCTGACTTTATGTGGACGAAAAGACCATTTTCTCATTGGAAATAGGTAAATTTCAAAATATCACTGTCCTGATCACAAAAGCAAAGTTTGTGGGGAATAATAGCCATTTTCTATACTTTTGAGCAATTAGGAAATAACACTTACTACCCAGGAACAAAAATTGTGTTACATAGTGTCAGAATTACTCTATGGTACTTTCAATCTGTGCTTTATTGCCAAACAAGACTACTGGGGCACATTTCTTACGTACATGTAAAGCTCCATCCTGAACATGGATGACGGACTCATAAACACAACAGCTTGTTCCGCGCACTTACTCATTCTTTCTCTGCTGATCTGCTCAAGTGTCATCCAGCAGGTACTCTGCCTCATTAGCTCATTCACACGTTGCAGGGGAATTCCTGGCACTGCGTGTTGTTTTTACAGCAGATTCCTCATCACTATCCCGTCGTAAATGCTCCACCAGCAGTAGCACCCTGTCTCTGATTACAGTGTCAGCTGAGACTCAACTGTGTGAGGCTCGTCCAGGGGCGCCCACACTGCCAAACAGATGGAGAGACTGTGATCAGAGTTATCAAAATGTATTCAATTCCTGTACGGAAACGTTCCCTTCATTGGGTATGCAGAAAGTTGGGATTAGGATTTGCGCTGACTCCCTGACTGTATTGTGTGCTACACTACAATACCACAGAAACACCAGTTCACTTGGCTTCTGCTGAGAACTGATCCACTTTATCCTGTTTGTCATCTATTTGTCAATAAATGGATTACCAATCAAAGAAAGTATGTTTGTCCTTTGAGAACTTTCTATGATATTTTGTGGGACTCTTGCACCTATAGTATTGGGATCTGTTCATTCCAGTAGAAGCACAGTAGTTTTATTCTGTCCAAAAATCTAATTTAAAGGCAATAAACTTTAAAAGGCACTGACTTTCCAGAAATTTCTTTCAAGTGTTTTTTTTTTTTTTTTAATCCTTTGTTATTAAGGCTTTTATAACAAAATAAAATGTACAGACAGATCTGTTGTCTTGATTATACGATTTAATAAATATATCTGAAAATGTACTGAAGCTTATTTGTTTTTTCATGAAAAGTGTGTAATGATGGGTTGAAGCACCACAAATGTGCTCTGCATCCCTGATGCAAGGTTTCACCACAGCTTCTTTCAGCATGGCCAGAGCACTGGTTACTGTTCACCTGCACCTGTCATTTCACGGTAGTTAGAGATGGAAAGAGCCCAGTAATTACACAGAGACATATCAACACCGGGCCATGGAGAAGCGCTTTTGTCTTTTTCTCCTCTTGGATGATCACAGGTGATGGCCGCTCAGATCCCATGGTTGAAGGGGTTTGGGGGTTGGGGGTTGTTGTTTGCAATCAGTTTCTATTAGCTCTGGGAAACGACCTCTAAAGGTATAGTCTGCGTAATTACAGTAGGTAACGGGTAACATGAGTTTAGCATCCTGCTCCACTTCCTACAAATCGACAGCCTAAAGCACAGATCTCAGGAGCCTGGACTGCTAAAGTTAAAATTACTGAACATTGTAATCAATCTGCTTCTGATAGTCACTATATTCTTTAAAATATTAGGTGCAATTATTTTTGTAGATTGTGCTTTACGTACAACCTAATAGATAGAAGTACACATGTTTGTTGTTTTTCTCAAAGAAATGTTTTTTTCTTAAGGGAATATAAATAGGCATCATGTGCCTATTAACAGTGCAGATAATAATAATAATAATAATAATAAATAATAAATAATAATAATAATAATAATAATAATTCCAAATCACATGTAAAATGTAAATTAGTGCACACCCCATGCCCTTCTTCCTTATCATTGTATAAAACAGCACATACATTCCATTTTTGTATTTTTCTATGGTTTAATTTCGGATTTACGAAGTCTTACTAATTATTATAAGTACGACTAACAATTACTAATGACTTGAAGAAATGATTCTTTAATAATAATAAAAATAATAATTAATACATAATAATAATAATTATATAATAATATAATAATTATTATAACGCTTCGTATTGACTCGGTCGACTATAATTGTCCGTCGTTTTTTTTTAGCAACGTTAGATCTTAGTAATGTCTGGTTACTTTATGGACCAAGTCTGTTTTGTTTTTTTTTTTTTTTTTTTTTTTTTTTTTTGCCATCTTTATAAATCCCATTTTTAACAAGGTCTAAAAGCAGCTCGGCAGCATGTGTTTCTCTGCACTTTACTCCAGCAGATGTTGCCATCCCTGGAGACACAAGAGGAACTCATCAATTCATGGACGTGCCTGGAGGCAGAGTGCAGGTCCCAGGCAGTCTCCTCTGAACAGTCATGGGGAGGTTTAGAGCAGCCTCTAGCAGTGTCTTGCAGTAATTAACCCTGTTAGAAATTCCAGCAGTGATGGTACTGGGGTAGAGCTAATCAGAACTGATAGTCATGCTGGTTTTGAAGATTTGCTCAGGAGCTGGTTTGTGGTCTAAAGTAGTTTAATTGCTCGCTCTGTCCTAAATGAGTATATAAAGACTTTATTAACCCTTAACTACTGGGGTACAAGGCATGAATACCAGCAGTTAAAAGGCAGTTTTGTAATTTGTAGGCTTTGTTTAAAAGTACTTTAGGTGGTAGCGACTGTTTTGTCTAATGATGTTGATCGATAATATCCATCTGAAAGATTTTGACCAAACAATCAATATTCTTGTGAATAATATGAGTATACAGTACTGCACAGAAATGTGAAAGCAGAGTACTGAAAAAATAAATATAAATTGAACATGAGTATTTTGGACCCTTCCCTCTCCTATTGTACTAACATGTATTTGTCGTTTCTCTCTTAGCAACATTTATAGAATCCAGCCTTTTTCTATCTACTTATGCCACTCAGCTCCTGGTCCAAGCTGTTGTTCTTTCTAGATTGGATTATTGTAACTCTCTCTTCGCTGGTCTCCCTGCTTCAGCTATTCACCCTCTTCAACGTATTCAAAATTCTGCTGCTCGTCTGGTATTCTCCCAACCCCGCTCCTCGCACGCTACCCCTCTTCTTCGCACTCTCCACTGGCTAACTCTCTATTTGAATCCAATTTAAGACCCTTGCTCTTGCCTATCGCTCTATTCATCATACTTCCTATCTCCAATCCCTTGTGTCTCCTTATATTCCCTCAAGGTTATCCTCAAGACTGTTCAGTCTTTTACTGCTTTCGGCCATCTTCTCAAAACCCACTTATTCAACCTTTATTTGCAAATTCCTATTTATATGTATTTTTGTATTTTCCTTTATATTTATTTAGCATATATTGTATATATGTATTTGTTGTAACTAATATACTTTTGTATTTTGATTAATTTATGTAAGTCGCTTTGGATAGAAGTATCTGCTAAATAATAATACTAATAATAACAACTTGTTCCATTTAGGAAAGATACTAGGTTACTCAGCATTTCAATGTCCAGGTGTTCATATTGTTAGTCAGAGCTCTATTTTAAGCATGCTAATGAAATGTACCATAATCGATAACAAAGAGATGAACTGTGCCGCTATAACTATCATACTACCATACAGTTGGTATGTTTATTGTATACCTTTTTTTCTTGTTGTTGACAATATTTTATGTGCCTGTTTTTGATTATAGGAATTATTACAACTTGAAGAAATCTTAATTGGAGCCAGTTGGAGCCCACCTCAGCCAGAGAGCTCTTCAAGCATCCTTTGTGATTTAAAGGTTTAGATTTTATTAGAGTAGAGGGAAAACCCTTTAGCTGTCTGCGCCTTCTCACTGAATGCTCCAGTGCCTGTTACGCAATTAAGATGGCTCACATAAGCACATTAGAATGATTAGTTACTAATTGCGGTATTTAAAAGCCTGAAATCAGCATGGCGCACAGAAGGTGGCTCAGCCTCAGCTGTGAATTTACCTCCAAGGTAGGACTGAGTTCTGCTGGAATCTCATCAGCGTCTAGACATATCTTCAGGCTGTTGAAGAGCCACTTAAAAAGGAGACAAACTCCCGGGGACTGGAGGTTGGTCAAAGAAGAGGAGTCCGCAGGACGCACTTAATAACCTTCTCTACCACCAGGTTCCCAGCAAGGTGGTTCCAATTGATTTCGCTTCAGCAGTCATTGCCTCTCCTTTTTTTTTTTACTGGTCAGGGTTAAAATTACTAAGCATTGCCAAAGCAGCACTGACCTGAAGGTCGTAAAATAAGTGCCTACGGATTGTAAGGTCATAGGACTAATGTCCAGTTATGGTTGACTGACTCCACCCATATGTTCATTTGAAATAGAACTCTGGGGTAGGTAGGTTGGCTCTTGTTGTGAATATGCCAAGACCTGGTGAGAATACCTGTCTTAAATTAGGCTTCCCCCATTGCTTAAAATGCATTTTTTCAGACTTAGTTCATTCTAGCTGGGTCCTACTTGTATTTTGTCTGTGTTCCAATTGAAATATTTTGTTGCAACAGTACTGAATGTCCTTGACAGTTTTGAAAAAAATATATCCTGGAATCATGTGGAAGGCTTTCCTGATCATTTAAAATAAAATAGGGATCCTGCTTAGTGATAAAAAATGTCACCCTAGGTGCTAGAGCTGTCTATGCAATAACTCTCCTGCTTGTTCTCTCATCAGAATAATCACATTGCAACTCAGCATGTGATTCAGCCTTGAGCCGAAAACATTTAGGGAAGGAAAAAAAGACCTCAAAGGATTTTCCTTGGAATCACATTTGCATGCATTCCGAAACAGCATGCATTCAACGAAAAGTCTGTCTATAAATCAAATGGTAGTACATGTAAAGGGGATATATCGATGAGGTTCTGCGATTTAAAATACTTAAATCGCCCTCGCTATAACACACATGGCGCTGTCAGAAAAACAGTGCCCTCATGTCGGTCATTAATTCCTTGGCTAAATGGGCTGTGTCTCTCACTGGCAGACAAAGAGGTGAAGATGCATAGACTGCACCCCTGACCTCCCCAGCAATTGGACCAACAAAAAGGTGGTTGCCAGTACACAGTGTGCTGGGATGATCATTAATATGTGGTGTTTACTGAAATATCTACATGCCTATGAAAAATGTCTCCAGTAAACAAGTGAGGCTTCTGTATGTACTCTTTACACAAAATTATCCACCAAGAATGAAGTGTAAATGGTTTAAAGTAGTATATATATATGTTATTTGCTAGTCACCCCCAGCAATATACAATAATAAATAAGGTTTCATAAAGGGCATGCAGTTTAATAAACTGTTTAACGTTTTATGTGAAAGATGTAATTTCCTCTGGAGTGTAAACCGAGGCTACTAATGTTAATTAATAAATATGTATATGACTTTACAATGTAAATCTATTTCAGTAAATTTCCTGTAGCCAGATAATCTTGGATTGAGGTTAAGGGGTGTTGGTGGTTTAGTAGGGGTGACTGCTCTTTTGTGTTATGAGGCATTATTCTCCTGTGGAAGTTTTTAATACAGATATGCAAATGTCAGCATATCCCGATTACTCGTAATTGTACATTTACTGCTTTCTCCCACAAGATAACTCAAAAGTGGTGTTGTATATATATATATATATATATATATATATATATATATATATATATATATATATATATATATATATATATATATATATATGTGTGTGTGTGTGTGTGTGTGTGTGTGTGTGTGTGTGTGTGTGTGCTCTCTTAAGGACAACAGCCAAAAATGCAACACGTACTAAATATAATTACTGTACTAAAAAATAACCTTATAGGATCTGATCTTTGCCATGTAAATAAATATGCTTGGCTTAGATTATCTGTCCGTGGGTTGACCAACTAAAGACTTCAGTGTTTATCATTGGTGTCTTTGAATTGAAATGGCTGGCTTTGATCAGTAGCCAGGGTTTACTTAACCTAGATGTGGGACTAAAATGGGACAGAATGGGCAACTGCCAGGTGTTTGATAAATCCAACTGCCTTCATAAAGAAAGCTTCGCTGGGACCAAAGTTAGGCTTTTGGTCCTCTACATATTGATGAATAAGCCTATTGAAGACCAAGTGGCATAAGCGCATAAAAACCAACCATGCAGTTTAGCCCAGAGCTAGTAATGAAATGATGATTGGTACTTCAACCACAGAGCAGCAGTCTCTGGAAAACATCCTTTGTAAAACCCAGTTTTGCATCTAACTCTGGCTTATAAACTAATCTGTACTTCACCTATCTTGGTCTATCTAATACAATTAGATAGATTAATTATGTCTAGTCCTTCATCTTTATTTAAAGGAGAAGGGGAGGGACATTGATATCATGCATCTGTAAGCAGTTCATCCTAATTTCAAAGTGAATTTCAAACAGATGGATCAAACCAGATAGACTTTGACATGTGGTTGCAAGCAGCAATTTAGATAGGCTACCATAGCAATATGTATTTTACAAAGTATTTAGTAATTAGGCTACTTCATTCGATTGTCAAGTAGGTTTCCTGTAACCAAAGACACTTTTTCACACAATTAAACAATAAAGTACTATTCAAGAATGATCCATTATAAAACCAAGATGATACCTGATGAAAGCAGTTTATCACAGTAGTTTTTTTTGTTGTTATTTGGTTTATGTTAAAAGCTCTATAAGGATAGCAACACCATCATTAAAACTTCTAAAAAAGATATAAGCATGCTAGCGCCTGTACAAGCATATACAGTATGATCCTTTTACGCAGTGGTTGAGGTTCTTGCTTGGGGCCTATGAGCTAGGCAGGAGCTAGTTTGCCCCTAGATGACCTGATCCTCACTAAACAACATCTTTCATTAATATATTGACTTTTATATGAAGCATTCCAGGTGCTATACACAGCAGCTATAAATATAAACCCAGCATATTTGGCTAATGCTTGCAAGCCTTTACTCAGCTCTTTAGATATTGACTGGTTTGATGTCCTTGATGTCACCTGGTCGAAGGTTCCAGCAGTGGAAAACCAGGGATGATAATAGCAAATCCTATTTATCTCTTGCTGGGCGAGATGAAATACTGTACCTGGGGGCTCATCTACTCTCATTACCAGCCTTAGATCAGATACTTGCCAAAGGGGTTAGTAGTAAAAATCTTTTTAATGGTTAACATTCTCCAATCACCCCCCTACTGGGTGAAGTTAAACTTCTGTTGGCTGTAGTTCAGGCTATTGCTCCTTGCAGACTCAGGTATTCAACCCCACTGCACTATTGATCACTATACTGACCCTCAGGGCTGTAGTGGAGGGTCCTTGGCAGAACTGAGTAGGCCTCATTATCCAGGCTGTTAAAACAGTGTGATTTTTCTAGCAGTATTGCTTTACTCTAGTGGAGCACCATCTTGTATAATAAATACTCTACAACATTAAAATCTATAAATGCAAAGTTCAGGTTCATCTAGCTAGTATGATGAATACATGGAAATAAGGTGTATTTTATATTAAATAAGTATGATAATATATGTAGATGTGGCATATTGTAATTGGATTAATAGATTGCCAACAATGGGACTGTGTATGACTAGTTGATTGGGTCCCGAAGGTACTGTACACCTTTGTAAGTCTAATTGAGAAGTGCTGCTGCTATGAGTGCTGACACACCCCTGCACTTTACTGGTTCCTGCATTAACTGCTACTGAAATTATAAAAGCCCCAGAAAGATCAAATTCATAATTAATATGAATACGAATTCGGATTTGGACTGAGCCCTAATACAGACTCAACAGACTGCATTGGTTTTAGGCTCCCTCATCCGGATTTTTAAAAGCAGACCACAGTGATCTCTCCATAAGAAGGAGGTGGCTGTTTGTGATTTGCAGCTTAAAGTAAACTTTGAAACACATACGGCAGCAGCTACTTATTTGGATTAGCAACAAACACAATCAATGCTGAGCAATTTAGACAGAACAAAGAGGCATAAAAGCTGTTCAAGATGGGTTTGTCCCCTGCAACCCCGTTGCTGTGGGATGATAAAGGAGAGCCACATTTGGAAACATTTATAAAATCAAAAACAATTTGAATGTGTTGAGAGATATATGCGATGGCGCCCCATATATAAAGTGGATGCAATATTCAGAGATTGAAAGGAACTGTAAATCATTTGAGTTTGGTGGGTTTTGGGCACACTTAGGAAATAACTGCAACTTCAAGGGTTGGTATCATGTTGACATGGGGTAAATTGAGTTGAAAAGGTATATTCAAAGGGGTAGAGGTGTCAACTTTAAAGCCCTAGTTCTGGGTATAGGTATATGAGAAATGAATTTGGGGGGCTCAATGCAACCCACAGTGGACATAAATCCAGAGTTAGTGTTGGAATTTAGCCAGGACAGCTGGGGTATACACCCTGCTATTATTTGAAAGATGCAATAAGTTCTTTATTGGCTACAGAGTAGGACCTCAACTCATACCCAATACTGAACGTTGGAAAGCACTTACATTGGTTGAGTTGTAGCTCCAGAGAGTGCACCCACTGAGTCACCTACTGCATCACCTGGTGTGTGAAAGTGGCATGGCATTCCTCGGAGCGTTGAAAATAAATAGTCACATTTCACTATGATGCTATACATTTCAGAAAGCAAATACATGTATCAACAAAAACACATTTTAATGATAAAACTTAAACAATGTAAGGTGACGGAATATTCATGGTCACTGGTTAGATACATGAGACAGAGTGGTGTATATACTGTAGTACTGTAACACTGTCCAACTCACATGGCTCCAAGGCAAAGCTGAACCTTGAAATCACACCAGCAGGCCTGGTGAGGAGTGAGGAGAGGAGCAGGCAGTGGTGTGTATCATTGAGAGCAGTAATTAAAGCTCCATGCACTGCTGCTGTAAAATAGAAGCCTGCTGGGGAAACAGGCTCCTGTCAAGGAGTGATAATTAGAACAAGGATGCAGGGAATCCTGCCTGCCTGCTTGCAGAAAGTACTGGATTGAACGACTTGGAAAGGAGGGGAGTAGCTAATGATAATAAAAAGTCAGCTAATGAACCAAAATTGTTTAATTGTGTTAATTTTCCACATCTTTTACATTTACTGTAGGGCTTGCAGGACTAGTGGGAGCCGACGCTGTGAACTGCACCACTATATAATTCCACAGTAATTACGGGCTTCACAGAAAAGGAAAGCTGGCCCAACGCAGTTAAGGTTTTAGGGCAGCGCTTTTTGTCTCTTATTTATAATAATTAGAAAGACTAATTTCAATGACAAGCATGCATGCTCAGTGTGATTGTGCACTTACTTTGAGTAATAGTTTTGATTCTGAAACTGCGGGGTGGGCTCCCTTTCTTTTATCATGGGTATTCTTCTATGCTGCGAGAATGTCCATAAGCCTTTTTTTTTATTGGACAAACACATTAACAAATAGTAACTCACTTTGTGATAGCAGTTTTTATTAACCAATTTATAAATTATAAAAAGTTGTAGCAATATAAAGCCTACAACAACATCTTTAAAAGTGCCTTCAAACAAATATTACACCGTTTTAAAAATTGCATTGGAGTAGGGATATATTATTTGCTGAATCTTTTTTATTATTATTAGTTTAAAAGCACAACTTTATGATATAGAATATTGGTATGTAGTTTCAAAATGGATACGGATACATGCATAAGCTTCATGGCAGGAACCAGCAGCAGAGCGAGCCACGTTTAAGTGCAAGATAAACTGCGAAATTGCCAGGCAAAATGTAAAGTGGGAATCTTTTCCTAGGGATGGGGCTCCAATGAAGAATACACCATTGTTATGAAAGTAGTTGTTGCTCTCCTATCTAAATCAAGTGTCAACACCAGCACCTGTTGGCAATACAGAACCGGTAATATCTCCAGTATACTGGCCTTTCCTACTGACCCAGTAACCGAGTCCAGTCTAGCCCTGGAGGGATGGTTCGTCTTTTGACAGGAAGCTAATGATCTTAATTGTGTGTTGTATGCATAATGTATTAGCTTGCATAATGCATACAGGATGCAACAGGAGTGGATCCAGCAAGCACCTGTGGGACACAAAGATTTCTTTTGAGCTCAGTGCAGCTCGTTCCCCTTTGTCGTGCGGGCTGGTTGTTCCCAGCTGCACATTATTCAGACTTGCATTATGTTCCATAAATCTGACGTTTTACACAGGGCCAAAAAGTGACTCGGCCCCAGTAAAAAGGTCTTTATTTGATTATAAATGATAGCGAGCAAGCTGTGTAGAAATGTGTTGAAATTTGTTTATTATTGGACCTCCTGCTCCCCTACCTCAGCCTGAGACGTTTTGTTTCAATTCAGGGAGGCACATTCCTTAGATGAAGCCAACCGGTTGTGCAGGCAATGATAGAATATTTTGCATGTGTATTGTTTTAGGTTATATTGTTACATTGTTCTATTGTCGCATGCTGTCAAGTTTGCTGGATCTCATTCAAAGATAGCACGGGTCAGCTTGTAACCTTGTATGTTTTACATGGAGAAAGTTCTCACTGCATTATAATGGCAGATGATACAGCTTCCATACACAGTCCTAGAATACCCACCAGCTATAGAGAATAGGAGAGCAAATTCCATTTTTTCATTATTATTTTGTGAGAAATCAATTATGTGCAAGATCAATTTTTAGGTGATACAATATTTTATATAATATAAGGTCATTGCACACCAAATTATTACATCTTTTTTTGTTAAAATAATTTAAAATCATTAATGTATTGTATGTACATTGCTGTCAGATGCATCGTATTTCTGTTACATAAGTGCTATATTTTCTTACCTCTTGTTATCACTAGGAATATTACCAATGCTCCCTTTTCTTCTGAATATTTGACCTACATCACAGAAACCAGGATGCAGCAGTTTCGTCATTGTTTCTATTTTAAATAATCTCATACTCTGGATAACCCTAAATAATTATACAACAGATTCCCTGCATAATGAAAGCGGGACCACAAACAGTAAAGCTCAAAATGGGGTTCAAAGCATTGGTTAAAATGCAATGAAACAGATACCAAGGAGTTACATTCAAGTATAAAATTAAGCAGTTTCAGTATTCTATTGCTGATTACTACTAAACTACAAGCTGCAACCCTAGCATTTCCAGCAGGGGATCACCTCATCACACCTTCTTTAGGAATTTTCAATGCTCAGACCACCAGCTGTATTACTATGGAAAAACAAAACCATCCCAGCTGCAATGATTACCATCTACTATCAATTCGCACTGCCCCTCACCCTTGCTCTTCTGCACATCACATAGCTGGAAGGGCATCACGGATTTTGTTGTTATGCTAATGACTTGGCCCTGCAGAAAGAAGAGATGTTACCAGTCGCATCCAAGCAAAAGAAGCTGGGACACAAAGGGGCACAAATTAAAAGAATCCTAGTTAATTACAGAATTTTCATTCCACAAAGCGTTTTTTTTTTTTCCTTCTCCCCCAGCTGTCAGCTGCACAGTGCTGTTGCTGTGCGTTCCCGAAAGGAGATATCAGTGCTGGGTGAAATCTGTGACTTGCATAACTCAGTAAGGTGGGGAAGCATATCGGTGTTGCACAATTCTTCATCTGTGGGCTTTACAGAGCAGCATTTAAATGCTTCCCCACAGTCAACCTTCAGGAGTCCTTTTTTTTGCTGGCATAGTTAGTAAGGATTGTGAACAACGTCTTGAGCAGAAACAAACTTACAGAACAGATATCATAGGCTATTAAACAGGTAAGAAATTAAAGATCATAAAAATCACTAAACATGAATTTCATAATGGAAGTGGCGTGGTAGCAGTTACGCTTTCCTTGCTTCGGTTTTTCTTCCCTCTGTTTCTCATTCATGAAAAAAAAAAGTTTTGTGGACCTTTACAAAACATAACCAGTTAGTTATCAAAAAAGAAATAATAAAAAGAAGCAGCTGTGGGTATCATTTCTATGAGCTCCCATTGAAAATGAAGAAAAAACAAAACACAGTATTTTCTACATGGAGATATAAGAAAAAGTGCTTGCCAAAAAAAAATTGAGATTTTTATCTCAGACCCACAAGAAAGTTGCTTCAAAATATCCTTTCTGGCACTGTTCGGCTCTGTTGTGTTTTTCATGAAGCTTGTTGAAACCAATCGATCTACAATATCAGCATGGAGGCACGGTTTAGGACATGCTGTCAAACATTATGAACAAAACACTCCAGAGAATCAAAAAAAATCACAAAAGAGCAGGCAGACCACAGTTATTTTTATTTATTTTTTTATAGGAACTGATCAATTTGTTTTAAAATCCTCTTGGTTCCTTTTCTAATGATGAAAAAAAAAAAGTTTGATACAAAAAATCATGAACCATAACAAATCACTTTGATCAGTTTAAACTAATATACAAGTTTACATTTCTGAAAGACAGATTTTGTTCTGTATAGTTTTCTATTTTAGTTCATGACATATACAGTATTTTCAGGATGTCCATTAGGTATACCAGAAATTAATAAATAAAACAGTTTGCTGGCTGTTATCAAAACCATCCTTTTTTTTTTTTTTTTTTTTTTTTTAGTAAATCATATTTAAAAACATACCCCAATTTACTAAAATGACTATAGCATAACAGATCAGTACACTTTTCCCTCCCCTTTTAACAAGACTCAGTGTAGAATAATATAGAATAATATTTTCTTTTGGGGTTAAATAAAGCATATGTCAGCTTTGTCTCCCACTGCAGTCCAGCGCAGATCTATGAAGCAGATTACATGTGATATTAAACATATGGCAACACTTATGAGAAAATGAGTCAGGAGATCCAAATGTAGATTTATTAGATATCAAGTTTTTCTAGACTGTGACAAACTACAGTATCTAACCTTAACCATAAGTCTGTAATAGGGACAGCAAGTGGTATGATCAACATTTTCCTGCCATGCGTTTAAAATTATACATATTATACATGTTACATACATCCCGTCTTGACTGTTTTGTATGGCTGTAATAATCCTTATTTGACCACTTCATGCAGATTCACTAGAGCCCAATTTGTGCATGTACAGTATAATAGCATGTGTGAGGGTTTGCATTCTGGAAATTAAGAAGATGTGGATATGCTCACAAGCACAATGAAACTGGGAAAGGTAGTTGTTCAGGCATTATTATTATTATTATTATTATTATTATTATTATTATTATTATTATTATTATTATTATTATTATTTTAAAAGCATATTAATATCATTACTGGTCAATACAACTACCATTTTGGTGTCTGTTGGTCAGTTTCGCAACCTGTAGATATAAACTATTTAATTTACTGTGCTTAAAGTAGCAACAAAGTTTTATGCAAAATATATAAACGCAGCTTCTCCAGGGGACAAATACAGAAACAATAACATCTTGTACAGGTGTTTTAAAAAATAAGGATCTTGCTTTACTTAGGAGCAGGTTACCCACAGTGGTGAACTGTGAGGATAACATTTCAACCTGCTCTAAAACTTTCAATAAATTTAGGTTTAATGGACCTCGGGTGTAGTATTGTGTGAGCTGAATAAATACTAGAGCCTAGAAAATACTTAAAAAAATGCTGAATGTAGTTTTAAGGGAACATCCTTGTATGTTCACTTTAGGAGATTCAGGCTTTTCCTCAAGGAAAGATAGCCCTGGCCCCAGCCATTGACAAGGGCAGGGTATTGATGTTGAAGCATACTTATTGCCAGGATGAAGAATGCCCATTAAGTGCCTTTCCTACTGTGCTACACTAGGTCATCTTTTCTCGGGTCTGTGGGCTTGATACAAACCCAAGAGCTAAACCCACTTAAAATGCCTAATGGAAAGTTTTGGGGTACATTTTTGTATATGTATCTATATATAACTTACCTTGTCTTATTATAGGGAACTATAAATAAGGTGTTTCAGATTATATTTCCTGTGCTGGCAGGGGTGGTAGTTATTCTTTTATGCTGGTACTGTAGTTCTTGGAATTGTTAAACAAGTTCATACAGTGAGAGTTTGTACTGTACAGTACAGTGTGAATGTAGCCAGCAGTAGACTAACATTCAATCGAGCTTGACAGAAAAAGCTGTGATCGCATTTGAGTTTGGCAACACTTTTGGTCCCATGCAGGAGTGACATGTCTTACCAGGTGCTGACCACATGATCTCCAATTAGGGACATTTGAAAGCTACCAAGGTTTAGTGAATCAGCCAAGCGATACCCAATAAGCTGTCGCACAAACTGCAATACAGGACCTCCTTGTGAACATTAAACACCATTGCATAGCCTGCCAACTGCCAACAGGTGTGACTGTCTTTGTCACTCTCTGTTAAACATGGTCAGCAGTGCAAATGCATAGTTTGTGAAGAATCCATGTTTTTACCTAAAATCTGATAGTCACTTAATACAAGAAACAGAAAGCAAGTGTTGCTAAACTATATATTTATATATACAGCTTGTGAGTGTGTAGCATGTATATAAAACATACATATTCCTCCCAGACGTGAGTAAAGCTTTCCTAATTGTGAAGTCTGAATTGAAGGCCCCGGGGGAGGTATATTGCCTCTGCATTAAGTCTGGATAAATCGGCCTGTAATAACCTACACCCTTTCCTTCTCAGCACAGTATAAATAGCTTGATTGCAAATGGAATCTAGGTTAGGTGTCCAGTCAGGTCTTTATGAGGTCACCATCAAACCCTGACAATTTCCCTTGCCAATGTCCTTGTTCTTGACCCGCAGTACAGTTTCTTTGTCAGACAGGAAAATAAAGAGTTTGAGGTAAGAATAAAAATTTGAGCCATGTTTTGACCACATCGGTGTTATGAAGACATGACGTTTTAACAGATTACCGACTGCTCCCTGTTCTCATCATTTTATTATGTTCTTAATTTGCAATTGAAAAATAGACCTCCACCTGGTGGGTCTGTCAATGGAGTTCAGCTCTGATCGGGACCATGGCAAAGGTATATTATTTTCCGTGGCATCTGAGTAAGTCCATGAAAAATGTGTTGAATAATGCTACAGTACATCTATTACCACATTACCAAATGTCAGCATTGTGGGCTATTGTCTTACTTAAAAAAAATCATTTACAGATTGAAACCATATTAAATGCTTAAACTATGGAAACAAAATCCTACACTATTATTGCATTATTTGCACGGGCCCGCTGCTTCTAATACGTCTTTGTGCCAGAGGCTTCATACTGTATTTGCCAGAGCAGCCTGTCTAGCTGCCCCTTGTGGCTAGGGCTGTTGATTTACTACCCTTTCCTGTACATCTTGCAATATTTTACTGCTCCGTGTTGATACTTCATAAAACATTTTGAGATGAACAGGAAAACTCTGAATCTCCAGGGGCTCTCCCTCGGTTTCACACGTTACCGTGCTCTGAAGGATTCATAAAAGTAGAGCTTGAAAAGCAGGGTAACTTGAAGGAAGATCTTTTTGACAGCCCTGCAGACGGCAAGCTTGTTAACCCCTTAACCCCCAATGTTTTTTTTTTTTTTATTGATGGGATCAATCTTTGATAAATTTCACCCCAGTTTTTCTAGCTAATCTAAATAGCTAATTCGAATGTGGCCTCTTTGGCGCAACCCACTTTAACAATCAGAAGAGCTGAAGATCAAAGGGCAACCTCTGTTTCAGCTACAAAGCCAAATGCATCTTTTCACCTGCTGAATTTAAACAATAGTGTTACAAAGTTACTGAACAAGGAGTTCAGGAAGCCTTTGTCTGGACTATCAACATGATCTAACCATTAATTAAACTGTTAAATATTGATGGAGCAATGTATTGCTTACAGCTAATGCAGTGGTGCTTTAAAACAGATGCACTTTCTGTATAACAACCTGTGCAGTATTTTTTAATTAGTTAAGTAATTAGTACATTTTTGTTGCAATTGACATATTGTCTAAATAAACTGCTACAAACCAAATCTTCAAAGCTGCTTGTTTTCCATGTCTTTTAATAGTCTTGGTAAAGTGCTGTATAAACAATAACATGTTGTTGTTCAATCACAGCTATTGCTAGAGAGAAGACAGGTGCCTACAGCAGGAAAAAAAAACAAAGAAACTCAACATGCATTTTTTTCTAAGCCCCTCTGCAACCAAGTTATGTTCTACCGTGATTTAACCAAGAAATCATGTGTCTATTTATACTCTGAAGTGATCAGCTTATTCAAAGAATGTAAGATTTGCAGCCCCCATTAATTCTGAAAGTGTTCCGTATGTAACCATAACAGTTATTTTCTCTTTCCTTTCCGTTTACTGGTTTTGACAGAGAAGGAAGGCTTTAACGATGACCACCAAACAAGAGCAGGAAAAGACCCTGAGATGTCATTTTTATTTATTTGGTTTTTTTAAATCTAAATTACTGTGGTTGTAATGGTGGCTTATATGAAAGTTCCTTTACTGAATTTTACTGCATATTGTCCCTGTGTCTTCCTGTTTTTTTTTACTATAATTTGTGCATGTCATTTAAAATATAAGGGGCTTATTTGTTGTGTCTCAGGGGAATATATTTCCAAACCATTTAAAACTGAGAGGCAAACAACTTGAAAGTGCTTAAGTGACTATATATTACTTAGTTTCTTGGTTTGAAATTATGTCTCAAAGTGTATTACTTACTGGGGTGTAGTTTAAATGTATTTGCCAGTTTTGCAACAGCAACATTACAGGTGTAAATGCTTGACTTTTGCACCAATCTCTTGCCTTTCACAATCTGTACACTTCTCTTTACCATGCAATCATTTCAATGTGTCTTTAAGCATGTTAATGTCTTGGATTTTCCCTTACATTCAAGAAGCTGTTGGCTGATTGCAAGAACCTGCCTCTGCTCCACCAGCATAGTCAAATATAAGCCCTAACATACTCACCGGTTGCTGCTGTATAAGAGTGCGGGAGAACCATTTAATTAAATGTTTATTGTGGATATTGTTTTTGCAAGGTCTGAAATCTGTCCCATTTCCTGTTAAAAAGCTTTGCAAAGCTGTGTGCTGCTACACAGTGTGGAAGCGAATATTCAGCTAGTGGTGTGTGCTCATGAAACTGAAACTGGGGTATCTCGGTGCCAGGATAAAGGTTTGTACCCCTGCACTGACTCACTGAAAGAGTAATATATTTGCAGAAAAGAAGAAAAAATCCTCAAGGGACTCTTCTTAACCCTAAATCTTTTAAAGCCCCATGTTGCTTTTTTTTTTGGTAAACCTGATTTTCTTCATCATTTCATTCCATTCATCACTCCACCTCCATCTCAACCGAATCAAATGATCGTTTTCCATCCTGTGAAAATATTTTATGAGCATCGAAAAAAAAAAAAAACTTGCTAATGTCCACAAAACTCCTTCCAAAAAGGCACTCGTTTACACATCTATTTATTTGATTTACATGGCTGTCTGAGCGTTGTCCTCTGTTGCCTCTGTGATAGCTTTATTTCGGCGCAATGGAAAAAGCAGTATGCTATCTTTGAGGCCAGGTGTAGTCTGTGCATTGAAAATGTCCACTGCTTTCAAAAACTATCCACGATTAAGTAATTAGTGACTCAGTGGGAAGCACATTCTGTACCAATTTGTTCAAGTCGGTATTGGTTTCGACCATTATATACCGACACCCATAAACCTGCCTTATCTCAGACCTTTTTCCCACTTTGTAGATCCTTAAAATACATATTTTTCATATTGAAATTCTCTTCTTGATGCATGCTGTGTTAGCAGCCTCTGGTCTAGGGTCTGTAGAGTAATACACAGGTGAGGTGCCTCTGGGGCCTCTTGTCTGTTCTTTAATTCGCACCTATAGTAAGGATGCACTGTGAGTGATGGGGACCACCTTCCCTCTACTTACTTCCAAACAGGTTAATTCATGAAATCCACCCTTTACCCAACTGAGACCCCTCGGGTTGTTTAATCTCCTAGACCCATATAAAAAATATTAAATAGTTCTCACATATATTAGCATTTATTGACCAGGTAATACATTAAATAGATCTAGTATTTATTCTGTAATACATTATTTACAAAGTATGACATAATATGTAGGTCCTAGTTTACAGGGCTGTTCTTTCAGTTTGTTGTCAACAAGATCTTGAAGCTGTCGTCACTCCTATTAAAGGTGCAGAAGACTTTTTGAATAGCCTCATACCATTGTCTAAGGCTAGGCTTTCACCTGATTAAGCTATTTCTGCTTGATCGAGATGCAGAAACGGAACAAACCCCAGCTGAAACATTTACAGTTCAGCAGAGAAATAAAAGCGCAGAATTCCCTTCAATTCAAGCTTGAAGCATTTATATTACACTTTCATCCAGGGCTAGCCAGTCTTGCATGTCACAAAGTAATATACTGCAGTGCTGACATGCAAGCTTCAACCTCTGGACTCTATGGGACTTTGTGTATACATGTATTCGTTAGTCTGTTTGAAAATAACAGCAGGTTACCACAGGTGGTAAACGAGATGGCTGTTTCATTGGTACCTTTGCTGTGATGGTTTTAACTGCTCTTCTGAAGTTCAGGTACCACCTGCTCTGCAGCTCTTTGCAGGGATTTTAGTTTCCTTATTTCCTGTGGAGAAGGTTTTGAAACAATGGAAAACAGAAAAGTCTTATTATGCAAAGACTCCTGCTGCTAGTTCCTTACACCATTAAAGAGCAGAAGTTAAGCACAAAAATACTCAAGCCAACTGTTATTCTTAAACAAAATGAAGCGTGTTTGATAATGTGTTTGTAAAACCTGTTTCATGGTTAAACCCTGGGTTCCATCCCGGAGGTTTAACAAACACGACAAGGTTTTATTCATGCAATTAAGGGGCACTGCCACACACTAAGACTTTCAAATTTGTTTGTAAAAACAAAACAAACAAACAAACCAAAAAAAAAACTCTAAAAATTATGTATATATATTTTAAACTAAAAATGATAGATCAGATCAGTGTATTAATATAAGGGGTCCTATACAAGAAGCAAGCAACAAGGTCTGACACACTTTTAGAGCGCTGTACATACCTTCATTAACACTACTTCAACATTAATTATTGATATTCTTATCACCCTACTGATACAGTACAATAAAAAGAAAACAAACTATGAATTTCATGGGTTAAAAAATCTTTCTTGGATCACAAGTTAAAAAAAACAAATAAATAAAAAACATTAAAATGCATCCCTGCTGTATTCTAACCACATTCCCATATATGATTCACACTTAGTCAGAATTATTTAATATCAAGGGCATTCCTTGATTCCCGGTATACCAAAGGAAAATTGGTAACTTAGCAACCCTCTGTAAGAATATACTGCATGCTTGTATTAATTTAACAGGATTTACTGGAACTTATTTTAAATCTATATAATCTGTGCATGTCAACTGGATTCATTTTTAATTAGCCCAGTAAGGTTAAGATCAAACTAGCCCATATGAAAAAGAGAAAATTTAGCTCTAAACCAACTTTTAAAGATCTGATAGGAACATTACAAAATCATGAAGCAGCTGATATAACAAATATTTCTATGTTCTCTCCCTCATAAACGTTTACCATAGTAAAATTATTATAATAAAGCATAATGAAAGCACAGGTAAGCACTGTAAAGAATATTAATTAACAGGGCAAACCAGGGTAAACTGTATTCTGTATTTTGCATAACCGCTTGGTCAAACATATATGCTGTGTTTGTATGTTATTGTGAAAACTGAAGCCATGAATTTAAGTTCATGAAGTTTTGTTGTTGTATGTAACTGGCATACACAGAAGGCATGGCACTAAAGTATAATTACATGAATAAGTCAACAAAATGTGCATTAAAAAAATGTGCATTTACCTTATTTGTGTTGTTCCATGTTTTTATATTTGAAGGAACATGGAAACCAGATATTCTTTATGCTTAAACCATACACGTCCCATTTTGTGTTTTTCAAAGCACCGTGTAATATTATCTTAGAAATGGCCGAAGAAGAAGCCTTCTGCTGCTAACAGATTCTTAGATGATTAGGTGCTATTGAATCATGCAACAGATATTTCAATGAAATGTCTAATAGAACGCACATGGGGTTATGTACAATCAAAAGCCATAAGATCGTCAGTCTTCATTAAAAAAAAAAAAAGCATGTCTCGCCTTTTGCTGCTATGCAATATGGCTGGATTTGTATTGAACAGTTTTCAGTGTTTTTACACATTGAATGCGTTTACTGTTTTAAACTGGCATCCTGGCATCTAGTAAGTTTCTATTCTTTATGAAAGACTTAAAATAACTAATGCCAACGATATGCTAATGTTTGTTTATAGATGTTATTCGTTAGCTTTTTAATCTCTCATTTTCATGCCTATCCAAATGTGTTTTTACATCAGTTCCAAGATTTCACTGACTTTTGTTCAAATTCACGATTTTCACGATTTCCGTGACCTCAGTGGCAAAATCGTATTCTTAATCGTGGGTTTAAATAAAGATTCTGCGTTTGACTGAAAAAAAGTGTGTGTTTTTTTTGACAAGAAACTCTTACAATCCCTGTCCACTAGAGAGAGCCGCAGCGCTTGGTGCTGCCATCTGGTGAAAGCCAAGTGAATTGTTTAACATATATAATTGAATATATATATATATATATATATATATATATATATATATATATATATATATATATATATATATATATATATATATATATATATATGTACAACATGCACTGATCATGTTTAATAATGTAAACTAGCCTTAAAAAAGTGCAGAAACCAGGTCTTATTAACTTTACATGTAATAACAAAAGCTGTGCAGTTTTTTGTACTGTATTTTAAAGCAATTCTGCTTTACTAATTATGAGCTGGTTTGCATGATATGGAAAGCTGTCATTTTGGGTTACTAACTGCAAGTACTTTTACATGTCACTATATTTTTGGGGAAGAGTTAATATACAATTCGTAGATATCCCCACCCCCTGTGCTCTGCCACCCCCATTACACTGGTGTGATCAAGGATTTACAGGTTAAAACATCAAGGATTTTTTTTTTTTTTTTTTTTTGTCTGTGGTTGGATTGTTTTGAAGAGCCCCTGTATTCAGCATTAAGATCTCTGTTCTGGTAATATATTAGAACATGTGTGAACTGGTGTTCAATGTTGTTTCAAACCCAGTGTTTTCCTTTCCTTTTCTTTTCTTTGTTAAAAAACTGTGACCAGTTGCAGTCGGGGGGTCTGCATTTCTATTAAAATGTGACAAAGTGTTCATGCCCTGTGCCAGAAAATAAGCACTCGAAAGACAATTGATCACAGACTATTTACAGAGACATTCCTTGACATACAAACTGGCCTTTTAAAAACAACCCGAACACGAAAACATACCTGTCCTGTTCTGCGTTTCATTAGCATCATGTAAAGCCATCCAGAAAGTAAACACCAATATGTCAACTCTCAGAAAGAAAAAGAGGGGGTCATGTGGAAAGCAGTGTATGTGTCTGTGCAACCTAAAAAAAAAATACCATCTTAAATACCAGCAATTCCACCTTAAATCATCTTCATAGTCAAAAGAACCATTGGACTGACCACATATCAATGGTAACTGTCAGCAGCTATGAACACTTGTGTCAGATGTATCTCCAGTACTTTCCTCATCTGCACCACAGCTTTAACTGCTGCAGTGAAAACCTTCTGTTCCTCAGCTGCAGAGAAAAGGATGGCTGAGTCATAGTGCCATAAAGGATAATGGGGCTTAATGAAGACATTACGCAACGTATTGGAAGAGGGACCAATAATGCAACTATGCAAATATATGAATGAGAAAAGACACCTCAAGTGGTAAAAAAAAAAAAAAATGTACTCCCTAATTCAGCCAAGATTGTGTTTTGTTCTTAAACACTCCCTACAAAACATGGAAAGCAATTGAGTTGAATCTGAGAGCTTAAACCTATAAAGCCAACATGCTGTACTTATCAGCTCGAAAGGCTGTAGAAAGAAAACTTGTAGTGGTTGAACTTGTACACGTTGTGTTCAACCAAAAATGAAACTGGTTTATATGGACCTGTCAACCAGTGCAGGTTTATTGATCAAAGATGGGCCAGTAGTGTGGTACTTAGGATTTAAAGTGTGTACCTTAAAGGTGAAATCCACTCCATTCTTTCTTTCTTTTTGTTGTGTGGTATTTATCACTTGGCGTCAGTCAGGGACACTCTAGACCTGCTGGGTTAATGTTGTCTAAATAAACTGCTGCATAATTTGTAGCCTTGTGAACATGACAGGTGTATATTTAATAAACCCTAATGTGTTTATAGTAGCAGCACTTGCATTACCTCTCTGGTATCACAAACACTGGCCTTTCAGGCAACAGTTTGAGTGTGTTTTGACACAGTACCACAGGGTCAGCCCCTAACCTCTATTCTACCTGCTCATCACCTCTAACACTGCACTGATTAATAACACATCCAGTGTTATTCCTTCTGACAAGTTCAGGCCTTTGCTAGAACACAAATATAACTGAATTGAAGAATGACGATTAGAGATTAGGGCAAAACTCAACAATGCTGCAACCCATTTAATTTAGCGACTTTGTAATTTAGACCATTGAAGTTTTTTTTTAAAGATTTGCTATTGTTTTATATATTAGTTGTAGAGATCAGCAAATATTATTTTAGAAAAAGCAGTACGTGGAAAGCTAGAATGTAAGATAGAGTGCTAAATATATTATGAATTACATCATACATAGAGCTATAGATCCTAATATGGTTTTTAGCGAGGGCTTTCGCTTTTTATATATTGTATGAAATTATTGTTTTCCGTTACTTTCCAAAATGCTTGGACATTGTTTTTTTATGTATAGTAGTAACTCGACAGTACTTGCACACTTAAGTGGTACCTGGGTTCCTTTGCTGTCTTCCACAACAAATCCTTATGGTCTTGGGCACATTCTTCTGTTTTTTTTGGTTTTTACATTTTGCCACAATTTGCAAATCTGTTTTAAATCCTCACTAGCTTAACTGTAAAACAGCTTTAAATCTCTTTACATTCCTAATTGTAATCTCGTTTTAAATCTCGCAAACGGACTCTCCAATAGAAATGTAAGAATGTGGTGCCACTCAGTAGTTGGGGCGGGTTTAAAGTACTCCGAACAAATCAATGATAGATACAAATCAGAAGGGCGGGATATTGCCCAGCTGCATTGGGAAAAGTAGTTTGTTTTTTTAATGGGAAAGGGGTGGTCAATGTAAATTGAGCGACCATTTCCAGTGTTTTTCTGGTGTTTTCTGGTGTTTATTGGAAATCCCCCGATTTCATTTTCTGTATCAGGGGTGTTTTATTATTTTTTTATTGGTTAAAAATGAAAATCAGCAGCCTAGCCCATATATTACATATACCATGTGAGGCTTTCCATCTGTATCAATCATTCCAGTTGCAGTACTGGTATGTTAGGCTTACACACTTGAGGTTAAAATAGTTTTCAACAGACAGGAAAGGGAAGTCTACCTTTTTTATTATTGCAAACCCAAATGAAATGGATGTATAACCAGATACGTTTTTTCTATTTTTTTTATGCAAACACAGTCTATGCTGTCATTTTGTATTTCTGCAATTTGCCTAGTGAAAAAGTTCCTTATGCGTAAACAGTTGAGGAATGAATTTTGTTATACAGACCCCAGAGCCAGTATAAATAAATCAGGAAACCCAACTTGCAGATTTGGTAAGTTGCTTTACAAGTGGCACATTGTTACTCTTTATAAAATGCTTGGAAACCTCAGATGGGTGATATGGAGGGCTATTCAGGTAAGTAGGTTATATGTACAGTAACACAATGTCTACTGCACAATGTCTACTTCCAACTAATGTATGTAAAACATACATGAATGTGAATGTCCTCATCTAGACAAACGTTAGGAGAGATATTTGTCAATGTCTCCATCTGTTGTAATGTTGTGTTGGCCCCTCCCCCAGGTGGGCAAAGTGTTACATTTCCTTTAATGGTACCATTGAAAGAAGCTGTTGACATGCAGCTTTAGTGGGCTCTAAGTGAATTGGCCTCTTATTGTTTTGTAATGTTGCTTGTTGTTTGGTTACTTAGATAAATGGGTGAAGTATAATGACTGAAGCAACTGACATCCCTTGAGGAGTTAATTCCACAATGTATTAAAGATATCATGAGAGGAAATGGTAGCCCAAGCCGATATTAGGTATAGGTCCTAATAAAGTGGCAAGGCAGTGTAGTTTGTCTGGAGATTCTGCCAACGTGCCAACATAAACACACAAAAGAATAACAGACTTTGGCTCCTGTCACACAAAAAGGTAGGAATACAATACACTCCCTGAAACTGCCATCAATCAGTCTGGAGAAGGCAATAAAGATAGAAACTTTTTTTGATATGCCGGCCGACAATTGTTTCCTCTGATAACTGCAAGTTTCACTGGGAGCCTGTGCCAGAGGTGTGTGAGTTTATCCCTGTACCTGCTCCTTACACCTGGAGCGCATCAGACTTGCAAAATAAGCATGGAAAAGTGCAGCACAGTCTAGTATTGCAAAGTCAAAACATAGTGAAAGAAATTTAAATTACAAATAAGCATGGTAACAAGTTATAAGAATGCATTTAACCATAGGAAAGGCACAATAAACTACAAGCCTATGCATTAATCATCTATATAGTGTATAAATAACATATTTAAAAATTACGCCTAGTGGCGAGGAGAGGGTGGTTGGGAGTTGTGGTTCTTGTGAACCCAGCTATGAAAATATTTCATCTCCTTCTTACTTTTTTGGACTTTACTCTCACCAATACTGGGCTTCAGACTTTGAGGTCTCCTGAGCACTAACACTGGCACAAAATCACTGATAAGAAGCATTCCAATAACATTATCTGCGTCATTGGCTGTGTGGGACTGCCACTGTATTCAGTCCAATAAGCACGGGTTAAACCTAGCCAACTAAAAAGGCAATGCAGAGGTCTAGCAAGACATGGTAAATAATTATTTACAAATAATTTTATAGTTCGGTACACATGGACAATGCATATATTTTTTACTATACTGTACATTACTGATATGTCCAAACTGTATTGCCAAGCTCCTACAAAAATAAAATGCAGTACAGTAATTCATTTCGTATCTGCCCACCACATATCAGCCCTAATGTTTATCTGCCATGATCAATCTCTTCAGCAACGTTAGTTTATTATTGAACAGAGAAGATTAGTTCAGAGATTGTAGATCCCAACAAAGTTTTTGTACACTGTGTTGTATGCAATCCGTGTGCTGCCATTGCTGGTAGTGTCAAGTGAGCTGCTCACTTGTGTTTTTGATATGTAAATTAATCCTGTTCGCCTGTGGGGGGGGCATATCAACTTCCCCCTCTGTTTCAATCTCCTGCCTGTCACTCAGCAGTGAATGCATGCACCCACATGGCAGATGGTTACTCTGTCATAGGCATTAACACCCTGTATCTTTCTAAACAAGTGATTTAGGGGAGCTTCTTAATAAAAGCTGAATCTAAAAACAATAATTGTGTCAATTTAGTAATTGTTACAGCTGTGTATAATGGCATTTAAAACAGGATTCATTCATCCACCTTTTTATATATCCACCCTTATTCTGGTCCCAGCGCAGTCGGATATGCAACAGATTACTGCATAATATTTTATTTTAGACATTATTTTGGGCCATAATTTTTTTAAGAGTTTCCTCTGTTAATGTTCCAAAATGATGAATGAAAAAACTTTAAAGTGCCTAAGAGAAACTGAAATATATCATTTGGTTGTTTGGTTCTAGGTGTTTTACACCTTTCAAAAAATAGGTTAATTAAAAACTCTCTGAAAATATGGCCTATTTTTTAAATGCAGTATTATTGGGAACCCACTCATGACTTTTTTTCTGTGTATAGTCACACAAATTGTACATGCATGCCCATTTCTACTCATTTTTAGATTCCAGTTAATTTAATTTAATTAAAATCCCGGAACTGCTTTGGTTTGCAACCACTAATACAGTAATAGCAAAATAGCACTTTTTTTTGTAATTACCATTAGCAATCCAAATCCCTAACAAGTAATTTCCTATTGACTATGCATATGAAATTATATTGGCACAGTATTACTGGCGAGAAAACCTTAATTTGAGGTGAAGAAGATCCGTCCTTTTGTATCGGTGCAGTCTATGACTTTACAGGGGTTTGTTTCTTTGGGTTTGGGTTGCCACCATTTGTAGTCCTTGTATTTACTCAAGTGGGCGGGGCCTCTGGCGCTCACCGCAAGGTGATTGGCAGGGAGCACATCAGCCGTGTAATCTGCCCACCGGCTGCACCCATTAGCAGCTTTGTTTCCTATTGGGTTTCTTTTGACACTCCCCCTGAGAACCTTGGCACTGTGCCTACCACGCCTCCAACAGGCATTTAGTTATTCAGTAACTTCTTCTGCTTACTTACTGTATCTCTCTGGTTCCGGAGTGGATCAAATACTGGCACTGTTTATTTGACTTCTGACATTCAATAATGTTTGTCAGTTCATGAATACTTTTCCCACTCATGGTATTAGGCTACACATTTGTTAAGGTGTCTCTTGTTCTAGGAACACCTATAATAATAATAATAATAATAATAATAATAATAATAATAATAATTTTTTTACAAATATTTATTTAACGTCCAAAACATTTACTATAGTCTTCGTTTGTCTTACAGTTTAACTATAGTCTGTCTTTGAAGAAAATCTCCAGTTTCCTAGTCTATATTTTTTAAAGCTGCAATGCAATCCCAGATGGTATTGAGAAAAGCTTATTGAAGAACATGGGATATCACTTTTGTAATCATACCTTGCCAAGGTCTTTATATAATTAATCCATATGCAGTAAACCTTCTTCTCAAACAAAGTACATTATCAACTTTTTTTTTCTTTCATTTTAATACAATCACACAAAATAAATTATGCAGTGAAGTTGGGGTCTAAAGTCTTCTAGCTTGCAGATGCTTATGTAATCTTCTAGGGGTCCATGTGATTTAGATGGGGCCATTGTAGAGATGGATTTACTGGCTGGAAATTAGCTGAGACATATAAGCAGGAATCTAACTAAAGAACAATGAGCAAACTCTTTGTTCCTTTTAAAATATGTTTGTGGTGAGTTTAGTGTTTGAGAGACAATGACAGCCCCATCTGCAGAACCTGGAATGCCCCTTACATGACTGAACCCTTCTCAACCCATCATACTTTCTATACATCCGAGAGAATCTACAGTTTAAACTGCAGCGTCCTGCAATCATTTTCATATATCATCATTTTCATATACTGGATACCAATCCGTAGTGAAAGTACACTAACCAGAACTCTTTTTTAATGTTTTATTCTTTACAAGTTAATTGTGTTGGAACTGGGGTTAGGTTTGGGGTTTTCCCATAGTTTGTAATACCAAAGAGGCTTTGAAAGTAGGACACAACTGACAGGATGGGAAAAGGTGATGGGAGGGTTCGTTTCAAGAAAAATACTGGTATATTATCTTATATAAAAAAGCACGACAATCTAATTGGTGGCAGCCTTAATCATTGATGGATAAGACATCAGATGTTGCACCTGCCATTGTACTAACATGTGAGGGTGAGAGCCAACTGCATATGTGTGTGCACACAGGAGGCTAAGAGAAACCAGATGTGAGGAAGCCCTTTCCAACCCAGAAAAAGCCCTTAAGTTCAGGGAATGTATTTTAAAGCCTTTGATTAGATGGTAAGGTAATTAAGTTAAAAAAAAAAGCTTTGAAATTGATAATGGCTTGTTTAAGTTTATTATGTGAAACCTTCAATTAGGTGTTACCGCACAGCCCATGTTACCATTTTAATTTGATGAAAGTAACAACTCATATAATGTAGTATTTCACAGTAAAGACCAAAAACATTATAGCAATGGTATCCTCCATTGTAATATATGGTATCCTGCGCATATATATATATATATATATATATATATATATATATATATATATATATATATATATATATATATATAAAAAAATAACAAAATGCACCCACTTCAAATGCTAACACAGCACACACATTCTCATCATAAAACTTATCATCTACTGTTTATTGTATCACGAATATGGAGTCATTTTTCTATAATCAATGTCGGATATAATAACTTTATATAATTGTGTCATGAGCCTGCAGAAAAACCATATGGCAAAATGAATCTATAAAACAAACATTATGCAACAGATCTCCAAGTAACAATGTAGAGTTTGACATGCTATATTACACATAATCGCATTCAAGAGCAATTTAAAAAAACCCTAACACCACCTGTTCTACACAATATGTTTTTTTAACCAATAATGACATTAAATATGGCGATTGTTAGTAATTTTAGAACACTTGAGATGGGGTTTTGGCCCAAGAGAAAGTCTACAGAATTTTAACAGGCTTGGCATTTTGATAATTGAAGTTAGAGAATGTGGGGTTTGCTCAATACAAAGAAATGTCATACAGATAGTTATGTTCAGGATTTGTTTCTGTAATGTATTTATTTATGTAGCATATGCCTGCTATCTTGGACTAGTACAAATTAGGATAAGATTGTTGCAAGGTAGTGTGTTCCTATTGAAAAACCAGCTGGTGGGGGCAGTATGTATATTTTTATTGCATTATTATACTTAACTAAACAAAACAGTATAATTATTTTAATGTTTAGTAATATTGTAACCAAACTCAAACTTCCTCTAGTCACAGTATTTCTGTATATTACTTACTAATGTGTTCATAAACATCACAATAAATGTGTGTACTTTAGTAATTCGGTATTCATCCAATCCCTCGTGAATGCCTCCTTTCTGTTACTATAAAAAAAACAACCAGGGGCCTCATTGGAAAAGAAGGTCCTCTACAGCTATGGCCAACAGTTTTGCATCAGCCTTATAGAATTAACTCATTTTGCTTCATAAAGTCGAATTAAACCTGCTGAACAATGTTACATTAACATATTAAATTGCATACCGCTTTGTAGTTTTCCATATACTTAACAAACAAACTGAAAATGTGACATTTTGTCCCACCACCCAGTACCTGTTTGTGAAAAATACCAAATCCCTAGGAATTCATACCTTCGGGACTGGTTACACTGAGCTCTGAAGTTAACCACTACCACAGTGCATGGCAAAGCTGAAATACAGACTACTTATATTGTCTGTAGTTCCAGATGTTGACTGGGGTAAAGAAGATTTACTGCTCTAATCAAAAACTGCCCCAACGCTGGAAATTGACCATGAATGATGTCATGAAACTGTCTTCACTCTGATGCCTTGATTTATATTATAATATGAGATTCATAAAAAAAAAAAACTCCCAATTTCATGGTACTTCATATATAGTGTACACATCATAACATACGTCTCTATAACATGATTTGCTTCTGATTTTTGCTACTGCTTTTGTATATTTATTTTACCCTATATCCAAAGGCTCCTGTCTCCCAGTGATGCATCAGCATCTAGCTCTAGTTAGATCTAGATCTAGCTTCTGGCTGCCTGGCCAGGCTCTTTGCATGCAAGCAAGCATATCGCCTTAATCAGAGCTTATCTTCCAAGAAGAAAAGCATATAGTAGTAAGGTAAACCAATGCCTCGGCACCTCATTTGCAATTGTAAGAGCCGTCTAATTTTCACCCAAGGGCTTTAATGGAATGATTTTCGATGCCTTGATTTTTTTTTTTCCCCTCAACATTAAAAGGAACTTGGATAGCAGGCAAGAACAACAAGCTGTATTTGACATTTTTCAGAGACCCAGTCTGCTCAGGGCCTGATCTGGAATGACGCTGCTGATGTTACTGGAAATTAGAAAATGTTCTTGGGTTTTTTCTGTGGCTGATGGTGCTTGCTTGTGTTACGTAAAGGCCAGTCTTAATCATTGCACCCTGATATTTTCAAAATATAAAGTGTATTATTTTTCTTTAGTGAGAATTGCGTAAACACTTCTCTATCTTATGGTTAATCCTTCCTGAGAAAGCAGTAAAAAACCAGCTAATGCTTTAGAATGCAGTGTGCAGTAGGTGCTTTAGAATGCAGCTAAATCCTAAACTTATCATTAATGTTTTTGAAAGGCACAGATCAGGGGATGGGTATAAAAATATCAAAGGCCTTGAATATCCCTTGAACCACAGTCAAGACAATTATTAAGAAGTGGAAGGTGTATGGCACCATCAAGACCATGCCTACATCAGGCCGTCCCTCCAAACTGGATGACCGAGCAAGAAGGAGACTGATCAGAGAGGCTACCAAGAGGCCAATGGCAACTTTGCAAGAGCTACAGGCATTTATGGCCAAGACTCGTCAAAGTGTGCATGTGACAACAACATCCCAAGCACTCCACAAATCTGGCCTGTATTTTACTCAAGAAAGACCACCTTGAATTCCATTTGAAGTATGCAAAAAAACACTCAGGAGATTCTGTAGCCAAGTGGCAAAAAGTTTTTCATCAGCAGGGACTAGAAGAGAAAATGAATGGAGTAAAGTACTGAGAAGTCCTTGAGGAAAACCTGCTGCCCTCTGGAAGGAAGCTGAAACTGGGATGGACGTTCACCTTTATATATATATATTAGAATCAAAGATTTAACTTTTTTTTAATATATAAAGGGGTGTTCGCATGCCACCATTTAAAAAAAAAAAAATAGAACACCATGGTGTTTCTCATGGTTACACATTGGAATAACACTGAGATGTGTAACTGATGCAGTTGTGTGTGATCAGATGTTCCTTGCATGTCGTATCAAGATGGTTTCTGACTTTCATCAAAAACAAACACAACATTTTAACTGACCCACTCTCTTTGCTTTGATTTGAAGGTATGCAACTGGAGCCTTACTTTGCAAGTTATTTCTGTATGGAATTGAAGTTGATGGATTGATGGAATAGTTATTGGCTTTACTGCAGTCCATACCATCACTCTCAAGTAAACAGCAGACACCCTGGAAGTGATTCTGAAATAACTTCATTGCAAGTTATTTTTAGGTAACTCAACAACCGAAGGAAGGTGGTCTGAAAATAAAACTAAATTAACAGTACATTTATTTAGTCAAATGGAGGATTAACATATGGAATGGAATAAACAGTTAAAGGGGCTTGTCAGGGTATTTGAAATGCTCCCAATGTACTCTGAATGCTTTTAAACGTCCAAATTGAGGTTAGAAACGAATGGTTCTGACAGCAAATGCATTGCAGACAACCTCATGAATTAAAAATGTCAACAGTAGAAGGTGTATTTTAAGTGTGATGTTTCTTTTTCCCACAATGAGATGGGTGCAAAACCCTCACTTGCAAACAGTGTTTATTTTTGTGATTTATTTTGTGTTAATCTGATGTGTAGCGGTACTTGTTTTCATTAATTCCCATATTCTGCAGTATAAATGCCTTTAATTACATCTACAGCTACATCAACAACTATCTTTATTTTCATATTTGTTTACCTTTAGTATAATTTTTTAAGCATAATAATAATAATAATAATAATAATAATAATAATAATAATAATAATAATAATATCTTTTTTTTTATATAGCGCCTTACAGAGTGGACCACCATCACAAAGCGCTTTACAAGACTCGAGACTAGGGTGTGTGAACTATGCATCAGCTGCAGAGTCACTTACAACAAAGTCTTACCCCAAAGACGGAGCACAAGGAGGATAAGCAACTTGCTTGGGGTCACAAAGTGAGTCAGTGGCTGATCTGGGATTTGAATTAATAGTGTTTCAATTAAATGTGCGTGCATATTAACTGGCCGCAATAAAGGGTTAAATGTGGGCTTGACTGGAGCTTGATTGGAGGCTTAGGAAAATGCGTCAATGTGTGCTGCTAAAAAGCAACCAAAACTGTGACTGTATATTGTTATTGTTTGTTTAAAAATCTTTTGTTTAATTTAGTCCTCAATAACATCACTTTCTCAATGGCTGCTTTGATTTCCTGCCTTTTTGCCTGATTGCTTGCACCTAACCCTCACACACAGGTGTGCCTTTTTTAACATATATTGCTGGTTTTCCAGACCCTGATTAGCACTAATCTTGGACTTTGTAATGGTACCTTAGGTTAAGTAATATGTGTACTAATCGGGGTCTATGAAATCGGCCCATAGACAGATAAACACCTCCAGTGGTCTTGTGCCTCCTAACCTGTTTGGGTCTCTGCAGTTCTCACATACTAGTATGAGCCCAACATTTTGTTTATCACAATATTGGAAAATTCACGATCTCATTTGAAACTGAAAACAACTTTTTTTAATCCCTCAAGGGTACCATTTGTACCATATATATACAGTGTTTCAGAACAGAATGTGATCTGCACTTAGTCTACATTTGGTTACATGTAGCACACTGGCCCTTTAAATAGGGGTACCTTGTCTTTAAAAGTGCAGCAAAGTGGAGCAGGATAAATAAAAGGAAATTAATTAAACGCAGGGCAGTTGGTGCGGCGCCATGGAAAGAATACACAATCTGGGAACAGATGCCAAATTTGAAATGAATTAAAATGAAGGTGATCAGTCATATTTCATGCAGCTTAGACAGAGAATATATGGTTTCAAGGGTTGACCAAGCAAATCAGACAAATTGGGGAAAACTAAATAGAAAAGGCCCCCAGAACGTTTCAGTTTTTGTTGTGTGATTCATGCAAAGATTTAATTTACCTGTATTTTCAGAGCTCTGTGTTCCACATGAAGGCATTTGGCACAGTTCTGGCACAGGATCTGCCTAACTCTGAGCGTATGACTAGTCTGCTTGGTGCCTCAACACATTAATGTGCTTCTGTTTGGGACCCTTTGACATTAGATGTTGACTGCAGAAGAAAGTTTTAATGACAAGTTACAGATGTAATTGTTGGATAAGCATTTATGTTAATGTTCCTCTCGAAGGACGGTTATGGATGGGTTTTGTTATGTGAGTGAACATGCTGGATTTGCCATTTTGACAACAAGACAGATGACCCAATAAGGTTTTTCCCAGTGATAACATTTTAAGAAATGCATAGTGAACAGATGAAGATAGAAGACTCCAAGACGTCTTTCAAAGGTTGCCCTTCATGAGTTTTATAATTACATTTTTGGGAGGGGGGATTGCATGGCTATTTGGTAAGGATTGGTCACAGTTAGGGGGGAGCCAGAAATGTATTTAAAAAACCTTCCCCTCCAAATCTCTCCAGACTATGCACTGAGAGGGATTAATCGAGGTCAGACTTTAATTTGCTCTTTCCCACTCTCCCAGCAGGGGTTAAATGGGTAAGAAGAAATGCACAAAACAAAACAACTAAACGTGTCTCCCTCAGAAAAGGATGCTGATACACTTTATAAAGCAAGTACATTAACTGCTCTGCGGCTGCCTTTTTAAAGTTTTACTATTGTGCTTAACACACCACTGTGAGACTACCCGCATCAGTGTTGTATGCCTTATTAAAATTGTATTTCATTTTCAGCAGTTTAAATGCAATTATTAATGGAACTTTAAATAAAGCAGTACCGATATCTAAAATAAAGATGTCCACTCTACCCATACTCCTGATCACAAGAGATTTCCATCAGGATTGCTCAGAAAGCTACAGACTACCAAGTACTTGGGTAGCTTTTTTAGACAAATCCTGAACAACTTCAGAAACAAAATGTTAAAAAGAGGTCTGGAGGCTTTAGCGCTGCACTAGGAAATATTCCAAGAACTAAAAGACCTTGGCAAGACTCCCAACTCTGAGCCACTCTTGTCAAGGCTCAGTCTTGGACACATTGTCAGTCAGATCCCAGCTCCTCTGCTGGTTTACAGCCAGCTACAGAAGATGCAGTAATATCAACACTTTCAGTAGAACAAGGAGGTGTGAAATAAGGACAGAACCTGTAGGTCAAGGTATTTGGCCAAGCTGTTAATGCATTTATGATGATGTTATTGATAGTACTGAACATATGTAAAATAGTAACACTTCAGTTTAGTGGTTATATTCTTTAAACATGTTATTGATTAATTATGCTTTTAGCAGTTGCAGTGGATGTAAATACAGGTTTGAAGTGGTTGTTGCTATAACTAGGGCTTCTGTTTTTCTTTTTTTATTAATTAAATTTTCCGGTGTTTATTTTGAGCTATTTTTGAGTTTTATGTAAATCTTTTTTTTTTTTTTTTTTAAAGGGTTTTCGCTTCTTATATACTGTATAAAATTATTGTTTTTGGTCACTTTCTAAAATGCTTGGGTATTTTTTCCAGTCACTGTATTAACTCGAAAGTACTTGTACACTTAGTTGTACCTTATTTCCTTTTGCTGTCTTCCACAACAAAATCACAGGCACATTCTTCTGGGGTTTTTGTGTGCCTAGACATTTTTTTTTACATTTTGCCACAGTTTGCAATTCTGTTTTAAATTCTCACGTAATATATATCTCATGTAATATAGCTTTAAATACAGCAAACAAGCCTTTTACTGTAATTGTAATCTTGTTTTAAATCTCGCAAACAGAGTTTCCAGTAGAAATGTAGAATTCACTACCACTCAGTAGATGGGGCGGGTTTAAAGTATTCAGAACGAATCAATGATAGATACAATTCAGGAAGGAGGGACATTGCCCAAATGCACTGAAAGATGTTTTTGTTTTTGGGGGTTTTTTTAAATGGGAAGTCAACATGAATTGAGTAACCATTTCCAGTGTTTTTTCTAGGGTTTATTGGCTAAACACTGATTGCATTTATTTTTTGTACCAGGGGTGTTTTATCGCTTTTTATTGGTTAAAACCGTAAATCAGAAGCCCTAGCTATAACATACTACTTATACTGTATATATTACATGTTACTCCAATTTGCTTCATTGTGTTTGCAGTATTGTGTTTAAAGGAGATCAGAATATTTTAAAATCTGTTCATTTTTTAAAACATGTATTCTAGAAGAAATTATAGTACCATGCCAAAATAGCAGGGGTGTAAAATAAAACCACGGGCACTTCATGATCTGCTTACAGATTAATATTACAGCACATACAGAAAGCAGGCGTTTATCCTTAGGTAGATTGAGGCCAGTGCCAAACAGGCTTGAGAATGCTGGGCCTCCTCAACCTGTCATAACATCACCAGACTGTCAGGGTGTACAAGTTTTGGCTTATAGGCCAGCATTCCATAATTTCTTCTGCTGTATAATTATGACATTGTGGAGTTATAGAGCAATGCATGGCAAGACAGGAAGAGACTGATGTAGATTATAAAACATAAAGAAATAATTGTTTCTTTGCCGGTGGTATAATTAGAATCAGAGCTTCTGTGTTTTTCTTTTGTGTTCACAAATGCAAATATCTTCCATCAAGTCCTGGAAGCCCAGGTCTTTTCATTTATTTAATATTCCCTTAAAATCCATTTTCTTTAAGATTGTATTTTTGCATATAACCATACTGCCCAGCCATTGTCTAAGGGATAACAAGTATCCAGAAAGACCTGCCTTTGCTCAGATATTGTCCATCACAAATCAAGGTATGGATTCCTCCAGGTTTCAGGAGAGATTCTAGACCATTTTTCCACCACGTACAGTTGGCCAAGTGCAAGGATGAAAGATGACGAAGGTCTAACTTACCATGTACTGCAGGTTTAACGGGGACTGCAAGAAATTTTCAGCTTTAAACAAAATCCACAACCACACTCCACAGTTATTGACCAAACATCTGGTAGTCTGATTTACATTAAAAAAAAAGGTGTGTGTGAAAGGTATGAGGTTTGAGTAAAATGCCACCAGAGAAAGGTGTTGTATGGGTTTGCTTGGCGAACTGTGATAGAGTAGAGTTGCAACATTTATTTAGAACAGTACTTATAAGCACCTTTCAAGACTCAATTAACAACACATTTCAGATGAGTCACTGTCACAGAACACTAGAATACTGACTCATGGTAAAACTAGTCACCACATCACTTATTTGGTTTAAAGTTGTGCTTTTGCTTTTAGGGCTTTGGACCTGCTCATTGAGGCAATATTCCTCTGGCTGCAGCTTCACATCCTTTGGTTGTCCTCAGATTCCAATTCGAATTTGTGTGTTATGTCTTTGCTCTGTGGACAAGTAGATGAGACACATTTTATGAGGAGTTGAACCAGTGAATAGGGGAGTTTTCCGTCTGTATTCATCCACATAAACAGCCATAGCACCACCAGCATGCTTTGCATTATTTCTTGTTCAGTACGGACTCATTTGATAATGTGTCCACAAGTCTCAACGTGTGATTCTTCTGTATTATGTAGCAGGCTTACATCATTAGTTCCTTGGTAATCGGAAGACTATCCTGTTAACAGTTTTGCAACTTTGAAAGATTTTGTTTTAGGTGGGAGGTTGGAAACACAGTTGAAGTTTGATCTTAACAGAAGATTGGAATCATCATTGTTGCAGTAACAGGCAGAGTGGAAATAATATATTCACTTATGTATGCATGAATATCTGTTTAAATTTGACGATGACTTCCAATGTTCACATGTGGTGTGGAATATTTTACAATGTATTCCTGCCAAGTCTGTCAGGCTAGATTTCAGTCCAGACTGACCGAATACATGTTGATTAGCTGTTTTGACAAAACTGTGTTAAAAGTTGGCACAATATAAGCCAAATGAATTATACACCTTGGTTTAACATTGGTAAAATGTAGCTTTATAAAACATACAGGAGCATATGGGTATCAAGCATGCTCTAAGCGGTGGATCAAATACAATAGTGCATTTATGATCTAAAATGTGGTATTATTTGAATTATAATATTTTATGGCTATATTATTTTCATATTGATTTTGTCCTGCATGCTAGGATAAAGATCTTTAGATGATTTTGTTTGATTGTTGCTACCAGTATTTGCTTTTACCGCTATTGCGGTTTTGGACTCATTCCATTAAACATTGTGTTAAAATTATACGAACACCGCTACAAGAAAAAAAAAAAAAAAACTGCTCTTACAAATCATCAGCTCAGCCTCCAAAGACCTTAGAGAAAAAAAAAAATGTTAAGAAATATGAAGACTCATTTGGGAACCACCATGCACTTCAAATGGCCCTGAGGGGTTCCAACCCAGTATGACATAGAAGATATTATTTACCAGGTTTTCTCAAACTTAGAAAGTACTGTATGTCTGTATTATACGCAGTAGTCATATCAACAGTTACACCATGTCTGCCGCTATTTTGGTTCACTGATTGATTAGTTGTGACTGACTGAACCTCCATCTCTCACAGGCTTTCGATCATAGGGGCACAACTGACAGACAATCCTGTAGCTATCGGTGAGAATGATTTACAGACCTGTTTTGATTTCTGAGAAACTCCTGAAAGTGATATCTATAAGGCCTTTAATAGTGTAATTTGTAGCGGCTGGGCACATGCTTATTAATCAATTTTTGGTGAGGATTTGCTGAAATTATACCTGACCTCTTCTGAAGGACTGAAAGGTCGGGCTCACGCTTTTTCAACAGTTGGCCGTTCAATTTAGTGCCTGTGAGAAGCGAGTGCATGACAGCTCTGCAGACTGGAGTCCTCTGTCTAATGCAGGCATTAAAATGAGGTTTTGTTACGACACGCTTCCTCACTTCACTGGTCTCCTTTGACATCTGTGACTTGGGAGACCAGTTTAGCCCAGTTTACACAACATAAAAACAGCAATGAATAGATACTCAGTTATATTACATGCACTAAGTGGAGAGTAGCGTATGAGGCAAAGACGGGGGCAAAAGCTTTAGAATTACTCTAGGAGAAACAGTATAAAAGTATTGCTGTATATTATCTGGCTTTTAAAAAAAATATACATTGTGTTTATTATGTATTTTTCCTTTAATCAGTGCAACACGTTTAAATGAAGGCTCAGTTATTTGTAGGTCTATCAAACATCCTTTTGCATGACATGACTAAATTGTATCTATTTAAATATTATTTACACAAGAAAAATAACAATCTTAGCGTTTTTACAGTATAAAATAAAAAGAGTGATAATGGTAATCTTCAGTACTTAAGAAAAAAATATGACCTATAAGACAGAACGTATACCAATAAATGTTCAAAAATTTAGTACAATCTAAAAGTTCTGCCATTTAGGCTTTTTCTGTCGATCACTTGCCAGTGGATTTCAGTTAAATCTTTTTTTTCCCCTTTTGTCTTTAACACAGTTCTAACTTCTGATTAGCATCAAAGTCCTGATTGATAAATGGAGATCAAAGCCCTCGACAGCTACTAACACAAAAAGGAGCCTTCCTATAACCCCCCTGCAGAACTAATGGGGCTTCACTACTAGAAAGGAGCAAGCCGCCACTCTCGTTGGACGCCAGGCCGCGGTTGTTAGAAGTTAGTGCTGATAAGGTGATGGCTCTTGGGCAGATTATGTTGTCTTCTTGTCAGCCCCTGCCTTCTGATGCAGTATATCAAAAGAAGCAAGGGACAGGGTGCCTGTGAGGAATAAGGGATTTGGACAACTTCCCCACCCTGTCTTAAATGCAGCCTCTGCCTAAATTAGTCAGACACAGGATGGCACTGACAGAAGAACCCCCCTCTTTTAACCTCTTAACCTCCAACCATCTCGACTTTGTTCTCTGTCTAGCGGAACCTAGCAACAGCAATAAAATGTCATCTCCAATGCTTCAAAGGCTGCACTTAGAAAAATGAGTGTGTTTTTTTTTTTTGTTTGTTTTTTAGTTTTTGGGTTTTTTTTATTTGCAATGTGTTATTTTGCAACTCAGTTTTTATTGCAGTGGTTTTAAAGGGACAGGTGTGCATTCTTAGAAACAGAAGACTCTTGGTGCAGGATAGGGATAGACATGAGGATTAGACAATTAAAGGTGTTAAGATTCCAAGGTAGGGTGGTTGCCAGCTCCCAAAAAGACGCTGAAATACAAGATTTAATACACAACATTAAAACCCTTTTTTTTCACCTATGTTCTTCTCCTGTGTTTGAACAGCATACACATATAGAATATTCTAATTATGCCATCCAACTGCTGTTTTGGAAATAAGTCCCATTTCTTTTTTTCCCCTTAAATTAGTACCCCTGGTCTTTATGCTCTGACAGCCTAGACAGATTAACACTAACATTACTTACTGCTCTGGTGTTTAATTTGCCCATTTTCCTGCCTGAGGATTGTCAGGTCCCAGAGACATTAACATTGAGACCCACCTAGAGCAGTAAGGGTGATTCAGCTGACATACCAGGATAGGTTCGATAACCTTACAGCTGAATTAAGATATCATGTGTGCTGCTGGGGTGAAGACATATAGTAAACAATAGTAAACTGAAACATTATTTAACAAAAATACCACTAATAACAAAACAAATAGGAAAAATAACACATGTATTTCGATAAAGCAGTTAGGAACATCTTGAAAACCCATTCTGTGTTGCCACAATGGGTTGTAAATATAATTCATTTGAAATTTGACAGATGTTGTTTTGAAGCTGGATCCTATAATTCTTTACTTTGCCAAATGTGACGAGGGGGAGTCATGCCTTTAATGTTTATTTGCAAGAAATTAGCAGGCAAATCACAGCAATACACTCTGCCCTACAGCTGGCTGAGATAAAGGACTGGCTTCTGCAGTTGCATTTCTTTTTGTCCCAGCCCCAAGGTCGGGATGTGAAAAAGAAGCCAAAAGACAAATTAAACTCAATAACTTACATTATACCTACTTAGTTCCTAATGCCAAGTATGCCATTCCATCAGAGCCAGTCCTACATCAATCATGCATACTGTACCCTTATCACAAATTTGAACTGGCAAATTGAATGGCAAGATTATAGCACCAGGTTCTAAACAGTACAGGTTCGAAACGGGAAGTTGTTTTGCAAATGCCCTCATCATTGTTAAAGGCAATGATTATAATTTGATTCCATATTATATAGCCTTTATTGTTCCAAATGTGCTGTTAAAAAATTTATTTTATCTTAAGTGAATCACACAGAGAGTGCTCTGAAGAGGAAATTATATTTTCTTTTAACCCAGTTGGAAAAATATCAGCAATTAGAATAACACATGGTAACACAGCACAAGACTAGAAATTTAAACAAGATCACAAGGTTACATGAGTTTAAGGTTTTTTTTTGTTTTTTTTTCCATGTATTGTCTATGGGGGAGTGGTTCTGTGTACAAATCACAAATGGTGATAAATTGAACCTTTGTAACTCAAGCTGTATTTGACTAAGTACAGTGCCATTTTAATAAATTGCTTGGTCCACAGTTCCAAATAATTTATTTCCTGTTCTTTTTAGTTTATTGATAATGGCTCTTCCGTCCGTGCACTTAGATTAACCATGGCCTAATAGCAGCATTAATTTTAAAGCATTTCAATGTGGGTTTAATTAATCATGCCTTAGTGTTTGTTGATATTCAGAATTGTGTTTGTTTGGCATAACTACATTGTTATGATTTAATACAAATAAGAGTACATGATACAGAACTGATAAAAAAAGGTAACTTGTACCCTTATAAATTATAAGTTTTTCTTATCATGGTTTAAGTTGTGAAACATTTAAAGGTTAAGCCAATCTTAAAGAAGAAAGAAGCTTAACAGATAAGGAACATGCAACATCAACATACAACATTCACCACATCTGAGCATTATGTGAATCAGGAATTACCTGAAAAAAATATATATATATATTTGTATTCTTCCACTATGTGAAAGGGGTTACTTAAAAATATGCCCCCCACCCCCGTTCTCTTTGTGTTGTGTAGGGATATTACTTCAAGTTTCTGTTGATTAGGCTGGTTTTAAAGGACTTCAGACCGAGGACACACAAGATGCATCTAATTAGGTGACTGCACAGAACTTTCCAATTCCAGTGCACAGAGTTTCAGTCACACTGAATCTTGAATCTGTGGAATAGACAAGCTAGAGCTTGAGAGTATCCATAGGTCAACTATTCCAAATGGAAAACATAAAGCAATTCTGCTGTGAGCAATGTCACCTTGTATACGTTGGATGGATCATAACCCGTCTTGAAGTGTTTCTGCAGAGTACCATTTTATTCCAGAAATCTCATTGAGACTGACTTCTCAGATTCGGGCTCCAGATGTGTGGAGCAGAACCGTTTTCATTGACAAACCTCGATTTGGTACAAGTGGAAATATTTTTTTAGTTTGTATATTTATTGTATCAAAATGAAAGAGTCAGTCTTGGTAATTAGGCTCAATAAGTATTTCATGATGTATTCCTAACCACATTATATTGTAATGAGGTATGCAGTTACTACTGTTCCTGCTCTTGTGTTTATTTGATTTTTTTTTTTTTATTGTAATTAAACTCAGCTGGCCAGTGTTTACAACAGCAGAAAGCAGTGAAATTATTTATAATTAGCTACAAATAACTGGTATGGAGGAACAAACACTTTTTCTAGTTTGCCTAAAATATAACCTCTCATTTATTTTCATTACGGCGAGACACTGTATAATAGAATGATTCCCATTAGTACCCACTTGACGTTTGTGGCAGTAACTGTTTGCAATTATCTCGTGTTGTGAAGATTTTGATTATTATATTATTGCTTTGTTACTGACTGGGTCTCTGGGGCTGATACTGGTTTACAATGGGTGCCATACTTAGTCCATTTTGGAAGTACATTTACTATACTTTGCTTTATAAGAACCTTTCACTCCTTCACTACCCCCGTTTATTTATTTATTTTTTTGGGATGAGCAAATTACCAGGAGCAATGTGCTTTGGACATTGCTATACATGGCCCTGCAATAGTCACTTAGGCAATTCAAGCCTCCTATTATTTTGGGGATGTACCTGAAGTTCTCACTTTTGTACTTTTCATAGAGATTGCATACCTCAATTTAATGATTTTTTTTCTGAATTGTCTGCTGTACTCTGAATATAGATTACTGCATTATTCTATCTTATAACATGTAAGACACATACACTAATTCCATACTGGTACAAGTTACAACACCATAGGAAAGTTAAATAATGTACTGTATAATTGACCAAGATGAGTAATTTTCCTTTACAGCTTGATCACCATAAATATGCCAGAAATGCATTTGCGTGATGTCTAGTGGTGTTTCTGGGAATCTAGAGGTTATGAGCTAGCATTTAATGATTGCTTCATATTTTTAAAGCACTGGAGTCTCAATTATGTGTATAGGAATTGGCAAAGACAAAAAATAATACTGGTTTGTTTTTGTATACTGGTGAAAGACATGATGTTGTGCTTTGTTCCCATTTGTAAGTAACAAGGTTTATTCCACATTGCAAAGTTGGGAAGAGTAAGCATAGCAATGGATGGTAACTTCCATCATTTTAAGAAAGACTCTTTTTGGATATTTTTCCCTTTGGTGTTTGGGCATCAATAGTCTAGCAGTTGAAGGCTAACAGGCACCACTGTCTAACATGTAGGAAGACCTGACCTCAAGGAGCACAATGGGTTTTCAGAGGGTTGCCTGGACCTTTTTTATAAAGGGCTTTCCTGTAATTCTCACAGGATGACTTCATAACAAATCTCATACGTTGGACGTTTGGGAACTTGAGAATGGAAACAGCACTAAAATTTACTAAACTTGATATGCTTGGTGATATGACATAGTTGCATTCGATCCTGATGGGCCAATATATTTGTCTCAAGAGACTGACCTTGCAAACTATAGCCCTTCATGATCCATGATTATATTAGTTCCCAACTGAACTCCAAAGGGGAGCATTATAATATGACTTGAGCGTACTTTCTCTCGTCTCCTAATGCAAAGTAAACACATGGTCAAATTCTTAAATTCAAGCATTAGAAGAAAGAAAGCTGAAGAAATTTTCCAAATTAGGAAAGTCAACTAATTAGCTTTGACAAAGAAAAATAATTCACTTAAAAATGGCGATAGAATTCCATCTGCAACAGTTTCTTAAAATAACTGACCTAACTGAAGAATAAACCAGTGCTAATGAAGGAAGGGAAACGAAACTCCATGAGACAGCCACACAAGAAATAAGAGGCACAACACATTATTTCAACTGCGATACCTCTGGGGACTCCATTCCACATAGGATTACTAGGGACACAGGCTACTGAAATGTATAAAAGCTGGTGTTTGTTTGTAGACATAACAGTGTATGCTTCTCATGCATTCAGTTCTGTGTACTAGATCTACTCAGCTGATTATCATGGTCTATACATAGTGGCTGGACTGAAAGACTTTAAACAACAGATTTAAATAACTCGTTTTACGCAGGTCCCTAAATATTTCATATTTGACAGCATCAAATCTCTCCACTATCAAGATAGCTGTTGAGCTGCAGAGAATATTGAAATTGGCGACCCAGTCAAATAATTTGGGTTACTACAATATTTTTAATATACTCTACTTAGAGCTGTATACTAAAGGCACTGCAAAATCTAAGTGTAACAATACGATAAAGAAAAAAACAAGAAGGACAATTCCGAGAAAAACATGACAAAACATGGTAGAAGCATGCTCAGCTGTCTAAAATTGGAAAACAAGCACAATAACTTCAGTAAACTTGCATTGGGGTTGTACACACAAATCAAAATATTATATACCTGCATAATTTTATTTCTGAGACAATCACTTACAGGAAGTTCATTACCTTTGTTGTTTTTTCTTGCTTCCACATGAATACATTGAATACTAAAAAACACATGGTAGGTCTGTCTAGGGAATGGAAGAGTTAAATTAAATGTGATAGAACACACGAACCAAAAAAAAAAAAAAAAAGCCCCAGTTAAAACGTTCACAGCAGACAGATCAGCTAACGTTTTGAAACTATTACCCTTTATTTCCTTAAGCTCCCTTCTCTGCCCACAGTTTATTTTTTATTTTTTTTCTCGATCAACGCTGCCATCATTTGCGGAAATTGTCCTAATTTCATGAGATTGAGCGGTCAGGGGAAAAAAAATAAGAATGCCAGAACAAGACACTCTGATAGATGGGGAGCAGAGATGCGGAAGAGGCTTGTGTAATATGGAGTGTAAAACTAAACCCTGGCATAAATGTGCCACAGTTGAAGTGTGTTTTGAATAAAATACAAAATGAATGCTTGCCTGGTACTTTTCAGTGATTAGCTGCAGGATCTGGGGGCTTGTTTAAATGTGGAACTTTCACTGTGGTAAATTAAGGATTGAGAGCACCTGGTTTGCAGGTAAGCAATGTATCAGCCCACAGCCCAGTGCTACCTACTAAGGGTGTATTACAAATATTCTTCCTTGTGCAATTATCAGAAAGGAGAGACAGTAGCAAAATCAGACTATTTAAGAGTAAGTAGCTTCGAAAGGATTTGCTTTTCTCTAGATCTAACTTTGAGCTTGTCTACTCCACCAAGTCTATATGCAGAATATGTACAGTAGGACAGTCTAGCAAAAGTTGAAGTCCCATTGTGACCTCATTTGAATGGAATGAGGAAGGCTCTCCTGCCCCTTCACTTCCAGACAAGCTCAAAGCATGTTCAAGGACAAGTAAAGGCAGATTTAGAAATAATTTTTTTTTAATAGAAAGTAATAAAAAAAATTAAATTTGAAGTAACTTGCTCTTTAAGAGTGGAACGGTATATTGTTATTATTTTACTTCACATGGTTACTGGGTTCATATGTGGGGTTTGTGGTCACCAGGCAGTGCAGTCCTTTCTTTGTTGGCTGCCCCATCTTCCTGCTTGAAATGCTGCCCAAACTGAAGCACAGTCTGTTGTAACAAAGGGAATCTGGGCTAGTGTCTCAGATTGAAGGGTTTCCAGCATCATTTAGCTGAACACAAGCTCCGTTCTGCCGCTACATAGATTGCTGTGAAACCTAGGCTAACTCCTATATCTGTCTGGTTTAAACACAGAATCCCAAATTGGTTACGCAAAAAAGTACCACGTAACTATTTCAATTCTATAAATCGAATATAGCCCAGGCACATCTAAATATGTCAAGATAACATGTGGTATTTTATACCGTAAAATAAGGCGTTACTTTTTAAATTTGCCCATTTATAAAGGCTGATTTGAGATTCCGCACTGGTAGCTGTTCAGTGGGTAGTTCTGGCTCTAGTGCCAGTACAAACTCTCAGTGAAAGGCCTCATTTATCACACATTGTGGTTTCGGAGCTGCACTGAAGGTACCCAGGCGAGTTCTTTCAATATTTCAGATGTCTATAGGGATTGGCTTGACTTAGGAAGTGAAACCCTCCAAGTTTTAATTTACAGCTCCGACTGACTTGTGTTAGTTCAAAACATGATTTATAGTTCGTCAAAAAAAATATTACAGTTTCTTTTCTGCTTTTTCTGCCCTTCTTTGCCTTTATACAAGTCATAATGTATCTGCAGTTTAAAAAAAAAAAAAACAATAAGGTAAAGTGTAATAAAATATAACACATAAATCAGTTGCAACATTAACATTTTAATGCAGAATTCAGATTTTCAATTTTGTGTTTGGTTTTATTAAAATGTTGGATTAAAGCTCAGACTTAATCTTAATCGTCTTAATCTGGGTATCATCATCTGTGGATAATGTCACCTAATGGTAACATATATAATGAAAACAGCAAGGGACCTAGAATGGAGCCCTGTGGAACACCACAGACAACTTCTGGTAATGCCGATTTTACCTCCCCAGTAGAGACGAACTGAAAGATAAGAGTTGAACCAGGATAGGACAATCAGTAGGATGGAATGGCCTAAAGGCAGTACTTAGATCCAGAAGAATTAATACTGATGGAAAGCCAGAGTCAGAGTTTATCAGCAGATCGTTCTCAACTCCGATAAGAGCCGTGCTATGTGCAGCACGAAAACCATACTGAAACTTCTTGATTAAACCATTAAGAGTTAGAGTCAGTGGTGGCTAAACTTCCAATCCCGGTTCCCCAGTGTGAATTCCAATGTCAACGATCTGACATCCTGAGGCTGTGTTCAGAAAGCCTGCTGTCCTGTGCACATACTAGAAAAGAACAATCAAAGAAACAGAAAGGGGTCAGGTTTTCTTGTTCATCAAAAAGTGAGTCTCATTTTAGCTGCTGGATAGTATTGGCAATATGGCTCTATGTTTCTGTTCATTTTTAGTGTTCAAGGAATACAAAACAATGTACAATACAACCCATGCATGCTATGTTATAACTTATGAAGTGAGACATGTCAGAGCCATATGCCAACAAGAGTGTGTGTGGCTTTTTGTCTTGTTACGAATGTCATTTTATTTTTAACTGGATCTTTTCAAGAGACATTTATCATTATTTTCCATTCCCCTTCCCCCCCAAAAATGCTGAACATTATAAACACAACTAACCTGTCAAATTAAATACCTCTTCAACCCTGTCTTTTCGGAAAATGTTATGAATCATAAAGTTGAGTTTGGAACATTTATCTGGGGCAGTAAGTATGACTTGGTAGATGATTGCTTTTGAAATGGCAACCTATCCTGTCTTTGTACTTGAATTAACCACAAGGTTTGTCTAGACCTATTTTAGAAAATAAGACCAGCTTTGTGGCCTAAACAAAGCAATATATTTAAGGTTCTTAGAATAAGCCTGTGTGTGAGCTTTCCTGCTTGTGGGTGCTAGAGCTGGCTGAGTTCTCAACTGGCCACTAGAGGGATAAAGACCATACGCAGACACTAAAACATAGTCTCCTTGACACTTGGCAAAACCAAGATCTAGGTGGTGTGCAGACCATTGATTTTTATATCTATGATAGCACTAAAAACTATAATAGAGGGCCAGCTTTAATGCAGGAGTTGTCATCTAGTCCTGGACAGGTAGCCACATCAAGCACAATATACTTTAAACAATGCAATATACATGTATATATAGTCTGTATGTTCACATGTATGCACATCACCTTAACAAGGCAAGAATCAAATTTGGAAAAAAGTCTGTCGGCCTAAATGTGGAAAAGTCTTTGTGTTCGTGCAGTGATTTCCGTTCATTTCTGTAACTTGTGGAGAAAGTGTAACCACACTGATTAATGCAGCAAACCACAGCCTTTTTTCCTTGCTTTTTGGTGTCTAATTGGGTTTAATTCAATTGGACAATGGGCATGGCCCTTGGCAGTGCCTCTGTTTGATGCTTGGCACCTGTCGCTCCTGCCATTCTGAAACACATGATAGCAATTATGTTTGCCTAAGGAAATTAAGAAGTTGCCCTGCATTTCCTAGTTACATAATAGAACAAACGAGAAGGACATGTATATAACATTCGGACTATTGAGCAAATGTCTAAGCATTATAGACCAAGATATACAAAACTCTCTGCCCTTGATAATGCAGTATGGTTATTTTGTCAAAAGTCATACATTCTGAAATAAAATAAATAAATACATAACAATAAATAAGTCTGCTATAATACTACTAGTTCTCTTTGAAAAACATGGTGGGACTGTTGGGTAGTTGATCTCTATCATGGTTTTAAAATGTAATCACCTGTGTGTGTGTATGGGTGTGTGTGTGTGTGTGTGTGTAAATACAGTATAATTGTAAATCTCAAAAAACTACTCACTTCTAAATCTTTTGTAGTCATCTTTGTATTACTTTAGTATAAATACATGTTAATTTGGATTCATATGTTGTTTTTTTCTGACTTTCTGTGAACGAAAAGACACACATTTGCCCATTTTCCCATTGGAAATAGTGATATTTTGAAATATCACTGTCCTGGTCACAAAAGCAAAGTTTGTGTTACATAGTGTAATTATTCAAATGCTTCTCATGACACACATTTATTATTTTATGTTTTATAAATATAAGCATGCATTAAGTACTGAATGGTTTGGAAAATGTATTTACTCCTTTCACTTTTAGTGCTAATTAAATATATACCCTACCACCCTAGGAATAAGAAAACTTCTAAAGACAGTATTGCAGGAGCCATGGTGTGGCATAGAAATCACCAGTGTCTGGTGCCATTAGAGTAACCAGCCTGACAGCACATGAGAACAGCCCGCAAACCATTATTAACTGATGCAATGTTCAGTCACTACTGATGACAATGCACATAATAACCACACTGAGGAATCTCCCATTGAAAAGAACAGTGAGTCACGGTCAGCATGGAAAAAAGTGTGTTCCTGCAGGAGGCATGGTCTGTTCCAATACTGGTGCACTGAACCACACTATGGTTACAATAAAAGTCCATCAACTAGTCCTTGTTGTATATTAATCTGTACAAAACTTGGAGTGGTAGATGGCTTTGAATTACATTTTAATGACTGTATCATTAATGAAAGTTAAGGGTTTCATAAAAAAAAACATTTTAAACGTACATTAAATCATGTATTTTTTTAAAGCCTTATTTAGGATGGAACAGGGAGGTTTTGAGCTGTGCATCGCAATAATACGTCAAATCAAATCTATAAAAAAAAAAAAAAAATACTACTACTAATAATAATAATAATAATAATAATAATAATAATAATAATAATAAATGCTCATGAATTAAATACTTTTAAACAGTTTTTCCACCTGGTGGGTTTGTCTTTCTGGTGATAGAAGTGACAGATGATTTTGTGGAGAAAGGAGATGTAATGACAGGCATTGGTCTACTGCCACCTTGCTTATTAAAAGTAATTACGGGGATTCCCACAAAATTGCTTCCAAATAGTTCAAGGTGTTTTTCCAAAGGTTTCTGCCGTGGAAAAAAAGTATCCCTACGCCCTGGAAAGTACCCTTGCTTGTTTTACTATTTATACTGGTGTACTTTCTTTAACAAAAAGGTACAACTAAAATAAACTATAGCTTGTACTTTTAGTACCTGTACCCATTTCTCATGTCTAGTCTTTAATTAAAATAATTTGGTTACACTTTAAAATAAGTGTCAGTAATTCAAATCTAAATTTCCCCAAGTAAATAAACAGTCATGATAATTGGTCAAAGTTTTAAACATACCGCTGAAGCTATTTGGTCAACTAATCATACACTAGGTTGTATTTGTACATTTATAAAAGAAACAGTTTTTGCTCAGAGTTGCTTACCTGGTAAATGCACGAATGTGTGTGGTGTGCAGGGTGAGTCATATAGGTAGGGGCAGGTTTGTGTCCTGTCTTTGCAAAGCCAGTGATTGGATGTGTCTCTCCTGCAGGTTAGATGCATAGTCGGCTGATTTTGGTTCATTTTGCACATATTTGTTGCTGCAGGTTTATCCAGAGAAAGTCGCCGATAAACTTTTCTTTATATGATACATCTCACAAGTCAATGCATGTCTAATATGTCATTTTGTCAGGCGATGAGCTTCTGTTACAAATAATGCTAACCAATAATGGCCTTGCCTACTAGGTTTTTCAATGCCCAATTTTCTGGACATCAATCCATATATTGCAATAGATGCAATTCATAGATACCCGAGGTAAACATTACCATGATCAGAAAGGATAGTCATGCTTTGCGTATTAAACCATTGTAATTCGTGGATAAATAATACTACTGTGCATCATACAAAACAATTCTTGTAATACCCCTTTCAATTAAAAAAAACAAGACTGCTCTGAACACGAGCCCTCCTTCTTTGGAGACGTTTCAATTAACATAAGGCACTCTCTATCAAAGTCAATGAAAAGCAAGTACGTCATCTACTCAGACTCATAGTCTGCGTAAACAAACCAAAGGACCAGCGCCAATCAAAAAAAGCTTCACTCGCGAGGTTCCACTGTCCCCAGAATCTCTCGATGGTATTACTCCCTGGCCATAGACACTGAACCAGATAGGGTTATTACACCACTACTTGATGTTCACCTGAGACTTCCTCTTATACTCTACAATCCTTTTCTTACCTTACTTTTTTGACAGGAATAGAATTTAAGTTCCTTTCTGAAACACATGGAAGATATTTTCACTGTGAGTTGTCTAAACTAATTCCCAACAGTAGTAGAGGAAAAGGAATTGCATTTCAACTGTAGGAAATCAGCAGTTATTGCCCAGTCATTGAGGCCAGTGGTGGGAGCAACGTTGCTTGGCAAACAGATATACATTGTCAAATTTCTGCACTGAAAAGACTCAGAATCAGAAATGTAGGTCACAAGATGCTCCAAATCACAACTCGTGCCAACATATCTCTCTCTCTCTCTCTCTCTCTCTCTCTCTCTCTCTCTCTCTCTCTCTCTCTCTCTCTCTCTCTCTCTCTCTTAAGCCTAGAGCCTGTGTGATTACCTGATGACAAAATCACTCCGTTAAGGTTTGTGTAACATTACATAAAAATAAAAATAAAAATTCCACTTTGCTAATTGGTAAATTAATTGCACTGGCACGATTACACTAGTGTAAATAATATGTTGGTATTTAAAACCACAGTTTGGTAAACTTGGGGAAAGTTGCAGAAAGACAATCTGACTGGGACATGTAAAACACATGGCATTTTGAAGCTTTAGGGAGATGTTCTGTTTTGGTTTTGGCCGGGTTTTATTGTTCCACTAACTGAAAGAACACTCAAGAAATGCAATCATTTAACAGCTCCTTCCCCAAACTAAGTTGATTCTTGCTACCATTTCTTATTCTTCAAAATAGTGTGCCATATCCCTTTAAATCTGAAAGTAAATATCTGCAAGTCAATCTTCTGTGTTAAGGGTTGTGTTTAACTCAAATGGGAGTGTTGGTTGCTCAGGAGTTTGAGAATTAGCATAAAATTAAGTATTAAAAAGACTGTACAAATACGTTTAGGGCCATATTGTATTTAAAAAGCATACAACTATGAGTAACAATTTGAATGCACTTCTTGAAAAGCAAATGGATTTTAAATATTTTGTTTCAATATTATTATTATTATTTTGTTCTTAAAAATGATATTAAAGATTAGTAAATAATTCCCAAGCAAAGCAAAGCTGCATGATAAATGTGAAGCATGCATCTCACAAATCAGGCTCGGTAACACTAATTAACTATGACTTTGTCACAAAATAATACTACATTTGTTGTCCAATTGTTCCCCCCTAAGAGGGTTTAACAAGATGTACAGTGCAGTATGTCTCAGTGATCTCTTGGTTACTGTCCTGGCTTTGAATCCAGAAGATGAAGCCAAAAATGTCATTTGTAAATAAAACTAAATTGCTTTGGTATGCCCTGTTCCGTGTAAAGAGTATTCTCTGAAATCGATCTGGACTCCAGTTCTGCAAAACGTCTCGTCCATCTTTCAAACCAGAAATCAGAACTTGAAGTTGACCGTATTGCTCAAGTTTCTGTGCTGCACACAACTCAGCTGTGTGGACTGCAATTTTGTTTAGGCAGCACCATGTTTTTAATGAGTAAAAGACACGAACTGAGATTGTCTGTACTCATTACACATCTAAATTGCACCCTCAATCAACATTAATTCATAATAGTTACAGGCTTGTTATGTACTTAAAATTGCGAATAGCAGGTTAAAGACAAAATGTGTGTTTATATATATATATATATATATATATATATATATATATATATATATATATATATATATATATATATTAATGCAATGTAATGTAATTTGTTTTTCAGTATCGTTTGAATACAGTGATCAATACGTACAGTATAGTGTACTTATTACATTGGATATACGCATGCCAGTTCTTATGCTATTTGTGGCTGTGGGATTAAAAGCATAACAGTGGAGTGTGATGATAAAAAGGTGGCACAGGCAATTTATTATATATGCATTTTTAATATAAAAAAATATATAAAAAGAACGCCAAGCTTGCGGCACTTAATCCCAAATGACACCCTGGTGAGCGTGGAAGACGCCCTGAGCTGATTCCCCTCGGGTTTTAACTTTTAAATGGCACACATTTTCCATAAACACCTTGTGAAATGGCTGAACTGTAATTGAGGTATCAGACAAGCATTTTCAGGATAATAATATGTTTAGATATTGGCCCATTTGATAGTTAAGGAATGCCTAATTGGGGCATTTTTGGTAGACATGTAATTTTTTAAAAAAGCTTCAAAAACAGTAAAACAGTTTGACCTATTCATGATGTTTACAACAGCTCTGAAGTGGTCAGAATGCTGTTTGTCATATAATTCATTTTATTCTTATTTTGAGTGAGGTGGATTTAGCGGTTTTTCAACTTCCAATTTCTCTCTTAAACGTTAATGAAATTACATAAAATACAAAATGTGCCTGGTATCTAGAACTGAACTACTTTTCCAACCATGTTTGTCTTTTGACCTGTTTATCTCAGGAAATAAAATGGAAGCCATGACAACTTCCTCGATATGCATTGTTGTTGCTGTCATCCAAAAATGCTATAATGATAGGCAGAAAAAGCAAAGCACTCCTCTAAGGAATTCACACAATTAGAGGCGTTTCCAGAAGAATCTCAGGTATGTGGAGGCGAACGAGAAGTTTTGTCAGTCATGGCTCGCAACAAAGGATGTCTGAAGTTCGGTAAATGTTTCAATAGGCTAAAATAAATTGTGTTTTTTTTAATGTGCCAGTCTTATAGCTGCTCTGGCAGGCAGTTCCAATGTACATGCACATGGAACGTAGTTATGTGTTACAGGCTTTTTGATGTATGCCTTCATTGTTCTTGGAATAGCTGGTATTTCTTTCATTGTGCAGTCTTTGACCTCCGGGGCTATATATTATGATGAATTTACAGAAGTATAAAATGTTGTCCTGGAAGGAGGGTGCATAGTAACCTTTACAAATCTATTTGAGAGACAAAACATTCAAGGTTGTTTATTTGGCAATCCCATATGGTGTAAAACAATTGAACCAACCTTCAAAGCAAACTAAAGGCTCTATTTCACAGTTGGGGATAGTTCAGGCTTTTCAACTCGCAACCCAATGCATTCTGGTCCATTTTACCTGTCTCAGGTATCGTTCTTACCTTTAAGAGAAGCAGGACTACGCTTACCAGATTGCATTGGGCTGTGAGTTGAAAAACTTGAACTATCCCAAACTGTCCAGCTGAACGCGGAGCCAAATAGGTCACCTTACATACACCCAACTATAAAACTTTCAACAGTAAAATAAGTGGGAACACAAAATGAAACAGTTAAAATTATTTGACAAGCATTTTGACTATACATCTTTATAAATGTCTTCACTGTCACTCTGCCTGAGGAGTACTTGGCAATTATTGATTTACACCTTGTGGAAGGGACAGGGTTAATGTAGCTGCCAGCAACCACAGGTGTGGCCACTCCAGATTGGTGCTAATTAGGGAGTAGCCACCTGCATCAAAAGAGCCAGGAATCCCTGGTCTGGAAGAGGGAGTGGGAGTCGGAGTGGGAGTCGGAGTCGGAGTGGGAGTGGGAGTCGGAGCAGGTGAGTGTGTGTGTTTTTTTTTTAATATGTGTGTTGCAATATAGTTTAAAAGTTCAGAGATGGCTCTAACCAGCCTGGACAGTTTGTGTTGTGTTTGGTATATTAAATGTGAGATTTAGCGCTTAAACTGCAGCTTCCTTGCCTCTGAGTCTCTTTCTTACTGCAGGTGGCCGCTTCCCAATTAGCACCAATCTGCATTAACTGGAGAGTGGCCACACCTGTGGCTGCTGGCAGAGACATTAACCCTGCCTGCCACACACCTGCGTGTGCCTAATCAGCCCTGCACGTTCTTTTAACCCTTTTGTTAACACCTTATCATCTGCATTACACTGAGAATAATACAGAAGAACCAGCCTTTCATAAAAACTGGAGTTGACAGTATATAGACAGATATTTAGAGTTCTCTTTCAATACACATTAAAAGCTTATCAAAAATCTATTAGGAACCGTGACAAGAGCATGAGAGCTATAGACCTTTCTTCTGTCACTCGGCCACGGTCTCAACTTGCACTGAACTAAAACAGAACTCGAGGAATGCTCTGGTCAGGAGTAATACGTTGTCCATAAGCTTTTAAAAATAAATGTATTGTCATTTACAAACAAAATAAACAACAGCATCTTTGGTAACATTCGCTAATATGCAGGATATTTTTAGGGGAAATTACATGCTAATAAAGTTAATAACATCACTGTTATTTAAAAAAAAAAAAAAAAGAAAAAAGATAGAAAATCTTGTTTGTAGGGCTGATATCTTCCAAAAAATGAAATGTCTACAGATATTTAACATCCAAGAGGAGTTTGTTAGTAGAGTCGTTTGTAAAAAAAAAAAAAAAAAAACTTATGTTGCCCTTCTGCAAACAGTTTGTGATGCCAAAGGTCTGAAAAGCCTTTAACTTTATAATACAGCAGTGTTATATCTCAGCTCCACAGCCATGCAGTATGCTGTGAAAGGGCTGGGGACTTTTAAGTTATCAGATTATCTTGATATTGTGAACACCTGTAAAATAACGATGTAGCAAACAGACAATCCATGTAACTTTCCACTGGCTTCCCAGGTGATACTTTACAATGGTAACGAATATAAAAGTACAGGTTTGAACTTCATGGTAGCGCAATGCCGTGCTATTTCATTTTATATAACTTAATAGTGTTTCCAGAATCATACCGGCTAATTGGGCCTCAACAGCCATGATGGGAATGTAATATATTGTGAGGGCCACAGTAGCCTAGACAGCAGGATAAACTGAACAAAAGGCTCCCTCCAGCACAATGCTTGTTTGTCTTTTGCCAAAAGCATTTTATTGTATCCAGGAGAGAACATGATGAACATTCTGTAATACTTTAAAACTTACTTGTATACTGTCAGATCAATGTAATTATCTCAAAACAACCATTAAGAACAATGTAGTAAGACTTTGTAGAACAGGGGTGGCCAGGCCTGGTCCTGGAGAGCCGCAGGGTCTTATGGTTTTTGTTCCACCTGAGTTCTCAATTACTTAATTGGACCAATTTGTTTTCTTAATTGGTCAACACTAACATGTATCTTAGGGCTTTGGCCAGTGGTGATTTAAAGAGACCCAGAAAACCTTCAGGATTGCGGCTCTCCAGGACCAGGATTGGCTACTCCTGCCTTAGAAGGAGCTAACTTTATGCTATCTTATAGATGTGAAATGTGTTTGTATGATGCTTTTCTGATCTTAAAATAAAACTGCATTATGATTGCAATGTGGATAGCTCAGAAAACACACCTTAAACTGAATCCAACATATATGGGTATTAAGGGTAATAAAAGTGAAGTACCAGTTAATGCACACTATTGCCTAGTTCAGATGCTTCCGTGTCTATGAAAATGTACTGATTGAATCTCTTCTCAGAGTTCTGTCATCACATTCCACGCTCGAAAGCTGTGCTTCTGCCAGATTTCTCTGAAGTGTAGCGCAGAACAGGCTGCAACATGTCCACAGGGAGTCTGATCAAGCTGTCATCTCAACCAGAATGTGGAATCGTCTCCACATCCTTCAGCACAAAGGAGTCCACTGCCTTTCATTAAATATATTTCCATTTGTCAGCAGATTGGCTCCCTGAGCAAGCAGGCTTAGACGTTTCTGAGCGTATACCATGACTTTACATAAAACAATTTGTCAAATGTCAAAACCAAACTTTAAAAACTGTTAAATTAACTATTTTATTTAACTTCTATAAAGTTAAATTAAGAATTTTACAGCAGTATTTGAATATTTTAGATATATACAAACGTTTACTTTTACTGAAAACTGCAATTACTTCTATTAAATATATATTAGGGTTTAAATATAGTACTATATGGTATTTTAAAAATAATAAGCTTGAACTGTTCTGGGTTGAAACATATTCAGTGATGGAATGAGTTAATGTTGTGTGTATGTGAATGAAGGATGAGATTAAATGCGTTGCTGAACCATTGCTGAATAGAGCACATTTCTGGTGAAGCTGCTGTTTGTGAATCATTTTTGGCACAGATGCAAGAGTGTTTCCAACACCCTACTGAGGTGTGAATGTACCGAAAGGAAGAACAAGAGAAGAAACAGGGGCTCAATAATAATATCCTTTAAAATCCAAGCCCAGAGAACCTTTTTATTGCAGTAGCCAGTCTGATATTTGCTTAACATACAGGTTGCACGTAGTAGGTGCAAAATAGTAATTTGAAAAACCTAATGTTTATCTTTGGCACATTTGCCAAATGCAAAAATAAAGAAACTTTTGATGATTTTGTTTGATGAACAGGCGCCATGCCAGCTTCCTACTGGCCTGGGACCTGGCTGCGCAGCGGAGGCAAAAGAGTAGCGGCTGCAGATTCATACAGCTTCAGTGTATTCTAATGTCTTTCTCTCCCAATTGCAGCTTTTCTAAAGCCTGCTTGTGAAAGGAAGTGAGGAATAATCTGTGCACTGGGCCATCATATTTGGGGATATTCCAAGTTCGGTTTGCAAGTTGGGTGGCATTGTCATGTTGAGCTGGGCAAAGTTGTTTTAATAGGAATGAATCACGGTGATGTGCCGTAGCAAACTGAGATTATAACTGCTGGATGTAAAGTTCAATTTGAACTCTGACTGATATATCTTGGCATTGTCAAGCTGCAGCCAAACTGACTTCTTTTAGCAACCCAAAAACAAACCTCCATCTGCAATCTAGGAGACGTGGCTTCAGATCTGCTGTTGTTTATTATAAAGAGCTGCTTTTGTTTTATTCCAACATACCAATATATGTGTTGGTCACTTTCTATGTAACAGTTTGTTTTCCATAAGAAAGATGCTAACTTTGCACTGGAGCATCGCTTGTAACTTAACCCAGCTCTCAGAGCATGGGGAATTTAGCCAGGCCAGAATATTTGACCTGTACAGGAATTTAGCCAGGATCAGGGTCAAAACCTTTGCTCTTCCCTGAAATGGTGCCATGTGCTCTTTATTGTCCATAGACTGGAAAGAACCTTGTTTTTAAGCTGGAACTTCATACCCCCCCCCCCCCCCCCCCCCCCCCCCCAAACACAACTCAATAGAAACTGATGCTCTGTGGAGGTATTCCATTCAATCCTGACCCTACTTCATTTCTGATATCTGACGAGATCAGTAACAAACATGGTGCTGCTGAAGGAACCATTCCCATGCATCAATCCCCAAAGGTGAACAGGTTAAATACATGAAGCCCCTCAAAACCAACTAGCCTGGGCTGCAAAACAACATTTGATCTCCACTTTGAGTTTTCTGTAGGAAAGGATCTGTATCGTATTCCAGTTGTCTGTATATTTCAAATACACTTCCGAATACTCCAGAAGCATCCAAGCATAAACTGAATCGTAAACTTCAATCTCAATTTTACCATCTTTCCTCATCAGATTGCAAAACTGCAGCATGATTGCAATGATATTCTCTATTAACATTGGTTCAGCAGTGCAATTAATCTCATCTTTTGTTCACATACACCGACATTAACTCATTCCATCACTGAATATGTTTCAAACCAGTGCTGCACAACCATTTTTTAAACAAATCTATACCGTATAGAACTATATTTAAACCAGAATATATTTAATAGGAACCAATGTAGTTTTCAGTAAAAGTAAACTTTTTGTAGATGTCAACTATTCAAATACTGCAGCACACTTCAGAATACAGCCTTTACACTGTAACGGTTTAAGATTTATTTTATTTTTTTTTAAACGACTTTTAACATTTTGACAAATTTGTCACGTGAAGTGGCATACGTTCATAAACGATTAAATATCATACAACCTATACTATTCAAAGTGTGGAATGCATTTAGGTCCAAAAGAATTGTCAACCTGCACTTCGAGCACACTGTACTTACTGTAAACATTCTTATCAACCAACTGATAACCCAAATGAGAACTAAATCAATAACAATACAATATAAGAGAGGACTGCGAGACATTCATTAAACTTTAGGGTGCTTGTCAATGTACTAGATTCTAAGTTTAAATGCTTTATGAATATGTTCAAACATAGTATATGCAAATAGGGAGATGTGGAAACATATAAAATAAGTTGTTGTGTTTTTAGGGATGTATTTTATTATGTGCAAAATGGGTAGTGTACAAGACACAAGAGGATTTCAAAATGATTCTCCTTAGTTTTTTATGTGTGTCGAATGCAGACTCCCCAAGAAGGCACATTTTGTACATTCAGAGAAGAGGAAAAATATGCAGAAACAGCAATTGTGTAAAATGTCAGGCGATACTATATCGGTGATACTTTCATTGCCTGTCCTGTAGAACTGGAGAAACATCCACAGATATACCTTGTTATCACTTATTGATATGTAGAGCTTCCCCATGAAACATGATGTCTGCCTGCACAAGGATTACTGTTTGGCTGTTTTCTTGCGGTACTAGAAGTGTTTTCAATCTTCCCTACTGTTTGATCTGCAGCCACCCTTGCAGACAGTCATAGACACCCCCACACACCCACAGATAACACAAGGGTTATGGAATTCACTTACACCTGTTCTGTCTAAGTACATGCAAATGACAAAGTAATAATAGTGGAGTCTCATTAGAAGTTGACAATGTTTATTTGGCACATCTTCTTCTTTAGATCAATCTTGCAGTCTAAACCCAGAATAACGATACTGTAAATACCTTCCACATGACAGCTTGCAGAAATGAATACAAATAGGCACTGACAGACCAAGTTATAGAATAGCATTAAAATCTTATAGCAGCTTGTCTTGATCTACTTTACATACTGCAGATACCCAGAACAGTTTTGAACTACTGTATAACCATAACGACTTTATATGATGGGCTTACCACTATATCGTACGGATGCCATTGAAAATGAATTACTGACTCGGGATCATTTCTCTGTTGGTGCTGCTATTGGTCAGCATTGCTAGGCTGTGGTTTACAATCTGACATGGACATTTGGCTGTAAATACTAAAAATATAAATATTTCTTTAAAAAGAAAAACAGTTACCCAAGCCATGATTGATCATGGTGTCGAGCTCAGTCAACCATCACAGAGACCCCAGCTTATGACTTGATGGATACACAGCAGGGATCACATTTCTGGTTTAAAAGATGACGCTGTTCCAAGCTGCCAATAACAACAAGCTAAACTTCATCTACAGACCTCCACGTGCCCTGAGTTGGGTGTCAAATATTGTTTTAATACCTTTTTCCCTTTTATGTTATTTAAAAAGCACTATTCTGACAACTATTCCCATTACAGGTGCTCTTCGCAGACAGTTTGCACCAATTGCATCCGCAATCTTTTATTTATTTATTTATTTTTATTTTTTTGCCAAAGACTGATTATTTCACCAAGAGGATCCTTCACCTGACAGGCTGGCAAAATATTTTCATTCTGTAACTTGGACCTTTCTTTCCTATAATGTTAACTGTTTGAATCCAAGAACATTTGGCTTGGAAATTGTTATTATTTTTACTGCGAAAAATAATATTGCTCGCAGACGGGGAAAAAAAATACTGATTTGAATGATGGGAGCAATTAATCATTCCATGCTTAGTTTTGTCAGCAGCTCCTTAAAAATAGTCCTTTTTTTTCTTTTTTTTTTTTTGTCTTTGAAAATTAATTTAGTTCTTTTTTGGTTTATGCTCACACTGTTAGATTTAAGCTATGCAGGCCAAAGGTTTGGAAGTTATATGATCCGGACAGTCCTCTAATATGAAGGTGGATATTGATCTGATCTCAGGGGTCCAAAGATCAAACTGTTATGCTGAGTATCAAATACCACTGATGAAACCATAATCCAAAGATCAAAGCTATAAAATGTGGCATTAGCATTCCACCCAATCCATTCTCATGACAGCATTTATTATCTCCCCTGTTTAATATTTCATATTCATCCCCCACCCCCACCCCCCCCCCGAGTACACAAAAGGGTTAAATGACTGTTCTGAGAAGCTCTTAAGACAAGCTCTTAAGACACCTACTTTTAGTATATATATATATATTATATCTATATATATATATATATTGTTGATTGTTGTATTCATCCAAAACAGTGTTTAAATAAACAAGAGTGCTTGCACCACAGCAATTCAATCAAATCTAACTATATGGTACATACAGAAGAATGTTAAATATTTTTTAAAAATCATTAAAGTTTACCATTTTTGGAGTTGGTTCTCTTATATGCAAATACTGTATTTATTCTTTGTATAAAGTTGGACATTTTTCTTAAGTCTTTTGATATGAACCATGACTATAACTTATTAAGTTATTACAGTGTTAACCTACAATTTTCATGTGTCATATTGTTAGATTTTTAAAACACAGCATTAATTGGTCCTTTAAAAATAATTACGTTTATTTTAGATATTTCTTTTTATTATTATTTTCCACCAAAAAAAATATTAACTGCCTTCTCTCTAGGGTACGGCTAACTAGACAATTAATGTTCTTAGAAAAATATGAAAAACTGCAAATTGCTCCTCAAGGATATACTACAGTCTTTGTTTTATATATAGCAAATAATTACAGAAAATCACAAGTGTAATTTTCTGATGTAAAGTTCAATGAGTCTAATTGACCCTATTACGCAGTTGGTGAAGGAGGTGTTTCTGAGGCCAGCAACAGTGGAAAATGGGTTGAGTTTTAGGGATAATGGTCTGTGCCAGCTGGCCTTGGCATATGGTTTCAAAGAGGTTTAAAAAATACTAATCTGATATAATTTTATTGCTGCACTTATGCCATAAGGCGCTAAAGTCAATTTACTAATCTTATTAATGGTGGCTTATTGTTTACATTTGTATTGATAATGCAAGATTACAATAGTAACTTCTTCTTCTTCTTCTTCTTCTTCTTCTTTCTTTCTTCTTCTCTCTCTCTTCTTCTTCTTCTTCTTGCGCAAGAGTAATATCATCATCATCAACACATCAGTTCTGTACATCATCATCCTTCATCATAAAATAAGTTTTTTCCAGGACCCACAGTAGGAAGTCATCATTGATTGGTTTTTCAAAAACCAGGATCTCATTTAATCATGACAGCCTTCTACCTGCCATGGAGGCCCTTGGCATATCCAACTGTGATTCTGTCCTTGGTGTTCTTAGTAGGAATTCCAACAGTGTTTATTCTCTTTGGCAAACTCAAATAAATAGGTGTCAGTGTAGCTGGTGACGTGAGCGGCTACTGGAGGTGATTGTCTTCTTTTTCACTTTTCAATCACACCTCAGTGACAGAGGGACCCCTTATTGGGAACACACTGGGAGGTCTAAGCAGGTCCGGTCTGTGTTCCTCTGTGTGGAAATGTATTAAAAAGTGTACTATTACCTCTAAAAGGGTCTCATGGTACCAATGGAAGTTGTTCTTAAGTTTGTAAGCCCAATATGTGATTCTCCACGTCACATTTTTGGCTGATTTAATCTAGTATTCTTTTTTACAAGTACTACTTGTTCACATAAATGCTAAAGAATTGCCACCCTTGCTAAAGGTGCTAATTGGTACTTCTATCTTATTACTGTCATCTTATTACTGTCACTACTAGCCCAACTGCTACTCTATATAACTAAAGCCAATTGGTGAAATTTCAAGTACCAGTTTACAAGTGCAACAGGCAGTGTAGTGTGATACGGATTCTGTCCTGTCCCTTCAGTGAAGTGAGATTAGGATAAAAGCTCTAAAACCTCAAATGCAGACAAGCCCGGCTCTTTTGCATTGTAGTTAAGACTCTCGCTTGCATTGCGCAGGTCTGCCGGTTCACATCCAGCCGTGTTACACAAGCATGGTACCAAGTTACAGGTAATACTAAGTTATGGTACTGTCGTAGTAAGTACATCTTCTTTCACTACTTGAGGTTGTCAAACAGTCTGAAACCAAGTACTTTATATTATTAATTAGCAATTGTATACTAGGCAAATGTGCCCGATATTTGTAACAGTGCACAATATAATATGAAAATTATGGTAAGAATTCTGTAAATAATATAAATACTGTAAGTGTGTGTCATTTTTATATCCTCTCTACACAGCTTAAATGAATGTATGTTATGATTTGATTAGATAACAGTTAACTGTTTGGTTGAGTTAATATTTAGAGGGAAACAAATCCTTATAACAGTATTTTGCCACCCTGGAAACAAAAATGAGCCTCATTATTTGTGATTACATTCATTATGGGTTATTTTTGTTTGTTAAAAAATAGAAGTAATTATGGATGAAAGAGGGGAGGCAGCGTCTTGATTCCACATCCAATGATCCACATTTAGAAAATAAAAACATTTTATACAAATACTAAACAGTTAAGCATGTGTGAATCACCTTGTTTATTCCTGGAAGTTAAACATTTCAACATAATGATGGTTCCTGTTCTCAAACCATTAACTTGTAAGCTATTTAAGAATGTTTTTTTTTTTTTTTTTAAGCAGTTTTGATTAATAAAGCTTTGATGTTCACGAAACTCTTTTAGACTGCTGTTGTGGCTTTAACAAAAGTCAAACTCGAGATATACTGTAAAAAAACACACCCTCAAACATGTCCTCTTCAGATGTGTGCACACGGCAAATCTCAAACACGTACAGACTGTATCATTAGTGTCGTGAAGCAGGGTGGAGAAGTTTTGGAATTCCCCAGGTTTCATGACTCTCTGTTCAGGTGGTTAAAACCAATACCACCTTTTCAGGGGGGACAAAAAGGTAAAGCTTTGTGGCTTTTAAAAATCAAAGTGCATGAAGAATTGTATTATATTTTTTTTAACCATGTCGTTGCCCATTTTTAACAATGGGTGTATTGCTCAGGTATTTTCCAATTTTCTTTTTCTTCCTGTTTTTATTTCTTTTGTTTTGTTTGTTTTTTCAACATTACATGCAAATGCTTTTTCACGGGTTACTACCTTTTTGACCACTCCACTACAGCAAGTTTACTGTGGGCTATCACTGTAAAAGCACAGCAAAAGCATTGTAATCCATCGGCAAGCAAGATACTTGTGCTAAAGCACGGTAAAAACCATAAGCATGAGGAGGGGGGGGGATGCAAAATCACAGTGCACATTTACCGTGGTAAACTCTTGGATAGTCATCCAAAGCTGAGACACAGAAAGCGAAAAAGGCCGGCTTCTTTAGAGCAGTTCCTTTCGCCACCTATCACAAATGTGCTACTAAGAAGTACAGAGACAGGGAACATGTGTATTTGTGCTTTAGGCAGAAACATATCCCTCACAGGCTTCTTTGGTTCTTTCACCCCTAAACCATTAATTATATTTTCTTGTTGCTCTAAAACATTTCTGTTCTCCCCAGTGGGGAGTGAAGTTTCTTCTGCCGGCTATCTCCCTCTCAGGGTGGGCTGTGCTGAAGCGATGCAGTTCATTTCGAGTGGCGTAGCGTCATCACGTTGTTAGCAGCACTGGGGCTGACAGTTCTGGGAGACTTCTCAGTTAATGTGACATATCGAGCAAAAAAAAAAAAAGTGTTAAATAAACTTTGAACAAGACTTCTCGACAGTATCCAAAGATCCTGGCTGCTGGGAAGAGGTTTTTTGTTTTGTTGTTGTTTTTTTTTTTTTCTCATATCCAGATTTTTATTCACTTGATTTAAACAAAATAAAAATAGAAATCCACTACTGTACCTGCTTCCTCCTGTTGTGTGGGTTGTTATAGAAACAGAATACCACACATGGCTTAAACCTGCTAGTTCAGCTGACCTTATTAACCCAATTCACTTTACCTTGTAATTGGGTTACTGCTGAATTAGAGATATTTATTCAGTACTGATGACATTTTGCAATTTTATCTCTAACATCTAATGGAATAACATAGTTTCTCTTTTAATCAGATAGGTAACTTTCTCTCTTAACAACCTCATAGCCACATTTCAGACCCTGAACACCCGCACCTCCCAATCCCCACACACTTTTGTTTGGTCAATTTATGACTAAACATGACATTTTTAAACGCTTCAGTAACACATTGCTACAATTGTGCTGTTGAACTTTTCTAAAATTGTATTTTCACTATGAAAAGCATAGAGAGCAGCTCACTTCACCATGTTGGTCCCCCACTCCTATGTGAACCCCCTTTGAGCTGAAACTGGGGGACAAGTGTAACGCAGAGGAAGGCTGCGGGGAGAACCAGCAACCCTGCCCTCAGAAATGAGCATCTTAACCACAATGCAGGGGACTGGACAGAATCCATTGTGTATCACGCAACACTGCCTGTTACATAAGTGGATGACATAAAAATGAAATATTGTCTCTGAAAAGGATACAAGCCAACACAATGGTGGTACTCCATTGCAGTTAGGGCTGCTCTATAGCCTTCTATCAGCAGAGTTTCCTAAAATGAATTAAAAAGGAAAAGAAAAAGCTTTCTACCATCTTCCCTGTATACCTGTAACAGAGAGTCTTTCTTGAGTGTCTGGTAGTCATTTCTTTACAAAAGACTCTTGAATACTTAATTTGTTTTTTTAAGAGGATACTTAATCTGCATTGGTTTTAATTTGGCATGCAATATTGCAAATCTGCAGTATGCTTCCTTTCCAATGGTGCTGCAGCTACAGCATAGAACTAATAGTTTTGCTGCTTTTAATTTACTTGCACCTCCTACTGTTCCAATAAGATCAGTCCACCTGTCAGGTGCTGTAGGGGAGAGGGAAGAGCTGCCATTGTAGCTGTGACAATTCAAAAGTGACTGTGGCAGAGCAAAGCTCTGCCCTTTAAATTGGCAGGGATGGGGTTAACTTCCCCTGCCTGCCTGGGTTTATTATGTTCAGGTGGCTGGGGTTGATTAGTTGATTAGGTTGATTAACGATCAATCAGCGCCCAGCCACCTGATATAAAAGGAGGCCTCTGCTTCTCATTTGGGAAGAGGGAGCTGAGGAAGCAGGTTGGTTTTTTTTGGTTGTTTGGAAAGCTTGAATCCAGTGAAGGCATTGCCCAGCCTGGAGATTGTTATTTTTGTAAATTTTGCTTTTTGTCTTTCTTTGTGTTTAAATTGTTTTGTTTTGGCCCTTGTGCCCTTTCATTTTGTGTTTATTTATAATAAAATAGTTATTTTTTTGAACTGCAGTCTGTCTCTGGGCCTCTATCCACTCGCCAGCCTGCCACAGTGACATAAAAGAAAACTTGGGAAGCATGTTTCTAAAATGACATTGTTTATTATTATTATTATTATTATTATTATTATTTATTATTATTATTAGCAGTAGTAGTAGTAGTAGCAGCAGTAGTAGTACTAGTAGTAGTTGTCGTGGTAGTACTAGTATTGTTATTATGATAATGTAATTATGTTTACATGTATTAAAAGTGTTTATGTATATCTGCAGATGCGATTTGGATCATATCCAGCACATGGGTGCTGTTAATAAATATTACAATACGTTATGTAAATTAGCTGCCATTTAGCGCTTGCATGTGCTCATTTACATTTACTAGTAAACGCAGCGTTGAAGAAAGACAGTGTCTGCTCGGCCAGTGCAGGGCTGTCCCTCCAATGAACTATGTGTAGCCCATTTATCAAACAAGCTTCCTCGGTGTCAGCTACTTTCAGTCTTTAGCAATAACAACACGTGTTGTCTGTCACAGCGCTTGCAAACTTGTCAGGACGACTTGCAGCTGTGATCTCTGTTTGTGGCATCTGCACTCGAACCCTGTGGAATGCAAGATGCCTCAGAAACACACAAAAGCCTTTTTATGCAGTCATTTGTTTACAACACTCCTAGTAACCCTAAATTGAAACAAAAGGAGTGGCTTAGCTTTTTGGCACTACAGTTGCAGCCGTCTGAACTGTTTTCCTAAGACTGTCCTTTTTTAAATAAACAAACCATTTATGAACTAACTGCATGCATTGGAACCTGCTTACATATTTATTAGCAGGTGGCATGTTAAGGCAGGGTAAATGGCCGCCATCTATTTTATTTTGTTTTTATCCAGACATCCACTTGAAATGATATTATTACCCTAAAAAAGTATTTCCAATTAAATAAATTGTAACATAAATAGCAAAGGATATGTATGCCATGCATAAAATCAGTGAAATGAGGTTATTTTTCCTAGATACACATGATATGTTTACAAGGTTTTATATTTTAACCCTAATTATAACATTGAATTAAATACCCAGCAGCTGTGTTTGTACATATTTGTGTTCCTTTCTTGCTATTATGTACTGGTGTAGGACCAGAAAGTGATACATCATCAGAATGTGGTACACTGTCAAGGCTGTGATTGACGACTGCACAAATCACTATGAACAAGACAAACTGTAGTTCACCCACAAAAATGTATGTGTTTATAGTTTTAGATAACCCAGTTAGTTGCTCATCAGTTAAAGTCACATAAATTAGCTGAATTGTAAAAAAATGATATTAAAACCAACTTTAAGGGCCAAAGTCAGTCCATCGTACCCCATTCAGATTGGTGTTTCCTTGTTTTCTGAGCTAAACTCATTTGCTCATGTCCGAACTGACATTCTACTAAGGTCAAACTTAGGTTTCAAGCAGTATTTATACAACTGCTTGGTATTTACTATTCAACCTCCAAATCTATTTTACACAGCAAACCAACAGAGAAAATTAAGGAGTATTTTGTACTTTACTAGAATTTTTACATGAGCATCAGCATTGATGAAAAAACAAGCAAGGACACAACCTCGTGTCCTCATAGCTAGTTGCAGCCATGTACACGCTGTAGTACTTTCTAAAGCGAACCACAAAATGACATCACACCAGCAACATGCCAAGATTTTAAATGGTTGCAAAATGCTGTGTATAGATATTAGGATCCATATTGTCAGTTTAACAAGGTTAAAAAATTGCTAAAGATTATAATGTTACGTTATACAGCCCATGCAAAGCAGAGAACTTGGGTATGAAGTAATATAAAATACAGATATAAACTGTATTGTATATTCAACAAATATATGCAGATGATGCAGCAATTAAAATGTTTTACTGAACTTTATACAATAGAAATATACAGGGAAATAAAAAAAAAAAATATTCATAATTTATCAAGGTGATGTAAAACTGAAAAGATTAAAAAGATTTAACTGTGCCGCTGTTACCTATATTTCTTTGAATTCAATTAACACACAAAAAAATGAAATTATACATTTTGGACACTTCCACAGCTCTAGTTTTTCCAATGTTTTCTGGTAGTTTCCTATGCTTTGCTTTCACTGTAATTGATTTTTACAATGTTTTACTATTCATTGTTAAGAGTTTACCATAGTATATCGCGGTCAGTTTTTTTTTTCTTTTTTTTTTAAGCCGTGGTTGCACACAGGTTTTGAAATGTTTTGTGGTCTTTAACACAAATCATCCTTTTGACACACTCTGGGCTGTAGGAAGGAAGACCATGCCTGCACATCACATCCTCAAGATCCTCAAGTTTATAACATCCTGCATAACAGGTTATGTAGCTGGATAAAAAAAATGATGGACATACTGATAATTTCATTATTAATTTCTTATATACAAGTGTAAATAAATGGCACCTTTTACTAAAGGAAACTGATCAAAATTAGCTTATTAATAATTCAAAATTTGGAAGAAATCTTGTTTCACAATGGTCTGTATAATGTTAAACTAAGGAATAAAAAGTAATACTCATTGTAAAATACAAATAACTCATTTAGCAGTGAACAGAAAAATAAATATTTATATTGAACAAACATGCATGACGCTGGTGACAAACAGCTGGTCTTGCATTATTTTCAGTGAAATCGAATGATGGGAGGGTTGATTCGTGGCTGCATGGTTGGTTGCTGTCATTAGTTTAGAAATCAGGGCTGAGAAGCAGAGAAGCAGAACAAATGGCATCCTTGGTTATCTATGAACGGAAGAGGATCAGGACACAGGAAGAGCATCTTGGTCCCCTGTGTTGACATCCGCTCTGCCCATTTAGTTCTCAATCTACAAAACCATATTTTACATTATGAATCTAAAACCTTCTGGTGGTGAAAGTTTAGTAAATCTAATCCTAGCTTTTTAGCTGTTCTGTTTTGACTGTATTCTTCCATGATGTATAATTCTGCAGACCCAGCCAACCCCGAACTCAGACCATGATGGCTGTCCAGTTTGTTTAAACTTCCTTCAAGCCTTGTTGAACTAAACAGGCATGCTTCTGCCACAGCTAGCAAGGGGTTATGGATATCACAGATCATCTGCAAGTACAATCTTTTTTTATGCTGTTTTTGTTACGCTAATTATATTTTACAAGTAACTAGTATTAAACTTATCAGTGAACTTTATGGATGTCCATAAGTTCTTTTATTACATGGGTTGGAGAATAAAGAGTTAAAGTCTTTGCTGGGAGTCCATTACAGGGCTGTAATATCAAGTGTGTGATTCTTGTGCTTATTTGAGTAAACTGTGCCTATTTTTCCAATGTTTACCTAATGGAGTTTTGGGCAGAAGTGGAAACATTTCTGGCCACTCAAATCTTACTCACAGGGAGTTTGTGTGGCAGGGAGTCACGGAGACAGACAAAATAAATGAAAGCAAGCAAAAGAGTAGGTTTTCTTATTTTAATCGTATCACTACTTAAAATAAACTTTAATAAATAAAACTTTAAAAAAAATGTAATATCTGTTACCATAACATAAAGCTTTAGATTGTTATTTTTATTAAGCCTTTAAGCTTATACAAGTGTTCATTGCATATGGTAAAAGCATTGAAAAAGCATGGGCAACTTTGTTTTTGGTGCAACTAGCCTTAGGACCTCATTGGAAATAAAAAGTGGCAGAGAATGTGGTAGACTGGAATCCTGCTGTACTAATTAATGGTGAAAAAAAGGCTAACTGTTAGTTTTAACTTTTAAAATAACTCTTGCAAATTAAACCTGCTGATCTTGTAATCCAAACAATACCTATTAAAGCAACCCATCCCTAACTCTTAACTCTAAACCCTAACCCAAACCCTTTTCTGATTAGAATTGTGTGCTTGCATATACTGTGCAAAAAGGTTTACACATTAAATACATTGTAACTGTGCGTAATAACATTGTACACATGTATTTACTAAGTAACTACTATGTAAATACACAGTAGTTAGAGACATAATGTAAAGTGTTACCAAAAATAAATACCAACTGGAAAATCGTGAAGAAAAATAATTTACTGCTCATTCTGTCGGATTCATTTTATGCCCCCCACCCCAATATCTAGAACGATTAAGATTCTTGTTAACCTTCAGAAGCTGTCTTCCCTTTGATCTCTAACGTGCCTCACGTGGCTAGAAGCACAAGACACTGTGCATGCGTTTCCAATGTAGATCAATGTGTGTCAGCTGTAAGGCAGCCTAGCACAGTGTCAGCTGGTCTTTACACTTCTTCTCATCCTGTATCTGTGATGTGGCCCTTTAACCCCATTCATAATGTGTGTCTAGAAGTTTAAAGCAACTTGCTAGCAACATGCCCAGCTGCTTGGGTTAATAGAGAAAGCAGCAGTGTTTCATAAATTTAGAATGCTATCTCTGCTACCGAGTTTAAATGACTCCCCCCGCTGTGTAAATGTTCACGTTTACACTGTGTTGTGAGATCAACATATCCTACAACTAAACTCAAAGCATTGAAATTTGAGCAACCAACCTTCAATATAGAATCCAGACCCTCTACCCTACCTGATGCTGGTACTGGAATCATTTCTAAGGAGTCTTGAATCATTTCGAAGGAGTTATAGGAATCACTTGGGTACCTGTTTTATTATTTTAATGAGCTGGTTCCTCAATAGTACTCCAGTGACAATATTCATTTGTGTTGTTCTGTTGAAAATGTTCCTTGTTGAGGTTAAACGTACCCTGGTGACGTTTTTTTTTTTTTTTTTTTTTTAATGACCACAAGCCAACTTCCAAGTGGCACCACAGACTGGAACAGCATGTGCAATCTGTGTGTCATTCAGGATCCTGCAGTTATGAAACAATGAGGTAGCAACGGAAATCCAACACACTGAGGTGAAGTAACACTTCTATTTTTGACTGACACCCCAGTTTCTCAAAGATTCCCCTTTCTGGCTCTACAGGTAGTATTGAAGCACCCTACCTTTGACCTGAACGATTCTAAATAAAGATTTTAAACGCTTACCATCACTCTCTCTATCTCTCTCTCTCTCTAGAGCTGCTTAAGCCCCCAGCAGCTGTGTTTTATACTAGTCACCTTGAGACAGCAGCTGATAGCTTGAAAGCTATTAAAGTACCATGTCAAATTATAACGTCTACTAGGCTGTGAAATTCGAAATGTTATGCACAAATGCTTGCCTGCTACCATTAATCAAAACATGATCAGCTACTGTACAGACTAACCATTATTTGACTGTACCCATTGGGATCTGTAAAATACACACGGGGGATACTTAATCAGATGTCAATAAGAACGTTTCCCATTTTATTTCCAGGACGATTGCAGGCTGGGCTGTCAAGTTCTGCTGGACTAAAATCAAATGTTGCGTTTCCATTCACTATGAAGGCATCTTTGAAAGAAGCCCATGTCATACAGTAGGAAACATGCATTACATGTACTCACATACATTTGTAAAGCATAGGTGTAGTGAATCACACCTGTGACAGGGGAAGTGGGGCTGTTTGTACATTACCGTGCATTAATAGAGAATGATGATTTAATGTTTAGAAGTTCCTGCTGCTAATCCAGATGACATGTTGATGCTGCAAAGGGAGGGTTCCATAGTCAAGAAAGCTTTTTTTAATGAATTTTCTAGATGAGTGATAATAATGGGCCAAAATAAGCCTGGTCCTCAAGACGTTGCATGATTGTAGGAGATCTGAAACTGCAAACATATATATACATATCTATAGGCTCTCTTGAAGAGATTGTGGAGGATAATAAGTAATAGCTTAGCATGGTAACAGTATTTTTGGAAGGGTCTCAAGCACTAGGTTGTTTCTCAGGATATTTGTTGCCAAGTACAGTAGAAAACCCCTGTTGAATTTTAGAAGCCCTATTCATCTTTGAACATTCCTACTGTCAGCTACATAGACACTACAATAATAATCTGACAGCTCTGGTATCCACCTTGGCTCCAAACTGTGTTTAATCAATTCTTCAACAAGCCACCTTCCTACCAGGATGATAATAACAATAGCTCAAAATAATAGCATGAGAGGATGCCAAGAACATTTCATTTTGGGTTCACAGTCATAATTAAGCGATGATTTGTTCTGGCTTAAAACAAAATGTAGGTAATCTGAACATGATAAATGTGTTTAGGATGTACAATACTTATCACACTTAATATTTTAATAATAAATATAAATGAATAGAGACATTCAATTAGGACACTATTGATTTAAATATATATTTGGCAAGTTTTCAAGTCCAACAGATCTGATCAAGTGGTAACAAGAGATTAAGATTCCTCCCACACTTGGTGATATTGGTAAGAGACATTTCCCATTTTCAATACATCAAAATGTATACTTTTTTCAGAATTTCTTTAACAATGAATTTAGAACACACATTTCAGAAGCTGATAAATGGAATACATTAATCTCCTGCACCATATAGAACCCCCAGGCCACGTATTACAGTAAATGATGTCATGCCAGTAGTTCCCCTAGTGAATTACAATGCATGTGTAATTTGTGCAAGCACTCTGAATTATAATTAGGGTGCAATCATGCCATTAATGCACCTACCTGTATTTTAAGCTCCTTCAGCAAATATGTCCCAGTCAATTTCCTTAAGTATTGCAATTTTAAACAGTGCTGGGATGATGTCTGTTTCTAAAGAAAGCACTGGTTGCATATGTGCTAATAATAGCCAAATCCACAGATTAAAAGGGCAGCTACTTTAACTCTATTAAAACTGGACTTGACATCACTTCTTGCATGGTGAGCAAACATAAGTAATAAAGCCAGAAGATCAACATGCTTGATGGGTGAGTAGATTAATGAACTGCCATCATTTCCAGTACATGACATTATTTAATCTTTTAAGGTTTAAATTCAAAACAGGCAATAGTGGAGGAACTAGAGGCTGTTCAAACTCTCAGTTTAGCAACAAATGTAACAAAAGTTCACCAGAAGGCACAACAATTAATTTGTATCTCTGTAGTGTATGTATGTATTTTAATTGGAAGATATGCACTTCTGAATCTCCTCTAACATCTAATCCCCATCCATGTCCCGGGAACCTTTTACAAGAATGGGGATTGGGGATTTTAGCCAGGTCAACCAGTTTTAGACAAAGACAGAAGTTAACATCCTTGCATTTTTTTAAAAAAATAATGCTATGTGTTCTTTAAAAACGACAGCCCCTCGTCGATGTTCTCCACTTTTTCATGGTCAAACAGGGTAATCCATAGATATCTGGTAGTTCTGTTCTGCCTGATTTTATATGGGCCACCATAGGTAGAAACATGGGCTGTCTACTAATTACTATGGGGTCGATTTGATCAACCTACACTTAACCGGATTAAACACAGATTTTTTTTTAGAGCATTTTACAGCACTGGACAATCACCCTGGACAACCTACCCCCAATAATGAGTCCAGGTGAATTCCCTGGTACTTTTAACTGATTAAATCAACCCCTGTCCTTAGCATCACTCCATGTACTGCTGCACCTGGTCTTCTCTGCATATCCTGAGAAGGCCCATCTATCTTAGCTTCTGAAGAGAAGAGAAACCAGTTCTATATGGTGGCAGCAGTGGCACTAGAAGCATGTAAAGAATATGGAATGTCTGACTGGAAGCAGGCAGCCTAGGCCTCTCTCAATGGAATTTAGTTATATGTCTGCCACAGTAATAGTCAAGCAGTGTTACCAACGCCAGGAATGCTTAGTCTTGGCCAGCGAGCAAAACAAATTAGAGGTAAATCAGCAAAAAGGAAAAACAATGAAAACATTAAACCAGCATTTTGCTCTTTAAAATTGTTTTTGGCTGGAATGGTCCTGTAAAAAGAAACACAAGCCTACCTTTCTAACATCCCTTGCTCCTTTTTACTGTAAATATGGAGAAGCATGGAGAGTATAGAGAGAATTGTGTCTGTTGATAACTGAGCATTTCGGGGGAAAGGGGAGTTGAAACAGTTTCTGAGACACAAAATAGATAAATGTTGGTTTGGGAAGTAGGGTTAAAATAAAAAGACAACCAATTAGTTTTCAGTAGTTATAGTGGTTTAGCAGGGACCAGTGTGCAGTATTGAGTGTATACTGCAGATATTTCCACAGGTCAATGAGTTAAATACTGCATGCTGCAACGTGACAAAGTGCAATCTGTGCTGTTGTTTCTAAAAGAAATGATCCAATGCAAGGTTTGCCATCTCAGATTGTTTTTTTAAAATATAACTGCAGTTTTAAATATACTTTGGTTCTTGTGAATAGAATCAATCATGAATGACTGCAAGCTATTTCGTGAACCCATAACACAAGCTAGACCTCATTAAAGTTGAAATGGAAAGTAATTGCTGCTGCTTGCTGAGGCTTCTGTCAGTTTACTAAACGTAAAAGGGAACACCTTTAACAGGGGAAATAAAACAGAGGGTCACACTCTAGGTGTCCCTTGAAGGAAAGTGTTAAACTCACAGTTTGTATAAGGAGAGCTCCATGCACATCATCTAATAGCACAGCTCAAGTCAAGTAGTGTTTCTCACCATCGAGCATAATTAGCTCCAAGCAACCCGACTGCCTGCCTACCAAACACAGGCCAACACAAGCAAGAAGCACAGCCAAGACGAATATCTGCTTCATTATTAAACCTGATCGCCAGCGCTCTGGGTCTGTCTGTAAAAACACAGGCGACGGAGGGAAAGTGAAACCAGCGAGCAGAGTCTGAGGTTTCAATAAATGTCAGAGAGCGTCAAGCCTGTTTGGGTTGCAAATTATTGCTGGCTGATGGTCTATTATTTTACAACCAGTGGTTGCTGTTGGGGGGGGGGGGGGGGGGGGGGGGGGGGGCTCGGATCTCCGCCTAAAGGGGAAAGGGAGTTACACAATACTAGAATAATCTTTAAAAATATTACTGGATTGGCCACATTGTTTGTTAAGAATAGGCCTGTAATAGAAAGTCTGAGCTGTTATTCTAAAAGAGATATAAGTCTTTTTCTTGAGATCCACACCTGCGTTTAACTTTGTTTGATTCGAAAAGCCAGTAGTTTCTAGTTATTGTGTGTGCACAGAATCTATAACAGAGTTGTATGTTCCAGTTTGGATTTTGATGCATGCTTGAAACTGCTCCTGAATTAAATTGTTCTGCAAGTAACGTCCAATCATATGAACAGTATATTAGAATTGCTACAGAGTTCAAGACCTGGTCTTATCTTGGTACCTGTGAAGATTTTTCTGGTCTGAATCCCTTGGTAGGTCGGTATCAGTATTTGGCCAAAATTACAAATAATTACATACAAGTTAATTAATATCTGTTATTTGCTCTTTTACATAGTAAAAACATTAATAATGATAGGTTTAAGGGTAAGAAAAGATGTAATATAAATGTATATTATTCTTAATATCTTAATCTTAATAATGGTACTTGTAATTGTTGCATGTTTAATTAATAGAGAATAATGCATGGGGTAGTGTCATTATGGGAAATATCAACTGGATGTAAAAATTGCTCACCAGTTACTTGTGTAACCTTTGAAACCTCTCTCAAATGTGCAGCGAAACAAACAGTAAAACCTCTTCAGTGTCACTGATCACAGTTTTAAACCACTATATTATAATGCGATCCTGCTGTGCCCAAAGTAATATACTCCTTAATGAAACATAACACAAGTTTTTGTTTAATAATTCCTGTATACAGTGCAGTGGAACTGATTTGAAACAAGTACTAATAGGAAATCTGGAAACACTGGAAACCTGAATCAACTTAAACATGAATCAGCTACTAATTTGTAGCAAAGTCTGGCGGTGCTGTGATTTGTTACTAAGCCCATACGTGACTCACAAACTGATGGATTGGCTCTTGTTCTTGAATGACAGAATGGCACCAATGACACATGTAAGAGAGATGATCAGCAATGTTTAATCAAAGTCTGTTGGAAAGGAAAACAACATTTATTAAATGTAATTTGATCATCTAGATAAGACCTACTATTAATTAAAATTGGGAATTGTTCTTAAGAATTTATTTTGCACTACTGTGTTTATGATTGCTTTATGTGTTTTTGTCCTGTTTGAATGAGTTTTCTACTTTGACCATTGATTTTATATTGTTGTTTCTTGCCTCCTTCTCCTGCCTGAACCCCTTTGATATGATGGATTAACATAGTAGATCTATTGATGAATGTATATATTCATAAACAAAAATGATGCTATCCGTAACTTCAACCCTGAATCCAAACCACTGCAGCACACAGTTATGTAGAAAATTCAAAATAATGACATTGTATTTATCAATTTCTCCTTAATTACCATATAGTCACTGCATTCCTTCTTAATTGTGAGTTCCATTCAATCTACTATATAAATATTAATTTAGGCTTTTGAGTGATTATAAACATTTCCCTGACTTTTTCTATTTTTTTTTTTTTTATAAACCATGCTACCCAAAGATTTAACAGACGGCTGCATTATCTCAGCACTACATGTAATATTTCAATTTACATACCTTTGGTTTGTACAGTAACTTAAATAGAACTTTATATTGTCAACCCAAGCAGGGCTGCATTGCTGGGAATCAGTGACTTGGGCATTTTGTAGTTCTCAATAGAGGTAATAAATTGGGACTGACAGCTAATTTTAGCTGAAATTCAATCCCTCACAATAAATTACAGGCGTAATGGGACCTTTTAATCAAACTGTGTCTGGGATTCGTATAGTTTAAAATAAATGATCAAATATAGTCCTTCGACTCACATGTTGTAATTATACAGACTTGGTATTACCCCAGGCATAGCTATAAACTCCCACACAGGTTAATATATGTTAACACTGCAATGGATGATTGCAAATTGATTATCATAGGGATAACACCTGCATAGCTTGTGACCATCAACCCGTAAATCACAAGGTATAAATACCCTTATAAAGTTCACTGCTGTATACAAAAATAAAGTTAGCTGTACCTCTACAGTCAACAGTAATGTAGTGTTTATGAGTATTCATTCATGCAATGAAATAGTAAGTACACTGTAATTAATGACAGTTATAATAAACTGCTACACATCTAATGATTAATCAAAACAAGACATTTTTATTCAGCTTCTGTAAGTTGATTTTGAAAAGCTATACATGTCAAGCAAAGAGTTTAACCCTCTGTCTATGAATCAACTTCACTGGTTTAAATCAACAACAGAAACAACAAATTGCCTTTGCAATTAATATACCGCCCATTCTCAGGGACATGCTGAAATAATTATCTAAACCAGCCAGGAATTAGCCTTTGGGTGTGACCAGTAATTAAATCTATTAAAATAAGCTTAACTGACAAACACATTGATAAATTGGATCATACTCTCTGAGAAAAACAAGGAGGTAATTGCCCAAAAGTGTTGCCAACAATTGACTGCATGTGTATTTGCACAAAGCTCATTGTAATTGATGATCCAAGCAAGCAATTCTCCATTGTTACAGGAGGTAGTATCCAAATCATCTTGATGATTATTGTCTGGGTGGTGTCTTTAGGAGGACAGGGCACAAAATATTAGAGATCTAGGGATTTTATCGTGTGAACCTCTACAAACATTCACTGATTGATTAATCACCCTGCTGGTGTCCAATTTTGAACCTTGTGTATTTAATTAGATACTAGCACATGCATGTTCATGGTTGTATTTCAAGGCTTCTGTAAAGCATCTGCACATTTTTCTGCTTCTTGCGTTTGAAAACTAAAAAATGTTCTCAATACCTCGATTATTGTTGATCCTCACATGTCCAATATTCAAATGCAGCATTGGTTGCCAATTGCACTACTGTTGTGTTGTAGATGATATTCATTCAGGGTCAGCACTAATTACAGTTTTTTATCTTTACCATGTAGTCTAGGTCCAAATATGAGTAATTTTTTTCCCCGTCATTTACAGTTTAATAGGATTAATAGGATTATGTAAAGGTGTAATAAACAATCTTTACCTTAACATTCTGTCCTATTAAACATCCTCACTTCAGTTGTGACCTTTGTTAAAAATATGAACTGGGGACCAAATATTGTAATTGCATTTCAGACCTTAGTGAAACATGAAATACAAATGGTCTCCTCCACACACCTCAAGATGTCACCAATAATACATGACTTCACCAATCACAGCACGGGGTTTGGTAGATAACAAACATGTCGGTAGAACAAAATGTGCATGTTGACGACTACTAACAGCCCTGGTAAAAGGATAAACTAGAAAAGGAAAGCAATACACTTTTTTTTTTTCTTTTTTACAAGCTTCATATCTTTATGAGCTGCTTTTCGGAGGACATCCCAAGTGACATGTTTTAGAGTCTTTCAGTGAATGCCTTTTTTGTTTTGTTATTACGCCTGTTAGGATCTGAGAACGGCCAAGCCTAGCTTCTGTTTTGTGTATCCATGAAAGACTGCACCAGAGTTTCTGAAGACTGATATGTGAAGGAAATATTATTATGTATTCCACTGGAATACATTGGGAGTGTTAAGGTCCTGACAGTACATGTGTTTCAAAACTGGAATTTTGTAAATTGTGTATTGGTTTATGCCTTTATGGGTCCTATTCACAATTGTTAAGTTAATGAAAGTTTTGTAAATTACTTTTGTTTTTATCATTTTGATTAATAAATAACCCAACCCCATTTTTAAATCTACTTCAATTAGAAGCATTGAAGTGAAAGCGTTGATCCTTCCAGGAAGACACAGGTTCAGGTGAAATGTCACCTAAAGAACGTCACATAAAGAACCTCTAAATCATTCTTTGTGTCTTCTTGTTTGTTCTCAGATTACTGGTTTAAAAGCTACAGTGGGTGCACAGTTCTTGGAATGTTAAGCATTTCAAATGAGGCAGTTCACAGGGGCAGATTAAACATTTAAAAACATAATCATTATTGTAGAAAGAAATGCTATTTTGCTGTTTTATAAAATTAAGGGGGAAAAACACTTCAATTTACCTTCCAGATATTGTTGCAAGTAAAGGTACTGTCTCATTATCAATTATGAAATGTTTCTATTATTGCATATTCAATTGTTTTCAATAGCCATAAACCAGGAGCATGACATGGAATAAGAGAAGCAAATTACAGAATAACATTGTAATGTGGCCACAAAAAGAGGTAACACCATTGTTTTACCTCAACCACACAGATCACAGGACAATTGAAGCCTCAGAACTTTCATCCACTAATCAGGAAGCTCCATTTCACTACCACACAGTCTATGACTGGTTGCCTTCCCAATGCAGACAACTAATAATGTTTTAATACATATTTAATGCCTCCTGGTCATTTGTTGTTTTGATACATCAGCAGTAAACACATGTAAAGCCATTGTCAGCCAGGCTGCCATGGACGTGTTGCACTAGATGAGGCAAACACTGGTGTTTTTCTAAGAAGTCTCCCACCTAAGCTTCATAAGTCAAGGCCTCTACTGCTGTCATTTAGTAAACAATTGAAAAAGAAGCATGTTCGGCTAAAATTTGAATATCTTTCATAAGTAAACCGTGACAAGGCCAACACTTCACTACCTGTGTGTTTTGAAGAAGAGATTTAACGGGTATGATAATTGTTATCTTCAAGAACAGCTGTGAAGTCAACCAGATCGCTTTTTAAATATAATTTAGTTTTATATACTGCATCATTGACTGATTCCCATAAATTGCTCTGGACCACCATACAACATCTAAAAATAAAAACAAATCCAGTCTCACTGAAAAAACTTTTCTTAGCCTAAACACACACACACACACACACACACGGTCTTCTTGCAGACTAAATAACTTGATCTCCCCTTCTATGCATCTCTCTCTGACCGGTCCTGTAGCCGAAAGTCCTGCCCACTTTGATCAACGCCCTTGGAATTGCATTATCGATATTAATCTGGGATTTTTAAAACATGTGGGCCAAGTTTCCAAGGTATTGAGTTGTTGTAGGTGTTTTTTGGGAATTAACAATGTAATTCATTGAGCATTTCTGAGAAAAATGCCATAAAACAACCCACATGGCATAAAAGGGACGCCCACCCTGGCCTCGGGTATGTGATGTTACTCGTTACAATGAAGCACTACAGACTTTAAGCTCGGCACTACTCATAATGAGCTGGTCCAAAGTGTTTTAAATGTGTCTGAATATCTACGTGGAATGATTGTTGTACATCCTGATTCCTGCAACATATCAACTGAGCAATATGAAAAAGAAGAACTGTATTTTAAGTAAAACATAATACTTGGGGCATGTTCGGTCCCCTCATCATTTATTCATACATGTATTTGTTGTCTGAGATTAATTTCTCTAAGCATTATATTATTTTGTCAGTTAAGGCAGTTTGTGTATCATAGGAGTAGCAGCTATATATTTGGAATACATATGGATTAGTGCTCCGTTTTTATCTTTTAAAAATATTATTGTTAAGACTTTTAACCCTAATTAATATTCACATAGCTTTTTTTTTTTAAACTAAAAAAAAAAAAAAAAGTCCTAGAGATTAAATCACTCCAGGTTTTTAATTATCATGCCAATAGGTGTGCTAAGTGAGGTGATGCTATAAAAAAAAAGAAGACACTCATTTTACTTTTGGCATAACGAATTGTAGCATGCATGGCTATCAGCGCTTTGCTTCAGTGCAAAAGGTCCCAGGTTCGCGCTCGCCCTGTCTGTGGATTGCCACGCCCTGTCTGATGGCCTGCCTGCAGGAATCAAGATCGCTAAATTGGTGTTAGAAGTGGACGCAGGTACCCCGGCACACATTCGTCGGACTGTAGCCTGGTGAACACATCCGGGCCGGACTTGAGGCTGGCAAGGAAGAGTGTAGAGTGCACAGGGGAAGGCAGCAGCAGGGCTGGTAGGTGACGTAATCACATACAAAGACATAAGCCTGATATATGCTCCTTGCAAAGGAGCCGGCTCTTTTGTACAGCAGTATCATTGCTATGCTTTAGTGTGAGAGGTCCCAGGTTCACTTCCGCTGTCCGCCTGTGTGTGGATTGCCTCGCCCTGTGTGAGGTTCCTGCCTGCAGGAACCAAGATCGCTACAGTATTTTCAATATTTTCCACTCATTTTCCTGTAAAGTCATCACTAGGTGCGTTTACACTAGAGCACAAATATTGCACAATGAGCGGACAAAAGGACGTATTCTGGAATATTTTAGCAGTGTAAACACTTGCAAACGCTTTCTAGAATCCATTTTTTCTAGAATTCCAGTATACTTTGCTAGTGTAAACGTGCTGCGGAAATATTCCAGAGAAAATACACAACTGGCTGCAGGCATTGCACACCAAGCAGCAACGTCATCGCAGTGCTGCCTTCCCATAATTCATAAACACAAACAGAAAATATTTTCAACTTCCAAGTTGTACCATCTAAGTAAAATGCAACTTATTTCTATACTTTTTAATAACAGTTAGTGATATGCTTGGTATATGTTTTTTCTTTTTTTAATGAAAAAAATGTAATCTGTATTTTCAAATGATGGTATTCAATGTCGTCATTACAGCACAACGTCAGCACTTCTACAAAGCACATCTACAAAGGTTTACAAAGTACGCATGCTCAGAGTCTGCTCCTGTGAGAAGTACTAGTACAGGCTGTCCCAGAATCTATAGGAAAGATTCCGGACGCTAGTGTAAATGCACCTATTAATCAAGTGACCATCGGGCCTCATTTTGTGGCACACTTATTTGCAATTGCCAGTATATTAAGATCTGTTTTCATAAGCAATTCATTGCAGGTTCCCCCTCGGCTGTTGTCCCCTGCTGGGAGGCTGTGGTGACTCATGCTTACAGATTAGCAGCGTTGAGGTGAGAAGCAGCCAAACAAACACCCCAAGCTTTGCTACACCAGAAGGTCAACAAGTGCAAGACAGAGGGCCCGATTCATAGCTTTGCCCTTCAAATGTGTCATTTTCTAGAATTAAATTCATACATCAGAGGAAAACAAAACATTTTATGAAACGTTATCATAAAAAGGTGAACTAATGCAAAAAAAACAACAACATTTGTACATTTTTTATACCAATCAATATTGAAAGAGGTCTATGATAGAGCAGGTGCATGTGATTCAGGGTGGCAGTATTTCGACGTGTGTGGGTTATTAAAACAAATTCCCTGTTTTGAATTTAAACGTAAACAATGTGCAAAACATTTCAGATGAGTGCACACTTTTCTTTAAAGAATGCAAGACTATAATCAAACTTTTTCACTTCGCTTTGATGTTCTTTTGCCCAAACTGCAAAAGATGACAATTCGGTGACGTGTTACTTATTCTATTAAATATGAAAATACCATTAAGAGAGTCACTTTTTTAATGATTTAAACAATGGCAGTATTGAGATGTGCCACCTTTTGAGATCAATATACCTCAACATCTGTCAAACAATAACTCCATAACAGCGTGCTAACTTACAGTATAGCTTGGTCTGTAGTTTTGAGGCAGCACCCAGCCGCGCTATAGATGAGATGTGTTTGTCAACCATTCCTGGGTCGATAAAGTATAGAGTATAGAGCAGCAAAGCTGCCGCTTTGTGTCACGTGGTAAAAGGTTGGAAAGGTTGGATTCTGTTCTACTTTCCATACGTGCAACTGTCTGATCTGATAATCTCAAGTAGACCTTTACAAATCCTTCAAAAATAAACAATATTAGCAAACTGAATGGAGGCTGTGATCCCTTTGAAACCACAGGCTGCGTGCCAGGGGGGTTTGCTGATCGTTTACACAGACTGGGCAGGGTTTGCCTCTAACTCTAATGCAGGCGCCACAGAGTTAAAGAACTCCGGCCTCCTGGTAAGACAAATACTGCACATATTGTACCGTAAGTGAGCCTTAGTTTAAATAAATTAAGAGAAATAATATTTTTCTGTCGTTCACTGATGCAGAGTTTTATGAAGGGGGAGCAAAAGGTTGATGCAGAGTTCTAGATCTTTGTGTACTACACCACAAGTAATTTAAAATTGAATGAAAAACTTTTTGTTGTGTCTTATTTTCCTTGGCACTCAATCAGACTATCAAATAAGCAAAGCAAACAAAGGCATCGATCTCCGGAATTGTACACTTTGGAAGCTAAAAGCTACATTAGATTTAAAAAAAAAAAAAAAAAAAAGCAGAACAATTAACACATTCTAAAGAACTTGGAAAAATACTGTAGTTTCCAAAAAAGTGTTCATGTCATTAACAGAGTATGCCATTTCTCATATGGTTTCTGGTTGTATTTTATTTCTAAGTCTAATTCATTAAAACAAATGTAATTGGTGGTGGTTAGGCGGTGCGGCACATTCATGTTAGATGCTGCTCAGGTCCAGTTTGGACGACGCGATATAGGACATAGTTTTGTAGAATTGTAAGTCTCTGTTTGAAGTCCTGAATTGCTGGGAGTATTGAGATAAGGGCTGAGGTGTACAAGCAGCACTCGAAGGGGGAGCTTTGCTAGTGTTTGCTGGCACTATAATTGACTGCTTCCCATGTCATTGTCCTTCACCATAGTGTTGACTTACTGTGTAAGCAATCCCCAAGAGAACATGAGTAATCCCTAGCGAAACCAGTAGTTAAGTAGGGATGTATAACTCTTTAAGTAATGTAATAAAATTACAATTTTGTATGTGCTAATACAATTACGACAAAGAAAATAAGCACACATTTGAAGTTTTTAGAGGGAACAGATGTATCATTTATACAAATGTTTGAAACCGATGAGATTTTAAAATGACTTTCATTCACACATAATACAAATGCAAAATGGAGTCTGGACTAAATCATAGTTTATGTTTTTATAATGTAAATGATGCCACCATAATTTAATCACTGATATACGCACACTTTACATTATTGCCATGATATCCTTATAATGGCTTTAAAGAAATATCATGTTACAAAACCAACAAAAGCTAACTTTTTTAGGTGTTTCTTGGTTTTTAGCAAGATTAGCATAAAATAATTGAATCTGATTTCATCCTTCAATCAGCTGTAATGTTATTGGTTCCATAATTAAAATATAATGCCTTTCATTGGTGATTTTTTGTTATTTAAGAACTACACTATTTCAGCTGTAGAAGCATTAGTTTACTACTTGCATTTAATTACCTGGAACAAAGTACTGTATATGAGCAAACTGGCATATACAACTCCCACTAATAAGTGGACTCACATGCAGCAGTAGACTAATGGATAAGGAGTGTCATATTGTGTTTTTTTGATGTATTTAGTCAGATACTTGTGCATGGACATTTGTAAGGTAGAGTAGCACATTTTCAAAGCTTGAAGCCTTTGAAGGCAGTGGTGCCGTTTATCTTATGCCTTCATATCACACAGTCTGCTTTTATTGGGTACAAGCCAGTGCTGATGTAATAGGCAGAGTTAAAAACAACCAACAAAGCCATTGCTAATTGCAATGCCTGTACATTTACAGACAAGGGCATATGTGTTAGAAAGTATTGGTTATCTTTAGCCTGCCAAACAAATGGGGGGGGGGGGGGGGGGGGGGGGGGGGGGGTGGGGGGGGGGGGGGGGGGGGGGGGGGGGGGGCAGAAATTTCAAATTCAAGTCAAATAAGCTTTTCAACACCTTTAGTGTAAATAAAAATGTGTATATTAAAATTATCAGGAAGCTTAAAAAAACTCCACGAGACACACACACACACACACACAGGACACAAGCACACACGCACACTCACCAACCTCGTAATGACTATTATCTATAATCGTATCTAGATTAGGAATTGCCATTTCTGAAACCCAATTTTGGTTTGCCTCACTTGAGGTAATACAAGCAACAGGATTGGACGTGTTAGTAAACACCTTTTAACCGAGGTGTAGGTAGCATGTCTCATTTCCTGTGCTCACAATTTAGGGTTAACACTGCAAACTGGTATAACCAGATCTAAATGGCATGTCCTTTAGACTTTTTTTAGCAACACGACTGAAAGTTTGAGGCTGGTGGTTTTTCAGCTAAGAAAAAAAAAAATGTTAAAATGAGTATTGACAGCACCGAAAGGAAGGCTGAAGGACTTTTGGGGATCTACATAATAAAGTATACAATATTTAAATGAGCAAGCTTTTCATGTCTTTCACCTCTGGGTTGTATTCTGGCTCAGGATCTGTCTTGAGGGTGGCAAGGGGTGATCAGGTATGACATGAGGTCTGCTTGTGATCATTATGCCTGACTGTAACCAGTACCACTGCCCCTCAATTTCCCCAAAAGTACAGTGAAACCTTGCTATTCAGTGCAGTCAAGGGACCAACAAAACGTGTCCTTAATACAGTAGTTGAGTGGCCTTACTACTAAAGGGACAAAGTCGAAACATGTGTCCGATTTTAACAAGTTGTTACTTATTTGCAAACTTTTCTAATTGTTTGATTTAGTTTCTAATAGTTTCTAATAGTATTAAACTCCTATCTGGAATGGAGAACGCTCTTCCTGCCAAACCCTATTACCTGCACATCTGTATATCGAGTGAGTCAGACTGTGGGAACTGTGCAGATAACAGGTACAGACACAACCAGGCAGGGGGGCGAGAATAAACCTGACAAGGGAGGCTTAATGAACACCACCTTCAGGAAAACCACAGGAGCAAACAATGGTTACTCATTTAGATGGCTAACTAGAGGTGAAATGGGTCAAGAAAACATTTTATTAATAATATATAATAATAATAATATAATAATAATAATAATAATAATAATAATAATAATAATAATAATAATACATTCCCTTTTATGAACATGATAGTGAATAACAGTTGTCATGTGGCCAAAACAAACAATACAAATCATAACCTGTTTTGTTTAAGTTTGTGATAAAATAGTACCAACACACAAATACAGTAGTTCTTTTGACACTACTGTAAGGGCTTAAGAAGGTCTGCGGTTTCAAAATCAATTTCTCTCTTATTAGCAATGTAATTACTATTACCTTTCCTGCAATTCGTTACACTGTGAAAGCCCATCATATGAAACAATGCAGGGTCATGCACGGTGCTGATCTCTTTGTCTTCCTGGTGGCACCTCTGCAAGGGTGGTTCACAGGATTGCTGCACGCTGGATGGAGGATGAGCACCTTGCAGTGGCAGCTTAGGATTCATACAGGATATGTGTGGCTTAGGCAGCAGATCATACAGTCAGGCATATACAGTATAAAGAATAGGATGGATTTCACGCCTACAGCTATTTGTCACATTTATTCAGATATGCTCCTCAATTTAGGATTCTTTGTAGTGATGTGAAGGTAAAATACATGTAATTAACCCTTTTTATCCTGGGTGCTTATTACATTTTTGCTGGTGCTCTTGAATCCCACATGATTTCAAATTCTGTTATCCGACACAGAATATTTTCATTTAACAAACACCATAAAGGATGTTATTGACAGCAAAGCGGTAAAAAACTTGTCGAGTTGAATGTCTGGTTCGGTTAAAGTCAGACTTTATGAACTTCAAGTATGACCAAAACACCTTCCATATGATAGCTATAAAGAAGGCACCAAGTCTACTTGGAGAGAGCCCTGTCAGATTGCAAGCACTTGGATTCTCCTATCACTTACTGTAAGTAAACAAATAAGTAAACAAAAAGTAAAATGTGATCAACTTTAAACAGACCAAAGAGATACCGACAATAAAGGTGCATCTGAGAAAAGACAAAGGACTGTAGCATTTACCTGTTTACTCAGCATTCAGTGTTCGGAATGCAACACCATTACAGAAGACATGTGCCATGCTGACCTGCATGCTCCTCTGCAAGACTGGTACTGGAATACAAACTTAGAAGCAATCATGTAATTAAAGTTGGGTTTCTTCACAGATTATACAGCGTGCCTTCCAGGTAGTTTAGAAGGGGTTCGCCCCAAGAGACAAATGTGAGACATGTTACACGGCCATGGGCACTTCCAACACAGAGACATGTTTAGGTTTGATACTGTAAATTTGGAACTGTGCCACTGCATCTTCTATTATTATTATTATTATTATTATTATTATTATTATTATTATTATTATTATTATTATTATTATTAGTAGCATTTATTTAGTTTTGTATGATTCAGTAAAGATATACTGTATATATAATTGAAAGATATATCTGATGCTCTAATGTATAATGTATAACAGGCACAAACATGTAAGGCACATCTAATATTAGATAAAAGGGACCCTGAGTGAACAAATAACACAAAATTTTGATACTTATTTCATTTATTTATTAAAGAAAGTTATACAACACCCAATGCCCCCGTATGAAAAAGTAATCGCTCCCTTAGACTCAATAACTGGTTACTTCACCTCTAGCAGCAATAACTGCAACCAAACACTTCCTGTAGTTATTGATCAGTCTCTCACAGCGCCATGGAAGAATTTTGGCCCACTCCTTTATACAGAACTGCTTCAACTCAGTGACATTTGTGGGTTTTTGAGCATAAACTCCTCGTTTCAGGTCCTGCCAAACCATCTCAATGGGGTTTAGGTCTGGACTTTGACTAGGCCATTCAAAAACTTTAAACTTCTTGTTCTTCAACCATTCTGATGTAGACTTGCTTGTGTGTTTCAGATCACTGTCTTGCTGCATGACCTAACTGGACTTCAGCTTCAGCTGAAGGACAGATGGCCTGACATTCTCCTGTAGAAATCTCTGATACAGAGCAGAATTCATGGTTCCTGATGGCAAGTAGTCCATGTCCTGATGCAGCAAAGCATCCCCAAATCATGACAATACCACCACCATGCTTGACCGTTCGTATGAGGTTCTTACTGTGGAATGCAATGTTTGGTTTTCGCCAGACATAACGGGGCCCATGTTGGCCAAAAAGTTCCACTTTTGACTCATCTGTCCATAAATGTTCCAGAACTCTTGAGGATCATCCAGGTGCTTTTTGTCAAACTTGAGACGAGCATTCATGTTCTTCTTAGTGAGCAGTGGTTTCCGCCTTGATACTCTGCCATGAATCCCATTTTTGCCCAGTGTCTTTCTGATGGTGGAGTCATGAACACTGACCTTAGCCGAGGCGAGAGAGGCCTGCATATCCCTGGATGTTGTTCTAGGGTTCTTTGTGATTTCCTGGAAGATTTTACGCAGGAATTTGGCAGGATGGCCACACCTGGGAAGATGCAATACTGTCCCAAACATTGTCCATTTGGACAATATGGCTCTGACTGTGGTTTGGTGGAGCCCCAGAGCCTTAGAAATGGCTTTCCAGACAGAGAGGCTTTTTTTTTTTTTCCAGAGGTCTTCAGGAATTTCTTTTGATCGTGGCATGATGTGCCTATAGAACCTGTGTGCTGACAAATTCAATCTGATGGTAAGGGCCAAAGTTAATCAGATTTATATTGGGCAGGGCTGGCACAAATCAAGCCTGACTGTTAACCATTGTATTCAAACAGCTGACCCTAATTATACCTTTAATTGGGTTGAGTTAACTAGGGGGGCAATAACTTTTTCACACCTGAAGATTGCATGTTTGATTACCTTGCACATCAAACAAATGAAAGAAGCATCAAACTTTGGTGTCATTTTTTCTCTCAGACTCTAAATAATACTACAACCCACAAAAAGATCTGACCAAATTCAATAGGAAAAATTTTCAGAAATGCAGAAAATCAGACAGGGGGTAAATACTTTTTCACGGCACTGTGTGTTTGTGTGTGTGTGTGTGTGTGTGTGTGTGTGTGTGTGTGTGTGTATATATATATATATATATATATATATATATATATATATATATATATATATATATATATATAAAATTAAGTATACATATTTAATTGTTATATATTTATTAACACTCAAAAGAACAAACACAAATGTTTTACATTCCAATGATTTATCCACATACTCTTACAAAAGTCCCTTTTTAATCCTAAACCTTGATTCCTGTTGACATAACCCATGAAGTCTACTGTATCTATTGTTGTGGTCTGGCTGTGCATTTTTTGGTCTCTGAAAATGTGTTTCAAAATAACATCAAAGCATGAACTCGATGCTCCCCTATAACAAGATTTACAGAAAAAATAATCACATTCACTGTTCTGATGAATATCACTCTTGACCGGACTAGAACTGAAAAAAGGCTGTTTAAGTCATAATTAAGTTAGCTGTGGAATAATTCTCTGCAGTATTTCTCAGAATGAGCAGAACTTGTCTTCTGTGTGTCTGCTTCATGGATTTGTATCCATAACTATAAAACACTCAGTCATGCTATAAGTAATAAAATGCAACAAATAATGCTTCAACTACAAAAAAAAGATGTGCATTAAAAACAGCACAATTTGGTGTTGTCCTATAAATAGAATTTCACATATTTTGTGTAACCCAGCATGTATTTGGGTTTGGTTTGGTTATCCTGTAATTATCATGTCATTTTGAGTTGTGTAACGAAAATCACAAGTATGAAAGCATTATAAAGGTATCTTGCCTATGCAGTGGAACAATAGGTACAGGTTCCCAGCCATAGGGCAGCTTTACAAGTATCATTGTAACACACTGGCATTTCTGTATCTCCAAATCTGCCTGAAGCCATAGAGAGATACGTAAAGATCCAGAAATGGGGGCCAAGTCAAACATTGAATCAGAAACGATCTATCTTAACACAGATTGGTTTCTGTTCATCAAAAATGTGCAGGTTTAATGGGTTCCGATTTGACAGACTGCCAGCTTGTCATACCAACATGTCACAGCTAAACTGTTTTACAACATTTGTCTTTTTAACATGTGTTCTTTGGTTTTCTTAAAAAAAAAAAAAAAAGTGTATTTTATTGTTATGGAAGCAATGAGATACAGCTCATTTCCAGTAAGAGCTTGGGCTTGTTTTAAAAGACAGATACATTTGAGACACAGTTACTCCAAAAAAAGTCTACCGAAACATTTTGTGAGATCATTCATATTGCTATTGAAAGGCTTTGTCTGGAGGCAGTAAGACAGGGAACAGGAATTTAGTACACCAAAGACCTCCATTCCTGATCAAATGGAGTGGCATTTCACCAGATGTGTATAGAAACCTTATGCAGCTATATTTTGGAGAGAGAGCTGCAATGACATACTAACAATAGTGTCTGTAGCAGTATAGGTACGTGGCATGATCATCAAGTCTTGATCATGGAAATCTGAGTCACTGTTTGTTAAAAGTGTAGAAATAAGAAATACTCCGACACAATCCAAAACCTGACAAGCACTCAAGTCCATTTTCAGTTCTGCAAGCTAGACAATGTGCTTACACACACAAAGCCTCACAGGTTGTGTCACTGCCCAGCAGTGAAATATTTCAGGAACCCATCCTGTCAACAGGTTTGAGAAACACAATGCTACAGGGTGGAAAAATTGGCAAGAGTCACAAGGTGGAGGATGGTGGAAAGGTTTAATTGGAGAATTGACACTGTTTTATTTAACAGACATGCACTATAATGGCATCATAGTTAAGGTTAAAGGCAACCCCCCCCCCCTCCCCCATTTCTTTTTAGGTTATATCACCTGCTATTGAGACAGGAGCTAACCCACGCAGTATGCAAACTGCCACCAATTGTATTATTATTATTATTAGTAATAGTAGTAGTAGCAGTATTTCTTTATTTTTTTTATACTGTGCTATAATCACATCATGGTTGATATATCATTTAAAAAACAATTAAGTGCTGTAAATGCCTATACTATTCAAGCCCAATATTTGTAGAACATTAGTACATGCAGTCTAAAATCATTGTGAAGGATACCATTTCATTGGTGTTTTCAACAACATGTTGAGGTTTTGGTATTGCTTTGGCACTCTTAATTAAAAAATATCTTCCCTGCTCGTATTTTGCTCCATCAATAAGCGTTTCAAGTTCCATATGCTGATAAACCATCATAGGTGTATCATTTAGTCATTTATCATTTTTAATGACTTGGTTCAAAGCCCTGCTGGCTTCGTAGGAATGCTGTCTGCTGAGTGATGGGGTGGCCTTTAGAAAAACAAGCAGCAAGCTCTCTCTGAGGACTGTGCGGGGTGGTCCTTCTGAACGCTGGGTCTGGGGGTATCCCAGACTTTTGTGTGGGGGGCAGTTTGACGGGGCGTGTTATTACCGTGGTCCTTCACATCATTCCGCCTCAGTGACCATCAAAGCATTGCCTCTTGCTCATGCTGCTTTTTGACCAGGAATCTCGCCACTGCAGTGTGGCAGGGGGAAGGCTTCTGCTGTGATGGAAAACGATCTTTAAAACAAATTAACGCGAGGCCCTGGTTTTCTGGTGGTCCATTTTTTATTGTCCTGTCAATTTTTATGTGCAGCTTTTTAATAGCTGCCCAGCTGACTAAGCATGGCTGTCTAGTCACACTACATAAAGCATGGTATATATACCTGGAAATAAACTATTGTAATGTAAACACTGCTGGCTGAATAAACAGAACTGCTTTCCTGAGCAATGATTGGTCATTAACTGCAGTAATAAAAATACTGTATACATTCAATACTGTAATAATTGCGTGGGTGTTTTTTTTTTTTTTTTTCCTCTATGATTATTATTTTCCATGGTGTTCTGGCTTGGATTTTTGCCACTGAGATAACCTAGCACAGATTTCTTTGTCTGATGTGTCTGTCTCACTGTCTGAATGTAACTGTATCTGTGTTACAGAACTTTCCGCAAAACTTAAGTATTGTTACCAGATAGGACAGAGTTGATTTTGCCTAACTGAATTTAATAACTGCTGACTGTTCAAGGTCTTTTTTCTAAAACCTTTCAGATAGTAGGAAGCATAAACTTTATAATATCCTACGTGTTGCATAAATTAAATAATGGGCTCCACAATCATTGAAAAATGTGCAAACATATCGGGCTGGATATTGGAATGGCATTGCACTTGATGTTTATTGAAACGTTACTAGATCTATGTCTTACTAGAGATCAGCTGTGGTACGGGGGACCAACCAAGTATTTATAAAGCAGAACTGCATTGTAAATTATTCTGGATTATTAGCGATATCACTGTATCTGTATCCTGTATGTAACGAAACATGCATTTCAGATAGGATGTAATGGCAAGCATGCAGCTGCCAAACAAATTACAAACCTTTTCTTTCCATTTTGCAAGCCTTTAAAAGCATCCTGTAAATTAGGGTTAATAACAGGTGCTGTCACATAATTTTCATGTTTCTTGCAAAAAAAAAAAAAAAAAAAAAAAAAAAACACAGACAAATATAGTTTCATTCCTTGTCAGAAAAAAAAAGCAAGTCAAAGCCAAAATAATGTTAGCGGTTTCCTGGGATTTATTTTCTTGGATCTATTTTTAGACTGTTGTGATGTCAATGGAGTTTGCATGTACTTTTTTTTTCAGCTTTTTCATTTTAATAGTTTGGTTGGTGACAAGGAAAGTTATGGGAACGAAGAACAAATAACACTTTATATAATTCCTGTTCTTTAAGAAAAACAAGACGACTTGGCTAGGACACTTGTTTTTCATTAGACTAGCTTGAGATGTAGGCTATACATATACAGTTTCCTTTTCTTGCTATGTTTAGATACAGTAATGATTAAACTTGGCAACTTCAAACTCAGATGCACCTATCCCTAAAGCATACATATCAACTTTCAGGTTCTGATAAAAGGACAAAAGATAACACATGACATCTTATTTAAAAGCAGTGCTTTTCCCTATGTATTGTATATCACAAATTCTTTGTTGTGATAGAATTGCACTTCATGGGAAAGTGTATTTATTTATAGTACATCTTTACTCCCTTTTGATTTACTTGCCTGGAAGAAAACATGCGAGTCAATCTGTCATTTGACTCATAGGAGACACAGCAATTGGAAGAATCCAATACTACCTGGAGGATATTTTACTGAGCATAAAAACATGTTTAAAATACACATCAAGTGGTTTAGAAATGTGATTCCATAGTTCAAAAATGAATACATAAATGCTGTACTTGGTTTATTGCAATAGTAGCAAGAATCTGTTTAATAAGCATGTGCACTCACACAAACAGAAGCAGATGTCCTTAAATTTCCTGTGATATTTACTATGGGAAACTTTTATAAGGGAAGGGCCTTGAATATAACATTACAACTCAACGTGAATGCCAAAATAGTAAAAAGGCTGCACAAACCCAAGTTAAAGTGTCGTTGCAATGCGATGCCTTTACTTTTACAACGTGATGTACTCACACTCCATTAAGGAAGATGGAGCACTCTTATTGGTTTTTGTTTCCATGCTTACTTGTTCTGACCTGAACTTAATTGTGTTTCAGTCTTAATAAGTGCAGTGCATTTGTGAGGAAATAAGACAGGAGGCATATACCAACTGAATATTTTAGTATGATGTTGTAATACACCTTGAAGGAAAAGTCAGTCAGTGCAGCCATGCAGAGGCTGAAGCTGTAATTCAATCAGAGCTCATGCTTCCCCATGTCAGATTCCTCTATTAATTAAAATAAACAGTGGATTCCTCAGCTTTTTTTAAAAAAATGTTATCTTTGATACAATATCAGATGTTAAGAATCATTCTTCCAAAGCACATGTTCTGGTATTGTTTTAAAGTCCTGTCAAAGTCTATATTTAATACAGGAGATACATGCCTCACAACCTACACAGCCATTTGCTGTCCAAACTCCAATTAATTAGGCAACAGGTGATTCACAAAGTAAACTATTAATTTATTTGACTATTGTATCAGCAGTCACTATAGCAATGAAGCAATTAGTATGATAAATTGCATTTAATGACCTTAAAATAATAACCTTCAAATCTGCTGTGTTGACCCCCTGAGACTTCTATCTTTTAAGTAGTACAAATTGTGTTGTGTTCCCATTAAAAGCCAATTCAGATCATTAGTGATTACACATTAATGAGTGTTGTGTGGTGTACAAATAACATAATAAAATTGTAAACATGCAATTCCCTGCCGTACTGTTGATGTAAATGATAACGGGACAGTGTAAACACCTGCCCTTGAGTCATCTGCCATGGAAGAAACCAACCAAGCTGGCTTGAAAGAATATTGGCTCAATATTGGCTTTTTAAACATTTTCATTACAGTGTAACAACATTTAGCGTGACTAACCTTACATACAAACAATATTCAACAGAGCACTCTTAAGCGATATGAGGTATCCATGCAACACAACTTAAGATATTAAGATATATAACAAGTATATAACAAAATACATAACAAGATATGGGTTTCTTCTCATGACCTACAGCAGTGCAGTTGACCTGTAGCTAGTATGAAAACTTTAAGATTAACACGCTAACTTATAAATGCTCTGTGATTTATTTAAAACTCAAACTTTTTCATTCCTGTGAGGCCCAGAGGTACCTGTCATGTAACAGTTATTGTTATCCTCAATCTAGAAAATGAGCTCTTTATTTAGTAACGTTAGACCATGAGCTTTTTATTCACCTATTTTTTTGGCCACTCTCCAGTTTGAGTAGGCAAAACAATTTTTTTTTTTTTTTTTTTTTTTTTTTTTTTTTGTCTACAACAATGAGTGCTTGTTTGACACCTGTCACACCTGCCACTGTCTGATTCATTGTTATAAGCTATTGAAATTGTGAAGGTGCTTGACAGTGTTGGTAGTTGCCATGGTTGTTATTACAGAATGGAAAAATAAATTAAACCATAAAACCCTTCAGATTAAACATTATATATATATATATATATTTTTAACTGTTTTAGCATGTGGAAACATATATAGTCATTTTGCCAGTTTTAAGAAAGTATAATAGGATGTCCAAATGTTTGGACTAACCAAGTACTCTGATTGGACAAGAGCCAAGCACACTGTTTGGGCCTTCTGACCATACTTCCATCTCATAGGAATCTCTTAGCCATTGTATTAATGCAATAATTCACATGTGAGAAACATGTATATGGCACAGCTATATCAGCTGTGGTATATTATAAAATCAACTTCCTATCCTGTCTAATGTTATTGTTTATACTACTATTGACTTGGAGTTCTTTATCAGAGATGCATTAATAGGCTTCCTAAATGTTATCAACATCATGGTTGACTTGTGTACAAGTCATCTTTTATTAAGTGTTCAATATTGTTTTTCAAATCATTGCAGTTTCTCTGTCAGGTAAGAACAAGAGCAAATATATAAATACATATTTCAGGTCAGTTTTCGATGTTAGGGAACTAACATAAGGTAGGGGTTGGTATTAATAATAATAATAACAATGTGTTGAATGCAAGCCAGAAGTTTCACTCCCACATCAATATCTTGGTGTTTATTACAAAGCTGATAGTCTCTTTCAGTTTCCTAGACTTCAAGTACTTTAAAAGAGGTTCACCTGTCTGAAGCCACACCGACTGATCTTTATCTCAGGCATAAAGCAGTTCTTCCGTGCAGAAGAAAGAGCCCATTATGCATTAAGACTCATCGGATCAAATTGAATCTCCACAAAGATAAACAACTGCCAGTCTTCATCGGATAAAATAATATGTGATAAATGATTTTCTGGTTCATTGTCTTCAAGGGCTGAGGCAGACAGACGCTCTTTTTAATCTTTTTTTGCCTTTTTTTAGATGTGAATTATGTCACAGTGCCCATGCTAACATTTATTTTGATAGCTGTCCAGTAGTTCATGCTCCTAAATCACAACAGATAGGGGTTTTTTCTTTTGGATTTTTTAAAATGATTTGGCTTCAGTGGCCCCACCTTGTTCTCGAAGGAACAAAAAATAATGCTAGTGTTACAAAACTACAGAGAAAGCTACTGAGGTGCATGCAGGGCAGTGGAATACTGGTGTTTACTGATAGTGGAGGCATTTATTGATAGTTTCATCACTTGTTTTTTAAATCAGAAAACATGGGGAAGTTATGCCTGTGTGAACATAACCACGTACAAACAGTCAAAACTGAGCATGGGGGCACAAACTACAGACACATATTTGAGCAAAGAAGTTTTCATAGCAGCTTTATTCCAAATGCAGGTAAATAGCAGCTAGTTCATGCAAGTTAATTGATGTTGTAGTTAATCCAGGAACGAGGATGGCCGAATAACCAAATAACCCTCCAGTGATATCATGTTTAAAACACAATTCAACAGCTGAATTTAGATAATTGTTTTCCTTAGATCAAGCAGCAGAGAGTAATCTAGAACAGCACCATTCGGCCAGGCATTCTTTCACTGGACTTGATTGAATGCAAGGGACCAAGTAAATAAGAGGAGGAACTATACATGCACTCCAGTAAAACCTTTGGCTTCTACTCAGTTTGTGTCTTACATGCGACTTAGATATCATCTAACCAGGGGGTTATACTACGATAAGCCACGAACAACGTGCTATTCACATTATCAGCTTTTTTTCAGTCCTCAATGAAACATGCTGGTCTGAAATCCTACCTCCTAGGCAGTCATATGTATGGGTATTATCTGCAGGGATTAAGAAACTTTTTTCCCACATCCTGCTGTATGAACATCACAAAACCCTTGAACACCTATGGCTTGCGTTCTCAATGTTTGATTTTGTGTCAGTTTTCGAGTCAGAAGGTGGATTGGTGCTTTCTTTGCACGTATGCACTTCAAGTGTTCAGCAGTTTGCTGTGCTGCCTCTAATTGACTGTGATCAGTGGTCTGAGTGCAAGCTTCTCAAAAGGGCTTGTTGATTATGTGGTGCCAACTCTAAGGGTATCTATATTAGAAGCTTGTGTAAAAAGGTTAGTTAAACAACTAGTCTAAATCATCCATATCCACAATGACACGAGAGCAAGTTATACTTTAAAACAAGGTCATTTTTCAGCATGAAGATATATTAATAAATGATCTCTCTTTCAGAAATGAAGTGGATTTCCACTGGAGTAAATACAGGTAAGTACATATTTTTATTATATAACTAAGCTAAAGAGCCATCCTGTTGATATTAAAATGATGTTGTATTCTGTTAGTTTTGTTTATTAAGGATGCTGTTTTACTTTTCCTCTAAAAGAAATCTAGGAAGTGCCACTTAGCGTGCAGAATCGTGCTTTTAGAACAGGTCTGATGAACAGCACATAATGTGGGTCACAAACTTTCTGACCATGCTAGACCACTGTCGAGCACTTTAGAAGAAAAAAAAAATGAAGTTAATAATAATAGAATGTAATACCTATTTTTTTTTTTTGTAATAGCAGCAGGGGAGTGTATACATTTGAATCTGAAGCCAGCGAGGAAGTGATTACCTGACAACTAAGACGATCAATTTCAGCTCCAGGAACATCACTGGTTCTCTCAGGTTACCGTGGTTTGCTTCAGTGTCACTTATTTGCTGGCAAAGCCAACTATTTTACAATATAATATCTCATTATATCTTCAACTTTATAAGTGAATAAGTACATTACAGTCATACAGTACACTACAGTACCTGTAAAAGTTGGAAAGTACATTTATTAATGATACACTCAACAGTATTTGTGACCTTGCTAGAGTATATATCTGTATGCATTCAATCACAAATACTCATATATACTCACTCCTTTAAAATGTCTATTTTGAAGTTTTCTGCCAAAGAATAAGGTGCCATACATGTTCTCCAGCCTTGATTTAACCTATTTTGCACAGGTATTACTGGTCCAAATTTGTATTTTGTTTTAGTAGATTCATGTATCTCTCTCTAAATCTTAAATCTACCTGCCTATCCTATTAACTGTGGCAGACCGTGGGAGGGTCTGAATACCAATATAATTGGTGGACCAAAAGTCACACAACATGGTAAATCCGTGTCCCACTATCTTATATTTGGTGTGCACACTACCTATCTAATAAAACAAACCCGAATTCCTCAGCTCCAGGGACCAGCCTTTAGATGTGTATTTAGCAGAAGTGCACGGCAGGACCAAGGCACCTGTCAAGCGCTCGACTTACTGTTTCTTGATTCTTAGCATCCTAGTAAAAAGACCTTTCATACTGGACCATTTTTCATCTTGACAACAAGATCTCACTGCTGTCCAAGTGCTCCCTTATGAGGCCTATAATCCCTGACTCCACTGAGCCACTGCAAGGAAGAAACTGACCCGAAGGAAGGAAAACCAGAACATTATCACAAGAACTGAGATAGGCTAAAGAACTCGTAATGCCAAATAAACAAGCATTAACAAAATCCTTTAGAATATAACTTAAACATATTACCGTATCTATTGGATATATTGGACCAAGAGAAGAATGATATTTTCTTCATTCAGGACATTGTGATTTCTGCAGAGTAACTCCCTATTACAAGGCCTCTTATTTACAAGCTAATACCAGTTATTAACTCAAACATATGAGTTAGTTCATTAGTTAATAATAACATTGACATATTATTCAGATATAGGGCTCTATGTATCATTAATTTTTCTTTCCTGTCTTGACTTTTTGTAGGTTTTTGTTATTTCGTAGACCTCCCCACGATGTATTAAAGTCGTTTTCACTCCCGTAACTTTCATCCCTGCTGCGGTAGTTTAGTTACAACTGTTCATTTCAAATTACTTTTGTATGCAAATATACCAGCAACGGGACAGATATGTAACCAATGTTCCCTCTTTCCCCCTACCTGTTTTAGATGTAACCAACTGGGACACCAGGCCAGGTCATGCCCATCGGCAATGGAGTAAGATGTGGTGATGTGCATCAGAAGTGGGTAAGAGAGAGAAAATGGTCTGGAGGGGCCTTGTTTTGTGAATGCAGTGTTAGGAAATGTGAAAACCCACACATTAGTGGACACAGGGTGTGGGCAGACATTAATTAAGGCGGCTCTCGAGCAGTGTGTCATGGCAGCCACGGGGCCTGGTGGCTATATCCTGTATTTTTTATAAAATATAAAAAATATGTCCAATCAGGACATCTGTTCATCATCCACAGACAGATGGTTTGGTGGAAAGCTTTAATCAGACCCTAAAGCAGAAGCTGAGATGGTTTGTGAACCAAGAGCAAAAACATTGGGCAACGCTTCTTTCCTACTTCCTTTTTGCAGTGTGAGGGTGCTGTGTAAAGGGAACAGAGTATCCTGGACTGGATGGCCTGACAATTCATTCCCAGAGTTAGGCGAAAGTCAGCCATCTAGAAAGGAGGTGGAGCTAAAGTACGCTAAATCATCGACCCGGAAGGGGTTATCAGAGGGGTCATGGTTGATGGTATATAATGGGATGTTGCGAGGTTATCTGGTCTTTGTAATGATTACGCTAAACCAAAAGGACCTGAATATTGAAAAGAACTGTTAGTGTTTTGCTTGTTTTGCCTGTCTGTCTAAAACCACTGTTTGTTGTATAGACTAGACGGCTAACACGATCTGGAACTCTTATGGCCAGCACTAAAACTGGACAACACTGTACTACTGTTCACTAATAAATTGTACTTTCACCACAATCACTGCAGCACTCGCTTTGGAGTTGTGACTGTGTTTGTTTTTGTGTATGTACTGGATTACTGTTTATTATTTAGGAGACTGCAACCCATAGTTTAAATCACTGAGCAATATACATCGTTCCTTATTGCCAGCCTTCCTGTTGTTTACTGTTTTGGTCATCAGAAATAGAAACTCTGATTGATCGTTAATTAAACTAATCATCTAATCAACCCCAGCCACCTGAACACAATGAACCCAGGCAGGTAGGGGAATTTAACCCCATCCCTGACAATTTCTAAAGGGCAGAGCTGTGCTCTGCCACACCGGTTTTGAGACTTCACTTTCTGGGGCAACAGGCCAAGCAATGGTGACACTGGGGCTATGGTGACACTGGGGCTGTGTTGACTGACCCGTTTAAAAACACTGATAGACATTGACACAGTCATTGTGTTAACAGTTCCTTCTACACTCCAAGCAAACGTGTGTACACTCTGAGCTACAGGGATAACATGCTGAGCAATACAAATTCAATTACTACCAATGTTACAGCTAGGTTTCAGCAGAGACTTGAGGAACCCCTTTTCTGAACCGATCCATAGTCAAAGTTTAGGAGACTGGCTGTAATTTCCTCCTTATGTCTAAACTGTTCATGTGGTCCAACCTTGTCAACTTACAATTCCAGAAGATAAGGGGGAGACCACAGTAAAAACGTCATGCTGAAGACCTTATGGTTCAGCCATCTCTAGCAGCATCTATAAACTACTAAAGCATTTGAGAAAAAGGTTGACGTCTTCTACTTCTGCGGTGAAGCAGTAATTGCACCCAGATCCAGATCCAGAGATTATAGCTCACTTAGGAAATGTAACCATTAACCCGCATTTGCGAAAAACGGCATCTGAATTAACTTGTTTTAAAAAAGAAATACTTTCTAAATAGTGAGACATTTATATCCGATTGTTGAGACATTTTAAAACATACACTAATCTGCAAGTCAGTAGATAAAACTTTCACAGGGGTTGTATGTTTATAAAACTCTTAAGTAAAAACTGCACTTAATTTTCTTATTGTGCCTAGGTAGAAAATAGCTTTTATCTCAATTAGGGCTTTAAATATAAGAGGGCAGTTTTATTGGAACATTCTGTACACACTTTGCTAAATCAGATGTAATGAACTGTAATGATGTTGACAGTCTTTACATAGTAGCGCTGCTTTTTTAAATAATATAAAATAAGGAACAGTACTGTATGCATGTAGGATGCAAACAACAAGTAGTATGCCATTTACCTTGTGATAATAATAATAATAATAATAATAATAATAATAATAATAATAATAATAATAATAATAATAATAATAACAATTAAGTTTGGCACCTGATAGAGCTTGTGTTGATATGTCATGAACTTTGCATAAGTTACATGACATATCAATATATACATTACACTAAAATATAATCCACTCAATAATCAATTGGTAATACTACAAGAAACTACTGTATGAAGTTCAATTAAAACATGCTTTTCCATGTAGTAGGTGTATTAAGATAAGGGTCTCTCAATACATCAGTCCTCACATACCACCTAATAAAAAAGGAGAACAGGACCACTAGAAACCTCTAAACCTACTGTACAAAACCTAGAATAAACACCATTGAGCATATAGAACCTTGTCTGTATTGCATATATGAATGCACATTTAAAATTCAAATGTGTTTATTTAACCAGGATAGAACCCCTGAGATATACATCTCATTTCATGGGGGTCCTGGCAGGTTTTACTGATTTTGAAGATTCTCAGTGTTTAGTTTTTTTTGTTTTTGTTTTTTTTAACAGACATGTTATCAGTTAGTTAAAAAGTATATATCCAAATGTTTAATCCTGTTTACAGTCCATTAGCAAGTTTGTGACTTCATGCAACAGATTCAGATCTTTGATATAATTCTTCAAGTGGCCTTGGGTATAAGATATAAGCCTATGGGATTTATGATGGTGATAAGATCAGAAGCTCTGTATGTGAAACATTAGTCAAATCTAAACACCAAGATGCAAATAAAACATACCTTTTACATTAGATGGCTTCCACCCTATCAGGAAGATCACATTGTTATGTGTTGCTGCTTCAGTTGACAAAAGACACATTGAGGCCTTTTCATTTTAACATGTACTGTACAGTTCTTACAAAACAACATTTATAGCAGGGATTATAATACCATGACTTTTCTTTAAAGTGACACCTTTTAACAAGATATAAACCATTCTTTCCAAATACAAAAACCAAACAACAGCAAAACAAGGCGGTATACTTTGATGATCTGAACGACAGTGACTGAAAGTGATGTCATTTTTATATTTCATGAAAAAAAAAGTTTGCACATTTTTAAATTGTAACAAAAAGCTAAGTAAATCTAAAACATATGAACGCATTCTACTATTTTCGACTGATTTTTTAGTCTATTGAATTACTGTATTGGAATACTGTGCTGTACTTTTGCAGGGAATAAAATGATCCACAGGAAAATTGTTTTTTAAGTTTTTTTTTTTTTTTCTACGCAAGAAATTAGTATATACAAAAGTGTAAATAAATCCAGATCGTTGTGGTTTGTTAAATTGAGCTACAATTTTTTTTTTTTTTTTGGTGTCCTGGAAAGTGGTGGTGTTGGTACAGTACTTATGTCTGGAATGATAAATAGGGCTTTCAGACCATATCTATTCCTTCATTACCATTGTTTTTTTTTTTAGTGTACACCCAACTGGCAAAGCATACATTTTCTTCGAGTCAGGAAGACCTAACAAAACATGGATACTAATCCAAAATATAAAACTGTGAAAGTACTGTTTACAGTGCAGCCAAGCTTGATGTATATGCTGAGTTTACATTATAAATTGTGTCTGTGGTTTGCACTGCCAATTTCAGTTCTCAGAGAATTCTTGTGAATACCCTGTTTATACAAACTTGGTACAAAAGAGAGACTTTATTTACCACAATCGCCTTACTGAGAATAGCTTATGGCTCTGGAGAAAGGGTGAAGTAAGTTTAGGGTTAACAGAGCAAAGAAGATGGGGTTACCCTTTACATTTGGTGTATCCAGCTACACTAGTTTATTTTACTAGGTAAGTACATTGAGATTAAAATCTCTTTTACAAGTGCGACCTAGCCAAGAAATGCAGCAGCAACAGAATAAGACACAGTACAAAAACACAGCTACAAAAATACAATACAAATCAGAATAATACACTCCACAATCAGTGAAACAGGCAACAATCAGTAACAAACAGTAACAAGTCTTATCAACTACTTAAACATGTGCAACTGTCAAGCAGATCATCGTGCAGCTTACTCTTAAATTGTACTAAAGTTATTCAGGACTGCAACTTAAGTTTAGATTGTAAATCATTCCAAGATCTGGGAGTAAAATAGGCAAATTATCTTTTAGCAGCCTCTGTACGCACATTTTAAAATGTATGCAATCTAATATTGTAGTTACAAAAAGTGACTGTAAAGTATTAACTTATCTATGGACGTAATTTATAAAGAATAGCCTTGTATAACAGAATATACCAGTGCTTCAACCTTCGCAAAGCCAAGGAGGTCCAACCAGCTAAATTGTATAGTACACAATGATGAGTGCTGTAACTTGAATTCGTAATATATCTCAAGGTTGCGTGATATATAGGATCCAGTTTGTTTAATGTTAAGGGCGATGCAAACCTACAGACTGTGTCTCTTTAATCAATTTGTGGTAAGAATATACAAACAATGAGCCTTTTTTTGTAACTACAGAGTTGCACTGGAGCACACTTTTTTGCACTGGAGTAACATAGTAATTGTGCATATACTTTCTGCAAATTTCTGCAGTTTCTATTATCTATTGTTATTATACTGTGGTTATGTAATTACAATGTAATTATTATGTAACCACACAGTCCATTTAACCAGAGCTACCGGAGGTGCTCTTTTATTGACAGCCAGTTTTGATTTTAAAAATAATTAAAATAACGCCATATTTATTCTGCGATTGGCAGAACTTTATGTTCAAGGTTAACCCAGGTCAATATTGTTAAAGTTTCGGGCTTTGCTGAATGAATAACTCACCCCAATAGAGCTACTGTATTTCAAAAAGGAAATGTACATTAATATTCAGGAACTTTGTTCATATGAGTCCCATATAAGAATCTGTTTCTTATTACAGGGGACCAATGCAACGCTCATGGCCCACTCTGCTCAGACACAAGGGGCAGGAAAACCCAGAGACTGTTAGTGGTTTCTTTAGGTCTGCAATCTCTTAGAAGAATTGGCACCAATCCCTAACAAAGGCAGTGTTTCTTTCTTTAGTTCCAATAGCCCAGTGTTCTAAGGCAGTTGGAGCGAGTGGGCTTGCAGAACCATTCTAGACCACTCAATAGAAGCATCAGTCAATACTACAGATTTGGTTTGAGGAACTGCTGTAGATTTACACCTTGTACAGGTTGACCCCAATGATATCGAGATATACAAACAAATCCACTGCCTTTTTATCCCCTATCAAATCTGTTTTAAAATATCCTCCTTTTTTGTTAATGGTATTTCCTGCGTAATTTCGTTGTTCTAATAAGTTGATAATGAGAATTTTACAAGGTTTTATTCACTTATATGTACAGTATGTTTTCAAGTCAAACTTTGTGGTCTTAAATAGTACTGAAACTTTAGTGGTCAAGGCGAAGCAAAAAAAAACCTGAAAATGCAGTTTTAATATTAAATAAATACAACATCAAAAATCAGATATTGATATTGGCCATTTAAAAACTGGTGGAAGGCAAACTGGTGGATCTTTAAATAATGTTTGCCAAAATACGTACAGATTCAAGTTCATAAAAACGTCTCCAAAGCACATTTATTGCTACAGGTTTTCTCCTTCCTTACTGATATACAACCTTGTTTAAGTCATCATGCTGTGCAATAGCCAAGCAAAATATGTGTTAGTTATGTTTTTATTCTCTACTTGTTCCCCCTTGTGATGGACTTTTGAAGCGTCTGCGAATACCATTGATCCACAAAACACTGGGAAAAAATGGACTTCTGTGTTAAAATTATAGTCCTGCTTGTTTTCATAGGAACATGGGGAAAGCTTGAAATAATATGTGCCGAACAGTCCTCAGTCAGTATTTCGGTTTCCAATGAAACCCCTTCTGTGTTAATTTCAGCTTTTGTTGTTTTTTTTTCTTTCCTAACATGCATAGCCCTGCCAAACAATTGAGGATAGAATACTTGTATAATCGAATTATGTATGTTTTTTATATAAATAAATAGCAAAAACTGATAAACAAATATGTTGCATATTTGCCTTCACAATTTATTATAGTTTTGTATGTGTTGTTGATAGATTTATCAGTTTCATCACCAGCTGAAACCCTGCAGAAATCCATTACAATCATCACTATCAGCCTGGAACGAGGGCCGGCCATTGCTAGAATTTTTATTGCAGAAAGACAATAATTGAATCCAGTGGTGTAAGGTTTCAAAAGGGTGGGGGACAGTTTCTGTTGCTGGGGCATATAGTAATAAAATAAAAAATAAATGTCCAGTCAGGTTGGCGCCTTTGCAGTCCTGAATTCAGAGGACAGGAGGGTGTATTTCACAACTACCCTCCAACAATAAGATCTAAATCTTTGAATAGAAAATAGTATTGAAACCAAAGACATCTGAAATGGTATCACGACTGAGTAATTTCACAATGAAAAAAAAAAAAACTCATACTGCCAGGCGCTGCTTTCTCCTCTCAGCTTGAGATCACCCATAATGCACTGCGTGTCAATGCTTCCTCAGTTGATGCAGTGGCGTTTGCACTGGTCCGAGTGGAGACTGCTATATTGACTAGTGATTATACAAAATAAACCACAGTCACTGGCAATTTTTTTTTTTAATCTACAAAAATCCAATTCACATCTGTCACTCTTCTTATGCAAGTGGCAAAATATATTCAAACTAGCTGGCTTCAGGCCAAAAACGAAAGTTATAAAAACAAATATCAGATGGAGCTTATTGCAGGCTGGATGAAAGCCAATTGAATAATGTATGCAAATCAGCATAGAAAAGTATTGTGGGGCACTGCAGTGCCATTTCAGTGTGCAAAACAGATGTATGGGGGGGGGGGGGGGGGGGGCACATCTTTGGTGTAGTATCTTTAAAACAGATACCCCCTCTGCATTTCAAGACAGAGTTTTAGTTCTAGCTACTAAGCGGCCTGTAATGTGAGGGGGTCATTTCCCTGTCTGAAAGGGTGAGGGGGCATGCCCCTCCTGTGTAAATGACACCTATGATTGAACCCTTCCCCAATTCTAAAACATAAATGCTGCCATGTATTGGACTACCTTATGGAATGTCGTTCAACTCAGGAAAAACTATTATTTTGTAAGGGCTGCAGAAGGGGTACTTACAGTGATATGAGTGTTACAGTACAATTTGATACCGTATAGCTTTACTGAATCACCCAATTCATTATAACCTGAGTTAGAGCCTTCACTTCGGAAAGTGAATTGAGGATGAACTCATATTTGTGCCGAAATATGTCAAGCACATTATTACCACTTTCAGATTATTCCAGTCCCTGAGAATTATATTACTTTTTTTTTTTTTCACCCATGCAAGTTTCTTCCTTTCCTTTCTAGGTATTTTTCCCTAAAAATAAATAAATAAATAAATAAAAAATCAAAATAAGTAAAGAAATAATTACTCCAAATGTTTTATATATAAAGAATTATGTAGAAATTTGAAGGTTATAAAAATACTAGCTATTGGGTGTATCCACTAAAGAACATAAGAAATGAAGCACATTTGTTCTCTAAAAGACATGCCCATTTATTATTGTTGTGTTTTGTGGTGTAAATCTGTATTGACTTATATAAAAATTATAAAAAGACATATCATCACAGTTATGGTACTAATGGCTGTGTTTATATGCATGTGAAAATCGACTCTACAGTCATGACTGTGTGACGTTGTCATGCAAATAATTTGTGAAGCAGCAAAAGGATGTCCTTTTGAAAGTACAACTTTAAGGGCAGGGTCAGTCGCTTTCTCAGTTTACAGGCAAGCCTGCATTGATACGGACAATTATTTTTTCTTAAATCAAAACTGCATAGCGACACATTTCCTGAAAAGTACGGTAAACACATTGTGAGGAAAACTGTCATGACTTGTGCTTGTAAACACTGTCAATTTCTATACAGATTATGTAGTGGATTGGGCCACTGTGACTTTAAAGGCTGAAAGTCATATGACCTATTCCAGCAGTATAAAAGGGAGCTGCTGGGCTTGTCATGTCTGCTGAGCCAGTTGGACACTGCCTACTAGCAATTTATTTGAAAACTATGCTCAAATTCAAAACCTTGCAAATAAAATTCTGCGCCACAGGAAATAATACCAATGCCAATTCTTACAAACTAATTTAGCGGTAGGGGAAAATTAATTTTCTACAGCAGATGTTGACACTTTGTTGAAAATGCATGCAAAGTTTTCTCTTAGTGATGAACGATGTCATTACTGGAACTTGAAACTGGACATTCAAAATACTAAAGAGGATAAAGAAAACTTGTCAGTATTTTTTTATTAAATCTATTAGATCTCTTACAAATTGTCTTTTATAATGAAAGCCAGTGGTATTAACTAATATAATATTACTTTATATAATGCTAGTAGTCCAAGATGGGAAAACATTAGGATCCACTGCAGCTCAATGAGGAGGACATTGCTGCCTCCCTAAGCTGGGTTCCCTGTGAAATCCCTATTGAAGACTGGCCACTTGGGACAATCATGATATGAACCTGCTCTCCCCTGACAGTAACAACACACATGTATTCTAAACAATGCATTAGAATATCACTCAAAAGTATCATTAGGGCATTGCTGGACCACATCATGAATAAAAAAAGGTTACCCAATGACACAACTGAAGAATCCAAAAATGACTGCACTATTAAAATTACATCCAAATGATGAATAATGTTGTTTTTTGAGAGTCTTAATATTTAAAGCAGATCAGATCTGGTGATGTCATATTAAAAAAAAAAAAAAGTTGCACTTCTTGGCCATTAATATTGTAATGTAAAAATATTGTTTTTAATAATTTCCTACACCGTTACCAGACTAAATAATATCAATAGTGCCATTCAGCACTATTTAATATACCTGTGCTAGTGACTGTTGGCTGCTACTGAAGGACTCTAGATATTTTTGACTGCTGTCTGTTCTTGTGTTTAATGCAAAAGCAGCTGCTAGGATTTTAACCAGTGAACTAATATAAGACAAGGCAGTCGTTCAAAACCCTGGTAAAGCCATCACTTGCATAAAACTGTATAATGCTTTAAACAACAGTGATCTGGAGGGGATATATTTGGATCTGTTTGAAAAAGGGGATAATATATACACTTAATTTATTACTCCCAGTTTTGAACCTGCCCAGTACATGTCTGAAGGTGCTGAATTAAGAAACTCTCAGGTGTAATCAGCAATCAGGAACAGGAAGTGACATGTCAACATTTTGTAAAGGACTTCCCCTGAGAAGGCAGATTTATAGTTTCAACTTGAAGCTTCCAAGCTCTGAAAGGTGTAGCGCTAAACAAGAACAAAAATGGCTTTACTAAATCCTCTTTAAGCTTTTTATATAATCTTGTAGTACATGCTTGTTTCATTTGTATTCTTCACTTAGTGCTAAACAATATATACATGATAGAGTATATATTTAGTTAGCAGGTTTAATGGGCTATTTAACTTCCACAATCTTATTGCACATTGTATGTGAATACAATAATTCCTGAATAGTTGTTTTTTTTTTTTTTTAGCCACATCCTAAATTGCTTTGCTCTACCAATGGATAACTATGTATTTTGTCAATGTCTAGATGTTTTTCTTACTTTTTATTACCGCAGTGAGTGATAATTAAAAGTAAATTTTGAAAAACTACAAATATACAGGAGAAAAAAAATCATACAGTAATGAATGAACTAGAATAATGCTTATTGGATGACTTGGGGCTAAAATATTTTTGAAAATGTATAAAACAGAAGCATGCTCATTTTACCCTTCAATCACAAGAATAATTTAATTGAAAAAAAACATTCTTTAAGAAGCCACTGTGTGACCCCAGCTTGCCTTTCCTGAGTTAATTGAGCCTTAAGGTAGGCATGGGATTTGAATAAATCTCTGCCAAGACAAAGAAAAGACATTGAGCACTGCAGCAAATGGTCTGTGACATAGTTATTCAATGTATCTATTTTATTGTGGTAAGTGAGTATTGCTTCAAAAGTGTTAGCAATGGTATGCTTTCATTTGAACCATTAAAGGGTAATTAAGTGATGGTGAATTAACTGAGAGATACTGTAGTTATACCTTATAGTATCAGGATATGATTGTGCTCGCTTTGGATACCATATGGAGAGAAAATATATGTGATATATTGTTTAACCACATAAGAATATATTTTTCAAGTTATATTGCTGTACTTATGTTTTATACATGTTTCATCACATACTTAAAATATTTGTATTGTAAAGCTACATATTTTAAATGTATGACCCATATACACCAAACATAAAACAATATATTGAAAGGGATTTTTTTTTTTTTCCATATAGGTTGTATTTTCATAATGCTTTTCTGAAATTCTTTTTTTTTTTTTTTTTACTGTAGATAAAGATATTTGGAAATATCCAAAACTCATAAGGTCAGATTTTATAGAAGTCCTTCTTTTGTTAAACAGAACAGTCAAGATGCAGGTGAGCTGTCAAATACAGAAAGACAGGGGTTAATATTTACAAAACAATGCATGCAAGCTGCATTGAATGCTTTCTGAAATCCTTCTGAATAATGGTTTTATCAATGATATCAAGCAAACTTACATTACTAAACAGAATTTATTAAACTGCTGGGCAATAGTAATTGCAGTAGCTGATCATTGTAAAATGTTGAACACAAATCATTTAATCATTTTACATCCAGAGCTATATTTGCAGGTAAATTACTGCAGTACTTTAAAAATATCATGGTGTATGTAGCACACCACAACAGCACCCAAGGGGTTGTGGCTGAAGTGGAAAATGGTATGTATTTTATATTTATGGAAATTACCTAATAAAACAGCCCCAGGTGATTTACAATTCAACAATGCCATTACAAGTGCTACCCGTGATCGTCTGACCAGCTGCAAAGCCAGGTAGATCTGCGAATCACATAAAGGGCAGGGTGCAGTCTAGAGAAATGAAAGGCAGTACAGTAGGACATGTCCTAGGAATTACTAGCCTTCTGGGATGCCCTCGAGCAGACGCTCTGCAGGTTTGAAAGACCTGGACCTGATGGAACGCCAACCAATCCACACAAGAAACTGAAGAATAAAACACACCAGATATTTAGAATCAGTTCAGGTAAGTGGCGCTGTAATACTGCGTGGATGTGAAGTACAGTATAAATATTTACAGTATCTATCTAACTTTAGAAAGAACTCCCATGAACTAGTGTATGAAATAATACACTGATCTTGGGACACCCAACCCAGTGCCGCTGCAATCCTTGTGTGGAGGGTATTGTATGTGTGTGTGTAACCCACTATAACATTTGAAAATGTCTTCATTGAAATGATAAATGAATGCATGAAGGGGCCTTAGCTTTCATTATTGTGGTGATCCATGCCTATCAATGAGGGAGTCAATTCAAATAAAACACTATAGATAAACACGTGTGTAAACATCAAAGGACAAACACCAAAGTGCTGTGTGTTACATATTGAGCACATGCTTTATGAATATTGAAGAAATGGCAATGATAAAACATTATTAGCAAATATAAGCAGCGTGTTGGAACAAATATGTAAAGCTGTACCATATATCAATTGTACATACAGCAACTACTGCTCGTAATTTTTTACTATACCTTTAAAGCACTTAATACAGAATAAGAAAAAAAAAGAACCGTGTGCCATGTTAAAACCTTATATCCTTTTCGTTTACAGGAAGGCATGACTTAATAGTCAGGAGTTGTAATGTTGCCTTTTGACAAAATCCCGCATAAAAGATTAATGCTCAAACTGAAAGCAGTAGGGATTCAAGGAAATGCATGCATATGGATTAGGGTGTGGTTAACATGTAGAAAACAGAATGTACTGATTAGAGGAGAAACCTCAAAATGGGGCAAGGTAACCACTGGAGTACCACAGGGATCAGTATTATGACCTCTGTTCTTCCTAATCTTAATGACTTAGATTCTGGTATAGTAAGCAAACTTGTTAAATTTGCAAACAACACAAAAATAGGAGGAGTGGCAAACACTGTTGCAGCAGCAAAGGTCATTCAATATGATCTAGACAGCATTCAGAACTGGACAGACACATGGCAAATGGCATTTAATATAGAAAAGTGTAAGGTGCTGCACGCAGGAAATAAAAATGTGCATTATAAATACCATATGGGAGCTACTGAAATTGAAGAAGGAATCTATGAAAAAGATCTAGGAGTTTATGTTGAATCAGAAATGTCTTTATCGAGACAACGTGGGGAAGCTTTAAAAAAGGTCAACATCCCTTTCTTTAAAGAAGTATTCCTTAAACCATCATATCAGCTGTTTTAATTGATCTAATATTTCAGTGGGCAGTACGGTTGCCACCAGTCCTGTCGGCTATGGTGTTGCAGCCAGTTCAATTTACACACACACACACACACACACACACACACACACACACACACACGCATCTTTACATTAAACTCTCAGTTCTTTCCATACCTTCCTGCTTTCCACAATACTAACACTGCTTATGCTCACGGCCGTTTTCACTTGAGATGTACAGTCTTGTGGAGCCACGTCAATAGTTAACTAGAGCCTCAGAAGATATCCAATAAATTCTGTTTTACTCTCTGAGTAGGTAAATCAAGCAGTATTTCCCGTAGAAGGCCTAGACACACACATTTATTGGTTGTCAATAGAGGTTGTATTGGCTGAGATCGTTGCTCAGGCATAGTGCCTATATATTGATTATTTACATTGTTGTTTTTTTGTTGTACTCCTCAGGTCCATTTTTTCCTGACTATAAACAAATTGAAATTGTTTAAAAAGGTCTGTGTCAATGGATTATTTTTTTTAGAATAAAATTACATTTCCTGAAAAATGGTGACAATTCTGCATAGAGCTAAAAGTTTTTTTGTTTTTTTTTAAATAGCCCTGTTACTTTACTCCAGATAAACTTATGTTAGCGTTTATCCATATTAAATCTGTTAAATAAACTGCTACAGTAATCAGCTGTACATTTAATTTAACATTAATGATAGCATATAAACTCACATTTACAATGTTGTGATAATTCACTGCCATGTAATTTATAGGAGTGATCTTGTTGGTTATCATTGGCCAGTATGGCCCTGGTATTGTCGTAAAGGAATGGTTGGTGTGCGGATAATGATATTCTGTCTCTTTATGATTGATTCACTTTGTAACACCATGAAATCCAATACTATGCTCTTCATATCTGTCATGTCCATTGGCAGTCATTGCCTTTGACAGTTTTGGTATTAATAACAAATTTTACTTGACCTAGCCACAGCTGGTAATCAGCCCGTGCGCTTCACCTTTGACCTGCAGCAATATGGCTGACATCTCTGCCAATTATCAGCAATTGGTTAGCTTTATTTTTTTTAGCGCCAAATTGTTCGGCTGTGAAAAAATACAAAAGCTGCGACGCAATTTAAGCATTTCCATCCATAGATCATAAGGTGTAAGGTAACAGTCTTGCTAAAGTAGATGCATGGCTGTCATTTACATTTTAATGTGTTTCGTTGTCCGCTTTTGGTATCACTGTTCATTTTGAACCTCTGTTCTGTTACCTAGGAAACGCTGAGTGATATTTCTGAACAAGGATACATCTAAGAAGACAGCAGTTGCATTTGGCTTCATAAACTTTTTCAATAAATAAAGGAAGATTTTAAGTTTTTAGTTCTCCCAATTAATTTCTGAAAGTGAATTTCTCTGTCAAAAGTATTGCTCAAGATGAAATGCAAAATAAAAATAGCACTTTCATTAATAAACTGAATCTTAAGTGCTTAAGTTTAACAATATTACACAAAACTGCAAAAGGTGCCTTAAGCGCCGATCACAGTCTCAAGATAGAGTTTCAGGTTGTCTGCTTCTGACATTATCTAAACTATAAAAAGATTTAAAAGCCACCCATGTATGCTTTTAAATCATTAGAAAAAAAAACACACCTCAGAACAACATAAGCGGTTAAAGACAAGGCTTGTTCATTGTGTACCAGTTTCCACAATGTATCTATTGTACTGACGCAGTCAATTGGCGTCGCCTACAAAAACCACTAGTTGGAAGTGTCCCAGTTTATGCTCTCAGCTAACCCCTAATTTTCAAAGAAAAGCTGTTTTCTTAACAAAACATTTGTCTCTGTCGGTTTTCTTTCATTTTCTACTTACTGCTATTGCAAAAGCTTAATCAAGGCATTGCATGACCGTGTACCTATCACTTGCCCAGTGTGGGCTTACATCATGCTAACCTAAGCTTGGATATTTCAAAGATAATGTACAAATTGAAACATCTGCAAGCCAGGAGGTCTGGAGCATACCATTTTAAATTTAAATAGTGTAGCAATAAAAATGTGATTGTCCAATCAGATTCCCTTGACACCTGTTACTTTGGACAAGCTTATAGTATTTGTAGAGACTACTGTGAAAACCAAATGCACATTGAGCCACTGGTACCGTCCCCACTGCACAGCAATTAGAAACGGTTAATTGAACATTACTGAAGGTTTGAAGGAAATTTCACATGGCAAACTGTCTTTACAGAGTAAGTAGCAGGGTTCTGAAAAATACAGCGTTATGCATCCCCATGTGTTGCTACAACTGTTTAAATAACATACCTGTCATTGTTCTTTTCATTGTTAACATCCTGACAACATTTTACACTTATAACTTTAAAGTCTGTTTCAAAGCTCTTTTCAAAAAGCCTGCTCTAGTGCACTGATGGTGTAAGGATTATAGCCCACATTGTCAAACAGGTAACACAGCAGTAACGATCCATGATGTGGTACGGGACAGAAAAGCCAGAGATCTTCCTGTTATGTTTCTTTTTTGTTTTTCCAATTTTGAAATGAACTTTGAAACAGAGTTGAAAGAGTGTAAAAAGTTGTTAGGATGTTAACAATGAAAAGAAAAATTACTGGTACATTATTTAAACAGTTGAAGCATCACACAGGGATGCATAACGCTGTATTTTTCAGAACCCTACTACTTACTCTTTAAGATCAAGCCAATCTATTATTTTTGTGTACCCTTCTGTAAATGGATGCTGCAACACTGTCTGTGTGAACGTATCATGATGCTCTCTTTTAATGTGCACCAGTCAGCTTTTGACAGAATGATTAGACACAATGCTATTTCTCAAGTGCTTTGGAAAGAAATGTATCAAGTTACTTTTTCCTTGTTTGCAACTCATCTGGTTTTGTTTTCAGTATCACGCAGCATTTGTTTGATTTACCGACAATCCCTCAGGTTAGCAATTAACCTGTTCTTAAGAGAAATGCTCAGTAAGTATGTGTGGGAGATCTGTGAAACCATTTTCAAAAGAGCATTGTTTTCACAATTATTACAAAACCAAGCCTGCACCTTGCCAGTGTGTCATGGAACTTAATATTAAAGTTGTAATAAACTTTATAAACCCAAGAAATTTAATCAAAGGACAGCAAGCAGTTTGACTGTACAGTCGTTTAAAATTGTACAGTCGTTTAAAATTGAACATGATCGTCATAAACTCAGTTTATTCTTAAAGTATTGAGTAATGAATTGGAAAAAAGCAACAAAAAAAAAACATCCAAACTTAAGGTTCGGTCACTGCAGATCTGGAAAAGTTATATATATATATATATATATATATATATATATATATATATATATATATATATATATATATATATAAAATTTAAAAATCAGCAAGAACAGCTAAAATGAATATTTATACAAAAGAAGGTGAATCACAGCAAGCCCGGGCTTCCCTTTAGTGATCCTTGGCATCTTTTTAAAATGCTTAAATCAAATTGAATGTTGTAAAGAGACACATAAAATCAGAACTATTAAATATCGTAATTGGTTAGCATCTAAACCTCGCCTATAATTTCTGTCTACCGGAGTTGAAAGAACACAGCAGGCCTAGTATTAAGGATTTTATTTCATCCACTGATTGCGTAAGACCCGAAACTTTCTTCAGTTCTCTTCCAATTAAAAATGTCTGTGTGCTCTAGCTGCTACAGGAAAATAATGTGTTACAATCAAACTGCACTTAAACTTCACAATTGTGATGTGTGCCAGGTTGATCCATGTGACAAAACATCTGGAACAAAGGGGTGTCTAGCCCCCATTTATAGGGGCAGGGAAAGTGAAGGCTGGTTAGAGAATTAGCCAAGAAATGGGCAGGGGAGCTTTACACAGGACATGAGGTTTGGTACAAAACAAGCCAGGAAAATCATTTATAAAACTATAAGTAACATTCAGGCATTTCCCTGCTATATATAAAATGTCATATCAATAAAAAAACGGTGCACCTGCACTTCTAAAAGTTTACCACAGTAAATTTGCACAGCAGTTTTGCAGTTATGAGAATTTACCAATGCTTGTACTATGCTTTATTACTCTTTACTATACTTTCACTATATTTTTTTTAGGGGAGGTATACTATGTGGTACTGTAGAATAAATTCTCACTACTTTATCAAAAACATTTATCTCCGTCCGCTTCACTTAATTGCAAACAAGGACAGCTAATATGCTATTTCATTGACATCATAAGATAGAAAGTGCTTCAGTCTAGTTTTAAAGCAAAGGTAGAAAACAGGAGTTCGTAGAGTCAGTCCCAGCTTAGTCATTGACTTGCTGTGTGATCTTACTCAAGACACTTCTGACCATTTTGTGCAGCAGCCCCACCTGTGAGTGGAAACAGAGCCCAAACTAAAAATCTGGTGTTGCATCGCAGCTAAATAATGTCTAAATAAAGAACTGCTTGGATTATAATGCAGTCAATCATATGGATTTTATCGTTGAGTACAAGTATTTCATTATGCTTGACAAGTGCACTAATCATGTTATTTTAAGCTCCGGTTTGTCGGGTCTCAAGCTACAATATATAGATTGTAGACGAAGAATATATACAGAAATACATGACAGTGAACCAGTTAAATTAAAATAACTGTGAAGTGTTTTTTTTTGTTTTTTTTACAACTTGGGTTAGTTTGTTCATTTTTGGCATGTCAGTATCCAATTATTTGCTCAGCAACGTGTATGTTTCTGAACATATGCCTGTTTTAACATCACAAACATTGTTTAAAGTTTGCAAGACAAATAATGAGTACATATTTGTCTACTTGACCTTGACCATAATTGAAAAACAGACAGGCACATACTTTCACTGTCTTGAGAAATAAAACTGAATTCTTTGGAGTCTAAATGCTTCTTTCTGAAAGAGAGTTATAAATCTAATATAAACCATGGCAAATCAGTTACTGGTAGCACCTCATCTCTAGCCACCAACATCCAGCCTTTCCTAATTCAGTTCAATCTCTCCCCTTGGTGCTCATGGGTCTCTGTTGTGGTGGTTTCTGAGCCTAAAGAACGAGGTGCCCCCTGAAGTGAGAGGTGACAGACTGTTACGCCATACTGTCCCCGTCTAGTCATTCTGTATTTATACGGAAAAATAATAATGCAAGTTTTTTTTTTTTCCTCCCTTGACAAAAGAAGTCTCAGTTATGGAAATCTGAGTATGTGAAAGAAATGCCGTTCGATGACAGAAATGTAATTGCCTTACTTGTCTATAAATCACACCCTGACAGGTAGCAGGGATTGTAGGGAAGGGATTCAACTCTAAAATAAATAAATAATAATAAAAAAAAAAAAAATTAAAAAAAGAATGTAAAAAAAAAAAAAAAAAAGTAAACTCAAATATATTAAATGGAAGAAAAAAATTATAAAACAGAGCTGGTCTACTATGCTTTCCCTGGAATTTTCAAACCGCATGATATTCTTGGCATGTAAATGCCCCCCGGCCCCAAGCACCCCTCCCCTTTTAAGGTAGCAGGCGCCTATCACACCCCACACTGTTATTGCTTGCCAGTACAGGCCAGTCCCAAGTGACACTTCTTTCAGTCTCAGGAAAAACCAACAACACCCCCCCCCCCCCCCCGCCCCACTCCTCCCTACAGTTACTAATTCAGCTGCACGCCACATACTGCAGCACTTACCTCAGTAGCAACTTGCATGTGTTTAAATTGCTTTAATCTGTGCATACAAGGATATAGCAACACAGATTACTGGCATATTACAAATGCCTTTTTATTTTTTCCTGAAATAAAAACAAACAAAATAATAAATAAAACCTCTATTTTTAAAAACTATATATACGATGTGCCCATTATTATTATTATTATTATTATTATTATTATTATTATTATTATTATTATTATTTATTATTATTATTATTATATATAAGTACGGGTAACACAATTTCCCTTCTATTTTAGTAATGGTGTAATATTGTTCAATAGAATGCAAGCTGAATCTCAGCCTTAGAGACAGATATAAGGTCAGAGCTCCCATTCTTACCCATTAGACTTTACTTCCTCCTCACCACCTGCCCAGTGACGGGCACGCAAATGAAATAATAAAACACAAACTCCCCGACCCCACCCCTACCCCCACCCCCACCTCCACCTCCAAACCTCACAGTCAGGGGATCAGTAATAGAGCTGTGGCTGCTAATTGTGTTACCAGGGTAACCAATACTGTCGACACCATCAGCCACAGACCTCCCCTAACACAAAACAACAAACTTGGTCAGAATGCCCTCGATTGTCAACTGCTCTTTGAAAGAACTTGATTATATGGTATAATAAAAAAAAAAAAAATTGAAAAAACGAAAAATCAAACGTGGTGTAATTTAATTAGAATTTCAATATTTGCTTTTTTTTTTTTTTTTCTGCAGCACAGTCTGTTTTGTTAAACTTTTGAGTTTGGGGAAGCTTTACCAAAGCCTGGCCTGGCTAATTAATTATACTCATTAAGTCGGTGACAATCCAATGAGGCTTATTACACAGTTTAAACAAACTGCCGAGTGGGAACGGTTTCACTTTGCTGGGGCATAACAAGGGTAGTTGCAAGTCTTATTGAAATTATCCTTAAGGTTTATGTAAGTAAAAACTATGGTAACACTCCATTCCAAAACTTAAACAGCTGTTAAATAAAGACTCCAGTCTGTATTTATTATTGTTAGAATCTAAACTAAATAAAACAAAACCCCCAAATGTGCTTACAGTGTTACTAAGGTTTTACAAATCCACTCTCCAACTATTAATAGCTTTAGTTTTATGCTATGCTTTTAAACTTGCTAACATCTCTGGAGAAATGCAGAACAGTCCACAGGTCTGCAGTTATGAAGAGTCTCCCAATGGTGCTTGCGAGACTGTCCCTTTCAAAGGAAGTACTGTATCTCTGCATGATGGCACTGCATGGGATAAGTGGATAAGGAACACCAACAGGCAAGGGACCTTCAGAAAATTACCAGAGTATTAGAAAACGTATTGGAAATGAAATAATTGAACTGCAGACTGATAGGAGGAGCAGTGACAATGGTACCAGAAAACACCACATGATTTTAAAACCTTAGGGCCTGGACATTCTGAGCTTGCAGTTGGAACGCAAAATGGGGGCCTTGGCAGAGCCGAGAAACCATTACAAATAAATGTATTACTATTTGAATCCCTGTGTCATGTAGACTAGTCCCTGAAAGTAATATGCTGTATAGTAAGTGTTAGCTTTAAGTCAAAGGTAATTCAATCAGAAGACAAGAGCCCTAACAATATTTTGATAATTTAAAAAAATAACAAAAACATAAACATTAGATGTTGAACCTAAAACAAAATTGTTCAATAAGCTTTGGAGAAGTAGCCTTCTTTGCACATTTTACTAAGTGCAGTATGCTGACTGGCAAAATATTATCACACGAATGCTACAGAACCCAAGAGTCTCACATGAAAAATAATACAAATTCTTTAAAATGACAGGCAGTACAAGTTTAAAGTTGAATGCTATTATACACGGTATTGAAAAGGTTGTGTTTACTGTTTACATGTTGCTTGATGAAACAAGGACAATTGTGCTGAATTACAGTAATTGCAAAGTCAGCGCACACAACCATGATTATGGTATGAATTTGTTTTTATATTTTTTTTTTTTCTGTCCCAGTGGAGGTTTTGCTCCCTCTAGTGGTAAAGGTACAAATCCGTGGCAAATTTTCAGAATAACATGTTGGCCTTCTAAACATTTTCAGATATATTTTATTATCCGACATTCACAAAATAAGGTTGTCGTTTGTTTTTTAGTTTTTTTTAATTTCTGAAATCAGAATATATTTTCTAATATAAGTCAGTTTCATTCAAGAAGTTTGAAATGGTCTGCATGCCAGTAAGAATGGCACAGTATTTGCAGATGCTTTAGAAGTGGTTCACTTCTAGATGTGTTTGAGTTTGAGTTATTTACTATAACGAATACTACACAAGCAGTTCCATCTAGTGTGAAGGCAGTAAAATACCATACAAAGTGTGTTTTCTTTTCTGTATTTAAACTTAATGTAAATTTGATGTTAAAAGGGCATTTTAAATACAATAAACACTACATTTCATTTTTCAAAATTGCATTAATTCAACTGTGTTTTGTTTTCAAATGTATATATAGAAAATACTATATAGAAAGACCATTGAGCATTTTACCCAACCTTTTTAAAATGTTATTGTTACTTTAAAAATGATGGTTTTTCCTGTTGCATCTGGTATACGACTGAACCCACAACATCTTCTTTATTGTGATTATACAAGTACCATAAAACAAAACTAAAAAAACATATGTGCTTATTTGCAATTAAATGTGTAGATTTTTAAATATATTTTTGCTTACTTTTTGCATTGCATTTCTTTGCTTTACTATCCAATCCCAGTGCACAGTATAGCGGCCCTCCAATACAGGGTGGTCTAGCCCTTTAAAAAATTCTTGCTGTATAGAACACTGTTATTCTTCTGGGTAATTTCTATAATTGGGGATCAGTAAAGTAACTGCATCTCACGCTTCTTGCTGATCAAGCCAGTTTACCCAGCTTTGCTAGACTTACCAAACCTTGTTTTCCTTTGGGTTGCAATGAGGAAAAATAAATCAAGTCAATTTAAGCCAATATTGAAAATGTATGACACAATTGTTTATTTGGTTTCAAACAATATTTATTTTAGTCTTTATTTCAACACTGAGGCTGCATGGTTTGAGTATATAGGCTTTGCAAAGAGGGCTTTCTGTGATCCTATCAGAAGCAGCCCGCCTAGATCTTGGGCTAAGACACCATAGGACCTGATCCAGACAGACCTTCATCTCCAACTCCCCTAATCGTGACCTCTGCTTTTCTCAATGGGGATTATCACAGTTATACCACACTGCTGGTTCCAAGAGCCTGGAGATACTGTTCTTAAAAGAAGACTACGCGGCGACCTAATTCAAGCATTCAAAATTCTAAAAGGTATTGACAATGTCGACCCAAGGGACTTTTTTGACCTGAAAAAAGAAACAAGGACCAGGGGTCACAAATGGAGATTAGACAAAGGGGCATTCAGAACAGAAAATAGGAGGCACTTTTTTACACAGAGAATTGAGAGGGTCTGGAATCAACTCCCCAGTAATGTTGTTGAAGCTGACACCCTGGGATCCTTCTACTAACAACCAAAGGAGCAAGATGGGCCAAATGGCTTCCTCTCGTTTGTAAACTTTCTTATGTTCTTATGTTCTTATACTACGCGAGTAATGCTTTGCAGCTTGAATATGTCCCAGGTAGTGGGTCAATATTTCAATAGCCTAATGTAAAAGTGACCTCAGTCAGGTTTTAGTCACTAAAGTTTCTTTTAAAACCCCATCAGCTAACTATTATACTATGAACCACTTATATCCTTATTTATATATCAGAGATTCTAAAACAAAGGGATATTTGGGGGTTTGTTTGGTGTTGAACTCTCGTTAAGCAGTAAGATGCCAGGTTTCTATTTCACCTCTTCCATATCATTAAAGTTCTTACAATTTTAGTCAATTGAACAATTATCATTTACTGTATTATAACATTCAATAAAACCAAGAAAATAGCAAGATCATGACATTTAAAATCTATCTGTCTTGCAAAATGAAATCTATGCCTCAGATTTGACTTGCCACTAATAGATAGACTTCAGTGAGTTACAGGAAAATAATTCCATCTAGGGTTTCTGTGACATCATAAATTACAAGACCGAAGGTTGAGTTTATAAACTGCCACAGAAACCTGAGATGGAAATGTTTTCCTGTAACTCATTGAAGAGGCCCGTCTATTATCTTTTATAATACATGGATACCTTGTGATGCTAATATTAAAGACGACGAGGTTCAGCAGTACAGTTTGTTTTGTTTTTTTAAACATAGTGTTTCAGTGCTGTACAATGCCCCTGGGAAGGTTGTCTAATATTTTGGCCAGTCCATGTAAGAGAGAGGGTGTAAAATAATGCACAATTCAATGGCCTGGTATGAACAGCATGCACTTTGGTCCTGGATAAAAATATCTTCTCTGCAATTCATTGGAAATTATATTAAATGTGTTTCCAGCAGTAACTCAATCTAACTAGACTTGTTTAATATTTATAAAGGCCCGTCTCCATAATTTGATTATAATCTGTGCTTAAATTGTGCTAGCAGCTAAAGGAGTGGAACTGTGTCAAGCCTGGGTCTAATTTAAATATGCATACATACCAGGACTGTCAAAGAAACAGCTTGCTACAGTATGTCATCAATCAGACTGTCCCTGCACTGTATGTTACAGCTAAGAAAAATGTCCACGCTTTCCTTTTACTTGGTAGATTATATGTATGTACGTTTTTGTTATGTTTCCTATGAAACAACCCTTGCAAACAAAAAAAGACTCAGCAATGAGGAGAAAGCGTTGTTTGTTCTAAATGGCACCAACCGACTTACATTTCTTTACTGTCAGGGGCGCTGGAACTAGGGGTGCTGGGGGGGGGCGGTAGCACCCCCTTGGCTTTGCATGGCTTCCATCATATACAGGTGTTACAGTTTTGTTCAATGGCTTTCAGCACCCCCACTATAAAAATTGTTCCAGCGCCTCTGTTTGCTGTTGTTACATTTTCAAGATTTATAGTAAGAATGCTTTATATTCGAAGCACACTAGCTGCCTTGACCCCCATCCTCTTTCTTTGAAAGTTTGTTAAATCTATAATGAGTATCATTAGAGAAGTTATCAAGGACTCCAAAACAGAACAATCAAATAAACAAACAAACAATTTGAGAATAAATCCAGAAGGCATTGGGAAATGTCCAATAACAAAGAATTGGGAAAATAAAAACCTATCATTATGTGTGTGTGTGTATTTATATATATATATATATATATATATATATATATATATATATATATATATATATATATATATATATATATATATTATTGTTGCTTCAGTAAATATTATGTTATTTATTAGATAGCTTACCTTCATGAGGCTTATCTCCGATATAGTAGGATATTGGGTATGTGTCTACAATACTATGTTATTAAAAGTTTAATTAATATATTAAAATACATGTATTCCATTCAGATTTATCAGATTATACAAAACATTGAAAATAAAAATTATAATGTTTCTGTTTTTGGAGGGGTTGTTGTTATTAAAATAACTTAGATGATTAAAAAAAAAAAAAAAAACTGAGTTTACCCTCCTAGGTTTGTTTAACTAATTTCAAATTACTTGCAGCACCTGTGGAATTATTAATTAGTTAATCAAATAATCTGACAGTGTCTCTCTTAGGCCGAGTGGAAACTGAAGCTGGGAATATGTAAATTGAAATTAATTGGAAGGTTATGTTTCAGGTATTTTGTTTTGAATGAAAACAATCTGCAGGTCCCTGCAAGCTCGGCAGCGTCTCAGAATTATTATGCCAGGGCAAGTCAGCGACAGTATATTAAAATCATTACCTAATGGAGAGACCATATATATTATATATATATATATATATATATATATTATATATATATATATATATATATATATATATATATATATATATATATATATATATTATATATATATTCCATGAACCAACATATACTTGGCCACAATTAACCTGTTGTGCCATTCTCTGCCCTAGTTTTATGAGGTTCAGCTATTCACAGTGTGTCATTACTCTAGTTGGATTTATAGGGTGGTTTATCTGTTCTGTGTGACTGTAATGAACTGTCAGAATCATTTCATGACAAGTCACATGCAGCATGTGCTGACAGCAAGTTCCCAAACACATGTACACTTGCTGTCTTCCTGAGTGAAAGACCAAGCTGGCAAAAGGGTAGGCTAAATAATATTGAATACAGCGTTATAGTGGTTTTCGAAGCACAGTATAATGACATTTAAAATGAGGACATTGTGCCTTTCCCCGCTGCCAGAATTGACACTAAAATTATTATTGGCTGCAAACCAACTGATGGATAATAATACACTTGAAAAAACCTGTGCACTCGATAGAAATATTTTTTTTTTTCTACAGTCTCAATATTAGGTATATTAGTGGTTATTTAAATACCACATCCATACAAGGAGCCATTTAAAGCTAAGGTAAAATAATCTTTATTTTATCTTTAGGAGATTGACTGAAGGAAAGGAAAACGTGCAACACAAAACAAAAGAGCACTATAAAATAAAATACTGCACCAAGCCAGTTTAACTGCTCATAAACTGATGACATTTTCTAAAAGTCATCTGCTCTGCTGTATATAATTTATAATATAATATTTTGTAGGCTGGTCTCACATAAAAACGTTACTTCAGTTATCAGTAAAAAAAAAAAAAAACAGGGTTGGATTAATTCAACAACGCTAAACAGTAAAATAAGGTTGTATAAGTTTATAATGAGAAGATGGTTGCTAACTGTATTGTAATTACACTGGCTGTACTTTGCAATTACATGTAAGAGTGTGTTGTTACAATGCAATGCATGTCTGACTGTAGAGATATGTAAAACACTAACAACGGTGTCTTTAGTAAACTAAGGTGTGTTTTTGTTTAGGTAATTACAGCTTGTATATTATGAATATAACTTTGACAGGAATGGTCTTAAATCCATCCCTGCCAGGATCCATGTAATATGGCCATTCCCTAATTAGATATTGAGTGAATGGCCACATGTATGTAAGGAGGTAAAAATCCTTTGTTTGGGAAGAGGAGTGTGGTGATGAAGTCAAATGAAGGTGCTTCCAAGCTTGGACTATCAAAAGCATTTATTTTGAACAAAAGGTAATTCTTGTGTTTTTTTTAACCTTTTTATTTTGGCTCTCATGCCATTGTTTCTTTGCTTTGTTTATTGCTTTCACTGCAGCTTTCCTGACTCTGAGTCTTGTTGCTAACGCTATCCTGCCACAACCCATTGCTATAAACCAACCAATAACATAAAATCAACTGCATTTTTTTTAAGGAAATGTGTAACCTGGTGAACCCTTTTTAATGAAAGTAAAACATTATTTTAAAGTAAGTTTTGCGTTTGATGCACCATTTCATATCATGTCGAGAAGTCATGGTACATTCAGCAATGACCTTGGTCCCAGTTTGGTCAGATGTCCAAGAGAATAACCCTTAACTCCTGTTGATATTCCAGAGCATGAACAGCTGAAGCAATGTTTCTTCTAAAAGAACCCAGAGTGGGTAGGTATGGAGGTGCTTGATTGTGTGGCAACAACAGTGTGACTTGGCTAGTGTCACCCACCTTGATCATTACCTGCATAGACACTTATATGTTGATCCTTCTCAGGGAGGGGAAAGAAGGTGGTTTGCTTATAAGTGTCAGAGCCTGGCTGTGAAACCACAGCTCTCTGCACCACAATGCAGTCTCTTATCAGTTAGACTCCCGCAGAAACAAATTACAATGTCACGGTGTAACTGGTTATTTGCTGACTATAGTACAGTACTCTAGTGTATTGGAATTTATAGCAATTCAGACAATTAGACTACTATGCTACAGCAATACAATCAGTAAAAAAAACTAAACAAAACAAAAAAAAACCTTATACTTTAATTAGGTGTCTCTAATTATGGTGTATTTACACAGTAGTTACTTAGTAAATACATGAGCACTTATACATAATTACAATGTTATTATGTATAGTTACAAAATAATTAATGCGTACACATTTGTATCAGAACAGGCTTAGGGTTACATTGTAATGATGCATAATACCATTGCAATCGTGCATAGTTACAATGTCATGGTCATAAATAAATGATGGCATCACTGTAGACCAATGACTTTTCCTTAAAAAAAAAAAAAAAACATACATAGCTCTTTGTTTAAAACAAGAATTACACGTTCGTCTTTGCACAATGGATGGCACGTTTTGATTCCTATTTGGCACAAATGATAAATCTGTTAAGTTTGTTGTAAAGCATATAGTCAGCCTGTTGTGATTGTTTAGTGTTGTTTTTTGTTAGGTTTTTTTTTTTGGGGGGGGGGGGCAAACAAAGGATTGTTTTGAGCTGTAATGATTTACAGGTGCACAGTACATGTAAGTTAAGAGACAAACATATTTTTTTACTTTTTATCAGACTCACAGTTAGACATTCCCTACATTGAATATTAACATGGATAGAGACAGATGAATGTTCAAACAATGTTTGTCGGGGAACTAATAGTTAAGAATGTTTGGTGGGCTACTTGAATACTTCACAGGGTTGATACTGTACATTCCCTATAAAAGCTGGGGTCCTAGCCTAAAGTAAAGTATTTAATACTGAGTATGAAACCACAAGACCCAAGAACACATGTTTCAGATTCAGTTACTTATTGTAGCTAACGCAAACCATTTGTAAAAGCAGAAAAAGAAAAATGACTAAAAATGAGATTGGTTACATTGAAATATTACAACTTAAAAAAAACATTTATTTTACATATTTTATAAATATCAATTTAAAAAAAAAAAAAACTATTGATTCATTTGAAAGCATGTTTTCTTGTTATACAAGACCACTATCTTATTTGATGATGTGCTGCAAAATTATGGCCCTTGTACCACTTGTCCTCCTACTGTTTCAACCATAGGTGTCTCTGCTGTTTGGTTCTGAAACCACGAAACCAGGAACACACTATCAAATAAATTGTACCTTTTTTCTGAAAGAAGAAAAATACCTGTTAATGTTAACATATTTAGAACAACTGAACATGCGTTTAAATACACTTCTGAGATGTTGTTTTGTTTGTGGCTTGGTAACTTTGAGTAGGAATATCCTGCTAGTTCAAGCACAAATGCTTCGATTTACACTTGTTGCAGACTGCGCATTGATGAGAATTGAATAATTGTTAAAAAAAAGGGCCTGGTACCTTCATAATCAATCTCTGAATCACAGTGTTAACCATCATCACTACTGGTACTTAAGGGAATATGGGGAACTACTATCAAATTTGTAGTTTACCACATGTGTTAGTACATATAAATGATAAATTGTGCCTCAGAAAGCTGTTGATATTATGATATCAATAGTGATATGTTAGAAATGTTGCTTTCCTTTACAGTGGTCAAAACATGTTTTAGATGCCTCTTTCCAAAGAAAACACATCTAGACTTTCAAAATATTTGGGGGGAATGCTTCTTTTCCATATGGGAATGCAGCACACAGCCAAGAGCATTTATTAAATTGCATACCTAGTGGCGTTCTCAGAAATGTTACATTGCTGAAAGCTCTACCTCCAGAGAAGCTGGGCATTCTTCAAATAACAATGAACAAAAAGTGGAAGCTGACTGTCAACAAAGACCTTGTGGCTAATGAAAGGTCAGTAATTAGAGGAAGCAGGGTGCTAAAACAGTTAGTTGGGAGGTTGAAAGAGGGATAGACTATTACAGAACTGTGTGTTTCCTCACTTGTTGCTGCTTCCATCTACAATCATTGTAGCTATGTTTTAAAATACGACTACGTGTATTTGATATAAGTTTATTGATGTTCTGTAACTATACCCAGCACAGGGGACATATTCTGGCTGTTCAGGGACATACAGCCAAGAACAGGAAGGCAAGCGGTCAGCATGTTCAGTTATACCAGCTTTCTTTCAGACTACCTTTATCCAGTTGTGATGATTTAAAGTTTGGTCAGGAGAGGAACCAGGAGTTTAAATACTGCTGGTCTTCTGGTAAGCAAGACTAGCTACAGCAGTGAGGGAAGTACACCTTAGTAATTTAAAGAAGACCTTTTTTTATTTACTTTTTTTACATAAATAATTCACAATATGTTTTCCTATTGCCTTAATTTGTTACAGCTCTTTAGTGAAAGCACAGTGTATGTTTTGTTCCAATTTTGAAAATGACTTGTGAAAAATGTAGTTTGCTGTTATTCGTTAAAAGTCTTTTAGTTTGAATGGTGCTGTATCCCCTTCTAGTGAAACTGTTTGTCAAATTTTTTTTTTTTTCAGGTCATTGTAAAGCCTATTATAAATATCATAAACTAAAAGCAAGCCCTGATTCCCTTTAGCAGAGACCGGGAAATGTGTCTAGTGGATATTTAACAGAATCAGCAGCACAAATGTGGTTTGTTTTATTAAAGATTTATAAGGTTGTAGATTATGGCACAAACCTTTCAAGAGTCTTTTTCAATGTCCAAATAATTGTTTTATTTGGATTTCTGCCATGCTTCTAATATGACATTGAACAATATATTGATACATTTACTATTTTAGTATTTCAGACAGGAATAAAGAAGCAGACTATTTCTTAGTTGCATAAATGTACATGTGATGCAATTTTTGTGTTATATTTATATTTTGTTATATAAAGATGAAAATAGTTCTGCCACCCCTGCTATCCATGCTCCTGGTGATTGGTAATTTATGCTTTATACTTTGTATAATAAGAATGATAAAGTTAAGAGTTTTGCAGCAGACACGCGACCTTGAATAGGGTTATCCAACCAACCATGTGTCATCATTCTGAACCAACAGGTGGTTGCAACGTGACCCCGATTATGACACAATTAAAAATGACTAATGGGTGCACAGTTCATCGCTCTTAACTCATATTACTCCTGCACGAGCCAACGTAGCAAACTCACAATCCAAGAAATTGTGAGTAAGATCAAAACTTAGACATCACATAACAACTAGGTAAGCCTTAATTTCTGTCCCCTTTCACTCCTCCTTGGAACACATTTACACACTGCTAAAGGAAATAAAATATAAAAAAATAACAATAATACAAAATAGAAGAAAACCTCTTCTATAGCAATAAAATAGTGTGCCAGCTGTGGCCCAGGGTGTACGTGCCAGGAATAGGTTTGGCTGGTGATTTTGAGGAAAAAGTGTGCTGTGGCACTGTTTAAACCAGCACCTCTGTGTAAACTGTTGAATGTTGCCATCCTAGGAGTCTGCTTTTACGTCAACTGGCAACTGAGGATGTTGTTGGATGGTGGCACTATCTTAGTCATGGAGCAATAAAACTATTAAAGGTGGTGTACGTATACTCTGGCTTGCCCTACTTTTTGAAAGGTCATTTCTTTTTGTGGGTTTGAATCCATGTTCTGCTTCTCAAGTTGTAGCCAAATGTATGTCATCAGGACCTTTCACAGATGCTGAGTGTTGTGTTTCGTTTTGAGCACCATTAACTTTGCAAACCAAGGCCGTGAAACTGCGTCCACCTGTCCGCCATGCTGGCTCCTGTTGCTCTTCAGTTTACATGCAAGAGGGTCTGTAGTGGAGCTGAAATAGCATCAGTTTCGGATCCTGCTCCTTCTCCTTCTTAATGGATTTCATAGCTGTCAAAGTTCAGGTATGAAAAGAAGGCTCCCATTGAATAGCAGTCTGATCCTATCCTGATTTTACTATGAGTCTAATAAGACACGTCTGAGCTGGCTAAAAAAAACTGGCATTGGTGAAACGACTAAGCAATATGAGTCATATTTCCATCCCTGAAATTAATGTCTGTGCTAATTCACAAGATAAATTTTCTAGGTGAGCGTCACTTTTCTTTTGTTCTTAAGTCTATTATTATTTTATTGAATATGAAGTAAGTTTGCCTTACTGTTTAGTCATTAATAAACTGAGTTTTTTCCATAGAAGTGAGATGGTCCAATGAGCTAATTCACTAACCTTGCTTGCCTCTTTCCTTGGGAGACTGGGTTTAAATCCCATTGAGTTCCTTCCTTTATTTGCAAAGAACTGGTTCATTTATTACATATTAATTAATAAAGCAAGTTCTTCCATGGAAGTGAGACAGTGCAGTGGGCTAATTCGCTAGCATGTTATGTTGCTGTATTTAGAGTTTGGGTTCAAACCCAGATGAGTTCCTTCCTTTATTTTCAAAGACTTGATGAATTAATTTTATAGTCAATGAAGACAAGTTCTTCCATAGAAGTGAGAGTCCAGGTGGCTATGTCACTGGTATGATGAGCTGGTACTTCTTTGAGGACTGTGTTCAAAAGCAGCTGAATCCTTCATTTAGCTTCAAAGACTGCACAGTGGGCTACTTTACTTTGCTGTTCCACCTTGGAGAACTGGGTTCAAATCTAGTTGCTGCCATCTTCTGTTTTTAAAGAATTTATTTATTCTTTATATAAACAATGAAGCAGCAGCCACCTACATGGAAGTGAGTTGGTGCATGGGCTAAATCATTAGTTGCAATTGCCGTCTTCAGGGAGAGGCAGCCATTGGATTAGTCCACTGCACCACCATCTACCACAGGAAAACTTTGGTTCACACTGACAATGAGGTCATTTAACCAATTCTTTAAACATAAAGAGATAAAATCAGCTGGATTTGAAACAAGTACTCCATGGACAACAGCATATCATACTTACGAATTATCCTTCTCTACCACCTCACTTCCATGGAAGTGCTTTCTTTTCATTGAAACAAGGACTGTTAACCAATTCTTTGAAAATAAAGGAAGAAACTAACTGGATTTGAAACCAGTACTCAAAGGACAACAGCACATCATACTTGTAAATTAGACCACTTTGCCATCTCACTTCCACGGAAATGCTTGCTTTTTCATTGACTATATTGGGAACTAACCTTTTTTTTTTTTTTAAAGTACAAACTGGTTTTGAACTCAGTTCCCCAAGGAGGAGTAGCATAGCATACTGGCCATATGTGCCATCTCATTTCCATGGAAGTGTTTGTTTTTTTTCATTGACTTTAAAGTAAATTAAACACATCCTTGGAAAATAAAGGATCAAACACATTTGGATTTTAACACCCTCCCAAGCAGGAACAGCACAACAGACCACAAAATTAGGCTACTGTGCCATCTCACTTCCATCAGTAGGATTTGAACCCAGTCTTGTCAGAGAAGCAGCACAGCATTTTTATTACACTGCACCACTTGGATCCATATGTGAGTATATTATTGCATATAGGATGTTATATCAACCTCTCTATTTTATTATTTTAATGTAAGATCACACACCTTGTCCCTTTTTGTAGAACTGAGTATCATAAAGGGCAAAGTGAAAGGAAAACACACACCCCTAATATGGAGTTTGAAGCCACTAACCTGGAAATCCAAGTCCCATGCTCTACAGATGTAGCCCGCTAGAGGTATTGTGATGTCGACCTGCAGATATGTTGTGATTATCAACTTGGTTTTATTTGTGACAAACTGGATTCAAAGCCAAACCTTATAGGTATATAAGGTAAATTAAACAGCATTATTCAAGTAGGAAGTGAACCAAATACCCTGGGAATCAGAGTCCAATGATCTACCAACTAAGCTAGCCAGCTCAGCTGCTTAACACCCTAGTAAAATGCCAACTAGTAATTTTATTCATTATTTGTACAATATGTAGGAGCAGATTGACACTGGATAATATTTTCAACACACGGCCGGAACCGGAACTCTGGTGTTTATTTATAAATGTATTTCTTTTTTTCTTTTTTATTTATTTTTTAATCTCTTGAGCAGAGAACACCAGTGCTGTGCCTTTGTGCTATTCTGGTTGTTGTGACATTTCTTTTGGCATCAGCTGTACGTACAAAATAATAAAATGAAAATACATGAGTTACTTAAGATTTGTAGATTGATGAGACATCAGATTAGAAAACAAACAGCTTTCAGTAGTGCTGATTCCTTCCCATTCTAATTTCTATCATGTAACACATAAGGACAAGTAGTGATTGCTGCTTATTCCTGCTAATCAGAGAAAATCAGTGATATGACAACCTGCAGTATTGTGACTCATATATTTCTGATTATAATTTGTTGAGAAATGTGGTCCTTGAAATACTATATAAGAAGTGTCATTAGTGAACCCGCCCTTGCAAAAATGACAAGTTACCTCAAACGTTCCTTGGCACCAATCATACCACCCAAACTTATTTTTGTTACAGTTAGGACTTTTAGAGAATTTATGCTATTTTCATCCAGAAAAAGGAGTACCATCTAGCCAAATAAATGTTGTTAAATGGTGTGTTCTATTCAAGATGACAACGGTTTATAATAAATTATCCAGGCACTACCTAACGTTTACAAGAACTTTATAAAATGAGCAAAACAGAGTGAATCAGTTACCATGGTAGCCAGACAAACACAATAAACAAGCAGCTTCACGGCAGGAGTGAGTTACACCATGTTTTCTCTGCCAGGGGTATCCCTTTATGGTAGGAAATAAATTGCCTGAAAAAACTTGCTTGATCATTTTATAATCCTACTGCACACACTGATATGAATAAAATAGTGGGAAATTGTATTCAACAGGCACATTTCATCAAGTTTTTAGATAATACAGTATGTCCTGCCCTTTGAGTAATAAATAGATATTTGCAGGTTCCTGGGTCTTTTAAAATGCCTATATAGCGTTGATTATTTTGAATGGAATTAAAATAAGATATTTTGGTCTGTCCAAAAAATTGCAAAACACATTAATTATAGTTTTTAAAGGGACCAATATGCAGTATTAGAAACAGTATGCAGTAATTCCCAGTGGAGGGAAACACAGAAATAATGATTTGGGGGGTTAAACCCTATAACAGACGTCTGAAACTATATTTTTTGTATTCTTGTGGTTATGCGTTCAGTGTGTTCTTGCTTCAATTGAATATCAAGCTTATAAAGAGCAACACTCCCTCTTGAACAGGTATCTCTCTGGGCTGTGGACCCTGGTGTTCTGCTAACATGCATTTCACAATGTATTTGTCTGACAGTAATTGCCAAGGAGGACACCACCTATCAACCGGATTACAACATGTCCAGGTGGCTAAACAGCCTTTTCCTCTTCTAGTCCAATACAGTAGTTTGTTAATGGTAACTAAGGAAAGACTACAAATTCACTAAGTAACTCACTGAAATGTGTGTATTGGTCAATTCATCTTATTTAAACAGAGAGATTCAATTTCCACTCACTCAACACAGTGGCAAACCGAGAAACCTGTAATTCGTAGTAATTATCTAATCCAAGAAACAGATGAATAAATCCTTCCTTTTAACCCAAGCAAGTTTAATTGCAGTGGATGAGGCCAAGCCAAGTGTCTTCTATGTACGCTGTAATAAAAGTGTAACCGCTTGACTGCATTCTATATTGTTGACTGCTTAAAATAAAGTGACGTCAATGAATGTCATAAAGCCGGCACCCAAATAATCTTAATGGCTAGCCCCAGTCTGGAACCTCTATGAGGCTTAATTCAGATGTAACCTGGGAAGGGGGTCTAATCCACAGTGTGAGTTTATTTTGGCCCCCTCAAGTACTTGGCTTTGTTTTGTGCCAGAATTGTTATTAGGAGATGAAAACTGACAAAATCTCCCACTTCCCGTGAAGTCTGTTATTGCCTCATGTATACAGTTTGAACGGTGTATTAACATTTATCTGGGTCACAATCTTGATTTTAGGTATATCCAGGAGAGCAGTTCTGTATAATAGTTATTGAAGCTCACTGCTCTTCACTGAGTTGATGTTAGTCACCAAATGCAATTTGGCTAAGTAATTCCAGAGCTTGTTTGTATAGGAAATGCTCTAACTTTATTGAACATTTGAGGAGCACTTTGCAAGTTCAATGAGATTCATTAAAATGGGACAGTGATTAACACCATTAGGGTGTGATTTGCTAAGCTTTTCAAACACAAAATAGTTGTTCAGTGTAATAGACTTAGAAACACAATTTAAGCTTGTGTTTTAGAACTTGAAGGCTAATGGTTAGAGGAATAAGATGACATGATCAAGTAGATTCTTAGTATGTTTAATACCATTGCAATTATGTACTTCTTTATTGCCTCTGAACCTTAAAATGGTTCAAAAAATCACTAAGATGCATGATAATGTTTAGTATGTTCATTATCGCACATCCTTTAAACAATATGTAAGTAATTGCTCCTGAGATAATTCTCTGCTAAGCCAATTAGTTAATGAAGGAAAGGGGTTAATCTTCATTTTGTTCTCAGTCAATGGAGGAATTAGTAAAAATTACTCCTTTGAGAAAAACTAAATAGCACACTTAGGAGTTTTAAAAACGCTGAAATGCCAACTCCAGACACAACCTATGAACCGGGTTACAAAACCTTGAGCTGTATCATATTTATTGTGTTTGAAAGACAAGCATCTACATGCATGCAACTACACTTTTAAAAATACTCCAGGGTAATATTAGTCCGATGGTACCCCCTTCTCCCCTGCTAGGACCTCTAGCTTTAAGAACAGGCTATAATATATTAAAATATCAGTAACTTTTCACTGTTCAATGAACACACAGATAAATCTGTACGTGCATATGATCTATCACAAATCAAGATATAAAGTATATGTCTAATTGCAGAGATCTGAAAATTCAGTTATTTAGAACTGAACCCACTGGCGTTACTAGCATTCCTACTGTCTCACAGCCCCACCACCCGCAGAAAGGTGACATACGTAAATACTTATTTCATGATGTATTACAAGTTAAATCATCATACAAAAAGTCAAGAATTGCAGTTACACCACAAATCAATACTTTTCTAGATAATAAGTAATGGGGTCCCATTTGACTAAATTTACTGTTTCAGAATTTTACTGTGGGTTCAAATTATCTCTGTTTGAACCTGTTGTTCAATAAATGCACAGTAAAGCATTATCAACTTGATACAGGACCATTCCTATTCATTTTATTGTACTGTAGTAATGGATCACATACTACCTTCTGGTTCAACCTTACACAGTGATGCCTACATTTTGTGTTTCACTTTTCGCTAATATACGAAGAAGAAGAAGAAGAAGAAGAAGAAGAAGAAGAAGAAGAAGAAGAAGAAGAAGAAGAAGAAGAAGAAGAAGACAGTATTATGCAATCAATGTGGATTTAAACCTCCAACATACTCTGAAGGGTTCATTTTAGGTCCAAAACCAATTGACGGTATTTTTATAACTTGAGACATTCTTTCTGGGGTCTCTTGGAGATGGTCCTTTCAATCAAGGCTGACATAAGCACTGCCTATAGCAATGCCTCCTGGGCTGAGGTGGGTAGAGTGACAGTCTAGTTTAACAAAAGCAGCATGACAGGCTTTCCAAGTCCTCCCAGTAGTACCACACTTGTTTCAAACAAGCTACTTGATTACATACCCCTGCCTGCCAGCTGGCAGAGCTGTAGCCTTGATGCCATTTGAAATCCAGCAGAATTCCAGTTAACACCAATTCTTTAAGCAACCTCGTTCCACCAGGAGCGACCAGTTCATGAATTCTGCTGGGTACTAGTAAATTCATTTCCACTGTCAATCACCACAACTGGCTGGCAGAATGGAAATTAAAAACTGTGTAAAAATTTCATGAGAGAGCGGTGTTGTCAGACAGTGCAACGTGTGTGGAATTTCGGAGCTTAATTAAGCTGACATTCTACATGTGGAACCCCAACAGTGCAGGGCCTGTGTCTGTGAAAGTCAGTGTGCTTCACTTTAATTATGGCTTAATTGCTCACTAGTCCTGGCTAATTTTAACAATTTGCCCACTGAGACCTGAGAAGGATCAGATTTTAATCAAGTTTGTCTTTCTCAATCAGAGTTCGAAGAACAACACAGCCTTCATTGAGTGGGTGCAAAAAATGGGAGCTTTAGATATATATATAATGTAAAGAAAACAAATCAACTATTAAAACATCACTATCATGCCTGTTATAGTCTGCATCATTTCCCATTGAGCACTAAATCTATTTGAATTTATCCCGTATTTGTGTGATTTAAAACTCTTAAAACGAACTAATACGTATTTCCTTGAGGTATGTCATGCTGCTAAACAGAGAGTAACCATTTCTTCTTTGCTGTTCTCTGAGATAGCAATGAAAAGGACAGGACCTCCATGTTAGGCAACCCTCTCTGTGTAACTTTGTTCCTGCCACCCAAAGCCCCAGAAACGGGTCACAGATTGAGACGCAGTCCTGGTTTAGTCTTATAAAATGAGCCCGGGGACCCTGTGGGAATTAAGTGCTGCACAAGAAGCTAATGAAGAGGCATCATGCGGTAGAGCAGCTGCAAGTGAAGTGTGAACAGAGGTTGTTGAGAACTCTTCTTGGGTTCAGTGTTTGGAAAACAGCATAAATACAGGAATATCACACTGAGGTAACAGAGGTTAGGTCTGTGGCATGTTTTTGTGTTTCCCGCATGGAGCAGATCTGTGTTATCTATTTTAAGGTTGGCTGGTTTTTCACCTGCCAAGAATTTCAGGCCAAGTGAGACGTTGAATGATCAAGGCATCCAAAGTTGGCTAAATAATACCTCAGTGAGACTAAACTGTGTCAGTACAAAGCTCTGCTCATTTATTTGACCCAGGTTACTGTGAAATATGGATTCAAAACATTAACGGTTTTGAGGGACAGTTAGAACCTTGGTTGGATACAAATGGCTGTTTAACACAATCAGACTATAACTCCCATGCGTTTACAGCGCCACCATGTAAAACACAGTAAATACTTACCTTTAACAAGTATCAAAACAAAAATGAAATTATAACACATGTGAGCATGCTTCTTACATTTATTATGTCTTTTAAAATAAAATAAATATTTTTTTTGTCTGAATTAGAATACTCATTTTCACACAACAAAGGGCAAGCAGAAAGAACAGTTCATATTTTCAAGACAGTATCACATTCGCTAAAGGTCTGGTCAACAGTCAAACTATTAATGTCCTCGTTTTTATAGCTCCCAGTTTGGTTTTAAAGAGTTTGCAATTCTGTAACACACAGTTTCGGGTTTTTGTCACAGCGGACCTGTTTTGTATCCATAAATCTTACAGTTTTTTAACGTGATCTCTGGAGTCAAAATAGGATTGAGACTGTTAAATGTTAATTGTCTGTAGAAAATGTATGTATATATATATATATATATATATGTGTGTGTGTGTGTGTGTGTGTGTGTGTGTGTGTGTGTGTGTGTGTATAAATTAAAAAAAACAAGGAAAAGCAAAAGGATCGGAATAATGGCATGGGGGTTTTTCACTTTCCACGGCTCCAGGGATATTTACATTCCTTTTCTGTTTATTTTCCTTCACTGTAAATATTTTTTTTTTCTTGCAAACATGTAGAAGGTGTTTACATAGAATTGAACTCACTGAATCCTGTCAAAGTGAACCTGTCTCGTAGAATGCTAAGCTTTTGTAGGGACTTTAACAATTAAGGCAACTGGTATGACAGGTAACACTTGGTATGACAGATTACTGTCATAATTTTACTTAAGTCAATAACGAGGTAATATAACGAGTTAGATTTTTAATGGGAGCAATCATATAAAAAATATAAAAAATAAAATAGCTTGGATCTGTAAGACGAATTTGCTGGATGATAATGTGCATAATTTATAATTACCACATATCAAAATGTATCATCAATTTATAAGTATGGTGTGTGGAGAACCGCAAGTCTCATGTTTGATGAGGAAAGTGTAAGGCTTTCTGTGTAAGTGTAAGTGCAGAAGTAGCGTATCAGCCAAGGTCATGTTAGTTCATCAATTGCCTTCTGCTTATTGCATAAACATACCTTCGTTTTTTCTACCCTTTTTGCACACGTTTATGTTGATTTTGTGGTTTCCAAAATTGGATTCTGGCTCCAGCAGGCTTGTGTTTCCATGGCTACCACAGGTATTATCTGCTACCGGTTTTTGGAGCACAAACAACAAGGCCTTTCACTTGACTTTCCCTTTACTTGTCAAGACCCTGCCATGAAGAAGTTATATATATATATATATATATATATATATATATATATATATATATATATATATGTGTGTGTGTGTGTGTGTGTGTGTGTGTGTGTGTGTGTGTGTGTGTGTGTGTGTGTGTGTGTGTGCATAAAAAAAAACCTAGTCATTAATTGTGCCCATCCCTCATCCTTTTCCTTTCATTTTCCAAAACCTTGGAGTTTTGCATCAATCACTGGGCTTTAAAATCAAAAATAACGGGTCTGACAGTTGTGAGCTACATCAAGTAAGATGAAGCCATCCTGGCACCCTGTAATATTTTCTTTCTAAAGTTTCGTATTTAGCATTCTGCAACATAAAGGAAGGACCCTGTGCTTCCTTTTTGTTTTCTTCTGTAATTTGTAAGCTTCCCTGACCAAACTGATTAAAGCAGCTTCAGATGCAGAATATTAAAAGTATGGTATGGCTGTTTAAATCTCTATATTTAATTTACTTATATGTACTTTGGAACAAGCTTAAGGACTTAAAAACAAATTCATCATGGCATTGTTATTGATTGGGATTAATTACTAATCTCATCAGGGTTTAAAATAATAAACATTATAATAGAGAGTTTATTATATAATGTATTTTTGTAATCAACAGCCAGTTTAATTTGCTCGCCTCTCTGCAGTTTTCGCACTGTGTGTGTGCGTGATCCCAGTCACATGGAAGCACTCTGCCTAATGATGAGCGGGTGCTGTTGGTCACATGTTTTCCACTGGAGCCTTCATGTCTCAGGGCTTTTTCCGCTTGGCGCTTTCGAAGAATAAATCACAACTTTGGAGACATTTGCATCCTGCAGTGTAAAATGCCGTGCAGTTTTTTTTTTTTAATAAACAAGTTAGATTTTGATTTTGAGAAAGAAAAAAGAACGTAAAAACATTCGTCTATCAATTAAGTTTTGTGTAAATATGGCTTTGAAAGACAAATTATCAGCTAATAACATATGTATTTAAATAGTTATTAGCAGAATCAGCTATACAGTAGGACTGTGTCTGGTATTACTTTGGAAGATCAACAACATGACCATTATCATTATATTATAGAGGATGAGGAGGAGTGCATACATTAATTGAAGGAATTACACTAGGCAGTACAAAATAAATCATAGAAGACTGAGGCACATGAAACATGAGGCAGCTTCCAGGCAGCTTTTTCTGTCACGAACAGAAGCAACAAAGAAATGTTCTGCTTCCAAAGAAAAACTGCTCTACTTTAAAAAAAAAAAAAAAAAAAAAACGTTACTAATATACCTTTATCCATGCTAGAAAATATATCTGCAAGTAGTTGACAGGAGAAAGTTGCCTTGTTTTTCATAGCTTTAAGACAATGAATAACCATTTAAATCCCAGCTAAACCTGATAAAGCATAATGACTGTTTTCTGAGTCTTGGACCCCACCGTTCATGTTGGGTGTGGAATTGGATTGCAACCCAAGCCTACTAAGGGACAGGGTGGGAGGTTGACCTGTTTCAACCCGGGGGGAGTGTGGTGTTGGTTAGAAGGTAGAGAGCTTTGAAGCTCAATCCCAGCTTCCTCCTTTCATGAGTATAGTGTTTTAAAGTATAAGGATTGAATATTTGACATAATCACATTTGGTAAAATGAAATGTTATGGGGGCTGTAAGCTTGGTTGGGTCTTTGGTGGTGGTGCTGTATCTTGTAACACACCCTGAAACAAATCCTAGCAATGCCATTGTCTGCGTACATCTGTTTTCCAAGATGAAGAACCATCACGCTTAAACTCATTGCATATTCTGCGCCCCCACATCTTTAATTTTTTGGTTCAGCACTCGCTGGAGAACTCTAAACTCCAGGCTATGGGCAGAGCAGTGTCATGATTTTAAATTCAAACCTCATGAAACATCTACCGTGATGTCATCACGCTGATAGCCCCTGCTTTTTAACCCAATGCATCCCAATGCATTTTAACAAGCCCACCTCTATGTTGCTCAGAAAGATGAATGACAAATTGGATTAATTCTGTTCAGCTGGCTAGAGCTTTGTGATCTGTGCTGTAAAATAATTTGAAAAAAGTTACACTTGCGTTACTTATTCTACAAAGCTTTTAAGGGTTCAGCACAGAGATACCCACAAAGGTTAAACAATCACCATTTTACTTTTGAAACACTCCTTTCTTAGTCCAACGTCTACAGAAGTCCCAATTTGCCAGAATCCCAGTCACAGCCCATTTCCTGTGTGATGCTTGCCTGTTTAAATAATGCACTTAGAATACCATAAACAAAACAACAAATGGCTGAGTAAATGAGCCTTACAAATAATAAACAACCAATTTAATCAATAATTATGTTGTTTTTTACTATAATTGTGGCCATTTCAGGGTAACTATTCCCCTAAACTCAATTCAGAGAAAAGCCTCTGCAGCCTTAGAAAGGATGTTTTCATAGCTCTAGATAATGGTGATCAATTTGAGGGTGCAGTGCTCCATTAACTAAATGATAATAAAGTGCTATAGTTCTGCTAAAGTTTCTTGGCCATACTGTATACAGTAGGTATCATGCCTAGGTGTAGATAAATATATACTTAATTATGCAAAATACTAAAATCATTGTCGGCTAATAACTTGACATTATACCACTGTGGTCCGTGTTCATAAACCCTGGGTTCTTAAGTTAGGAAGAAAGTTAAGAAAAACTGATATTCACAAAATAGTTTTGTGAAGATGTAAGCAATAACGTTAGGCTGGTTAAGTCTTTATGGTTTCTCCAATATTACACACAACCAGTCCTAAAGTAACAGTTAAAATTACAGCAATAATGCAACAAGAGTTTTCAACATGCCTTTAAAAAATGTCATTTAGGTGACAAATTTGCATTGGCACCAACACCTGTCTCTTTTAAATAACCATCTGGTATCACAGGATGTACCAACTTGGAATCTCTATAAAAGAAAGAGGAGCAGTCAATTCCATTGTTGTATAATTTATTATAACTCAATTCTAACACAAATTCATAATGAACCAGCGCGCGTGTTTAAAAGTCATATATGCGAAAAGGTCCTCTATTGCATCATTAGAACGTACAGTACAGTGTCTCTATACATCAGTAGAAGAATGTTCAATGTCTCCCCTGTGGCACCACAGGACAGCTCTGTTTAGCCTACGATAATGTGCTAATGCTTGTACCCTCAACATAAATTATCTCCTGCATCTTCATTTGTCAAAGTCACAACATGAGAATGGAAACAGAATTGGCTGCTGTTTTGTTTTCTTTTTCTCTTTTTTTCTTCTTCATTTTCTTCGTTTAAGCTGTAAAACAGCTGACGACTCAAGGTGGTCAGAGAACAGGAAATATGCGCTTTACCTTTTTAGTTTGAGTTATACATTTGTATAAGGTTTGGTAAGATAGAATCAGAAACAGAAATATAATGGAAGCTCTATTCACTAATTGCACTATACAATCAGATACAGATTTGAACATGAAGAGAAGGACTTTTACAAAAAAAAATTAGGAATGCAGTCAACTTTATAAAAAGGTAAAAACATCAAAGACACTGAGAAATAAATGTATTTATTATTGTTAGATTTACCTCTATTGAGTGTTTTTATTGATCTAGTTGTTGGTGAAATACCAGAGCAGGTACTTGCATTGTAATGTTTGTCATTAAATTTCTTTCAGTATTTCAAAAAGGATAACCTAGCATTAAACGTCTCAGGTACTGTATCTCACTTTTTATAACCAATACTGACGATACATATCAAATAAATATCTACTGAATAGACCTGGCTAGACCTTACTGACATTGACAAGAGTCCATTCACTGCTAACAACAGTTCATTTTACAGTGGAAGAAAGTGTGTTGAAATTTACCTTTGTAGTGTTCATGTTTTTTTGTTTCTTCAACCAGCATAACTGGCTCTTCAACAAGCATCACAATCTGTTTAAACTAGTATCGCTAAAATACTAGCTTTGATGACCAGCTTTTAAAAACAACACTTCTTGACAGTGCTGGAATTTCAAACAGGGATAGCTGGAGAGAGTGTGTGGGGAGAAAATGGGAAGAGCAATGATGAGGCCAGCCTTGCACCTGAATCCATGATAGGATGGATTGCTGGTTTTATTGTGCTGATAGCGTTACAGTCTCTGAATCTATTCTTATATGTGGGTGATTTTTGTGTTCTGGGAAGCTGCTATTGATGCTCAGATGGCTAGACGGAGCTGGGGGTGGGGGGGGGGGATAGATTGGAGAATGCCAAGTCCTCTGCCCCTTGGGTCAGACCCAGACCAAAGCTGTAATACAATTGTCAGCATGCATTAAGAGGGCTACGATAAAGAAACCCCTGTGGGCTGAGAGATAGAGCTGGAAAGCAAACAGTCCCTGTCTCCTTACAAGGCTCTTGCTGTCTGTTCAGGGGGACTTATTTCCCTTAAAGCCATATTCTTTATCTTTAGCTCAAAATAATAGATGCAAACTGCACTGCATGTACAGTGCTTCACATGCATTGGACCAAGGGACTGATTTGTGTTTATCTGTTTCACTTCCTGACAGAATAGAAAGGTGTGTCTTTGAAGAAAAATAATAAATTGGTAGTTCAATGGTAAATTTTAAAACATGGCCGATATTAAATAAAACATTTAACTTGCACTACATTTAAAAACAGTTCAAGTAGAGTCTTTAAATAAATGACACAAAGTGGATGTAGAGACGTATTTACTACATCAATTCCCTCCAGTTAACGGAGTGTAGATTTTAAGCTGCTTTACTCTATCTTGACAACTGGAACTGCTCATGTTTGACTTCACTACAATCAGGGGGCCGTGGAAAAGGACAAAAAAAACTTGTCGTTTTACTCAACGCTTCCTTTAATTATTATGTTTTACTGCAACTCCCTTATCATCGACTTCATTTGAGATTGAAAAAAAAAACCCAGCTTTTAATATCAGAGAGGGCATTATTTTACAGCCCATTTTGTATACATACCTACTCTAATCTACATTTCCTCAGCTGTACCTGCTATTTGATAGAATTTATCATCCCTCCTCCACATGGTCTGTCATTGAGCCTGTCTCCAAAGTTTCTACATCATCAAATTCATGGTTGGCTCACTCAGTCTTTTCTTAAAGACATTTTGAGCTATAGCTACAGGGAATAATGATCTGTCCTCATGTTATTATTATTATTATTATTATTATTATTATTATTATTATTATTATTATTATTATTATTGTGCAATCTCTGTTTTTTTCCAGTTGCAACATATCAACGAAGTAGCCCCTCACTTTCAAAACTGATAGCATTTAGTTTTAAACAAAATAGACTGTGACTTGGGAAGCAATGGGTCTAGAAAATCAAGTTTCTCCCTTTTTGCTGCATATGTCACATTGGGAGTGCTATAAAACATTGGACATCATTAATGTTTCACTTGACAAACATTTTAAAAGATTTAATCTGCAAGGGAAAATCTCAAACTTGCTCTCCTTCCACTGTAGATGATTTCATTATTTAAGGTCAATCTATTGATTTTTTCTTCTTGTAAATTTAGTGGCAAGCAATGTGCTGACAAGAGGAAAACCTGATTTATCTTGGATTCATCTATAGAAACAGGTAATATGAGTGAATAGACAGATATATTCAGTTATGTAGCATTGAATAACTTTTTTTGTATTCAGCATTGCTGAATATATATATATATATATATATATATATATATATATATATATATATATAGTATATATATATATATATATATATATATATATATAAAGGAGTAAAACTTTATATACTCCGTATGTAAGTTTAAAGTGTCGTCAGCCTTTAATACTATTTCATTGCTAAGCAGAAGCTTCCCTTCATACTTGTGTAATAGATTGTTACTGTAAATAGATTGTTATATAGCCATTCAAACAAAAAAACAAAATCAGGTAAATACAGTTAGTTTTTTTTGTAGTTTTAGTTTTTTTGTAAAGAAAAATACAACTATTAGTAATTTACCAGTCTCCTGGATCACCCAGCACACTGGTACAGTGATAATGGTCGTTTTCTGTCAGCGAGGTAGTGTAAAAACAAATTAGGCAGATGATTAATGAATGTGAAAAACAGCTTGTGGATTGTCTACCATGATGTGTCTCCCAGTGTGAAAACCCCCCTGCCCTCTGAGCTGTCATTTACCATTTTTATATCAACAAATCCACTCACACTCCCCAGACTCTCATCACTACTTTTAAAAGACTTTCTCCCAATGTTGGGGGAATTGCAAATGTTTAAACAAACAAAATACTGCCCCTACTGTATAGGGAATACCTAAAGGCTTTGGGATTGGATTAACTGTGTATGTTTACACCTTGTAAAACATTCTCCAAAGCAGATAACCAGACCGTAATACAGTGCTGGTCATTTGTATTCAGAAAAAAAACAATGCCCTCTAAAGCTCTTGGCACAAAAATGAAACAGCACACCAGTGCATCAGAAAATGTATTGTGTATCCATTGGTTTAAGATCAATTGAATGTGACACAGATCATGCCATTTTTGATCACCCAAGATGGAATAGCTACAATACATATTTGATAGTAGGTATACCTATATTATACACTTTTTTTTTATATATACAAAAAAAGGTCTCAGTGATTTCAAAATCTTTTATTTCGGGACATTTCGGGCAAAAGCCCTTCTTCAGATGGTATGGTTAGAAGGAAAAGCAAAAGCAGTGCTGTAAACAGTGTCCTATATTTCTGCATATATAGGAATACATAAGTCAAAAATCTAATATTGTAAATCTAATTCCCAACTAAAGCCAAATGTCTTACGCCAGGTTTAGAATGAATCGCCTACTACTGCATTGCATTTGTGTGTCTCTGGAAATGATCTCATTTCAACAAGAAGGGGCATCTTTCCAGTAAGTACCAGTTACAAGTGGAATGAGTGCCTGTATAGTGAGAGCAACGTCAGAGAATGAAAACAAACAGTGGACTAAAGCAATAGCTAAGAGTGTTCTTTAAGTGATATAACTTTAAAAGAGAAGCCAGTGTCTCTTCAATTATATTGTGGATGATTAACAGCCTGTGGTAGGACATCATGTGTATGGCGGAGATGTGAATGCCATATTTCCCAAGGTGGGAATATATTACAAGCCTTTAAAAACAGCCTACTTTACAAGATTCAATAAATAATTGCCTGTATTTAATAGAGAATAGACTCCCTTAGCCCACAGCCATAGTTATTCAATTCAATGGAATTATTAAATTAAAATTGGAATACAATGCTCCTGTATGTTAATATAATGTCCATGCAATAGAATCTTAAAAATTGTAAGCTATATAATATTTAGGCTGCTGTAGTTTGTTTTAAAGGACCGCACCAGCACTAGTGTCTGAAGTATATGTTGACAGATATCTTCAAAACGACAGCGGCTGTGTGTCAACACCATCAGTGTCGACATTTGACTCTGCCATGTATATTTACTAGTGCCCGTCAAGGTTTACTTCTTGCAAATTTGCTCTGTGCAAATATACAACTATAAGACTATAGCAATCTTCTTGACACTGCTTTTCACTTAAAAGACTCACAAAGGCAACATTCAGTCATTGGATTTTAATATATGATGGAGCATGTCTCCATGTTAAAGTTGCAGTGTATATAATTTTAACACTTTTAAATAGAATGCATTGTTCTTTTTTTTTTTACCACATTATATATTCTAGTTTAGACTTCAGACAACTTCTCAAACTGACAGGTAATCTCGGAGGTCATTTTTTACTTCAGTCAATTTATATTTTCAACATGAGTCTAGAGTGTAGAGAAATGACCACTAGAGCAAAATTAAACCATTTAAACTCATGTTGAAAATGGGTTCCCTCTTTGTTCTCATATTTTCTGATTACTGTGTTATATACAAATTTTTATAAGTCACCATTGAGAAATCAACCAATCACTGTTAGCGGTTTGCCAAAATTCTAATCCATTGTAAACTCTGTATAGGTGTTCCAATGTTTGCCTTGAAAAATATCATTACTTTGTCATGTGAACAGTTTAAAACATTTCTTTTTTTTTTTTAAATACAATGCTGCATAAATCTACACAATTGGGACATGACAAATGGATTATCCCAGTGTGAATATGCCAATTACAGAGAGGCCATTATTTGTATGTTGTCTCATACCAAATATATAGTCATGATGTGTTCTCAACAGGTATGATTTGAACTGGGATTAATATAATAAATCTAAGTCAACAGGCGCTGAAAAAGTATACAGAAAGAAAAATGTCATGAATGAAACCTAAGCAGCAAAGTAGTTATTGGAATTTTACATACCTGTTAAGCAATTATTGAATACATAAAGCCTCTTTATAACATTCTTTCAGTGAGCATTGGGACTTAGCATATAGAGCAAAGAAAAATTGTTCAAGTGCAGCCAAAATCTACATTTTCATTTGGCAAACTGGGTAAGGTTATTCATAACCCTCACCTTGAAGCGGGTTACAAATATGATTGACTAGGCTACTCTGGCTCCAGCAGCTCTTTTTTATAGGCTTTTCTGACTGCAAAATAATTTCTGTGCATAATATTGCACTTCTTTCTATGTCATTTTACTCCTGTTGAAACCAAAGCCCAGAATTCCTTTATGAGCGATTCTGGATGGATTACAGATGTGAGTTAATTATGAGATGCTCTTCTGAAAAGTTTAGCATCACAAACCGTCAATGTGAAGTACTGTAGTGTCCAGGGCCGGAAATATGCTCTTACGCTGCCGTGACTGTAATTGAGTCCCTCAGAATGACAAGTACAATCCTGAAACAGTTCCCATCTGCTTGATATTACAGAGGTGATTCCTGCCACTGGTCTACAGTCAACCATCCAATAGGCAGGCAAGGTCAAAGATTGCATTCATGCATCATGTTTTTGTTGACCACACTGAAGCCTTCAAAGAAATTCTTGAGCAGTGAGCCCTGGTTATCCCAGACTGTAGCAGTCAACTGTGTTTTATATCACCCTGTTTTCTATCTGTATGCTAAGACGTGATCGCTCAACAGACATGTCAAGACAGAGGAAGCTGCAGCCACACTGTGTAACTCACCCTGCATGCCTCTACTGTGACATATCCTTTTTTAATAACAAAATTAAATACATATGTACATGATTTGTTCATCATTGTGGTAGGTTTAATAGAAAAAGGGGTTGATGATAAACACTACCTACAGTATACAAGCCAAGCTATAATTTTACTTGTAGAACTCTGGTGTAAGTATCAGAAGGCGTATACTTATGTTTGACTCACATAGTAAGCAGGTTGTGTCAGGGTATGTTCTTACAGCTAAAAGGCCATTGGTCCTTGTTCTGAAGACATGGTAATAATTTTGTCAGGGGCAGTTTTTTTTTCTTTCTTTCTTCTTGTTTACCCTGGGAGAGGGTTCACTTTCTGGAACACTTGAAACATTTTATGTCTCATAATCTAAGTCACAGCTTTGTCAATATTTAAACTTGTGTTGACTGGGAAGCTCAGTGGAGGGTCACAGGAGAGGTAACTTCACTTCACAAATCTTGGAGTCCTTTCTCCACTTTTTTTTCAGCTAAAACGACACTTGACTCTTGACATTCTGATCCTTAGAACAATAAAAAGATAAATCCCAACATACACAAAATGGTTTGCCTGGGTAAAAAGAAATAACTTTTAGTTAAAATATCTTATACACACACACACACACACACAGTATATATATATATAGTCATTCTTTTGTGTGCAATCAAGCGCACATGCAAAGCAAATTACAGTACTGTATACAGTATATGAATAAGAAATAAAAACAATGTAACAGAGTAAAATAACCTCATACATTACTCGTAACAATATGAACAACAACTTCATGCAACTTATTATATACGGTACAGGTAAACGTTATTGCCTTCAGGCCTACCTTTGCCTCCACACTGGTTTCAGAATAGGAGTATACTCATAGCACTGTATCTCCATTTTATTCTAAAACTAGAAACAGGTCCATTTGTAGTCCCTGCTTCTTTCTGGTCACCACATAATAAAATAATTGTTAGAATTGTTTAGTGTACCATAGAGCCTTGCCATATCATGCCATAGTGCATGCGAGGGTTCTGCGTTAAAAAGAAAAAAAAACACAATTTAGGCCCTGCAAAATCTTATAAAGAGCTCATAGCTGCTGTTTTTTCAAGTGTGTTGTATTCTCTTGCAGTACTTTACTGTAGTCTCCAATTTCTCCTTCTTAGGAAGTTTAATAATTAACTAAAAAGAGCTGGATCGGGTGATTTTTGCTGATCTAGCAATTACAAGATTATTGTACTTTCCCTGCCAGTTCAAGACTGAGAAATATCTAAGCACCAGAATTAACCTTGTGTAAACTGTGCTAAACCTGTCTGTGGTCGCAGACCTTTACCTACTCAGTGCCTTTCACTCTTAATAGGATAAGAGTAACAATACCATGCTTAAGAAATCAAAGTTAGCCCAGTAAATCTCAGTTCAATAAAACCACAGAGGCAGTGAGGTAATCAATGGTACGGTAAACGAACAATGTAAAATGAAAAAATAAATTAATTCTTCTTACAGTGGACCACAGTCTACACTGTAAAATAACCAACACAATATTTACATTGGCAATATGATTTGGGTATAAAGTACCGATGTGCAGAACTGACAATGATTTCAAAAAGAATGCATTGCAACTGTAAGGACTGGTGTGGTCAATGCCCATCTCCAGACTTAAATAGTCCTGTCCTCAGTACAGCTGTAGAAGTGTTCAGACCACAGTACTGATTCAGGATTCAACTTTACTTTTGCTTGTATTGTTAAGAATGTCGTTCACACTTTATTTTAAACACATACTTGCAACGCCATCTTGAAGTTGATAGTCTCATTGTATGGATCTGAGGCTTCCTGAACAGTTTTAGCTAACCCTTTTCTATTACTTTATAAATGGATTACTACATTTATAACAGTCAATAAAGTTCACTACACAGTCCAATTGCAAAAATTCCTTTTCCAACTCATTTTGTGACAAAGACTTTATTCAAGCACACCATACATAAAAGCCCTTTGAAATGCTAGCAATATGAGTTACATTTTGAAAGCACTGTATTTGTATTTTTTATTGCACGATAATGGTGATATTACACAAGTCACTGCTTATATGACCATGAATTCCCATTCATGAAATAACAGCATAAAAATAAATACAAGTCTACTCTTTAACATATGAATACTATTAACTAGGCGAATAGTACATCTGCAACATGTGCCTATGAAACGAAGTTAATAATCTGTTGATGCTGAGTAATCCTCTTGGGAAGCATTAGTGTGACTGTCCATTCATCTATTCAGAGGTGAAGGTGTACCTATCTCGTAATAACATCTGTGAATATTTCTTTTAAAAAAATAATACCGCTATTAAAAATAATAATAATAAGTGGCAGAGTTGATCTAACATGAATGAATAGGGCTCTCAGTTTTAAACAAAGGCATATGAACCAGGCACAGCAAGCTGAGTGTGCAGTGAGCCACTGGAGCCGTGAAAGAGTGTAGTGTTAGGTGTCTAGAGCACGCATCAGGCAGTAAACTGATATGGTAGCTTTTAGGACTAATGCAGAAATATTTATTTGAGGGTGGAGCAAATCTTTCAGCTTTTACAGAGATTATTTTTTTGCAAAGTTACCTGCTGCCACCACTTGATCAGATCATGCTTTGCAGAACACATGTGATTCACAGTAAATATCAAATAAAACAGGCTATGAATTTGACTCATTTTATTGTAATTAATGCTCATTTTAATGTGTTAGCAAATACATGCATTGATTTAAATTAATGTTATTGAAGCTAAGGTTTTAAAAATAATCTTCTTTGTCTACAATTTTTAATTATAATACATTAACATTTTTAATTGTTTGTTTTAAATTAATTGCTACACATTCGTGCAGCAGAAAAGGTATTTTTTTTATTAAATAGAAAGGCAAAGTTACAATTTGACCAACTACAATCATGCATAAACTAGTACACAATGTATTATTGAATTCAGTTGTTTATATACAACCTTTAATCACAATTAATTGAACAAAGATTTATTTTAAAGTATAACATACGCTTTAAAATAACAATATACAGTATTTTTCTCATATATAAAAATAGACAAAAAAAGAAGAAATTAAATGAGAATAACTAAAATAATAAAACAATATTTTCATACTGTACTGTACATGTCTGCATGCTTGATTATTGGGAAGAAATATACGGACAATTTTCAGTAGTGTTTACGTTTTCCTTCGGTTCATTTACTGTTAAAATAGCATATTGAGTTCAGCTCAAAAAAAAAAAAAAAAAAGAGAACTAAAATGCATGTATTTATAAAGTGAATTCTAGTCAGGAAATACTTTATTTTAAGCCGGTGAAACAGCTTAATTACTTGTGCAAGGCTGTGTTGCCGTGGCAGCACACTTCACTCGGGGAACAGGGCCTAATTCTATATGAGGCGTATTCAGCCGCGGCCCTCCTTCACCACAGGCCTATGGGATGTTTATTTGTACAGATGCAGTAAATCCCAACTGTTGGGGAGAGCTGTTACCGGGACATGAGGCCTGCCCTGCTCCAATGATAATTTGTGGTTTTGCGAATGTTCCATGGCCACAAAGAGATCTCAGAGCTGTTTCTGCCTAGTAGTTCCATTACAAATAAGCCAGGATCCCTGTTCAGGAGAAGGACATATTTTAAACTTATTTCTGAGAATTTATCCTGGCAGTAATTTTTATATGTATGTATATTAAACCCTTACAAAAAATAAACATGAGAAAATGGATATTAAAATTTTAAATCTCCTGTTTATGTTCCTCTTTTTTTTTGGAATCGATGGAGAAATATGTTTTTTGATGACAAACATTTTTGACTGTTCCATTAATTTTAACACAAATTGTATTTTTCTTGTCACTTAATAACAATGAATATAGTTAACAATACTAGAATATGCAGCTGACACCAGCACGGATTTTGTGTAGTAGCCATCAATTTGAAAACACTTCTATAACACAGACCCCTTGAAATGCAATAGAACAAGGCAGTCCAAAGGAAGACCCTTGAGCTAATGTAAATGGCACACTGAGCATCTCTTTTGGTTTTGAGGTTGGATAATCTGTAGGTTTTAGTAAAAGCAAGTCAGAATGCAAAAAACAAATGATATGTGTGTGTGTGTGTGTGTGTCGGCATTGGAAATGATTCACTGCATCATATTTCTTGAAGACACTGTAAGGAGAGGCAGGCACTGGAGGTAGAAATCTGGAAGCAGGTACTGTGCAAGTCTTTGAAAATAGTCTGGTATCTGGATACATGTTCAAGTTCCCAAAACCAGATCAACTGGAGTACAGGATCTTGCATTCCAGTCTGCCTATAATGAGCAAATCCTTTGTCAATGTATGTCACAAGTGAAATGAGTTTGAAGAACCTGGACAGCAGCCTCCCTAATGGTGGTCCTTGGTTGTGCTGTGTGGCCTGTACTGTGCCTTACTGGAGACAGTAGAACTTACCTTCACACTTGCCTTCACTTTCTTCATACAAAAATGGTGCAAACTCTGCACTGGAGCAAAAACTAAATCAATTGCAAAGTTCCAATAAATAATACATTTTTGCTGAATGTAAACTCTTAAAAACACACAGGTAGTTGCTAGTGTCGCTATATTGCTGGCGCTTGGTCTCCCTCCTTTTTGTTTTTAATGGAGATTACTTAAAAATAGATTGGGAAGGGAAAATCAGCTAAGTGGAAGCTGGGCTGACATATATCATGATAGTTAATTTGCACTCATGAAGATACATGGAGACACTTGCTTTTACGAGTGGACAGTTTTATGACATAAAGTGCTATAAATGTGACTGAAACCAGAGCACCCAAGTGAAAGCTGATTGACTTCAAAGGGAGCTGCTTGTATTATTAATGATGCTGATTGCTGTTTCTGCTGCCTTGTTTTATTTCTGAGGCTTAACCTCCTATCTCTCTAACTAAGATCTCCTAAATATGCACCTCCATAAAAGCAAGTTTATCAACTCTTTGTTTTACTCTTTGGAAAAAAAGTCAGCAACATAAAGCCTTTTTAACTTTTCAAGTCAATCCCGCTTCTTGAAATACAGCATTGCAGATAGGAAATTGACAGGGTGCTGTGTGATACAAGCTGTTATCCACCTTTGCCACGCGTGGGCTTTCTGACCGATCATATATGAGTGAGGTGAAACAATCACCTTATGTCTTACAATGCCTAAAAGCTATACTTTAAAAATATGTCCATCCATTATCTGTAACTGCTTTTCCTATAGAGGGTTGCCGGAGCTGGAGCCTAACTCAGCAGACATAGGGTGCAAGGCGAGACTACACCCTGGATGGGACTTCAGTCCGTAGCAAGGCAACTAAGGGGCAATTTAGAGAGGCCAATCCACCTAGCCAATGTCTTTGGACTGTGGGAGGAAGCCGGAGTACCCGGATTAAACCCACGCGAACACAGGGAGGACTTGCAAACTGCACACAGACAGACCCCCAAGGCTTGAATCGAACCCAGGACCCTAGAACTGTGAGACAAAGGTGCTGCCCTTTAAAAATATATGCCCCAGTTAAATAAGAATAATCTAAACAGTATAGCTAACCTCAGTGTGAAGTCATTTGGATCTGATATAAACTACATTATGTGATAATAGCCACCTGATACTAAGAATGTAAAAAGGATATGAGATAGTTCCAAATGGATGATACAATCGTGTGCATGTGTGTGCGTTTTAGTGGTATGTTTTTTTTTTGTTTGTTTGTTTTCTGCAATTAATACATTTGCATATAACACTATTACAAAAATAATAATAATAATAAATAACAATATCACACAGATTCATTACATTTTCTGTTAATCCTAACCTTAACCATAATCATGTATTCTTCAAACAGAGGCTTTCTGCCTGGTAATTACATAGTATAAAAGCATTTATATGTAGCTGATCTGAGTTGCTTAAAATATGGTTATATGAAAATGTGGGTGAGAAGATCCCATGAGGTGGAATCTCCTTGGAAACAAGGTGCTCTCATCACAGAGACTGGATTTGCAAAATTAACAAATAAACAAACAAAAACAGCCAGCGCCGTACAGTTTTGTGGAACAGCATGTCAGCAACATGGCTGGAAATTAAAATGCAAATACAGTAACAGATTGAGATAATATTTTAAGTAAAGCAGATGGAGGTTGTTTGGGCTGTTCAGAACATTATAAGGTGGTTGCTCCAGGGGTTTTTCCTTCTGTTTTTTCTTAGTCAACGTCCTGTAATTTTAGAAGTATTTGCCCCCAGCTCTCATCGTCTTGCATGCCCTGAGGAGCCCTCTCTAACTCAGCTGACGTTTCTCGCTTAATACCCTTTCAGATTCTCTTTACTTTTAGTTGTGAAATCGATACCGCCTTATTCATAAGGTGGTAATATAAGTGTAGTGTGGTCTTTTGCATTTAAAGGGGATGTTAATGCTTTATGAATACAGTCCACTGTCAGATATTTACTAGATTCTTGTTGGTTACTGGCACCAGCCTTAAAACTTTTCAAGTCACTACGGCTGCAGTTTTTTAAAAAAGGGTACAGAAAAACACACCTGTTTTTACTTACCCTTATAATAACACAGTCAATTAACAATTAGTTTACCATCCATATTGTGGCTTACAGTAGTTTGTATTGTGCCCCTTGAGTCTGCTCTGCTTTGGAGTCTGGTGAATTGTTTGCTTATTAGCTTTCAACATAAAATAACCTTTGCTGGTTCCCTGGTTCAAATAATAGAACACAGGTAACTATTATTTTAATACAGCTGCATCATAAAAAGATGTCTAATTCTTTATCGGTTTCATTACCCTGTGCCTATCATCTCTTACAGAAGGCCATACGTACATCTAGAAAAAGTGTGGGCTTTCTGTTTGGCACAGACAAACTTTGATTTGAATGAATGTATTTTCATGATCATCTTTGTCGTTCCCTTGTATTAACCCCTTTTTAATTTGAAAATCCATATAACTACAGACTGCTGTCAAGCTCACTTCTACTCCAATCTTACTGGGAGGCAGTGCTGCTGACAAGTGTGCTCTATGTACCATAATTCAGCTTCTCCTCTTAGAATTCTGGCAGGTTTCCATGGAAATTGAATGTAACAGGAGAACGAAATCATATTTTTGAGGGTTACAGAAACTCTAGTTTATTTTTGCAAATTATTTCATATTAACACTTACAGAAAATTGTCTGTAAAATTGCCACAATCTGCCTTGTTTTTTGAATTGCTGCCAGTCTGTGTAGAGTCAATACAGCAAATGTAACTCTGACACTGAGGCTGTTGTCATTCTCTGCAACCATTTGTGTTACATGAGTGGTGTTGTTGAACAGACTGACTAGAGCTATTAGTACTTACTGTATATCTCTTCCAACATCTACTGTACAATATGCTTTTCTTATTTTAACATCTATAAAAAAAATCAGGTTGTCTATTTGTCCGGTACTAACCCTTACTGGTTATACTGTGTATTTATAATAGTTTCCCATGTTTTCCCATACCTTTCTGGGCTTTAGAATGCTTACCTGTGCTTTTTTACACTTTATTTTGCAAGGTTAGGGTTAGGTTTATGTGCTGATGCTAACTGCTGTGAACTGAGGTTGTTTTAGTGAGTTGCTCCATTTAATGTAAAACTGATGTGGCAAATCCCAGTACAAAAGTGAAGCAGGCATTCTAGAAATTGATTCTTGAGCATTTCCCCTCAGCTGGTTTACAATGAACTCAGGCCACTGTGGGGTCATGACATTCTGACCAAAATCATTTGAAAAGTGGATATCACTCTAATGAATTTCCTAGGAAAGCCCCTCCATCCACTCAGCATGTTGGCAGAACTTGGAAAAGAGGAGATAATTCAGAATCGGAACAAGCTGGTCAGCTGGTGAGCCTCAAACCCATTCTACTCTAACAGGAACCGTCATGTCAAAGGTTAGTGGCACAACTCGGCTTTATCAAAGTCATGTTTATTTTCAGCTTAAGGCAAGCAATGTACAATAACAAAGAGTCTAAAAGAAGCACGGCTGGACCTCAGTGACACGCTGGAGATGCCAGGAGGAAACTGCACCCTTCTGGTGTTGCGTTAAAAAATTACAAGGCATGTCTACCAAAAAAGCTTACAACCTTTCACTTCTGGGACATGCACTGAAATCTGTTTAATGCTGAGATGACTGACAGTCATGATATGAGTCCTGGTAGGTTAGCCAAATTCAATTCTGGGCAATAATCCACCTCCCAAAACACAATCCCTAGCCTACTGTCTGCTCTTTTATTGTGGGGGAATATGCAGCAATATATTAACTGGATTGTATTCACACATTAGCAAAGACATGCCCTATGGATATATGTATGTATGTATTTTATTTGAGCATAGCTATCTACATTATCCACTGAAATGTAACACTTTATTTTTAGGGATGTCCTGACAATGTATAGAGGTTGTGATTTTTAGCCAGGGTATGGGGAGCTTAACTGTACCAGACCATACTGTATCATATTGATAGGATTCTGTCAGATCTACTGGCACAGTCTGGATGATTTAAAAAGGACCCATTGTGTAACAAGAGCATCACACAACTAAGAATACTCAAGAGCCTTTTAAGCGAATCTCAGTTAATGTCACCTGTATAACATGTTAGCATTTTCATTTGCTGAAATAAATCCCATTTTATCGCCAGCCCTGCAAACAATTATAAATGTCACTTTGATAAAAAGAAAAAAGGAGGAGGAAAAAAAGTTGTTTAAAAAACGGGACTCCATCTGTGTCATCTTGTTTATTTAACCATTTTATAAATCATTAAAAGTTGAAAAGAAAAGACAGCCCAGCGGCAGACAGGATTCTTAGCATTCCTCTCTCCTGAAGTGATCTCTCAAATACATTCTCTTCTCCCTCACAGCCACTCGCCTTTTATCCTAGAGAGGTGATTGTGTAAACATCGACTTTATTAGTAATATCAAATGAGAAGTCATAAGTGCAACACTGTTACCAGAAAGCCGAGCCAGCTTCCAGACTGTTACACTGCACCTGAACATGTCAAGCAAATGCATTAGTCTCAATTACCAAGGTGTTCCACAAACAAAAATAATGCAGTTCTATCAATTAAGGGGAAGAATATACAATTCAGGTCCTGGTTGCATTTCTACCACAAGTGCTGGAAAAAAAGGAATAATCCCACACTAGTGACGTCAAAAAGTGATAATTCCTCTAGAGGAAAATATACTTGAACTTTGACCCATTTAACTCCTTGAGACCATCACTTTCAATTCAAACACAAAATGTCTTGATTTTTATGACGAATATATATATACTGATACTGTCTAATTGCGTATGCCATAGCTGCAATATACATAGGCACTTAGAATTACTGTTCTTTTTATTTCATACTGATCATCACAAACAACTATACAAAACTATTAAAAACAAATTATCATACTGTTATCATATACACACGTATTGTACATGCATAATGCAGCATTTGAGAAAGGAGAGAAAGACTCATGAAATTAATTGGAGACTGAAGTTGATGAGAAGCAATTACCCTCTGCAGTATAAATTAAAATGGCGTGTTGCTTTTTATATGAAACATGAGAAAAAGCGGGTTGCGTAGAGGACTTATATTGGACCCTGACACCTGTTGTTGTACAGTATTTGTTAGCCTATTTGTGTTTCTATGGGTTTCTCGCTATATCGCGGCCCTCGATATATAGCAGATTTATATTGGACCACGACACCCACAATATATTGATATTCCCTCCTTGCAAGCCAACAGAGTAAAGGACATTAGAGACCCTCACAGCACACTCTCTCACACTCTCTCTGCATGGGCAGTATTTTTGATTTGTTCAGTTCCTGTTCTTAATCCATAAAATAAACTGTCCCTGGTTCATGTCTTTAGTGCTCCCACAGACAAGAATTTATTTCCAAATAAGGCCTATTGTCCGACCCAGTCACGCTCTTCCATGGCTTCAATGTCTGCTAGAGAGTTTAATCAGAAAAAGTATGGAAGGAGTTACAGACTTACATTTATTTAATGCAATTCAATCAGAAAATAATTCCTGGTGTTTAGTATGATGTGCTACACAAGACCCACCAGTATTGGGTGATTCCACACATCCCCATTAGTACTAACATAATGTTAGGTAAGGTATAAATATATATATATATATATAAATTTAAATAACTTTTATCAGGCTTTGCCCGGGCAACCCGCAGCCTGCCCACGGCTTCTCAGGCAGTGTCCAAATCACTCCCTCTGTTCTTTCAGTCCTCTTCTGAGTGACAGGCAGACCTTCAGAACAAGAAACAAGGAAAATCGGAACAAAAACTAACATGAGAAACCCCACGGACACTTGCGTAGTACCATCAGCAACAGCCGGATAGGAATCGAGATATATTTATAAAACCTATGTCACACTTCAGAACAAGCTTACCAGCAATATCAGAACAAGGAATGTTGGGTCAAAAATTTACTTGAGAAACCCCATTGACACTTGCATATAAAAAGGACAGTATTATTAATAGCATAATAACAACCAATAATAATAAGGAGTTGTATTGAACTGTCCAGTCAGAGAGATGGATGCAGTTACTGGGTGGAACATGAATGGTTAGCTGGTTCATGTTTGACAGTTTTTCTAAAAGCGATCTAAAAGCGTATTCAGCTGATTGACAGAGTGTAAGTACGTAATACATATCTAGATTTTAATAATTTGTTTAAAATAAATTAGACTTATATATCTTATTACATATTTTAGACAGTCATGTCGTCAATAAAAATAGTTTTTTAAATATATGCCTATTTTCTGAAACCGGACTTCCTGTGTAGTTTTTATGAACGAGATGAGTGAGCGAGTGAGTGACGCTACTCAGGTAGGCGTGTCAAACAAGCTCTTCAATCATAGCTCTGTCTCTGTCACCTGAAAACATAAAATTAAAGGTCTTTGATATTCATTTGGGTTTACCGGGCATTGTTGCGCACAACTAGATCTGCCCGGGCAAAACCCCGAATTAAAGATCTTTGTGATTAATTTTCGGATTTTGCACAGGCAATCCGCGAATTGCCCAGCTGGGGGTTTTCCTGGTGCATATGCCATGCTGTAACGCACAGTGTATTCATAATGTGAATCTCATTTCAGAGAAGACAGAAACAGTATAAGTAAGCAGTAACAAATTAAATACTAGAAGCAGAAAATGATCTTAAAGTGTAATTGATTCCGCTCACAGGGCTTGTGTTTTATAGCTTTTTAAACCTGCCTGACAAGATGAGTTAGTTCTGGAAGATGGATGGGACAAGGTGACTTAATGTGAGGAGGCCCAGCTGCTGATTGGCAGTCTTGCTTCAGTAAGTTCCAAGAGGCTGGTGTGGACATGTATAAAGAACAGCAAAAAGTTTGATGGGATTTTGACCCATATTGAAAATACTTTGAGAGACGGGGAGGTCATGAACCTGTGTTACATTCTCTAAAGCTAGTTTGAAACATGCTTGCCAGGACTACAGTTTGAGAAAAATCACTCTTAGTTATATGCAAGAGGTATTATTTTTGTTATACTGTTAACATTTTACAGGGAGCATTGACAACATAAGCTATCAGATTTTAATGTATTACATTGGTAAGTTAAAACTGAATTAGCAGGGTAGTCCTCTGTCCCTGGTTCTGCTGGTGCCTCAGAGTTTCTGCTCAAGACGCTGCCCTGAGTGATGTGTTATCCTGTTTTTGTTTCTGGCGTGGAAAACACTGAATGAAGCAGAAAGACAACAGACAATCTGACCCACCATGTCATGGCAAAGAGGTGAGCAAAGCTTAAAATCTACCTCCAAAGACAAGACAAGATAACAGCATAGGATAACACAATGCCAGAAAAAAAACATCTATCTCTATTTGCTCAATCTATCCTGTGCAAAACAGAGATTACTAATATATTTCAACTCTTTTTTCTATGTTATAGAAATACATAAGTGTAGATTTTTACAGTCTCAACAGGAAATACATTGCTTAATCTGATAAATTTAACCCATCTAATAATCCACTGCAATGGTCTGAAGCAAGTATATACAGTGTAACACAATATTAGGAATGTTAGTGCACAGTAGCGCAGACAGCAATGAACACTGTAAAAGATCTCAACGTTAGATACTTTAACGTCTATTGCAAAATAAAATGTATGACACACATACTAGCAGTACAGCAATATTGAAAATTAATTTACAGCTTCATATCACTTATAAAATAACCTTTTAAACATGTTGCTATATCCATTACAGCAAAAGGGTCGAAATTTTAAAAAACACATGTAATCACATGTGCATAATTTAAATCAGCCACTGTCTGTGAAAAAAAAGCTGTATGAATAAATATAAATACAATAATAAAACTAGTTGTAAATTGTGAGGAAATTAAAAAAATAAACAAGTCAGTTGACAGACAGTGCTGGGAAAGAGGATGGGATTTTAGTTGGACATCCTAACTCACTCAACAGAAACACACTCTCCCAGATCCTGAACATCTTCCACCCCACGGATCCTATCCAGTGACTGGAGGTTAGCAAGAGGAATGATAACATGACAGGTCATTAACTAGCAGTGTTAATGAGGAGTAACACCCCCTGCAGGAGCAAGAAAATGGGCAGGGTGCCAGTACCAGGGAGCGAGCAACCACAGGACTCTACAGCTCAACACTGGAGCAAAGTTATCATTATGTAAACTCCCTTCTGTATAGAGGCCGCTGTTCCCTTATGAGGAGAATAAGATTTCCAGCAGACCACAAACCTGTGGTTCATTGGCCGCATACAGTAGCTCAACCGAGATGCATCATTTACATAATTTACATTATAAGGGTAAAGGGGGACTGGAATAGTTTCACTGTTCATGACCTCTAACTTGTTTGCTTACTGGAATTTCACTGGAGTACTTTACATTTGCATTGACCTGGCTAGTAAATTACTGTGAGGCTGGGCAGCAATAGATACTTACAGAACAGTGGCAAAACAGAATGTGAATACAGTATCCTGAGCTCGCTTTCCTGAAGTGTTCTCAGTAATAGATATGGCACAGGCCATAGCAATGCCCCTCAACCCTGGCCCTCTTACATTACTCTGTTGTTTCACCAATCCTTACCCTCCGGATGTGAGCTGAGTGTACAAGACTAGGAGGTACAGTGTACAGCTTTTACAGCTTTACAGTGTACAGTACACCACTGTACCACGAATCCAGAGACTTGAGTGTCTGGACTTCTATCATGGTTACCATAATGTAATTTTATTTTGTCATTTCTGTGCAAACCAACTGCAGCCACAGACTACTCCAGATACAAGCAAATTTGCATTAAGCTTAAGACCTTCTTTTAAAAAATAAAAAAACACAAACTATTGATTCTGTCTGGTCTGAACTAAATGCAGCCCTTTTTTATACTGCAAAAGTATACAGCAGCTCTATGTAGAATAAAACCTTGATACTGTTTTCAGCTTCCACATTAATTCAACACCCCACTTTGTTCTTCGCTTCATTATAAGTATTTGTTTTGGTTTTCAAATGACTTAACCAGCATTATGTACCTTAATGATCCGATATAATAAAATATATCATATCCAGTAAGTCAGCAGTTTGTTTACAGCTCCTGGGGTAGGCCGACTCATGCACTGTAACTGACAGGTTTGAGCCGATGACATATCGGGAGATAGTCACAGTCTGGTGCCCTTTTTGCAAAACCCCAAACTTATCCCGACAGGGTTCCACCGCAGTTTTCAGCACAATTTAAACGCAGTGTGACGGCTCGGGCAACGTCAGTGAAGCCCAGCCGTGGAGAGGCCTTTGAAGTTCCTCAGGCTTCGCTTGGTTTAGCAGGCCCGCCCTCATGTTTACATGTGAACCGTGGCCGCTACTGAGAACCCGGCAGGGTAGGGCCCTCCGCAGCTGACCATGGTGGGCTTGTGCACAGCTGGAGTCCAGCAAACGCAAGGCCCAGTGGCGTCGAGCCCACCCCTCTGGGAGAGACACTGTTTTCTTAGAGGTCTGTGCTGTACACACACGCGGCCCTAAATTGTTCTACAAATTTATTTTTCCTCCCGGCTTGCCTTCTCTGAACTGTGTGTGGGCTCCAACATCCCTGTGTTTTAAATGAGTGTTGTAGGAAATGTTACATTTTTACAGTAGTTGCTGGGTGAGTAATCCAGCAAAGGTGGGTTGGAGTCAGCAGAACACATGGAACAGAATGTAGAGCAAGCATTTCAGACAAAGCCCCCGTCCAAAAAGAAGAAGCACTCCACGGTAACCAGAGTTCAGAACTCCTGTAGTTTTATTAATGTGTCAGCTCAGGGTTTATTGGACTGATCTAGAATAAGAGCAAAATCAAATATTTCGGTAAGGGTATTACTTCATTATGTATAGTACTACATAACCTATTTGTAAAGCATACACCCACTGAAATAATATGAGACGTCAAATACACATACAAATGTTCTTTAAAACGTTTACAAAACTATGAATCAGTGTCCATATTACAATTTGGGACAGCAATAAAGGTCCGTCTGGAGGGTTTGTGTATATTGCTCTGTCATAAATCATGCATATGCTTATACAATACATTACAGCTCAGGAAGGTAATGTATATACTGCAAAAACTTAAACACAAGACCAGAGTAAAGGTTAGAACTGCCAAATTAATGAAGTATGTCCAACAAACTGGTTGTGTGAAAATCAATGAAGGATGTTTATTAACAATGCTTCAACAGAAAAGTGTCTTTAGACATTGGAAAGCCTGTGAAAATGGGTTGAAATGACGGTGTACTTTGATCATTGCTGACATACCAATACACGTGCTATAAACATAAACAGATGAACACAATCTATTGCATTTTGAATACCAGAAACAGATTTTCGTTGGCTTGTTGTTAGGGATCTTAGCATGTGCTTGCTACTAGATTTTTACATCAAAGTCTCAACACATGATTTCCTTGTCATTATTACTGTATATCTACTAAGCACTACTGAGCTACCTATTGTATTTTATAGATAGATACTATATCTCCGGGGCTCCCCTTAAAATCAGACAAGTGTGGAGTTCATGGTCCTAGTTTGAAAGTACTACCAAAAGCATATGCTTCTGTCCTATTTAAAAGCTATGGTCAGCTTGCAGGGCTGTTTATTAAGGAAGCAATCAGTGGTAGCATGTTTTCTTAGTGGTTAGAGCATGACGTAAAAATACAGCAGCGAGTTCAAAGAGCCCCACTGTTTATTGGAACTGCTCACCTCACCTCCTACCTGCAACACTACCTCAGAACTGATGTCTTACCACGCACCAGCGACCCCTGTGGTCTGGCCAGGAGCCTGAGGGCTTGCCTGTAAGCTGCCTGGAGCTGCGTTGTCCTCCGACGCTGTAGCTCTGAGGTGGCTGCATGGTGAGCCTGCAGTGTGTAAAGAAGGAGGCGGATAACAGCACACGCTTCGGAGGACAGCGTGTGTTCGTCTTCGCCCCTCCTGAAGGGGTGGTAGCAGTGAGTTTTGCCTAAAAATAATTGGACATTCTAAATTGGGAGAAAATAACAAAAAATTATTGCTGATGACTACATTTATATATAAAAAAAAGAACTCATGTCTTATTCATCGCAAATCAAACCACTTCACTGCCAATAAACACTCCTATATTTAACCACTTTTCTGAGAAAGGTGTGCCTACTTGTAGTACCTCCAAGGTTTACGATGGGGATGCTTTATAATTTATTTTTATTTCTTCTTGGGAGGCAATGGGGTTTGGGATTACACCATCTTTTTTTTTTTTTTTTCGGTTATAGGTGGCATTCCTGAATATATCTGAGGAAACACTGAATCTCAAGGAAAATAGAAGCATGTTTGTATTGATTTATTTTGTTTTCTATTGACCAAAGGGTAGCAACTTGCCAAGACCCCACAGTAACTAAGAAACGATGCAGGGTAATATGTTGAAGGCTACACTCCAGAGTTTGATTAAAGTTTCTCAGCACCTGCAGCAGACTTTGTAATTGTGGCACACTGTAGTGCTTTAGTAACTAGCAAATATAATAATATATTCAGTCAATAAGAGTGACACCTTGGTATACCTGATAATGAAACACCTTTATTCTTTATATGTTAATTTAAAGTGTCCCACAATCATATGTATGTGGAATCCCAAATTCCAAAGAAAAGTATTAATAAGCCTAAATGCAATACAATCAATGCATATTTTCTGAGATGTTAACTGTACTGTTCTGCTTCCATTCTTTGAGTTGCCTAACAGGGCAGGGAATACATGTCTCCAGCCAAATTACTTGGGAACTGCAGAGTTGTGACAGAGGCAATTATAAGGCACAGGACATTCTGCTCTCATAAAGTGCATTTAAAAACCTATTATGCTTGTATACAACCTTTCAAAGAAAATAATCATCTGAAATAAAACTTCAGGCAGGCTCTTTAAAGAAAAGCATAAATGTGAAATATGTTAAGCCAATGGGGACCTGAAAAATAGTAACACACACGGTTTCACTAAGTTTTTGCTTGTTCAGTTTAGTTGGGCTACCTCAGTATCATTAAAGTGTTTAATGTTGCTGTACAAATATACATAAGGAGCCCCAACCCCAACCTAGAAATATTTTTGAAAGTTTGTGTCCTCTATGAATTTCTGGAGAATAATTTATTTTGTCTATCCTTTGAATACATAAACTTTACTTAACAGTGATATAAAATTCTTGGGCATTTCCATGCAATTAAACCAGGTAGTGTTTTAACACTATTTATTTTATTTTTTTTAATTTTTATCTGGGGCAAGACTACATTGTCTTCAGGAGACTCAGGTAACTTGAACCTTGCCTAGCTGTGGTAAGGTTAAATCTTCAGAATGTCCTAAAAGGGTACGAGGCAGAAGGGCTTCAAAGTGATGCCTTATCCTCATATCTACCAGCGTGGGTCACCCAATGAAAGCACCGCCACTTGGGGTGCAGGAGGAGTCATGAGAGTGTGGGTACCAACCCGGTACAGTGCTGCATTGGCTTCTGCAACTTGTTAATATTCATGACTAAGACCATTCTACGTCCAAGCCACTAGGTAATATATGACAGCTTGAAGGCCAAGCCAATATTAAGAATATGCTGCCACTTTCTATTCCTGTTCCAGCTGCAGCAGCCACATTAAAGAGTCTTCAATCTGGGGTGCTCAGGTTGGCTGTCCATGTTGTTTACTTGTAGCTAAACAAAAACTGTTTAACCCTCAGCATACAGTAACTCTGAAAAGTGTATTATTTTACATTATGAAATGTCCTGTATGTGCAATGTTTTTATAAAAGGTCTACACCTTTACCTGAGGAATAATAAGAATAAAATATTTTACGAGTAAGATTCCCACCATTGGATTGTGACGTATTTTACTGTAGCCAAGAGTCCTGTCTTGTGTTCAGTTGGCCAGTCAGTTCATAAATCTGGGGTTCATAGCTCTACTGTAGTAATCTTTTAAGCACTATTAGATAATCACCAGAGAAGTGTTTTATTCTAAATTACTTGGTATGTTAGATACATTTGTCATGTACTATAAGTATTACAGCAATCACATCAACTCCCCAATCTGTGGTTTTATGAAACTAAAAACCCTCTGAGTAGGGCCGGTGTTCAAATATAGGACTAATGTTACAAGAATAGTTTACATTGCTGTTAGCTATAACTGCCAGTTATCATCGAAAGCATATGTGAAGTCGGGTTACCAAACAGTTGACAAGCTGCATCACTGCAACATGTACTCAGTGTGTTGTAATGCTTAGCTGTAGTACAGCTGAAAAACAGAATTTGCATTTTACTTATCAATGTATAACATTTTCTCAAACAGATTTCAGTAGTTGTCTGGTGTATTATCGATTCAGCCAGAGTGCAATACTGCAGGATCATTCATGCTTCGAGGAGCATCTTAAACCTTAAACCTAATTCTAACCTTAAATCAAACTTTCACCCAAATCTTAAAATTAATCCTAACCTTCTATTCAAGTCACTTTTAGATTGGAGTACTGCTATTCAGTCCCCATTGAGATTATTTAAATAGTATTCTTTATAAAGCAGTCTATTCAAATGTAGATATTATCTGGAACACTAATATAAAACCCCCAACCTGTGTTTAAGCCAGTTGTTTCGAATGCCTTCGTTTTATCATTTTTAACTTATCTACCAGCACTGATCCATCACTGGCCTTACAATGCTTTACTAACCATGCATACTACTACTCCCCCATCTAGATATTAAATACACTGAAATTAAGCTTTCTTTTCAGTTGATCGCTGACTAAATCCAGTATGGTATGCATACACTGCTGGTTTCCCATGGTGATTTCAAGAATGAGAAGTACACATTTTCAAAACACTGTCAGTTGGAAGAACTCCAGACTCTAGCTGGCTAATTTTCAGTGCAACATGAACTGTAATAAATATTTAAAGATAGGAGTGAAATTATGGAATACAAATTGAACCTCAAGATTTTAACAAGCATTTGAAATATAATTTGCAATCTGTCTTGTTTTTGCTAACTGCACACAGTCCCACTGAATAAAAGAATCATACAAACTTTGTATTTGCAGTCCAAAACATATGCATGTTAATTATAAATATTGTAATGTTCCAACTAGTCCATTTAAATGAGTTTCTCTCTCGATGGGTGAGAACTGGCTTGGTTAAGACTGACTCACTGCGCCAAGGATGGGACTGGGAAGTCATTACTTCTGCAAAGATTGCCTGTGCATACTGTTAACTGATTGGATAGGACCCCTGCATGTTTGAGTTAGGTATAATGGAGTTACTTTGAGTAAATATTTGTGGAAGATTATTGATTGGTTAGCTGGAACATTACAAATACATATCCCTAAACTGTTATATATTCTGACCCTGTTAATTAAATTGAATTACAATATTTTATATTCATATAGTTTCCCATTGTAAAAGGTATTGTAAAGCATAGTAAACTATTGCAATCAATGGTAAATGCACACACTGCCATTGTAAAGTTTTAGGTGGGTTTGTATTGGTAACATTTTGATGTCTTTATCAATGAGTGAACCTTTTCTAGATTGTTGGTCGATGATTGAAATCCTAACTAATAACCTTGCACTAGTTTGAGCAGCAGTCATGTCCTGTCTCCTATACTTACAGTGTTTTGCATGCAGAAGTAAGAGGAAGCTATGTGTAAAGGATCATGTTAATGGGATTACTGAGGAGCAGTCATGAGCCGGGTTGATGCAGCTACTGTGTTGAGGGTTCCATTTAAAACCACTGAGCTCTGTTTTATTTGTTTACCTTTTTCAGTTCGGCTAATTAGTTAAGTGCAGTATTATGTGCATTTCATTTGCCAGATTAAGATTTTCAGGCTTGGTTTATCATCTTCTGTAGGAGATTGATGTGTCTGCTACTATCATAATTTAAAATGTCGTGACATGTGAAGTTTGGGAGAACAGGACCTCAATTTTGCATCCTCTTAACAGATTCTTGGATACATCACTTTACAAGGCTTGGGTGGCACTTTTCTTAGCCCACTGCCTTGAAACTGATCCTGTAATGGCCCTTCATTTAACAACTTTCTCTCTTTATTGGTTGTTATCAGGGAATGTAGGACAGAAGCATGATAACAAATAGTGTGATGCACATCAGTGTCTATCCTGATTCAAACCACATGGTGTGTTATCCAACCAGGATAAATAACAGCTAACGCGTCCATGTCAAAAATGGCATAAAATTACATATTTCTTAAACTATATTTAAATGAAATTGGCAATACACAATCGTACAGTACAATAAGATGTAATGACACAAAATGACGCTGCATACTATGTTTGGCAATATAGGCATTATTTGTGGATTTGTTATATTATATTCTGTGCATTATCATGGATTAACAAAGCAGTACAATAAACCAGAGACCTCTTTTACCTCTTTAAGCCTTACTATGGGACCCCAATATCACTACACACCCACACATTTCAGGTTCCTTTTTAAAAGGGCCAAGTACACTATTGGCAATAGCGTTTAAAATATTTTTAACAGGTGCAAATTAACAAAAGTATACTTGAATAGGCAGTTCCAGGACTCATTTTTAAGTAACCTGTTCACTAACTGAACAGCCCTTCGCAATGACCTGTTTGCAGCCCTATCTGGCAGCATTAAACTATGATAAGAGGTCTGAAGAGAGTGAGAGTGTTGTTGAGGTCTGTCAAACTTTTCCTTTGTTGCCCTAGATCAGTCCCAATGGGCAGTGAGGTGCTTGAAATTAATTTAAAGAGGGGAAACTCTTAAAATGAACTTAGTACTCCCCCAAGTAACACAATCCCGCTCGGGAACTGCTTTACTGCCCACTTCCTCTCATTAAAATGTCTTTTTTTATAAGGCACTGTTAATAGGTTTGTTATAGTGGATCCTAATAACAGTCATCCACCTTGATACTGCAGGTTTGATTTTAGTGTTAATTATATTTCCATTACTTTTTTACTTACAGTGGTTAAATATTGTTCTAATGCCTTCTGTTGTCCAGCGTTGGTCTGATTTCTGGCCCTTTGGCTTTGCAATGAAAGGACTGACCTTGACGTTTCCATATTTCCCAATGTGTACTTAGGAAATGATGACTTCCACTCACGAGAGCAGTTTATTCAATCAGCCTGGCGACTTGGTGCTTGTTAAGCTTCTTACCCATGAAAACTAAAAGAGCAACTCAGAGAATATTTGGGGGTTTATATTACATTATGGCTCTTCTTTGAAGAAGATTCAAATAACAAAAAACATACAGTCCTGTAATTGTGAAATGTTACAAAAATATAAGTACAGTGTAGCTACAGCGAACTGTAGTTAATGTACCTTTACATTAAAGTGTCTACCAAAAAATGGTTATAAGTCCACCAATTGCAATTACCTAATACTAAAACTGGCAACATTTGCACAGTACTGTATAGCAATGATCTTATTATTAGGTGTTTAAACAGCAGTACTAGGGTACTTGGCAACCATGCTTTTAAGAAAGCGAGAAGTTGCTGTAACATGTTGTATTTTTCAAGAATATTGTCAAATCAATTAAAACAATATTGTCTCATCCATAACTGGACACGTTCCACCAGTTACTGACGTATGCATGAAATGATGTAATCTAATGAGTAAGGATGTCTCCAATGAAGAATTATTTATTGCTTGGCTTGGTCCCCTAAACTCAATAACTGATTATATCAGATGATAAGGGGAGGGAGCATAGAAATCATACCTATCATTACATCAGTTGCACAACATTAAAAATACATATACACTGTACATCAGGCATATTTTTTATTACTTTGGGATTGTACAGCAACTGCTTACTTGTTACAGAGTCCTTTTTTAAATGAGTTCCAGGTTGGGTCTCTCTCTCTCTCTCTCTCTCTCTCATCTCCTGGCGACGAGAGAGGTGCAAGAGAGCGAGAGTAGCGGCGCTCTCTCTCTCTCTCTCTCTCTCTCTCTCTCTCTCTCTCTCTCTCTCTCTCTCATAGTTTAATACTTGGCAGCTGTTTTCTGGGTGTCAGGTTTTTATTAAGCTGTGGCTGGAGCTGGCTGCGGTTCATATTGAAGGGGAAAAAAAGAAAAGGTGGGATAAGTTACTCTTTGTGTAAACAGAGAGAGGTGAAAGGCAGCCTGTATATAGGTGCCAAGGGATCGCCCTACGGCTCCGCATGTCTTGTCGGGGGGGGGGGGGCTCGGAGACCGACGCATGTGGGTGCCTTCCAGTTTCCTCCGGTAATCACAAGTTACACTAAGAGCCCAGTCCAGTCCAGGGAACAGCCGCCACATCCCCTTTCCATAAACAGAAGGAACACCTTGTAACTGTAGGGTTACATTTTTAACATTGTAACATTAGTCCTTTTTTCATTATTTGTTCCCATTTAATAGTTGACTTTGGTATACCACTGAATAATACAAATAAAAATAAAAAAACATAAAGCATAGTGAAAGTACGGTAAAAAATATACCCTTATAAGAGTAAATAGATTTAAATTATTACAGAAAAAGAAGAAAAAAGTTTACAGAAAAAGTTTATACGTTTAGAACGTTTATATAAGATGGTAACCCTAATTTAATTATTGAAATTACACATGTAGTTGTGTAGTTAATGACATGTGCAATCAAGGTGTAATTACACTGTAGTTAACGCCACTTAAAGTAAAATACTGCCCTAAACAAATTGCCCATATCGAACTAACCAGAATAACAGCAGCAGATAAATAATATCAGGAAGGTTTATCTTGTATGATTCTGTAATTTAAAGACTTTGGGAATCAAAATGGTAATGCAAAATAGAGACGCTGGTTAGTCCCTAAGCATCAGGAATCGTTTGGTTCCGATACTGCAGACTTTGGAGCCACCGTAGCATAAAAATGCCAAAGCAAGGTATATGCTGGCTTTGAAGGTCAATGACATGTTATTGCTGTTATTTGGTTAGGACAACTTAAAATGACTGGAGGTTTTGGGGTTAAAACATGTCAAGAAGCTATTGACGTCTTGCAATGGCATGTGACACAGATGGTTTGGAGCATTAAAAAAAGAATAATAGTTGCCCCAGAAAAGGAGAAAAATGTTCTTGAAGGTTTTATTTTATTTTTTATAAGTGTGAAACATCCACTTTTTATCCATGAAGGCATATTTACAGCACATGTGGTATAAATTATATTGTGCAGTGTAAAAACGCAGAGGTTTTGAAAATCAATGAGGTATGAAGCTATGCCATGTCTACTTTTAGACCTAATAATTCAATTCTGCAAAACAAATAAAAAACAGCCTTTTGAATTAAGTGTCTTAACATTTAATGCAAATGTTAACAGCTAATTACTACTTGGGATGACTAAATCTTGGATTTTGAACACAGTCTTGGCAAAGTTGGGATACTTTCTTTCCAGATCAGCTTTTCACATCAGTTATGACGTTTTTCTGCGCCAGAAGAGATGAATCATTCTTGCTTAACTACAGCACATAATTATTGGCTGATATCGGTAAGGGTGCCTATCCACTTTCAAACTAATGAGCCAGCAAACCACTTTCCCAGCTGAACTTTCCCTTCTTACTCATTTATACTGTAGTAGCCTCTATATCAGGCCTGGGCAGCTCCTGTCCTAGAGGGTCACTCTACACCTGGTTATGTCATGAATTTCAGTCATTAACAGCTTTTTGGATCTGGATGGAGGTTTGTTTGGTTCAATTAAATAATTAAGAACATGGTTATAACAAAGACCTTGTTATAACAAAGAGTGGTCCAGCTAAAATCAATCCGACAGCGGTTTGCATTCCCAGGGAGTCTGCACTGACTTCAGGACCTTACTGCAGTTACATATATTTTCCACCAAATTAAAATCCTGGGTGGACTTATATGGTATAAATTGCTGTGAATAAATATGCATAGAAAACTTTCTAACATTTGTTGGAAATATTATATGTAATATATATATATATATATATATATATATATATATATATATATATATATATATGAAGGCTATATTTGCATCCAGAGCCATTCAGAAATAAAGTCCTAATACCACAGTGGTGACATCAAAAAGTGATAACATACAGTAACAGTTTTGGAATGCATTGAGTCATTAAACATTTACTGTCATGATCATCTTTGTCCTTTTGTTAATTATTCTTAAATAGTATATTACATTGGAAAGTTTCTGATGTTTGTTAAGATCAAATACACTTTTTCTGTCTATATATAAATGCTGAATCAAGGCCTAATTAAACCATTTATTCTGTTGTTTGAAAATATTAATATAACCTCAAAATAGTACAAAAAAAAAAAGAAAATGATAATAATTTTTAAAAACACAAACCTCTAACAATGCAGCCCATGATATGTTGTTTATAAATATAGCAGTCTAATGCGATGATTAAAAAAAGCAGTTTAGAGTCATTTTCCCAACATGAGTAATCTGAAGTAAGGTTCCCAAATAGAGCTGTTCAATGTGAGGTTCCCAAATAAACTATATCAATCAAATGTAATAATGTTCCTATTTAAATATGAGCAATTTCATGTTTATAGCAATTTAGATTTGTTTTTCAGTTTAGGAACATTCTATTATAGTCAATTAGGACGAATTGCATTCATGAGCGCTTCATAAATTCTGTAGATCACAGTAAGGCTCCAAATCAGATTGAGAAATGAAAAGAATTGAGAAATGCACAAAGTAGAAAAACAGATCAAAAGCAACAAGTATATATAATGGTGTGCAATGCAGTTAAAATTATATATCTAATGATATATCCTTACAGGCTTGATTACACTAGTAAATCATAACAATTGTACACACATCTGAATTACTGAACAGTGTCCAGTGAATATTTCAGTTTGTCAGATTTGATTGCTAGTGCTTTTCTTTAAACTATATCATTATGTTTGAGTTTGAACAATGATATCCTACCACCTTTCACTCAGTACTAACACGTGAGAAACTTGTTTCATTCAGTAGGTGACATGTGTGATTCATAGATATTAAAAAAAAACAATTGAACTACAGTAAATATTGTTCTCGCTTAAACCATTAAACGGTCTGTAATAATAATAAAAAATATATAGTCTGAATATATTGTAACCAGAAAAGTTAATAAACGAAGGACTGATGGCCAAGCTGTAAAACTACCCAAGTCATATCAAGCGCAGTGCCACGACAGTGGTTTGGCGAGAAGCCATGGTATATATCTAGAGAAGAATCAGGGGATTCAACAGTCAGGCCACTAGAGCCCAAAGACCACCATACCCCTGCCCTGTCAATCCTCCAGTAATTGGCACTGGGCACAGTACAGACAAGCCATCAAATGACCTTTTCATTTTTGCATTCCCTGGCAGTATTAAACTTATTGCTGTATTATGAGACTTTGTAAGTAAATATGGTCAAACTAGATTTCTTTTTCTGCTTATTAATACTTTTTTAAATAATATGGTAAGATATTTCATAGCTGGTTACTGTATTCTTGTATTACTTACCTTTCCAGGAGAACAATGGAAGTTATGAAAAGAAGTAATCGAAAACTAGGTAACTAGTTTATTTTTTATTTTGTATATATATAATCATCATCTTTCATGTTGGCTGTGAAATTAAAAAGGTGTTATTTTCAAGCGAGCATGAAGCTGACCCAATGCATGTCATTCACAGTATTTATTCACACAGGGTTTTATTTATTTTGTTTCACAATTTCCCCAGGTGTTGCCATTTTAGTTTGTTTTTTACTCTATTGGAATACGGTACCTCAACATTATAATTTAGTAGTTGCTGCATTTTCAATGAAAAGTATGAAAAACTATTGGAAATCCATTGAAGTACGCAAACATTTTGGCTAATGCCGTCATCTGTGTTAAAGTCCAGTGATTTGTAAGTAATCTGTAATACTGATGTTCAAAATAAAATGGAGAATTATGAATGCACAAATTACTGTTCTACAGTAAGGAGTGTCGCATTGTGAGATGTTACAACATATAAAAGGGCACGAGCCATGCTTTGCACAAAGTGGAAATGAAATGATGCAAAGCGGTGGTTCAGGCAGGGAACTCACTTTTAATCCGTCCATCAAATCAGGCTTATTAAGCGTTGATAACAGTATAAAATAATACAGTACAATAACAGTATAATAGCAGTACCTTATCACTAACTAATTACTGTCCAATGATCATCAGGGAAATGATTGAAATCTTACCTGATCCATTACCTCCCTGCTGCTAGTTAAAGTTTGCCTCCTCCTCCCCAGCCTCCACCTGTTTTTTGGCTTTGTCTAAGGGGGAGGGCAGCTATCTGCCCCCTGCCCATGGCTTTCCTACAGTCAGCCTCTTCACTTATCAGTGGAAACATTTATGGGCAAGGGTTCCCTGAGGCAAGGCCAAAAGCCAGAGATGTATTATGTGTTAAATATGTTATCCAAAACCGTATAATATGCATAAGTGTTATCATGTCTAATCTGAAATATATATTTGATCTATCGCATGAGTTCCCTGACTGAACTCAAGGTGTGTTAAACATGTGGATTACGAATATCATATTGATTTCAGGTAAGCATGTTTAAGTGTCCCACTTTAGGGGTGCACCTGCTTTAGCTGAGCTCAATACCAAGACGTTCTAACAGCATCGTTTCGAGTCATTTTGATTGAGATGGGAAGGTTAATGAGTGTTATTTTCTGCCAGGCTGATGTGCTACCGTTATGTGTCAGCTAGAATTTCACAGCCAGCCAGCCCGGACTACCATTGACCCCTAAACTCAGTCGCAGCCAACGACAGCCTAATGGCCCGAAAGGCGTGGGAGGTAATGTAAAAGTTTATTGGAAACATTCAAACCTATTTCAGCGAGACTGAAATGTGACCCACATTTTGAGTAATTAAATCCAAACTTCAATTTCGAAAATTGTTAAGAGGAAGGTACAAAAACATATCAGACATTAATATGAACTGTTATATTTTCCTACTGGTAGGTGTGATATTCTATATCCAGTTTTTTTTATTTTTTATATATAATATATGAGCAGCCTGCAACATATTTTGCTTGGATACCTTCACACTGCTGTGCTTATCATTGCTTGCTTAGAGCTGTCAGGGTCACAATATAAGAATTCTTATGAAGGGCAGACCTGGCTGCACACTAAGAAAATGTGTGATGGAGAGACAGATATTCTGAGCCAAGAAAAAAAAAGGAATAAAATCAATACTCGAACATAACTTTTTAAATAAACATTTGTACTCTGTGGACATTGTTGGCAGACGTTATTGCAGCCTTTCTCTGCTGAGGGAATTTAATACAAGGTTCTTGTAAAGTTAGACACATTGCTATGATGGCTACTGGCAAAATGGTGTGACGTGAATAACATGGACTGTTTATTTAAACGAAACGTTAAAAATCTTAATATATATTTTAGGAGCCGGAATTGTTCATGGATCATTAGGTTTTTAAGGCATGTCAATTTTGGAGGCATGGTAGGAAGAGGACAAAATCTTTAGGTTACAAATCCCTTTAGGTTAGATGGCTTTTTAAACATGCACACTATACTGTACATGTGCAGTATATACCAGGGACCATCTGAGATTGTACCTACCTAATCGTCAACTTGGCGTAGTGTGACTTCACTGGGTTATCTTTAATTTCATATTGGGTCAGTGATCACAAAAATATAATTATTTGTGTTATTGGTGGATCTTCAGGATCTTATTGGAGTAACACATAAAGCACTGAGCAACATTACGAAGCAATAATGTAGCTTATTATCCAACCACTATTCAGAGTGTTATTTATTCTCAGTACACTTCTCCATATACATCCCACAAGATGTAATATCTACATTCTGACAATTGCAACATACAGTAGCAAAGCAACATCTGATAGAAAGAAAGATAGCAACTCAGTGTTTCCCAGATTATGAAACACTGGCAAGCCTGCTTCTTCAAAGTGTTTGAGTAAAACCCTATGCACACACTTTGTCAAAGAAACAGGCAGTTTGTTAAACACCCCTTTAAAAATAATCTGATTCCAGTGAAAGTTCCTTCTATTATCAGGTGATGACAAGTTTTACCTGGAATACAAGGTACAGTGATGTTCTAAAGGAGTACTCTGAAGAACAAATCTACAAATCGTCTTCAACATTGTCTCAGTCTTCTTCACCTCTTTACTTTACTACTTTTTGTAAAATTTAAGCAATTCGAGTTTTCTTCCAGTTTCACTGCATATTTCTTTTGTGTTTTTCAAAGAGTTGTATCCATATTAACACTTAAGTATTTAAAAGTATCAACTCTCTCCAAAGGTGTGTTATTACAAGTAACAGTAATATAGTTGGAATTATTAATAACACAATATTTGCTTTTGTTCAAAAAGTTCAAAAGTTCAAAAAGTAATTCTGTAGCGTCTTAATTAAACCATGGACATTGTTAGAGCTCTAATAAACCACAGTGTCATCTGCATACGTATGTACAGAACTTTTCCTTCAGACAGTAGGTATTTCATTAATACAATTAGAAAATAAAAAAGAATTGACCCCTGAGAGGCACCTAAGGACACAGGCATAAAATCCAATTTCTTTCTGTCAAAGACAACAGCTTGGGAACTTTCTGATAAATACAATTTAAACCACAACAGTGTAGTATCCATAACTCCAAGACTTATTAACTTATTAAAACTATTTTATGATTAACTAAATCAAAGGTCTTACAGAAGTCTATAAAGATCCCATCAGAGGGCACTAGTTCTCTGGACTATTGACTGCCAAGTGACGTCAGAGGATAACAGTTCTTACCCATATGGTGACTATCTGACAGTTTTGTGGCAATAGCACTTAGTAGTTTTGGCCATGTGATGCTGTACTAGCCAAGTGAAAACTAAGGATTTAAAATGGGTTTATGGGCAAATACAGGGGTTACATCTCTGGAAACAGATTTAGCAAAGGTTATAAATGAATCATAATAGGTTTGAAAAGGTCTCACCAGTTCAGGGGAAAATACTCTTCATCTGGTCTGCCATATGGCCACAGGCAACATTAAATTACAGAGGGAATTAGAGCAAACAATGTGCAAACAACCTATTCTTAATACAGCTTTTAATAGAATGGAACTTTAAACAAGGAGGGTTCTGTGGCTTTCATTCTAGCACAGGAAAACCTCTACTGAGTCCTTACTGGAACTGCAGGGTGGGTATTTGGGAGAGCTATCCACAGCTGCAGCCAAGGAACACTGACAGGATTATTTGACAGATATAGGTAATACTATATAGTCTATAAATGCTGTTAAACTTGGGAGGGCATTGGTAAAGCATGCATCTGATGTTAGGTATACTAAGTAAATTAAACAAAATGAGGATTTGACTTTAATATTAAGTTTTAATGTTAGGGTTAGGGTTCAGCACTGTGGAGTGTGTAACACCAGAACCAGGCTGTCAAAGTGGCATGTGTGATTTTGTGGTGTCTCTACCTGTTCTAAGGCAGTCCTGGAGTCTGTTTCTATACCAGACTGATTCACACTCTTACCTGTTCTCGGGCAGTGCTGGAGTCTCTTTCTGTTCCAGACTGATTCACTCTCTTAGGTGTTCTCTGGCAATGCTGGAGTCACTTTCTGTTCCAGACTGATTCACTCTCTTACCTGTTCTCGGGCAGTGCTGGAGTCTGTTTCTGTACCAGACTGAGTCAATCTCTTTCCATGAGCACTGGAGGGATAGGACCTGTCGTTTTGTGGTTTCATAAATGATGAACCGCGGATATGTCTGATCATTTACTGCTTGGTTGATTGAAAGGAAAGCAAGAGTCAGTTTACAGAGATAAATGTGCTGAAACCTTCTGTTATTGCCACCGTCTTTCATGGAATGGAATGATAAACATTGCATTACCACAGGACAGGAAATCTGAAAAACTCACCTCTCCTTCCTGGAAGTGATGGGTGGGGGAGCTGTCCACTTGAACTAGCCTAAAGATACTAACCTACAATTGGTGACATAGAAGCAATAAATAATGCAAAGATACCAATTTTTATTGGAAAACACAACTTTTACCAATTGCATAAGTTTTGTTATTCTTTCTGAAAAGAAAGCACTGATGTTACAAATCAAACTTTAGAACTGTTTCCATTTTATAACAAAAATTACATGCTCTCTGCATAACGTGTAGCGAAATATAATCTTTAACACAACATACAACAATGTCTAAAACTATTTATTCAAGGAATCACTGAATGCCCTTTATTTATATAGAGAAGTCTGTTGGTCTGTAAAAGGTCTATTCACGCAATGATCATTGAATGAGAAAACCAAAGGAAAACAAGGCAGCTTCAAAGAAAACAATTGGGTGTACCCAACAAATTCCTGCTAGCATACAAACTAGACAAATAGAGACAAAGCAGGGTGTATGTGATTTCTCGTACTGGTGCTGGAGACCCATGCATGGAATAACACTTCAGTATAATGTCTGGTTTGTGTTTTCTTCATCCGCACAGCATGTGGTAGGTAGGATAGGGAATTTAAAACTTAGAAAAGAACACACCTTTCTTCTATGAAGGTGTCTAGTTATTAAGTGTTTCATTTCCATTGGATCTTGCAGTACTATACAAAGTGAAAGTGGTTGGCTTATTTCCTAATTACCTTTTAACTGATAACAACCAGTTGTAAAAAAAAAAAAAAAAAGTGTTTGGACAAAAAAGGATACTCTATTACTTGAATTTTTCAAGTTCCTGAGTGCAAGTACAATATTTTGGAAACCTTTCACCTCCCTTAACTTTTGTAATTGTTGTTGTGGATAGTGTGCCAGTGGCCCATTTTAAAAAAAAAAAATTAAAAAAGAGAGAATCTCGTGGGTCTAGTTCAGTACACTGGACATATTTCAAACAAAAAAGTGTAAAAAGAATAAATAAATTAAAAAAAATAAAGAACAAAAACATCAAAATGTTATATTGAAAATTTTACAGAAAATTAGACAATTTCTCATTAGCAGGTGAAAATCTCAATGCATTTTCTTTCTTTCTTTCTTTCTTTCTTTCTTTCTTTCTTTCTTTTTTTCTTTCTTTCTTTCTTTCTTTCTTTCTTTCAAGGAGTCCAAAACCTTGCAAGAGTGCCTGAAAAAATAATACAATGTGAAGTATAAAGGCCCTATCAAAACATAACATAAAGTATTGTTAAAGGAGTGCAGAAGATTCATATCAGTGATTGAGACATACAGGTACTGAAATTCTCACAATATGAAAGCACTCGGACAATAATTAAAAATGACACCTGGTTGCTCAAGTAGAAAAGCCTGGTGATATTTCTGAGATGATAAAAAGGAACTGTCGTGGCTCACTAGTAGAACACAGGATTAAACTCAGACAGGTCAAAGACAGGCAGAATACTGTTTACCTGCAGTAAGATTCTATAAACTCAAACCATATGGCAAATGTGGGAGTTAAACAAAAAAGGCTGGTGTCTCTTTAACTGCAGCTCACTGGCACACATTTAACAAAACCAGAGGTTTACCCATATCTGTAGGGAACAAACTGCTGTCAGACTGTTTTAGGGAACACTCCCAAAATGCAACTCACTTGAAGAAAAAGAAGCTTTTGAGTCACTGTAGGCTTGTGGTCTTGGAGTCCGATAGTCTGTTTTTTTTTTAATATGGCCCCTAGTGGTCAGAGAAGGTCTGAGATCTGAATGGCTTTATTTGTGGATGCATACCTCCACCCTGTGGTATGTGGTCACGGCAGAAAGAAGCCTGATGATTGATCACTGGAATCACTGGGTTTGAAACCCTGCAATATTCCTTTTTACCCCCTACCTCCCTACCCATATTCATCCACCCCCATCTCAACCCCCCCCCCCCCGTCACACCTCCAAATTAGAACAGACTGACTGACAGAGGGAGACTGGTGGTAGGAGCTTAAAGACTGACACCAACAGAATGAACTTTTTAAAACAGAAAAAATTATTTCTACCCCTTTTAAAAAGGTGGGTTTAGCTAGTGATGTGTTTTTTTGTGTTTTTTTTGTGACGGGTGTTTCTATCTGTTGTGTGGGGTGTACTGTCTCATGCTGTGAGGCTTCAGGTTTGTGAGGACAGTGATGAATGAGTTTTGGGAGGAAAAACAGTGTCGAAATGTGACTTATGTTATCCCCCGTGCACCTTAAGTGAAGACTTGATCCTCCTGACCGTAAATTGGAGGGACCATACTTATACGCTCATTAACCTGTATGTCGTGTTTCCATTTAGGCAAGTGCGCGGCTGGAAAAGCAGGAACAAATGTTTGGACACCTTAACAGAAAACATGTTCATATCTCAGTCTCATAAAGAGGAGACTGTTGTCTGCGCTGTGGATTTAGTGGATCTGAAAAAGGGAACTGAGCATTTCGTAGAGATAACGCAGTATGATTTAAAACAACAGGTTACCGGCATGTTCCTGCCACACACGATAATAATAATAATAAAATAATATAAAAATAAATATTCTGACGTTGTTCATATCATTTTCATGCTTACTGGTCTCATGCTGTGAGGCTTCAGGTTTTGTGAGACAGTGATGAATGAGATTTTGGGGAGAAAACAGTGTAGAAAGGTGACTTTATGTTATCACACGGCACCTTAAGTGAAGACTTGATCCTCTGAACGTTACACTTGAGGGACCATACTTCATACGCCTTCATTAATCATGTATGTCGTGTTTCCATTTACTGCACGTGCAGCGCTGGAAAAGCAGGAAAATGTTTGACACCTTAACAGAAAACATGTTTCATAATCTCACGTCTCACTAAAGAGAGACCCTGTTGCGTCGCAGTGCAGGACTGAAAAGTGAAAGCACCAGAAACAGCAGGTATGATTTAAAACAAACAGGTTACTGGCATGTTCCTGCCAAACAATAATAATAATAATAATAATAATAATAATAATAATAATAATAATAATAATAATAACCGTAATAATAATAATAATAATAATAATAAGAGTCAACTGTGGGATACTGCATCAAACCTGCATAACTCAGTATTCCAGATTTTTCAATTTGTCAGGATTCCCCATGTGCTCAGTAGGCATTATGAGCCCTGGGCTGTAAAATCAGTGTAAGTTCAATTAAAAAAAAAAACAATTAAAAGCTTCCGTAAGAAAAGATATCTTATATAAATTTGATAGAAACTATAAGCCCCAGTACAGCTTATCTGCACTTCACTGTCAACAAATGCATATGGAAGCAGTCAATCTAACCCAATCTAATTACATTATCAACCCGCGACTCCTTAATATTTCCCGTGGCTGTGTTTTTAAAGTCGACCAATTCCGCGGGAAAACCCCGGACCTGGCAACACTGCACTGCTCTAAAACCCTGAATATAGATGAGCCCGGCTCTTTTGTATAGTGGTTTAGACGCTTGCTTGTGGTGGAGTTGCCAGTTCGAGCCCAGCATCCACCTGGTTACACATGACTGCCTCTTTTCACTACACTCTACTGTGGGATACTGCATCAAACCTGCATAACTCAGTTACTTAATATGTTTGTACCATTACTAAGCATGTACTGTATCAGTTACTAGCTGTTTTTATGAGAGCTGTAAATGAGAAGTTAATATTGCAATTATAAGTTGATCTGGATTTTTTTTTTTTCAGTTGTTGATGGATTTAGGAAAATGATTACCTTAGTTCATGTATAACAGATTCAGTAAAGCAATATTAATACCATGTTTATTTAACACATCACTGATGAGGAATATTGCTTTGGCTTCACTGCATTTATTACATAAACATTTCCTCAAAAAGCTATTTCACAACTACCAATTTAATTGCATGGGGACCTACAGCTTAATCCTTCCACTAATTATTAGTTTCTATGCCACTACTGTAACTTAAATATATCTCAATCCCCAGTGCAATTCTCAATACATCCGTGATTTATTTACTGAGAAATACTTAAACAGGAAAAGCCCACTGCTTGGGAGTCTCCTGTTTACAGGAGTCAAAACAATATAGAAGTAGAACACCTAATTAGTCAGCAGCATTCGCTCACAGTAATAATGTCAGCTAGTAAAACGAGGCCTGGCCTGAACAGACCTCTCAGTTCTTCCACTGTGCCAGTATCTATTACCTAGCTTGATTCATTACTCTAATGTGCTCCTGACATGCGTGCTGTAACAGTATTCTTCACTTGCAAGTGGGGTCCTCTGTAAAGCATCTATTAACTGGAAATCTCTTGTACCGCCTGACAAAATATTATTCACTTGTACAAAAAAGCCAAAGAATATAGGGATCATCCATATGTGACATGTGACATCTACAAAAGGGGCCAAGTTACTGTATGAAATACTTTACGCCCCCTCCACTTTTATTGCAACAGGAACTACTAGGCACATAAATTAAAAGGTGGGGGGGGGTGTTAAATAGTAAGTCCAAATACAATATACTTATCAACATTTAGAAATTATAAAGAAAGATTGTCCTAATAAAATAGTTTCAGAGTGAAAGTGACACACGTGTTATACTGGCATAGCATCTCTGTCAATGTGTACAAATTAAACTTGCAATCCTTCCCTATCTTATTCAACCAACTCAAGACCTGACACTTTTAAAATTAAGATATGAACTGCAAACTTATCCAACAAGTTGAGGTTTCACAGGGTTCCCAGGTGCGTGTGATGGGCTGGCTAGATAGTATTTGTGAAAGCAGGTCTGATCACAATTACGCAGTTCCTTCACTGAGATGAGAGGATGCCACTGGGTGCATATGTGTTTTTGTTAGCTTGGGGAGACGTGTTTATAAATTGTACCATAGCGAGTGTGACGGGCTAGGCATGGGTACAAGGATCTTGCGCCCTTCTCGCGTGGCTCAGTGCCCACAGTCTGTCTGGAGCTCATTGAGCTAAGCCGTGTATAATACAGCTGTGTGTGTACAGTGCAGATAGTCTCCTGGCTTGGCTTTAGACTTCACTGAACATACATCTGACTAGAAAAAGATGCTTCAATGCACTGTACAGTAAATCAGAACAATGCACTTGGCTCAGGGATCCCACTCAATGAAGTAGTAGCATGATGTCATTAATGCGTTTACTTTACCTGTAACACTTTTTTATATGCAACATCATCTATACTGCAACTACACTTGTACAGTAGTAATGTATCACTGTGCACCTACATCACTGAGAAAGCCTAGTTGAAACGTGTGTCAAAGAACATTCTACAGGGGTTAAATAGGGACTACTTTGTGGCTGCATTAATAAATGTTACAGTGTAATATTAGTTACGGAGTAATATTTGTAACCATGGTTCTTGTTCAGGGGGCAGGAAGGGACTCCCCTTCCTTCATTCAGCTTGCTATTTAAACCCAAATTCAAGCACCTCTATCCATCTGTATCTTTTCCACCCTCCCCTCCACCACCTCTGCATTTGCATCTATCTGCGATAGATAACGGGTACACAAGCTCAAATCAGCCTGTTATGCCATAGGCATTGCCAGTGAATATATTATCACTATAATGTTCCATAAAAATAAAGTGGCAAAGGTGAAACAGTGCACTTGTTCCCAGGAACAAAAGAAGCATGCAGACCAGTCCCCTGGTGCACTAGAGAAGCTGAATCCATTTCTACCTTCAAATCTAAACTTAAAACTTGAGGTACTATGGTTTGGTCTTTGGATTTCCATTGACATATTCACAGCATATTTAGGTCCTGCAATGACTATGCTAACTGCAGTCTGAATTTTGTTTAAGCTGATTGGACCTCATTTTTACTGTTTCCTCTACATTAATGCATATGTTGCAGGACTCCAATACCATTACAGGACAGTATTCTGTGGCAGACCCATTGTTTGACAATGATATTTGTTCCTTTTGAATTAAAACTCAAGCAACTCTTCCAAGTTCGGACACCAGCAAATTACCACAAAAGAAAAATAATAAGTGAACTGTTTCCTGGTTTTAAAAGGCAAAGTTCAATTTATATTTAACTGCACATTAAGTTACACACATTTGGTTATATATAAAATCATTAGAAACCCCCAATAAAAACCTATTTTACTGAATTGTATTTAATGCATGTGTCCTGAGGTCCTGAATCACCTTTATTCACAGCATTAGGTTAAATAAGAAAAGCTAAACAAAACTGTTAACTATAACCTTATGCATTAAAGAAAGGTAGAGTATTACAATAAAGGAAAAGAAAAAACATAATAAAATTAGGCTGGGGTAGCAAATTCCAGTGCATGAATTTGATATGTTTTATATTTTATCTGCCCTTAAGCTTGAATATATTAAATAGATTTACTATATTTAATATTGAATGTATTTAAATATTTATTGAAAATGTCATCATGAATGAAATCCAACACAAGAACCTGATTATTAAATTTTAAAGAGGAAAAACCCATAGTCGTACTGTATATTTAATCCCCCACTTGTTATACTGTCTGATGGTCAGGAAATGTCATTCCTCTTGTTGTAATACTGTATGTTGAATGTTTGTATTTTAAAATATTAAAAACCAACTCAGGTTGAATTGCACTGACTAATGATGTCAAGCTGGAGACATAACTTCTAAAAGACTGACCACTTTATACCAACAATGCCTGGTTAATGTGACCTGGGGGAGGGTCTGCAGCTTTACAGAGGATATATTACAAGACTATACTGGCAGATAGTTTTCCTTCTCTCCAATTTAACATTATTCACTATTGAAAGCATGGAGTAGCTTGAGAAAATGTACTCATAGCAAAAGACCTTGAATGTCAATGTAGAATGGGACAGTGATCCCCATACTTTCTGTCTTACTAATGGCATCACAGCGTTATAAACTGATATATAAGAGGGTAAACCATGAATTTTCATGGATAACTGCAGTTATGCCGTGAATAGTTTACAGCCATCCTCGGCACACTATGAATGCTCATGGGTAATTCTGGTTAAATAGCGTACAAAGCATGTTTAAACCGAAATTAAACAACCGAATTCGGAGAATTTTTTTCCTTAGCTCAAGCTCCACAGCAATGCAACATAATTCACAACAGTGGAATTCCCCGGTCATTCTGTCTTTGAATTTGAATAACATTTTGCAATTTGTTTTTGTTTGTAAAAACACTGGTAGTCCATCCCAGGACTATGGTACTATGGTACTACATGTGTGCAATATTTCTTTCAAATACATTGGGTAGCCATAATGATGGGGCCTGCTAATGGTTCTTCTAGGGTTTTCTTCTGGGTAATGCTTATTAGAAGAAAAAAATTGTAAACCTGCAGTATGAAAAAGCCTGTCTGGCATGTTGTGCTTCTACCGATCATGGTCAAATAACTCAACTGATCCAAATACTCTGTGGCAAACCTCTTTAGGGTTAGTTTTGGTTTTGTTACCCATTTTGCCAATACAACATACTGTATGAATAAGAACTAATTACCATACAATAGAGTTTACACATGCTGTAATTACAGGAGAGCATCATGTTATCCAAGCCTGGAGTTTTGTAACTGAATGCATTTTAATGCAGTGCTGGATGCCGACTGACATCTCTAGCCAACTTTTTCTAAACATCTTTCGTATTTTTTTTGCCCAGGGCTGACAGAGAAATGTTTGAACAAGAAAACTGCATTACAACATTGCTGTGGTTATCCATTAAAAACATTTCCATAAGTAATTGTAACATGTTTTCGGGGGGCTGTTCTTCCAAACCAATTTTTATAAGTTGGAGGAAATATAAAAAAAAGATCTAGTGACGCAGCTTATCGAGCTCATGGGTGGTTTATTGGCCACGACAGACACTCCAGGAGGGGATTCTAGAGTCGCTGTGGGGTTTGTTTATTATATACCTCAAAACCTTCAAACTACACCAATCAAATATCTAAATCCAGGGTTCGTTACTGGGTGATAGTGGAACTGATATTAAACAATAGACTGCAGCTGTCTTGTGTTTCTGTGTAATTCAGAGGGCTCTGTGTACCATACTGCCAAAAAGCAGCACAGCCGATCAATAAAGACAGGGACATTCAGAAACACTTAACCTGAAAACTACCAACCATAAAACCAATGGGAATTCTGTAATGCGGTAATGGCCGCCCATTACCACTGTGGAAAGTGCCTTTGATTATTTCAAAGGGAAAATCTAATTGTTTACAAGAAAAGCCAAGCAACTGAGTCCTGCTGAAAAGATGGATAATTTTGTTAAGGTTCAAGTACTTTAAGCCACATTAAGGATTTGTTTAAAATGCATAGGTTTCACAAAAGTAACACATTAACTCATTAGTTACTAACTTCTGAGAATGTTCCCTACTATTGTTTTGAGATATTTAATCAAAGTAAAAAGCTTTGTTTAAAAAATGTCAGATAAATAAACACACATTCTAAAGAAAACCTCAAACCACCGCAGCATCCATGGAAAGGAATAAGGTATTATCAGGAAATTAACAATTTATTGTAGGGTGACAAAACAATGGATGCATGAATTGTGGGGTAACGAACAGTATTCTTTTTATAACCCCTTTTCTGTTTAAGTACTTACACATAAAAGTGGTGCAGTTTTTGCCCACATTTCTGGGTCAACCTGTAGAGGGTGCTGTGTAAAAGCTAAAGTGGAGGGGTTCTGGGACTGGGGTATTGTCACATTTTCACAGCAGGCTCTGTGCCCACAGTATGACGTGTGGCCCCATGCCACGTATGGGTCAGCTGCCAATTGTATACCTGTCATGTATCAGAAGTCATGAGCCAAACAACACAAAGCAACATTACAGCTAAAACTACATTTGTCGTGACTTGGGTTTAAAGACATATATTTTCAAACCTCCAAAAAAAAAAAAAAAAGTTAAAGAATGATTTAAATGGAACAGAAACGAAATAGTCCTGTTCAAACTGTTTTATAAATCATATTCCAAAAATTGCAACAGAAATATTAAATTCAGAAGCTGTGCCAGTATGAGCTTACATAGCTTGTATGTGCCGTGCTTAGAATAAGATCTTAATCTAGCTGCAGGACCTGCTTTAATAATATTTTTAATACTGTTTGTAGTGTACTTATATTTATTAATATCAGCTTTAAAATAATTAATAACAGAATTGTAATATATGGCTAGTTCCCCTTTTTTTTCCCTGGTTATAACTTTGACATGATGACAGCTATGGGTCTAAAGTTGATGTCTGGTCCGCTAAAACCAGAAGTTTATTACAGCTGCACAACAAACAGCAGGATGCCTAAGCATATAGTGCAGTCTGTTTCAGTGACTCCAACAATATTCCCGGTGTATGGTTCAAAATGCCAGATTGCGTCATTTGTGAAGCTAATAAATAAATTAAGACCACTGTGGACTCTTGTTCGAGTTTACTGCAATAATTAAACTCAGGTGGACAGCAGGCACAATTAGTGAGAAATATGAGGTGCCAGGTGGCTTACTAGATTTAGGAACTGACTTCATGGGCTGGGCTAATCATTCAGCTAGGTTCTCAAACCTGCGTGTGTCTACCAAACAGGATGCCTAGTGGCAAGCACAGCTTTTATTTTATATTTTCCAATGCAAGAATGATGCAGTAGCACAGCGCCCAGCTATAATCACATGTGTGGCTGATATATTGTTAAGTGGAAGAGTACCCAGGACCCAGTCACCAACAGGACCACAGCAAATGCTTTTCTCTGGTGGTTGCCCAAGTGTGTGTGTGTGTGTGTGTGTGTGTGTGTGTATATATTATATATCTATATTATTATATTATAATATATATACATGTTTGCTGTGTGTGCATTTGATAAACCTGTGTAACAAAAAACACCTTTACACTCGTAATATATTGATGGCACGTTCAACCCATAGGCCTGTGTCCAGCATAAATACCTTGGGGAACCCTTACCTTAGGCCTGCTTATTTTACTATCTTTTATTGCTCTGACTTTAATTGTAATAGCCAGTAACTTAGGTCTCGGTTAGGGGGGTTGCGGTGTGTGTATAACTGGTCTCAGACCTCGTAGTTTAAATCTAAATATATTGTTTCAAACCCATTTCAAAAGTGCAAACAGCTTCAGAATATTTTACCTCACTTGTCAAGTGAGCTCCCAGTTTCGCCTGTCTGCATGAAAATAATTGTGCCTTGGCTGTGTTTGTGTCACTTAAATTCCAAGGCAACATCTATAAAATGTTATAAAACAGACCTATCGCTTGTCATAGGTTTGATGCAGCAGACAACTGAGTGGACACGCAGTAACTGTACAAAGCTGTCTGTGTCGACAATTCCAACCACATTCAGCAGAGGTCTATGGAAAAAACAGCTTACACCATTTCATCGTCTATTCGGATACCTCTGTGGTGGCTTGAGCTTGTTTATGGATAACATTCTGTTTATTGAATTTCAATCTGTACAAAGATACCATTGAATGGTTTTGATGAGGCCCCAGAGACTGATTTAGGGTTTGTGTCTGGAGTGGAAAATTAGGTGGTACTGAGCAGTAAAACGTCATGTTTTTTATGGGAAAAAGCAAAAGTGCTTTAACTGTTGGTACTTTTCAGTGTTTTTAGGTGCAATATGTATGTGATTTTTCTTACAAAGCATTGTCAATGCATCTAAACCTGTATTAAGATGATGATGATGATGATGATGATGATGATGATGATGATAATATTTATATTGCCACTAGTGGACTTGATCATTGTTAGCTGTACAAGAGTAATTAGCTGTAATTGTTTTGATACTAAGGCCTTTGTTGCTATCTATTCCAGAACACAGCCCTTCCAACTTTGCATTTCATCCTAAAAGCGTGAGGGTTTGCAGGCCCTCGCTTCCGTTTATGATGCAAATTGAGTTTGAGGTTCAAGCTACATAAAAACATAACATTATCTCATTGTATTAGTGCCACCAGACAGTGGAGGCCCGCTGCATGTTTTTGCTCTCAGTTAACACATTTCTTCATTTTCTTCTGGAATCTTTTCTGTCGGTTTGTGTTGGAGTGAAACCACTCTGCTTCGGTAGGTACGAGGGTCCCACTTCTGCTACATTTTTTAATTTTATTTTCCACACTAGGGTCTGCTTACAAGCACAAATTAAAAGGCCAATTTGAATAGACAATATTAATTAAGGTCTGATTAGAACTGTAAAACAAAAGTAGCATTTTTATTTTCACAGAAAGGGCAGATTTATTAAATCAGAAGTGTAAATGCCAGACAGAAGCTGTGCCTCTTTGGTCCTCCAAAATGATCTAATAAGCCAACACCTTTCAGCAAAAGCACAAACCTTAGGAAGCTCACCAACACACAGAGAATATTCCAGCCCTGTTCGTTTGTGTGTTTTGGACCGCTGCAGCTCGATACGATTGTTATCCCAAGATTATACCACCGGCGTTGGAATTAATAATATAAACGCAAGAGCCTATGACGTGATTGACAAGTTTGATTCTGTTAATATCCAGTAGTGGGTCCTCTACCGCGGTCAGGAGTTAACATTTATTTTGACAAGTTTTCTTTTGGGTATTCGAGGAGGAAGCTGCAGAATCCAGCTCCAGTGGTACAAAGATGTCTGGCAAAGATTTGGAAAAAATCCAGCAGAGACCATACCGGAATCCAAGATGGCCAAACAGATATGAAGATGAGTGATGGAAAGAACATTTCAATCAAGTGACAGTAATCTAAACTGTGTGCTCTCCACTCCCTCCGGAAACTGCATTTCTTCTTTGTACATGGAGTGCAGCCTTACAATTAACAAAGATTTTTTTTTTTTTTAATTATTTTAGGTTTTATTTTTAAACTTGCTTTGCCCAGTAGAAGTCTGATTTAGTAAGACATGGTCAATGTTTATACTACTGCCGCCCGCTATATTTTCAGAGAGACAGCCTTCTTTCAAGGGACGCAGCTAGATTTTGGAACAGATTTGTCAGTATTGTAGCAACCTATTGGACAGATATCAATAATATGAACACATATCTAAACAGTTAACTCCCCCCTGCCATAAATAGCAGCTCATGAAATTAGCACAATAGAACAATTATATTGCTTCACCTTTGTTCTATATATTGCATGAGCTTACAAACTGACCAAACAAGGATCTGAATTGGGTCATATTATTATGTTTTTGTAATAGGCAGCAAACACTCTATCATGCTCATATCTTATATAGTAATATATCCCGTCTAAAACAATGGTCTACTTAGAGAACAGTTTTTGCTTTAACGCTTTGATGTATTATAAACTAATATCTATTTCATAGTATTTGTTACAACCGCCATTGCAATGTGTTCAGTTCAGTTCACAATCAAACTAAAGATTCAGCGGTGAAATTGGAAGAACCTCTGAGCAGTGTTGATTGCCAGCTTTCATTGCATTCATGTTTGTTTTCACAACCAGCTATCACGTTACCTGTCTGTCCCCATCCACCCCCAGTCAGCTTATAGCTACAGTCCTGCCAAACAGACACAGCTGTTACAAATTACATTGTGTATTATTCCTTTCCATCCTATCGACATCTATTGGCACTGCAAGACCAATCAGAAAGACTGATTCTGATGTCACTGCGGTGGACAGTGAGAAGAGAACTCTATTTATCAGAGCAGGCAGCATACCCACACTCCCCCTGCCACTGTGCCTCAGCCTCTCTGGAAGGTCGTTCAGTGACCATCCAGTCCTTGGTATCTCACAGATAATTCCTGCAAAGGTATCCCTCTCTCTGATTGACTGAGAGGGCATACCTGTATGGTAATCATGTGTAGCAAATTAAGCATAGTGGCCATAAAGTAGTAGTAGTGATAGTAGTGGCCAAAACACTATTGTTTACTATATATACTACTCTCTATAGGATACGAAACCATGGCATATGTGATGTAGATCTTCCACTATGATGTCCTAAAACATGTGTAAATATTATAATGACTTAAATGTATATTATATATTACAGGATACTGTACAGTACATATCAGAGATTTAATTTCCTATATGTACAGTATAGGAAAACATATTCTCTGTATGTTGTTTAGTTCTTTATCACATTGGCACATGTCAAGCTTATGAATGATACCAACTTACAAGAAGGCATACTCTGAGCATTACTGGAAACAAAGAGCGATTGGCATTTAAAAAGAGATCTCCCAGCGTCTCTTTGTAGGTAGTCATTAAACTCCATAGAATAGCTTTAGAATGTGTTTCTAGAAGGGTGCTCCATATTAAGTACCTAGGGGAGAAAACTTTTTTTTTTTTAATTGCATATATTTAGGGCATCTAGTTTTTGGTTTTTATTTTCCATCTCTCTCCCTCCCTCCCTTTAAACCTTAATTAATAGTTGTTAAGCCTTAACTGAATGCCATATTGTTTAAATTAGCGACGCACTACTAGAAACTAACGCAGTGGAAATGAATAAGCTGAATTCAGCGATTAGAGCCAGAACGAAATGTAGGTTCAAATAGAATCAGGTGAGCTCAATGCACATCGTTTGTTAACTCAATCAAGATATGAGGGTAAAAAGAAACAACTTCCTTTGGTAATTAGTGTTTGATTAAGAAAGCGAATAGATTCAAATACATTTAAAGGGAGATCACATGATCAAAAATAAAACCCCAAAACTAGAAGCCCTACATATAATTCTGGTAGTTTTTTAAAAGTCTGTAGCAAGAGTTGAATTATGCAATCTTGTATGTAAATGAAGTAATTAGCGGCCATTATGTTTGTGGCGGTGGTTTTCAACTTTATTTTAACCAGATGCCACTTTATTTCCTTCAAATATTTACAGTGCATGTCACAGCCTACATCTGTGTTGTATGTATTTTTACTGAACAAAAATAAATGCAGTTCAGTCACAATATACAACATGCATACAACACCTAATGAATGCTGTGGGTTTATTTACATTATTTGGCAAGTAGCAGGAGTAGATAATAGGGAAAAGGATGGTGTGGTTGGCTTCTTGCCTCATTGCAGTGCCTGGTTACAGTATAACAGGTCTACTCAAGCTCGATGTGACTACTGTTTGTTTTCACAATGGCTTGAGCCTGGAAAGACATAATTACCCACAGCAGGAATGCTAAAGCACATCATGGCTTAGCAGTGCCTCTTATTGACATGTAATTACAATGTAATAACATATTATTTAATATGCAACTACAGTACATGCTTAATTATACATTTTTCAGGAGTAGCATATTTGCAATGTAATTACAGTATGATGCAACCAAAGAACCAATACAGTTTATTTTTTCACAGAAGTTATAATTACTTAATATCCAAAAAGTCAAAGGTTTGCCTATTTTATTTGTCACAAGTTTTGTAACATTAGCAGTTAGATTTTTTGTTCACTAACAAATAATGGCTGTGATAAATACCATACCATCCTCCACCCATGGGTCTGCTATGGGAACCTGTCCAGTTTCATTGCTCATGACCTGGCCAAGTGATTTTTTGAACCACCCTAAATTAGCTAAATTAGTTTAAAAAGGGCAATTTTGGGAGAGAACAAAAAACTATTGAAATTGCAAATTATTTTCTGTCTATGAATGTCTGGAGATCTAGTACAACAAAAAGAGGTCCCTGTGCAATATTCTTAAGATATGCTTGCTGGATTGTAAAAAGCAACCAAGATCAACAATTTCTTAAATGAATCACCAGATTGGTACTGTTTTCTGTTCTAAAACAGTTCTCACACCTCCTCACACAAATCCCTTGTTCCTTTATTTATTCAATGAGTAACCTATATTATTAAATTTCACAAAAAAATAAAAAAACAGATTCTAACAAAAAAAAAGCCTCACAGTATCTGCCTGCCCCTTTGAAGTGACACAACAGAGATTAAAGTCAAAGGATGTCCTCTTCTTTTTATCTTTGTCATACTGAGACATCTCAGCCCAGAGCAGATAACGACGGAAGTGGTTCGTCTGAAGGAAGCAGAGGCAGGACCCGCTGTGCTGAAAGCTGTCTGAAGTTTCGCAGGGCTATTACAGCATTGCTGCATGTACTGTTCAGCACCCTGCCTGTGGATGAGGGTTTATCTATACGCAAGATACACATGATCCTTTTTGGAGCAGTAGGTCCCTTTTGGAAAATGGAGCCATCAATACATTGAAAGTCATCACATTAAGGGCCACATCTTCTGAAACTTACTGCGCAATTGAAAAAATGAAGAACCAGTGCTCAAAGCAAATATGCTACTCTAACAGATGGGTGATTTAGATATTTGAGCATTGGTAACAAATATACACAGAAAGATCAACCCGTACATATACATAGTATGTAGTTACAATGAAACTACATTGCATTACAAGTTGAAAGTTGTATGCAGTGGCTTATAAAGTATTTTGTATTTGCACTATATGCACACATGTGGTTGTATGGTTGCAATGTAATTATCATGCAACCACATGTGCCATTACAGTAATTAGAGGCACTTATTGTAAAGTGTTAGCAAAAACAGAAGAAGATACTGTAATGATAATTTTACATTGCAGTAGGTCTCTCTCTCTAAATTGCCATTCACAATATCTCATTACTATCCGCTATTGGAATTGAAATACTTGGATTTTTAAAATGTCTTCTGATACATTGGAAACCCCTTGCTTTCCTAAGCCCCTTTTTTCTGTACAGCACCTGAAACAGCTTGCACACCCAAACGGCTTCGTAACAAATATTTTCTTCCCTCCTTTTCATTTCTAATTGTCTGGTAGCGTAACCGTATTCCATAGGAGAAGTAAAACCCAACAATACCTAAAACTGTTCATTTCGCTACATCTTAGTATGCTATTTTTAATTGACACATGGTTATATAATTATAGCATAAATCATCTCCAGTTACCTTTTTTCACATTGTTCTTTTGTAAAATAAACTCCTTCAGAAACTGTAATTTTGGATCAGGATATCTGGCGCAAGTGGAGTTCTGAGGTCCCCCCTTGTTATTCTTTGTGTCTGACACTAACATAATATTCCCAGGCCGTGTGGACCAGTAAGAAGCCCTCTCGCTCTGTGTCTGATCCATTCAAAATAAGCAGCTGCAAGCCTGGCCCAGCTCTGCACTTTGTCACGCGTTGTGCAGTAAATGAGATGAGAGGCAGCCTTGGCAGGACAGAACTGCCTGCATTTAACCTGGCGAACAGGTTTCTCTATGTAGAAAACTAGCTCAGCCCAGCTAGCAGAAAAGGTAGATGAAAAATGACAGGATGCTAAAGGGTGTTGCCCTTCAGAGCATTTCCACACCTCCAGCTTGGCAATGCTCCAGGACCAAGTCCTGCTTGCATTTCATTTGATCCTGTGTATACATTACAGCCACCTGCACAAAGTGAACACCTGCTTTTACCATCTAGTCAAGACCCCAGTAAAACCTAGAGGTTCCTTCATTCAGGTTTCAGAGTATTTAGAATACTCCACTGAGACATAGCATCTTACTTCCTGGGATATTCTGCCCACGCTTTTCAGGGGCAGGGAATTGAAAACATTTTAAATTTAATTTGCTAGGCAAGGTTTAAAAATAACAGTACCTCTTTTTAGAACAAGTAACATCTTCACACTATAGGTGAAAATAGCTTCTAGCATTGGTAAGCCTTAATAAAAGTATACCACAGTGATTGTACCATGCTTTCTCCATGGTTATACTATGTATTTACCATGTTTACCATGGTTTGCCATGTTTTTCCATACCTCCCAAGGCTATGACCCCATTTGGCTTTACACTGCTTAACTGTACTTGTTTTTACTATGCTTTATCAGGACTTAATACTTTATTTCACTTCTGTCAATGAAAGTTACTACATAATGCAAATGTGTCAGATGTACTTCCCTTAGCTCTCACTAGATGGCAACATCATACTTCATGACTTCCCCTTGTAGGTTCTAGTGAGAAAAGTGTAAAAAGAATAAACATTTTATATAGAAAACAATACATTACTTTGAAGCCTGCTATGCAGTCCCAGGTAACATTTTATATGACTGCAGTTGCTACAAAACCACAGAACAGATGTAAACTTTAGTAAAAGGTCAGAAATTCACCAGACAGTGTGAACGCTTCTATAGGTCTCCGTGGGCCCTATTTTATTTCATTTAAGGTCTACTAGACCAGATTATTAACACCACAGAATTGTAACCCTGTTTTATTAAAGCACTGTGTTACAGGAAATCAGCACGTCTATTGCTTTGAATGTTTGGCTTCACTGGGTACTGTGCACCATAGGCTTCCGTGAAACTAGGGACTGGAAGAAACAACAGGGACAGCTGTTCATGTAAGTAGATACACCACCACACAAGGCTGTGTCCCTGATTATTATTAACTGATGCCCATACAGAGTATGTATACGTATAAGTCTAATGATTATTAGATTTATTAGTATACTTATTAATAGTAGTAATATTAGTAATAGTAGGATCAGATTGAACATGTTTTTAAATAATTGATATTGACAGTAAACTGTGTTTTTGTCTTTTCAGTTCATTTTTTATATGGATTATGTGAACAAATTATTATGTTATAATAAAATCTATGTCAGCTATAAATAGCATGCTTAATAAAATCACAACAGAGAGATAGCCAGTGAGTTAGTGAATTAATGATTTAAAGAACATTGGGAACCGTTTGCTAAAGTTAACTAGAACCATCTGCAATTCAAGCCAATTTACATAAGTCAAACCAAACCCGAATACTACTTTAAACCACACATGTACATATTTCAAACCACTCAGGGGGTGGTCTTAAAACACATGTCCTACTGGATATAATTTCCTAGACTCTTTCTAGTTATGGATTACTTATCCCAAAAGACCCTACAGGGCCACGATTTTACTGCCAAAGGAGCATGGAAATTTGAAATACAATACAATTCCACATGCAAAGGTTTTAATACCATGGAATTTCTACATGTAATTAAGTGTGACTGTTAAATGACCTGATTATACACACACACACACACACACACACACACACACACACGCACACAGTAAAGGATATTCTGTATATTAATACCTTATATCATATATATTGTGTAGTATACATAGGCACTACAACAGCAGTTTGAATGTCAGAGCAAAGGTAAAATGTCAAGATCAGATTGTAGCCAGCTACAATCCAAAACGACTATAGGATCAGACAGACAGACACAATCATTGGATAAGGGTCCCCATTTAAAAAAATAATAATAAGTAAAGATAGTTCTTTATGTAAAGTTGTCCTGATTTGAGCTGAAGCAGGTTCATGTAAGATGCTCGTCAAGCCAGACCAAGTGTAGATGTGATGATCTATACATACTGGATATACTGTCTACATTCGAGTGAATAATCTGGGCACTTCAGATACAATTCATCACATATATGCTAAAAACAAACACTACACTCTCTTAGAATATATAAATAAATAGAGAAAAATTTCTTCCACTGAGTATGCAGTTAAACAAACTGGACTTTGCAGATCATGAACTCAAATCTCTTGAGATAAAAGCTGATTGCATTTCATTGTGTCCGGTCCAAAATGAGGCATGCTTTACCAGATACATTCATTTCTCAAATTGTTGGAAGGAAAACTTTTTTTTTTTTTTTTTTTAAGTACTAAAAAATACTAAGAATCGTTAATATCCTGTTTGATAATCCTTGATGGGCTATCTGTGTTTATTCCTAAAAAGAAAATGGATCTCGCTACCCATCTTCTCAGCTGGTCATTTCCATGGCTGATTTCATTTACAGCGAATCAGATCCAGATGTGTGGAGCAGGAAGAGAGGAGACAGGATCCATAGACAAAAACCACAGGACTACTGTCAGAAGAATTTAAGAAAGACCCTGATGCTAAAACATGAAATTAAATCACTTTTAAACACAGATAGTGACATGCTATCTTCTAGCTGTGTTTTCTAATTTGTCTTCAATGTCAAAAAATGCGTGCTTAAGAGCCACAAGAGCACCCAGCCACAAATGCTTGTTTGCTGATTTATATCCCCTGTTTTAGCTAATTCTCAGTAATCGCCATTGTCATAATGTATATGTATAAAACTTTGAATTCTTTACATGAATGAAAGCTCAGCCCATTCTATCTGTGGAGTTCCTCTCCATGCAGTTTCATACTCTGGTTTATCACTTCACAGTAATATAAAACTCTATAGTTGCCATATGGAAAAACACAATGGTATGATTACAATGTAAAATAATTTGTTACTATACACTAATAGCACAGTATAGAAAACTAAAACACTACTACAACTGAGTTAAATCTAAATGTTTTTGTTTTGTACTGTGGAACACATTGTATAGTGGCACTGTCAAAATACATCAGTGCATTTAAGTACGATAACATTCATGAAATATAGTGTAAAAATATATATATTTTTAATATGATACACATTTTTTATAGTTTGTATTTTTGCACTGGTAAGGCTTATATAAATCTTAACAGAAAAAAAAACACGAAACAAAGGTACAAAGTTAAATTATAAATAATGCCGTAGTTTATTTAAGATTATCCTATAAACAGCCTTAACAGGAGATCCATGATACATCATGTGACTGGCCCTTATGACATATTCTGCTGGTACAGCTATGGCTAAAATTTTTGTATCACCTTATAGAATTAACTAATTTTGCTTCATAAAATTGAATGAAACCCCCTGAATAATGTTAACACATTGAATTACATACCACTTTGTAGTTTTCCATACTACTTAATGAAAAACTGACAAAAATTGAAGAATGTGACATTTCGAAATCTAACATGAAATACTCTACTACTATTATGACTAGTAGACTTTTGCAATATGATTTTGTAGTATCTTTAATTGTTAAATAGAATATCTAAATTATAATAAAGTTTATTTTTATTTCTATTATGTCTCAAACCTAAAATTCTAGATGATGCAAAACTTTTGGCCACAGCTGTAGATGATTCCTCATGTGATGCATCTGGACACAATGTTCCATGACAGTTATTAAAAGTCTGGGACCTACTTTACCTTTGCAAGCACATAAGACAGATCACACACTGCAGTCTCTTCACTATGATTTTATAGGGGGAGTACATTACCTTACAATGGTAATTAAGTCCCTCAGGCCTTCATTTTTAATTTGTGAAAATATTGACCCATTTTTAGTATCACAGAATACATTTATCCACATGTGGCAGCCTGTTTGCCCCCTTATCACCAGCTCTAGCTGGTGGTGACAGATGTGTCTGTGGGGCATTCGTGAGTGGAAAATAACTCCACTAGGTCTGAACAAAGTAGTATTCTGTACTTTATCTTTCATAACTCTGTGAAGGTTTATTTTAAAAGAAATTGACATGTAGCCAATAGACACAATTCTTATTTACACCTAGGTTTGTGCTGTAAGAAAATCCTCATTGTATTAACTTTTTGCAGCCCTACCTAAGTCACCATCTACCAGAACTAAACATGTACAGCGCCTACAGTTATAAGCTGCAGCAGTTATATTTACACTAGTTTAAATTAATGGCAGATTTGTGTGTGTGTGTGTGTGCGCGCGTGTGTGTGTGAGTGTGTGTGTGTGTGTGTGTGTGTGTGTGTGTGTGTGTGTGTGAGTGTGTGTGTGTGTGTGTGTGTGTGTGTGAGTGTGTGCGTGTGTGTGTGTGTGCGTGTGTGCGCGTGTGTGTGTGTGTGTGTGTGTGTGTGTGTGTGTGAGTGTGTGTGTGTGTGTGTGTGTGTGTGTGTGTGTGTGTGTGTGTGTGTGTGTGTGTGTGTGTGTGTGTGTGTGTGTGTGTGTGTGTGTGTGTGTGTGTGTGTGTGTGTGTGTGTGTGTGTGTGTGTGTGTGTGTGTGTGTGTGTGTGTGTGTGTGTGTGTGTGTGTGAGTGTGTGTGTGTGTGTGTGTGTGTGTGTGTGTGTGTGTGTGTGTGTGTGTGTGTGTGTGTGTGTGTGTGTGTGTGTGTGTGTGTGTGTGTGTGTGTGTGTGTGTGTGTGTGTGTGTGTGTGTGTGTGTGTGTGTGTGTGTGTGTGTGTGTGAGTGTGTGTGTGTGCATGTGTGTGTGTGTGTGCGTGTGTGTGTGTGTGTGTGTGTGTGTGTGTGTGTGTGTGTGTGTGTGTGTGTGTGTGTGTGTGTGTGTGTGTATGGGGTGGGGGTTTTCTGTTATTATAAAGTTATTTTCACACACTCTGGAAATGAGTAGTGTAAAGCTAAGGATGCAGATTGTGTACTTTAACTTCGTCTCAAAGCTGACTTTTAATTAATCAACAGGCACAGCTGTATCCATAATTAGACAGCATATAAAATTAAAAACAGAGGTCATCGGTGCTTCAAAATTACACATTTCATTACATTCACCTTCTCCTTACCATTTAAGAGTAGTTCTGAATTCTGTTGCTCCATTTTCAACTAAATCATATGATACAGTGACCTTTCAACTTCACCTGGTCTACCATAGTAGAATGAAGAAGATGGGACCAGCAGGGTTGAAAGGTTGTAGCATCATGTTTGGAATAATCAGTTGTTTTTGTTTTGTTTGGTTTTTTTTTTTGGGGGGGGGGGGGTATGTTCTTCCAGTATTATATTTTTCAGCTCTTGATAACAGCTTTCTGGATATATGTGGTCAAATGATCCATGAGAAAAAAAAAGGATTACCAGAAAGAAGGAACACTATTTGATATTGATACAAAAAAAAGGAAACTTTCAATTTTAAGGAAGGTGGAGGAGGTACAAGTATTTGTTTTTTGAAGAATGTTATCCAGCAGCCACACCCGTGTTGATCAGAACAGTTAGTGGACTGCTTCCCAGTTGCATGTTTGATGCCAGCTGCTGTTCCCTGTCTGTTTGGAGGTGCAGAAAGAACATATCGATGCTCAAGTCTTAGAAAGGGCCCACGCAGTCCTGGTAACAAAAGATTGTTTGGTTGGGAAAGGGATAAAAGTTGAGTTTTAAGACTAGAGTTAGTCTTATCTTGTCCATGCGTCTGCCTCCTGCTCTGGTCTGGGGTTGGAACAGAACAGTGCCCCCCCCCCCCTTTCTCTCATGATAAGGAGAGATGTATGAATTGCCACTTTTTTTGAAAGCCATATTCAGCAAGGGGTTTCTTTATCTCAAGAAGAAAGAAGAAGAAGAAAGAGCACAGCTTTGTTCCTTAATTTTATCAGGTATTTCGATGTTACGAAACTCATTTGTAAAGTAATCAATTGGGATACCAAGAAGCCAGAAACAGATGTGGGTAGGGTGAGGGGGGTGGGGGGGGTGGTGGTGGCAACAGAGATCATAGACGCAAATAATCTGATAAATCATCCTAATCAGTGAGAACACATTTCTACTCTGAACTTGTGTGCAGCTTCATGTAAGGAGTGGTGTCTTGTTAATGGAAATTAACTTTATGACTTGGTCTGCTATGGAAGACCTGACTCTCTTCTGGTTCAAACAGGGACCTCTAGCTGTCTTGGCCAGTGTCCCTGGCAAACTTCCAATTACGCCCTAAGAGCTTATTTAAGGCACGGCAGTCAGCTGCTTCAAATTTACTAATTCACTTGTTCTGACAATGACTAATCAGCTTCAGGAAGGTACAGCACTTGTGTTCTTATTTTTGTAAACAAATGTAATCCCAAATAATGTAAAGATCACATCCTTTCTTTCTTCCATTTTTTGTTTCCCTCAATTTACTCCATTGCTTATTTTTTCCATCTATTTTGAGGCAAGTAGCCATGACAGAGATTGTCCTTTGACGTTTGAGATTCTTAGGGTGCCAGCCCTGTTAGAAGACTAGCCTGAAGGCGTTCATCACTAGGAAACACAGGCCTGACTTGGTGTGGTTTTGATTTCTAGCCTTTTCTGTTTACAGAACATGATGTAAACAGCAGAAGGGTGCTCTGTTGCTTTCTACATAAGATTAAAAGTATGCCCTTGTTCCATGTCCACAAAATGACTTGATATCACAATCTAATAGGGTTTTCCATTGTTAATGGAGCAGGTTCAATGAGCTTTACAAGATGTGGTTTAAGGTTAAGGGTCCCCGTTTAGGGTACCCAGATCAATCCCCACTTTCAGATGACAGAGTTTGTGTAGAAAAAGGCCTTTACTATGTAAACCCCTTGAATTAATGTGACGTTGATTTTATCTTACTTAAATTAAAATTATTTAAATTGATGCTATGCACTGTGCACTATGCAATACAGCAATATATATAAATGTTGCCTGATGCTATACCAGGATGCCCATTCAAAGAAAAAGATTCATATTCTCTTTAAATTGCTTCTGAAGTGAACTTCCCCTTTTAAACAATGAAGTGACAATGGAGCCGAGCTGCAGTTTATATAAAGGAGGGTTTCAGGTAAATGATGTGGACAGTGTTGTTTCCCGTAGAACCTTTAGTCCCCATTACCTTGAAGACACATTTATTCCAGGGAATATGGTCCTCTACTGTGGGCTTTGATCTTTTGTTATAGCATTGACTTTATTCACAATGTGGTCACTATTGTTAGGCTCTTTACCTGAATGTTGCATTGAATGTATACAGCACTAGCATAATTCACACAAATGAAAGTTTATATATTTTACATCCCTATGGAAAGATAAGGTATACTCAGTAAAAAAGACTCCAAAGACCAACCTCAAAGTAGTTGCTGTTGATTGGAATTATGTGTTGGCTTTAGGGCTTTTTCTAGTTCAGTTAAAAACCAGGTTAATGGCACAAAGCTGGCAGTCGCAAGACATAAAACATACTGATTACATTCCTCTACTCCAGGGCTTCCCAAATGGCATTACACACACTTGAAATGCCATGCTGGAAGACTGTTTACACGAGAGGCCCACTGATGTATGCTATAGTGCCTAAGTACTATACAGTAAAACCTGTCCACAACAATCGCGGTCCAGACTTGAAAAATGACCAATCTAGACTAGTACAGTAGCCCCAGGACTTCAGTTGTTCGGTTTTGTGTTACCCATTTTAGTTAACATCTAAAAACAGGTGTTTCTTATAGAATACATATATCAGAAATCCCAAGTATATATATATATTATATATATATATATATATCAATATATCTATATTATTATATAATATATTATTCTACAAAAGTGTTTTTCGGACAGGACGGGGCAGAGGGAGTAGGTACAACGAGACCGCACAAAGGACTAAAGTAGAACGGTAGAAGGGTCCTCCAGAAGAAGACCAGCGAAATATATAGGCCCTAGGTCAGATCAAAGTTTCTCCAGACAAAGAAGTACTATATATAGATATATATCTATAATTAGTATCTATACACACACACACACACACACACACAAGCACACACTCACTACCTGTACATTTAATTTGAACCTGTACTTAATAACAGGTTGGGCCAGTCACCGTTTGCCCTGTTCACAGCCTTGATTAAACGTGTCCTTGACCACAAGGTGGTGGAAGGTGTCTCCAGAGATGTTAATCTATTTGGTCAATTATTATGTTACACAATAACACAAGAAGTAGGCAGAGGATCGTGATGATGAACACAGTGCTGGTGATCACACAAAACATGCTCAATTAGATTAAGATCCAGGGATCCTGGTGGCCATGGAAGACGTATGAAGTCTCTATCAAACCATTTGTGTACAATTCTGGCACAGTAGATAGGTACACCTGTCAGCGGGGTACAAGTGCAGCATTGTTCAGCTGACAATGACATGATCAACCTAGAATTGTTTCATCTTAAATTCAGGGCAGTGCCAACTCAATGTCCTAATAACGTGGCCATGCAGTGTCAACCTCTATAATGGTCTGTGGCAGGGTGATTGCTCTGCACAATGGTAAATTAGTGTTGGTGTGGTTTGTATGTGGGAATGGGTTTATTTTGCGTCGTTTTGAAGTTGATTTGTGTAATTAAATGATTGTTTACAGACGGGCGCTCTATTGAGACTTGTTGCCTACTAAGCTTGGTTGAGGGGAAGGGCGGCAAGTGATTGGCTGTACTGGTCCTCAATCAGCAGGTGGGCGGGTGTGACAGGACTGGAAGGAGTCCCTGTCGTAATTTGCCCTCCCGACCACCGGCAGCGCTGTGTAGGGTTGACCGTGATTGGATCAGGAGGCTGAACTCTGACCATGCAGGAAGTTTCGGGTCAGGCAGCCATCTTGGCCCAAGGTAGAACCATGCGGCCGTCGGGTCCCATCATTGCAATCAGCTGTGCTGTTCTCGTTGATTGGCTGACGTGGGGCAGCGTGCTGATTGCAGGGGTGGGACTTGGCAGTATTTAAGCAGTATGGTTTTGCCATTCGCGGTCTCTGGGCTGAACTGAAAACACATGCTGTGCTTGCTTTGTTGCTTTCATTCACTGCTGTTATTCACAGAAGCTTGAAAATCTTGGACACTGTTGGATTACTGGAGTGAGGAACCGAGGACTGTGAAAGGGAGCTAAGAAGCGGTGAGAGGAAACTCACCGCAGTACCACAACGAAACCCAGTGCTTCCTTTGTTGTTATTTATTTTGTAACCGTGACATTTTTGTTTACTCTTTTTATTTCAAACCTGAGTTTACCATTGCTGGTATTCCAGGTAGTTTTCTTGTTTATTTTTTGCAATACTGGACTGTTCTATTTTTATTGTTTTTGTAAAATAAAACCCTGCCCTGATACCATTGATGATACAGGGCTCTAAGGACTAATCTCCATTTCCGGCTCCTGTGTGCTGTCATTTCTGGTCCTTCCCAAAAGCTCCACCCACTACCCTCCCACAGCGGGTCTCGACCTAGTGTCCCTCAGGTTAAAAACAACTGCGGGAGGTAGCTCGGGGCTGCTGCAAGGCCTGCCGTTTCCATGGCACCTTTGATTTATAGTTTGTGATATTGTGTTTTATTTTGCACTTTTTGTACAGCTTGATATATTAGTCCTCTGTGCGTTACCATCGCTGGTAACATCACATGACCACCTTTATTTTACTTTCGTTTTCGTTTGTGTTAATAAATCCTGCGCGCCTGTGCCGGCATTTCAACATCAACACCACGTATGTCTCTCTGTGTGCTTGAACAGCGGCTACCCACACACGTGACATGAGTAAGACCCTGTCACACATGGTCCATTAAATAAAAGGTGTACCCTTCAACATTGTTTTCTTTATGACAATTCAGAGCTGAGCTTCACCATAGCTATTAGTTAAAAAAAAAAAAACAGGAAAACAATTATGACATACTGTATTCAAATAACAAAACCAATTTAACTCAGCGCCACAGAATTATGTATCCCTCAACCCCAAATACGGTAATCTTCTCCTCCTGTTGTCAGTGTATAAGAAATCAAAACACATTTTGCTTTTCCTTTGCATTTTTTTTCCTTCTTGGCATTGGTATAAAGTGTGCCTGTCTGCGACTGTGATTAATGACCTGTCAGATGAATATTACACAGCTACACATTTATGATATGAGATAACTCATCTGTAAGCTGTTACCAGAACCTCTTTACCTGTTACATTTAAACTGCCAGCATATCTTCCCAGTGCTAAGTCCTATCAGGCTACCTCGTGTTAATGTCAGTGCGCCATACAACAACAAAGAACTTATCAATACTCTTACCACACTTAGTTAATATAAGATTTTTACCAGTATTGTGTAACCGAGCCATGCCGTGTCTTGCACTTCTGTTATGGATAAAGCACACCTGTAACCCGTTTAATTAATGTTGGCATAATCTTTGTATAATGTTTGACTGGCTGTTGTTTTGTTAAGGACTACACAGTTAATGTATTGGTTTGTGTAAGTCGTATCTGTTCATGTGTATGTGGAAATAAGGTGCTTTAATCAGGGTACCTGGGAAAGGGAAGAAGTTTGGCACCTTAAAAGTTTTCCCAAATCCTCCCAATTCACTTCTCCTGCAGAGCGACCCGCTCGTGGTATTTCTGAAACCAGTACCTCAATTGCAAATTGATATTAAGTAATTGGTAGTGTGGCATTCCAAATATTTTGGACGCTTGAAATACACCTTTGCCAGTGGAAAATAAAGAATGCTTATTTTCTTAAAACAGAATCCTTTTGTTTGCCTGATTATTGGCCAGATCCAGTATATTCCTTTTGAGGGAGTATGTGACAGGCCATTTTACATGTCAGAATTAAGGCTAGAAGTGAAGAAGGCTGATGACAAGGCAGCGGTTTGCAAGAACACATGAGCCTTCGAAGCACACTGCCCTTGTTTCCTGTTCCAGAGGAAAAACATGGCACACTGTATCTCAAGACGCTGTGTATCACCTAGCCAGCCCCACACAGCACACATCCCCCCTCCCTTTGATAGCCTGCCAAGGAAAACACAGGCCAGGCGGCAACAGTTCTGTTTCCATAGTGACCAAGAAGGGCATGGTGCTGGCTCTGAAGATTTGGATCAGCAAGACTAACAAAGACCCTGATTCAAAAGTGCAGCATTTTGGATACAGTTTGGACTTCAGCAGGACACGGTGTTCAAATGCAGAACAAACCTAAACCACTAAACGTATCTTAGCCAATCAGCAAGTGATACTAACACGTCCTGTCACTTGGGGGAAGCCAGGAGAACAAAGAAAGTGTTTGTGAATACAGGAGTAACCCATTAATTGGGGTGTAATGAGAAAGGATATTGGTTTAGTCGGTGAAATTACCTCAGAATAATTTTGTTAGGACCCTGGCGCCTCTAATAAAAATAAGTTTCACACAAAATGGCTCTGTCTTTCAGAAACATCAATAGGGACCAAAAATAATATCAGAATGTGTGTACTTGAGTGTTGTTTTAATTTATTTTTTTGTGTTCTCTCGAAACCCTCCAGTTTGTACACATGCAAATTCTGCTTTGCTTATAGCCAATAGGGTGCAACTTATTTAATTAATTGCTATACAACATTAATAATGCTATTGGAGGTATTGCATTTTTTTGATTTTTGTATTTGCTGGTGGTAAGATAGCATGAAAAGTCATGACAATATTATTATAAAATGTATCTTCCAGTATTCCCTTATGTATCCAGTACATTACAAATACACGCAAGCTGAAAACACAAAACAGAGCACAGGAAAATATAAAAAAAGACCAAAGCAGTTAATGTTACTGTATGCACTGACTAAGATTTAAGGGAAGACAGATTTACTTAGGTTTGGATATAACACAATTTGTTTCTAAAATTATAATATTTAAGTTAATATATGCAACCAGGTTGTTTTCTTCTAAAACGAACAACTGCTGTAGCAGCACCGTAAGTGGCACACTGTGTTTATTCAGGTGCTACATGTTATACAATTTCAGATATTAAATCCTAATTCATTGTGAAATTCTGAAAGCAGAAATCTGGTCATGTTTGAATGCTTGTGGCAGCCATTTTGAGGTCTTGAGCAGGTCTTTTACTGTATATTGCGTTTTATACTAATAGACTATCAACTATAACTGTTGCTTTGTCCCTAATCTACAAAGACTGTTACTCTGATATTTCATCCTGGTCCCTTAAAAGGAATGGGGCCTTTTGTTTTTTAAATGAGGAATGGGACTTGGTTCAGGAGCATTTTTGTGTAAACACCTTATATTTCTCTATTATTTTTTTGTTTTGTTTTATTTATTTATTTATTTTTGTGATAATGTCTGCTCATGCCAACTCCTCTTGGGAATCTGGTGGAAATATTATTTTGAAAAATATTACAGTGAATTGCATGATCCAAATGACCTAACTTTCTATTTTTACTATGAGAGCATTTGTTTTATTTACTCACTTTATCTAAGTGACACAATACTAAAGACCGTAAATCCCATTATGCATTACTTCCTGAACATGCAACACCACTTCCCTGAAGTGTTCTGTGGTCCTACGCATTGCCAAGCCTGTGACATCATAGCTGGCAGCAAGCTATGGCTGAATTAAAAAAAGAGCTAGTGATGTCATTTTTTTTTTTTTTTTTTTTTTTTTTTTTTGCTTCTATCTAACAGATGGTTTCTGTATTAATCTGTCATTTTATGCCATAAAATTTGAAGCAGTTTTGATCACTATTTTTGTAGAAGCCAATAATAATTTAAAAAAATACTGTCTTTATAGACAGTACATAAAGTACCTGTGGTAATTGTTCCCATGGTAACACTTCAGTTTAAGGAATCCTTAAAAAACAATAATGCATCTGTTATACAAATATTAGACAGTTTATAATTAAAATATAGCCAGTTGAGGATCTTTCAGCCATTCATAGCACTAGTTTTGCCTGATGCATGCCATGGCATGTCACAAACAAACCCCATCCATGCCCTCAATCATTCCATATTGAGTTTCTATGCTTTATTCTCAGCTGGGATGGTTGATGTCACCTGCTCATACCTTTCGGCACCTTGTCAACTGCAAAGTAAATTCAAAACAGTGGCATCACAATCAGGCACACACCGCAGCCTCTTAACAGAATTTTTTTCTTCAACATTCTGCCTCTTTGATAGTGCCAATGAACAAACTATAGGCTAGAAATACTTGTGCTTGGATTGTGTCATTTCTATTGTGTATTAACAGTAATAAGAGTTATAGGACAGCATTTTACAGCATTAGTTCAATGGCACAGTGATCCATGATGATAATGACATATAAAATATATCTTTCCTTGTTTTCCTGAATGGCATTGGCTCCTGATCTCATCTGCTGATGCCTCCTCACAAACATAAATTCTGAGGAAAAACTTAGAAACAGAATTTCAGCAATGACGGCATGTTGTTCATGCCAAGTAGAAAAGCAATTACATTTGTGTCAGCACTGAACTGCTTTGCATTCACTAAAGCAAAATCTGTGATAGATCAATTATGTATATGTTCACCTATCGATCAACAACAAAAGCAGGTACTGTAGACAGAACTTACACTGAATTGTGCGTCTTTTCTTCAGATAGATTATTATCACAGAAGTGCATATTGTTGCCAATACCCTAATACAAGATTAATAATTGTGTATGCTATTGTATCAGGAAGATTTCTGGTGGCACTGTATGTGGAAAGACAGAGTGAAGATTATGTGCACACCCTTGACAAAAATGAGAAGGTAATGCAAGGTTTTATTTCCATGAAATCTAAAACTCTCCTGCTACCCGGCTCCTTCATTACACTTCTCCTGTGACATCATTTAAAGGAAGGTGCTCAGATTGAGGTAAGACCATTCCCAGGCCATTAGGTTCATGATATAGATTGCTGATTCCTTCAAACGAATGCTGTATAAAGTTGCTACAGCTCCAGGCTCAATATTAATATACATTATAAAAAGGAGGTACTTAAACTATAGTGCATTGTATTTCTGCCAAATAAAACCCCTATAAATCTGAAACATTTTTCAACATTGCTTAAAAAACATATAAATCACTAGAATATAATTTCAAAGTAAAACTAATTTATTTGGGGACTGAAAGTACAGTGTTATTGTTAATTAAAAATTATTTCTACTGGGGATTAGGGTCTGGGTTAGGGTTACAATTTCCCCTCATGGGTGTTTTTAGGTATACTTTAATAAGCCAGCACGAACCTCGTCGTTTCCACCATGAATATAAATATTTTGTAACCTCTTTATAAATTAAGTGCTTTTTAATTAACTCCCCTAAATTTTTCTTTCTTTTTTTTAGGAGAACATGTGTTTATAAAATTAAAAAGGGAAGTGCATGATTACATTCTTCCACAATGAATATGAAATTGAACAAAAATTGTTTTCTCTTTTTGAGATAATAATACTCCACCTCTGAATCTATCTTATGGTTTTCTTTGTTTACTTTTTTAAATTGTATCTGCAACAAATTTAAATATGAAGTCAGTCCTCGAAACTTTGTTTTATATTTAAATATTTACACAGGGTAACACTTTTAACAAACAAACAATATTACCCAACCATTTGTGACACACTGTTGTGTCCACCCAGATAAACACAACTGCAGTTGTGACTAGCATACGGTATCAAAAACAGATGATGCCTGAAGCAGGAGATATCATTCGCTCCTCTTGTAAAAGTACTGGAGTGCAGGGTGAGACATGCAAGTGTGGTTAAAATCCCACTGGCACTATTTGGCTTGGGACCACAGGAGGGCTTCACTGGCCTTTGCACTCCCATGGGGTTAGGAGGAATGGCTGAGGATAGTTTGCCTCATCGCACTTCAGTGACCCCTGGCTTCCTCTGACTTCCCCTGACTTCCCAAGCTGGTCCCTTGCCTCCGGGGTTCAGTAGCTAGTTAACATCCGTTGCTGAGGGCTGGCGGGAGAAAAGAGATTGGTTCATCAGTCCTCCTTATTGGTTGCAACGATGAGGCAAAATTTAGATTGTGGGGAGAGGACCTTTTGGGAAAAATCATCCAACACATTGTAGTCAACCATGCACACAGCACCTTAGCTGAAAGTGTTACACATAGCATGGCACCACTGATAGGGATAGCTTGAAGGAAGCACTAATTATAGGGTCATCCTAAACAGGGTTAGAACTTCTAGCCCAAGGGCACATGTGTCACACATCAACAGAGGCATTTGTTTCCTGTCTGCAAAGCATTCTTGCTGGTTAATAGCCCTAGCAATTCAAAAAGCACAATCAAAAAATACAATACCAGTGTAACAGCCAAGCAGCCTGCACCTATGTTCCTTTCATATACCAGCATTGCGAAAGCCAAATGTTTATGTTCCAGTGATACTGTTAGTGTTTAGTTGGCAGAGGGGTCTGATTTTCCATAGTCCTTTTTTATTATTTTATCTCCATTGAGAAGCTTTTCTCTGCAAGGAATTCTAAGGCCAAGCCGTCTTGTCAGCAACACTTTTTTAATGGTATAAATTAAGGCCTGTTACCACTACCTTTGGACTATAAACCAGAGGAGATTTACAAGCCCAAGTTTATCTCTGCTGCTCTCAGACTATCGTCAGGCCCGGTTTGTCCTTGTTATTGGAAGAGAGATGTGCAGCAGAGGGGGAATGTGAGGGGCAGCATGCAGGCTGGATCAAAGTGTCAGCCCTTCAGAGACTAGGTTACTCCCCCATCCAGCTAAACAACTCCTTATCTTCACTCATGGGATTCCTCTTACCATATTACTTAACTGGCCCTGTAAATAACTAGAGGTAAGAAAATGCTCCAAATGTATGATCACTTGTAGTAAATAGTACTTCATGTCACCACTTCAACAGAGCTTGTTTGTTCCCCCCATATGTAAACCTCTTTTGAGAAAGGAAAGCTAATTGCTGTTATATACAGCAGTGCTGCTGGAACAGAGAGATTTGATGAACTCCCAAATGAGTGGTTGTGGAGCAGTGACATAAAATCCCTTGTCCAAGGATTGAGTGGCCCAGTGGAAACGACCTGTCTAGGCCACTGTCCATCACAACAGTCATAAAGGGACCCCAGTGGCCCACCATGGAAAAGCATCTAAGGTGAGTCATGCTATCAGCCAAGTTCATCGCTCTATGGCACACACTTTTCTGTGAAGGTTTCAAGGTGTCTATAATCATATTTTCATTATATATATATAGATATATATTCATTTTTTCCTGAAATGCATTGGTTCTCCATCTCGTTTGTTGTTTAACAGAGTATTAAAAACTATCCCCAACTGTAACAGGGAGAGATCTGTGCTGACTCTGCTGGCGTGTTCACGGGCTGCAGGAAGAGGGCGGCAGTCGCCCAACAACCGCCTGTGAGTCATGGCAGTGACACGGGGAGGTGGGAAAGTGTGAGTGTGGACTTTCCCCCTCTCTGAATGGCCGAGAGGCGGGTCTTGGGTGATTGTCGGTCCTATAAAATAACGCTCCGTTGTTTCCTCAGGTCTGCCCACTTAGACGCGCTAAGGGTGCGGACACTTTGATTCAGGACCGGGAATCAGCGAGACAGAGAGAGAGAGCGGGGAACCCTTGGGCAGACCCCGGCGTATTGTGAAAGAGCAGGCGAGATAGCCGAGAGAGTAGGACGGTGATCCGGGTCGTGCGGGTAGCGGCGACCGGGATAACGCTGCCGAGTGCAGCACCTTTTATTTGTAGTTTTATTACTGTTTTATTTTCCCTTGTTCTTTTCGCCTTCTGTTTTCATTATTATTTCTTTGAGCACCTGCGAGTGCATTTGCAGGTCGTGTACCAGCTGTGGTATTTCCGTGGTGCTGTCTATCATCGTTGATAGGCAGCCCACGGTCAACAGTGCCCTCTACCGGAGAGAAAAATTACAAGGAAAGAAAAAGAGCCGGCCTAAAATAAAACTGGGCACCTGTGTGGTGTTTTCCCAAATACACCTGTCTGTCTCCTTGTCAGTGAATTACCCACACCCCTTCCACACCAACATTAATCGATCTGGTGTAGCACTTGGTATAACATTACCAGTCATGATTTAGCAAAATAGAAAAAAGTTCTTCCTAAATGCAATGCTGTTATATTATTTGACGGTTTAACCATACAAGAGTAGTCGTTTTGTAATTTGTATATGCTTTGTTAGAATTTAATAAGGGAATGTTCTTACTTTCACCATCCTCTCCCCCCAATCCCCAGTCATCATGACAGGAATCACAAGTTTCCAGTTTGGTCCAAGCATCCCCAAAGTGTGGGCATGCTTTCTGGTTGAGGCTGACCATCTTCGATGCATTTGAATTTAATATGTTTTGTGCAAACATCCCCTGTTATATATCCACACAAGGTCCTGCAGTATATATGCAATATGTATAGGTTTCACTTAGAGCTACTTAAAAAAAAAAAAGAAACAACCCCCCCTGAGATGTTTTTATGCTTTAAAATAGCTGGAGGGGGTTATGGTATAACAACCATTAAAGCAATCTACGATTACAGGCCTACTTCAGGCCTTTACAAACCATAGAATTAACTAGAACATCTGGAAGGCAAATTGCTTTCAGATTGGAAAACATCAATTTTGGGATCAGCTATCTATGCTGGGCTTTCTGCTATCACCGACCAGGTTTTATGGTCTGACAAAAAAATTATAATATATATCTTTTTTTTTTTGTTTGTTTTGTTTTGTTTACTTTAACCACACCATCTAAGAGACTACCCAGATATTGGGGTTGTTAGGGGAGTTGTCAGATAAGGCTCTTTCCTTCACTTGTTTTTTGAGACAGTATGTCTGCTAAACGAATTCTTCTTTTATCTTCAGTGTGCTGTTAATCATGTCGAATGTGAGGTAGAGATTCTTACATTGTCATACACAGAGGTGAGCTTGTTGCCATGGTGAATTGAGGAGTACCAAAACAAATACACTACTGTGGTCTGGGTTGCTTCCCACACTTTGTGGGACCGACGTTATTCTTCAGTGATTTATACTGCATGCATAGTCTTTGTAATACTGCATTTAAAAAAAAAGAAAACTTGATACATTACATAACAGATGTTTAATACATTACATGATCAATTAGTTAAGGACAGCAACGACAGATAGACTGTCAGACATTATTATTAATTGAAGACATCAGTGCAATATGGTACTTTATGAGTCCAACTTTTGAATAATAAAAAAAATATATATTTTGAATGTTTTTGCTGAGACTAGATAACACAGAGACTGATCAGTGGGAACTAGATAGCTCTACATGCACAGAAGCATTCCATTGTGGCTAGCCATTCTAGGCTATTGCTAAGCAAATTGCTTTAATTAAACTCTGTTAGTTCATTTGATCATTGTAACTTTTTATAGTTTTGAATTTTATTGTGCATGCTCATTTACTCAGAGTGCTTGCTCGGTTCATTAAATAAAAGACCATGTTAACAGTAAATTGTATAGAGTATTTTTTAGATTATAACATACACCATTATATACATATTGGGAACATTTATGTGTGTTATATAGGGTGTGCATTATATATATAAGTATATTTTGGTAATAGATAGATTATATATATGTGTGTGCGTGTGTGTATGTGTGCAGCTGTAATATATTTCCCCTCTGCTTTTGTAGTGTATATAGATTGTCCATTTGATAACTCACTATTGCCGCTGTTGTAGAGAAGGCAGGATTTTTTTTTTTTTTTTCTGGAATAATAAGTAAATATGATATGATCAAAACAGAACAATAATTGATAATGCTGGAGAACACACATGATAGGAAATTAAAAAATTAAATTAAATATTATTAAAATCTAGATGAAACGTATCCTTTTAAATCTTGGCTAGATTTGCCCTGGAAATATTCCCTTCCTTTTTCAGGAAGCATGCATATTTCAAAGGGTAATGTGTACTAATATTGGTAAATTATTAAGCAATCTATTTACAAATCAGTATTAAAAAAATAATAGTACCTCCATTATTATGTCATTAAAATAATACGCACACATGCCCGGAATATTCAGTATAATGGTTATTCATTAATGTTCAATCACGTATACAAATATGGCTTTGCAAATCACACAATAAGTCTGTGTTTGAGCATCTCAACAGGAAATCCAGCAGCTCTATAAGCTTTTTGTTCAATGTATGACCTACCTGAGGCAAGCAAAGCTCAAGGTTGGTAACATTCAGGTCAGCCTTTTCAGGGTATTTATTTAGTTTATTAATAGATAACAACTAGCTTATTACCACATTACCAAATGTTGTAGATTTTTCGGTAATGGTTCGTTAATATGTAGTATAGAAAGGCAAGCTTTAACTGTTCAGCAAACATCAAACTCCTTATTTTGTCAACTCCAAGCCAAATCACTTTTAAAGATGCTATTGTAGCATTGTTGAGGTTTCAATCCATTATACCTTTTGTATTGGTTTATAAATCTATGAATGTATTTTTACATTATTTAATACATGTGCTAGTAAGCTAGTTGTTACTAAAAATGGGCCCCATAAAATAAAGTGTTACAAGTAAAATAAAGCAATATTTATTGAAGTTTTATCAGCCATCAAGAAACAAACACATTTCTATTACAATCCCTTATTGTCTATGCATTCCTGCATTAACTTGTTAGCAATATTCTGAATGAATTGAATTGGATGAAAAGCCAACTTATATAATGATATTACAAAGCATAATCAAAGGCAGATACTCCTTAGTGAGACTCTTTTTCAAGCACCTTTTCTGTGAAGTGCCTAGCCCTTTCCCTATTCTTACAGCACACAATGTATATGTCACACATTCTTTGTCTCGATTCTCCTCTTCCAAAGCAGGCTCAATCAGACCCAAGAAAAAAAGTCGTTGTCTCTTGTAAATGTTGGGTGGCCGGATCATCTCGCGGTGAGTAAAGAAAATAAAAGTGAAAGATTGCTGGTACCCGAACTGCCCTGTTTTCCGGGACCTTTGTGCTGTAAGAATGAAAATCTGCAGGGTTCAGACCAGAGTTTTCTAAATAATCAACTTAGTGGGGTTGTTAAAGTGGTATTTCTTTCTGTTTTTAATTGAGCTAAATGATTCCCATCTGCGTAAAAGTTATTGTTGCACTCATTACCTATAAAGAGCTTGGTGGCGGGGTGATTAATTGGATATGATTTTCAGATCCTGGTGCAGCACTGTTGATGAAGCAATTATCTGAATCCACTTTTGTTTGTTTTCCCTCTTTTTGCAACAATAGCCAGGGTAACTAGCATAGTTAAAACTTCACATTTCCAGGCTGAAATTATTAGCCGAATATGGGTTTCATTTGTACAAGCTACCACATCTGATTCACGTTTTGTATAAGGTTTGCTGTTTTATTCTTTAAAGGGACCAATTAAAGAGTTAACTGAAATACTAAAATAGAAATTACATATTTTATGTGTCATGTTTTGGGTTTTTTTTTCGTCATTTGCCATCAGCACATTCTTATATCTTATTCTGCCTTAGGTTGCTGTTTTATTGTAAAAATAAATAAACAAAATAAAGACAGATGGGTTGGACACAATTGAAGTGGCTTCATAGTTTTGTGTCTGTTATATGTTTTCACTGTTTTGATAAGGCTTGCTGGAAGTAATGATACATCAAGGTGTCTTCAACCTCAATTAAATCATACCATTGCCCCGCAATTGTTTTACCATCAATGCTTTGTCCCAGTTGTGGTTGGAAGCATAGCTTTAGACAACAAGTAGCATCTGAACAGCCATTTGCCCTGAAGAGATTCAGTGGCCTTTTTGTATTGCATTTTCACATTCTATATTTGTTTCTGGCAAAAAATTGTTAACACCTGCTGTATGGTTTGAAAAGAGCAACCTTCAGGAATAATTAAAGGTTATTTGAAAGGAAAAAGATTACACTCCAAGAACAACTACTTTACATGCTTGTCTATCTATCTGCTCAATTTCACTCTGTCTAGACTGTTGTTCAGCATGCAAGCCGAGTTTCTTGTTAGCTTTGTAGGCTTAGAGAAAAGCCAAAATACCCCCTCTGGATTTCAAGTGCTGAAGGCAAAACGATATTTCTGGGAAAGGAAAACTGCGTCAACGGTTTTATCCATCAGAAACACAATGCTGGTTTCTTGTATTCTTTTAGTATTTGTAATATGTTGTAAATAGTTATTTTTTACATGCTGTCTCTAAATCTGCTGAATTGTACTGAATGAAAAAATAAGCAAACGACACACAGGAGCCCTTTCAGGCAGCAGTGCTGTCTGAGTGCTACAATTAAACTATTGGCTTCCTAATGATCATGATGGATGCAGCCCACGAGTGTCGTGTGGTGCACATCAAGTGTAATTTGGCAGTGTGGCGCTGTAGCCTCTCAGACTGGATAGCAATGCAGGGACAGAAACCCAGACCCAGAAATTAAATTAAGTTAAATTGCGCTAAAGCAAATAAACAAATCAACAAATAAACAAAAACAAAATGGTACAAACACTAACAGAACCACACTGGTCAAAATTAAAGGCACAAGGGGCAAAACAAAAGGTTTGACAAAAACACAGAACATGGAACATGGAACACTATCAGCACCAACAACACTAATTAAGCTAACACCTGTGATCACCTTATTTATATGCCTGTTGCTGATTGCACCATTGAGATACTGTATTCTACTCAATTACCTTTTTTAAATATGTTTAACAGTGTTAGCAGAACTTTCTAATTAGCAGTTTTTAATAGAAATGATTAAACGTGAAGAATGTAGAAATTTTATTCCTCTCCCCCATTACTGACAGAAGTCTGCTTGTAAAAAACACCTGCTAATGGGTTGATTATGTCTTGAGCACCAGTAGTACAACCCTCTGTATGATGTTGTAACCTGCTGTTAAGTACTGTACCCATTGGGGTTTTATTGTCTCTGTTCTCTAAAACAATGGGAATTGTACGCTTATGGTAAGAAATAGTTTGATAAGATTTTGAGAACATTGAAATAGTGAGATCGAGATTAGGAAAGGATGATAAAACTTCAATTTTTTTTATGACACATTTTAATGTAAACATGTATTATATAAAACATGTTAATGTCATTTTTAGATTTTTTTTAAGCTGTTACACAAACTCTATAGGGTACGAGACATTGCTCTGCCAATACTTTGAAAAAACCTATACCAGTTTGCATAGCATATACAGTACAGAAAACTTATACTTGCAGTGACAAAGGGGTTATAAAAGAAAACACATGTGCATATTCCTATATCTGTGTGTTATAAAATAACTTTTACACAGCAACAGCGGAGTTGCGGGCTCCGGGTGCTGTATTTTCACAGCACAGATGAATCTGACTAACACACTGGTAGACTAAACAAAGACTCTGCAGCCGAGCGTACACTTTGTAGTCAGCAAAAATCTGACATCCTAGCGGAATGATGGACGCCCAAGAATGCCTGAGCAGTCTCATCCCGAGCCCAGAATAGCAGATATCCAAAGCGAGACACCGCAGTCAGTGAAGTGATCAAAACTGATTCCTATGGGCACCGAGGTCAGCTTTTCATATCATAGGAGTCTGTGTGGTCCAGTGGGAAAAGAAACGGGCTTGCAATCAGGAGGTTCAAATCCCAGCTCAGCCACTGACTCATTGTAGGACCCTGAGTAAGTCCCTTAACCCCCTTGTGCTCCGTCGTTTGGGTGAGACATTGTTGTAAGTGACTCTGCAGTTGATACATATTTCATGCATCCTAGTCTCTAAGTCACCTTGGATAAAGGCGTCTGCTAAACAGACAAATAATAATATCAGCTCACACACACACACACACACTCACACACACACACACACACACACACACACACACGCCTGTATAATGATCTGGAAACTCATAGGGAAATTGTTAAAGGAATCCATAGTAATTTCCTGATCTACCAATAACCTATGCAGTATGTGCTGTTAACATGAACTGCAAGATTATTAAAGTAATTAAATGGAATAAGGATGCAGTGCTTTAGACATGATAAATACAATATTGTTTAAATTCTAATGGTAACACTTTAGTTTAAGTATCCATTTCAAGTGGTTATACAATCTATTAATGTGTTAACAGCTATATTATTATTATTATTATTATTATTATTATTATTATTATTATTATTATTATTATTATTATTTATTATTATTATCTTTTTTTAATATAAATGCTTATATTCAATAGAAGTTAACACACACAGTAGTAAAAGGAGTACAAAACAAAAAAAGGTAGAAAGGCTTTAATGTAATGAAATTGTTTAGATAAATTGCTTGAAAAAGCCAAGCATTTTCTTGTTGCATTAAGAAAGATGTGTGGGTTTTGAAGGTGTAAAGTTTGTGGTTCTCTTCTCTTGACCCCCACCAATAAAAAGAAAGTCCAGCACGGAAGCATTCCAGTTTCAGAGGAGGAAACCAGCGAGACAAAGGCCCACCAGGACACATGATCGCGAGGGCTTCTGAAAACACATAGCTTCCTATGAGCGCCACACTCCATCTCGGCCTTTGTTTTTCAAAGGAAATAATTAAAAAGTGGACAAAAATGTACCGACAAAAGCCCATTCCCCCAGAGGAAATCATTGAGATGTTTCTCCACTGACAAAGTCTTCAGGCTTTGTTTTATGTGCCTTTAAGGCTCTGTGTTAAAGGAAGCACTTGGCAGCAAGATTCATCTCACTGAAAGCAGGGCTTTATGATGAAGGGCTAAGGCAGCAATTGTTCAAACAAACTGTTTTTTGTTTTTGTTTTACTTTTTCTGTTTGAAATGATCTACTGCTAATGCAAAACCATCACATTCTTGAGTAGGCCTAAACTAATCTTTCTAGCAATCCTAAACACCCCCCATTATTATTATTATTATTATTATTATTATTATTATTATTATTATTATTATTATTATTATTATTATTATTATTATTATTAAATGTACCATACCAGAATGTATAAAAGAAGAGAACATTATACTGTATTACTGGGTCTTCAATAAATTCTGTAAGGGAGAAGAAAAAACTATTTCAGTTCTCTGTGGAGAAGATGTAATAAAGACTTCAACTAACCTATTTGTTTCTTGCATTAAACCTTAGCTCGTCATTTAGGGTAAATAATAATAATAATAATATAATAATTTATTATTATTATTATTATTTATTATTATTATTATAGCTATTTTCTGTAGATAACATTTGTGTTTTTCTGGTGTGCCTGATATTCATAGTTTTAACAGGAAATTGTATGTTCTACCCTGGAAGAATTATTGCGTAAAGAACGTATTTAGATCTACTCAAAATTGTAGATTGTAATTTTCCACATTAGTCATCGGTCAGGAAAAGATCAAATAAATATATAAATATGATGGTTGCACAATTACATTTGGTAACTTTTTAAGTGGAGGGAACAGTTTTGTTATGAGTTTGTGCAATAAAGGTAAATAATGAATGTTGAGCTGAATTGAATTTGATTTAATAAACATCACTTGGGATTTGCTTGTTTTTTCCACCTTTTTCAGTCTTCATTTACAGCATGTTTTTGCTCAGTAAGTGTTGATCATTTTTACTCAATTTCATCCAGCTGAGCAGTGAATAACATCTCTCTTAGCACCCTACTGGGCTTTGATCTGTCAATAGAGGAAATTCAAATCAAATGCATCAGCCACGCTTCGGTTTTGCACTACAGAGAGCCATAAAACAATATTGCTTGTTTTTAAAATGATTGTCATCTTTATGACCTACAGCTCCTCTTAAGGAAGTGGATGCAGATTTTTGGAAAGTAAATCATAACCTAACAGTTTGAGATACACTAGCAATCACAGAGCTCTGAAGAAGTGCACACAGTGAACTGCTAGAGTTATTAAAATTAAATACAGTTTCATTGTAATCCTTTCCTGAGCTGTTCTTTTATGATAGGGGTAGACAAGAGCAAAGCACAACACTAGGTGTATCCTGAAATACATGCAAGAAAGATACTTTACTATAAAAGAGAGGGTCGAGTTATCTTGTGTGAGAAGTACAATGAGCCTGTCTTTGCATATCTGACAATAGATACTTGCTCCTCCAGAATACACTGGTGATTAATACATATTAATACTAATAGTGAAACTAATACTAGTAGTGAAACCTTGTAAAAGTGTTCACCAAAACATCAACTGCTTCCCACTTTCTACAAATATCAAACCTGGAATGTCAAAAAAAAAGATTATGCTGTGCCAAGAAAATACCGACACTATAAACTTAGGGTGATTGACATTTGTCTTCTCAGGAACTGTCACTCTTCAGTTTGGGAGTCACAGTAACAATAAGAAAATGATTTGGAAGAGCCTTATGGAGTTGGTCCTGGCTAGAATGATGTCATACTTAAAAAAAAGACCTATTTAAGAACAAGCAACCTAAATTGAAAAAACAAGTTTGTCACCAAAATAAGGAACATGTTATTTTCTTATGCATATCCCCTTCAGTCACATGCGTATATAATAGTGTCAAGTTTTGACGGGGCAACTTCTCGAACTCCATAGAGTTTAGATAAACTGATTTTAAGTTTCTAAACATTAAAATAAGAAATTCTCACCAAAAGGGATATATTTAAAATACATATTATTAATAATTTAACTAAATAGATTTATATATATATATATATATATATATGTATGATATATATATATATATATATATATATATATATATATATATATATATATATATATTTTAAAATTATTTTGTAATTAAACAATTCTTTAACGTACCAGTAATAATTTAAAAGAATAGTAAATTGCTTTCTAAGTGGGGTTTTTTTTAATATGATTTTTTGTTTGTTTGTTTTGCTGGTTCCCCTCTAAACATGTAAAATTGGTCAGCACATAACATGCTGTATATATTCTGTAATAAACATATTTTCCTGCATGGTTTGTATGTACTTGCTGAACTCAGATGACCCCCAGATCGGCCTTCATCACTGGCAGCCTCCGACCATGTTTTTTGGTCAAGCTATAAATACTTTGGGCTTTCTGTGGCTGTACAAACCATCGTCTCCCAGAAAAACAAGCACATTATATGCGTCTCATTCCTGACTCAAAGGTTCACAATAGAAGCGTGGTATTTAGCTTGGCTTTGTTTGTTTTTTTTTTGCTTTTTTCTACCCAGCTACAAGTTTCAGAAACTTCAGTTTTCCAATCAATAGCTATATTACATCAGTTAGCAAACAATTGTTAACAGTAGGCGCGTTTTATTTTTATAAAGAAGTCTGAAAAATGTAAATTGTTTTTTGTGTATAAATATTTGTAATGGGTTCTATTTGTCAAACTATGCCACTTATATACAGTTAAGATTTGAAACTCCATAATGAAGGATGGTGACTCCTGATTAGCTCGGATAGGGTCTTACTATTATGCAGTGCCCAGAAGTTGCATTTTCTGAGGACAAATAACTGAGGGTCTTAACTACAAAGCAACTCACTGCTTGGACCAAAAGATGCAAAAAGCCCCAAGGGCAGATATTAACATTGAACTGCTCTGTATTTCATTATAGGGACCATGCATTCTCACCCCCTAGCTTAAACAGCACTCTTCATTGTGACACTTAGATGTGTATCTACTTAGTGGGGAGTTAATAGCAGTCATTTGAACTGTATTTGATAAGGTAATTAATATTTAAATCAAAAAAAAATTTCATTGCGAAAAAGCTGTTTCTTTTTATCTTTCACTAAACTGTAAAGACGTATCACACCAGCTCTATGGAAAATAATTTAATATTAGTATTTCTACCTATGTTGTAACTAGGAAGATAACAAGAGTATTACCTGTATTGTTTTGTTGGTAACACTTTATATTATAGCGTTGCTTATTAATATTTTATGAATATATAATAGATGCTTAATAACTATGTTATAGCGTGTTAATTAAGCATTATAGATGGTTTATAGCCATGTAATAGCCATAGATGGAATTATATTTAAGCATCACAAAGTACAATAGGTAGCTAAACACTGTCCCCTCCATAAAAATGTAATTGTGTTTATGGCTTTTGCATGGTTAAACATCCCAAAGTAGAATAGGTAGCTAAAAACTGTCCCCTTTAAAAAACTTTAATTCCACCTATGGGTAGTGCATGGTTATAAATGCTCTGTAATGCTTTATTAACACTCTATATTTATAAAACATTAATAAACGGCACCTTAATATAAAGTGTTACCGTTTTGTGTTGTGCTTTTAGAGTATGTGTTTGTTTTACCTGGTGACAGGATGTATCTCCTTTTCAGTAAAATCTAAGGGTAAGAGGCCATACTTTATCATAAGATGCTGTACAAACCTTGAAACAAGCATCTTATAGTCATGTAGGTCATGGCTACTCAGGTAACTTTAGAATTGACAACTGGATCCATTATTTAAAATAAAAAGTAAAAAGTAGTGATACAAGATTTTGGAAGACCAGTTACTGAAAACAATCCAGACCTGCCGTACATTGTGAGGAACAATAAATCATAAAAAAATGAGCATTTTATTTAGAAAACAGTGGTTTTTGTTCTGCATTCATATACAATACTTTCTTTTTTTCAGCTCAGAATCACTAGTTCTGTGATTTAGTAGCTTTCTAAGCAAATACTAAAAACAATATAACATGTTGTTAAAAAAAACACACACACACTTTATGAGTCCCCAGGATATGATTGGTGAATATGCTCATTAAACTTTATAGCTCAATAAGTCCTGACTGGGTCTGAATGAACAGAATTACTCTGACAACCATGGATAAATATTAAATAACTATGGAGCTAATACATAATGCATATTGAACTTCTTTCAAATCTCTAGAGATAGATAAGCATTGTCATGGATGGCAACTTGTGCATATCTTTTAAGGTTTGAAATTTTCGAAGTACCAGTGCCATATTTTTAACGGAAGTACTTTCATTTCAGGGTTATTTCCTGAAGCGCAGCACTAATAAAAATTGTTTTTAAGATTTAAAACAGAAGTCCTTTTTATGAATATGGTGGGGTTATAAAATAGCTACTATGATCCATAAATGTAAATCAAATTGACTTTTGAGAGGAAAAAATAAGTTATGATGAAGCTTTAGCAAGGCTGAGCTTCTTGTTAAAGTGCTCTCTGAGGGATAATCTCACTTGTGCAGTTTCAGAAGACAACCCAAACTTCTGACAAATTGTATCAGTGCAGGTTACTTGTGTGGTAAAATCAGCTGTAAGAAAATGTTGAGTTTTTGAAAAAGTAACAGATGACTTTGTATTATTACTCTTTTATTTGTACTAAGAGTACATTATTTCTCTAAAAAAAAGGGTTGGACCTATTTAAAACAATCTAAACCACTGTGAATTTGGTAGTGCTTTACATTGTCATTCTTATTACTATGTAAGTACACTGTAATAACATAGTAATTGCACATAGTGCTGTGTAGTAGCTGCAATGCAACAACATGCTTACAGTGTCTAGTGTTCAGTGTTTTTATTTTTTTAAATTATACTGAGGTTGTGTATTTCCAATGCAATTACTATGCAACCACGTATTATAGTACATTGTAATTACATGCTTGCCAAACTTTAGGCAACAAAAAGCTGTAGGCTGTCTTTCCAGGTGTGTTCATTCTAGAAGCAAGCTAGAGCAAAAAGTAATGCAATGGCAATCATGAAAATGGTGGGGCCACCTCCCTCGCTATCTGATTGGGCAATGAAATTCTAGCATCCAATCAGAATTTAGATAACATAAGGCTGTATTTCCGCCCCCCAAAAATGTCAGTACTTGTCTAAAATAGTGTTATTAGCTTTGAAAATTGGTATGCGACCGCTTAAATCTGTAGGGTTGTATATATGTAATTACAGTGTAATTAGAGGCATGTGACTGTATCTTTAAAAGGTAAGGCAAATATGATTTCACCATGCAGGTTTTCAACCAGTCTACAGTAGTATAACAAGCTGTGTGTGGGCTTTATATTGTTTTTAAGCAAAAGGATAATTTAATAAATTTATATGAATATGTCTATTTCTCTTCATTCAAAGTATGAGGTCTTATGTCTGGTATGAGGTCTATGAGGTGTCTGGAAAGAGCCAAGCAACGCTGGTAAAAACTTCCCATTCTGAAGTAGATTTTTACTGAAGTCAAAGTGACCTCATAAATGTACTGATCAAGGCAGCCAACAAAACTAATGTAATTATATATTTGGTCTCTACATTTAAAAAAGAAATGTGTGATGCCTTGCAGGCCTCTGCATTGACAAGACAATCCCTGCTCGAATTTTCTTTCTTTCCAAATTGTATATTACCAGTGGAAAAAAAAAGTGTTTGGTTTAAGTGTAGACGTGAGCATAATCATATCTCAACTCCTGAAGTGACTGCATGTAAGGTATGGATCCACTGACCACAGTAGACAAAACACTGGGATAAAAAATGGTTTTAGCCTCATTGGTTCCAATTACTGTTACTGGAATTCCTTGCCGAGACTCTTGATTATTTTGCTTAAAACATAATAAATAGTGGAAATTGTGTTCCGATCTATTTTAGAATGAGACTGGCTGAGAGCTGTAACTCGAACAGCTGTCAGATACTAATGCTGTTGAGGTTTCTCATTTGGTCAGTCAAACGAGGCATACCAACTGACCCCCGCTCCCTACCCTGAGTCCTGTTTTACTGTAATTTCCATAACATAATGGGCCTCCTGTATATAACACACATGACTGAGGTTCCCTTGTATAAAGCACTTTCATACTACCCTAGCATAATATAAAAACTACTCAAGCCCAAGCATTCTGTGCACTTCTTATATAATGTCCATGTATAGCATGCAGAAATACCCCTTTTCATTTGTAAAACCCTGTGAGTTATACTCTACAGATTATAGTACTGATATATCCAGCCACTCTTTCTGTAATTAAAATAGTACCCACAGAGTGCTTCACTCACTAGCATCATAAGCGCTTGACTTATTTCACATAGTCACCAGATAGTGATCAACAACTAAAAGTAACACAGAAATGAAGAGAGAGCAGCTGGCTGCACAACGTATGTGTGATATTGCTCTGGTGGTTTCCACAGTTTCTGATAAATACCTCAAAATGCCTGGTCCAGATGTGACCCTGATTCTCAGCTGGTCGAAGCCGCAGACAGACAGAGAACTTCCTTGTCAAACAAGGGTGTTAATGTTGGCTTTTCCAGTCTTCGCTTTGTTCAGACTCATCTTCCTGGGCAAAACCAAACACCCACCGAAATGTATGGCAGAAGAATGAGGTTGCCTTTTAGGACTCAGACTTTCAAGAAAAATTCCTCTTCTTCAGAGTGAAATCAGAATAATACCACTTTTTAGATGGGGTTTTTAGCCTTCTTGAATTGCTCTTGTGACCGAACAGCAGTGCATACAAAATAACACGACACATCAACTCTTCATGAAAAGTAATGTGAATCCAACACCTTCATCAGATCTACACAGGCAGGTTTTTAGTGTGGTTTTGTAGTATCCAAAGACCCCCCACAGGGATAATCTTAAATCCCACAAGCATAGTTAAAGCATTGATAAAAGCCATCCCTATATATTGTGACCAGATTTTCAAAGCTCAAAATGGGGAAACATTTGTTAAATAATTGATGAGACTAATTACATGGTTTATAAGCAGCTTGCTAATTTCAGTACACTCCTGGGTGTAAAATGTGCTTCAAACTAAAGTAGCCATATTGTGTTCTACGTATTGCCTACTTTGGTAACAATTTATATTAAGGTGCCACTTATTAATGTTTCATAAATAAATAATACATACTTAATAACTGTGTTATAGAGTATTAGTAACACATTATAAGACGGTTTAGAACTGTGCAATAGCCACAGACAGAATTACAGTTTTACAAATGGGATAGTTTTTAGCCACCTATTGTACTTTGGGATGTTTAAACGTAATTCTGTCTATGGATAAATAATGTTTATAAACCATAAATAATGCTTTATTAACACTCTATAACAGAGTTGTTAAGCATCTATTATATATTTATAAAACACTAATAAGCAACACCTTAATAAAAAGTGTTACCCATACTTTTATATTGAGTTCAATAATAATAATAATATATAATAATAATAATAATAATAATAATAATAATAATATAATAATAATAATAATAATAATAATAATAATAAAATTAAATCATTGCAAATACATGTATGTTTTGGTATTTTTCTTTCTTTATTTCTTTACTCACTGCATCAGGTTTTATTTGTTGACGTTGTTGATGTGGTGTAACCGAGTGGATTCGGATGCTTGCAACATCTTGTTCCTCTGTCTGGGTTAAATCCTGCCAGAACTAAACAGCTACAAAATTACTGTATTACACACAATTGTAGATTCATATTGAATATAAACTAAATGAAAACACATGTCGCGTTGAGGAATAGGCACGTACACCTGTGTGAATCACTTCATAAAAATAATGCTCTTGATTACTCTACCGCCTTGTTTTTGTTTATTATATTTTATTTTCACTGCAGGTGCCATAAACTAAAAGTGGTTATTTACGTTATTTTGACAAAGAGTATTTAGGGTGTGTCGCGTTACAGGAAGTGGCTGAAAACCAGGACTTGTTAAAGATTTTATATCAAAATGTCGGAACACTGGGACCTTTGAAGGAAAACTGGGACGTCTGGTCACCCTATCCCTATAGTGTATTAATTGCTTGATAGTAGCGCCTATTTCCCAGGTGAATGTGACCCTGACATTATGCCAGCCCACACTGTAATGTCTTGCCACGTGGTGATTCAATTAATGTTGATTCATTTTGCTCAATTTACTTGATGTTTTGATGGGTTTTCTTTTATTTCTTAAGGACATTCACATTCATTGACTTCAACTTCAAATATTCTATTCCTGATGCTAGCTGTTATGTTCCTCTTTGCTATTTATGGGGCCTGCAATAATTCTGAGTGGCTCTGGGTCCTGTTTCTCCGAGAGTATAATCTTTCTCTAAATCAGCCTGTTCCTTTGAGATGATTTGTTTATATAATCTTAAGAGCTGGAAATGAACAACCTTCCTCATTCCATTCAAATCATGTGATAATGTGACCTTTCAGCTATGCTAGCTCCACCTATTCTACATATAAATAGACAAAGAGTAGGTGGGGCTGGAACAGAGGTGGGTCAGCTTCATGTCAGTCAACCAAGTCAAGGCGGTAATGGTTTCTGGAGAGTGGTCAAAAGAGCCCCTTTAGACATAATCATACAATAAACCATGGATACTGCTATAGGCTTCCAGCCAACATCTACTGTCAGTCAGATGTTGGAAGGATCTGACTGTATTAGCAATGCTGTGTTTATAATTGAGACAACACTTTTTTATCAGTTTGTTTCACAGCCTACTTGTTACTTATAAAGGCTGGAGTTATAAGCCAGTCTGGCGCTCCTCTTGTAAATTCTGCCAGAGCGTTTTTATAGGCATTAAACTGTATCCAAACCTGTTATTTGTTGAGCACCTCATGAGAGCAATTGTTTAATAAAGAAATCCATAACCACGCATTTGAGTATTAGTAAGTGATACTGAAAATGACTTCAAATCTATATTTTATCGCCTCTCTATGGGTTACAGAGGCACTCTATGAAGCATATCTCAGGAATGAGCTCTGTGCCAACGCGTTTGGACAGATCTCAACCTCTCAAAAGCACCCAGTTCTGGAAAAAAAAAAATTACATCTCACCCATGCCCCTAGATACTGAGTGATATATAGAGAGGATTTCTGTTATAAAATACTCTGCATTTCCTACTCATGAAACACAAACTCTGCTCAGACCATTATAACCAGGGACATAAATTAGTTATTTGTTTGCTATGTTGTTTGTTTTTTCACTAAATACCAAATATAAAAATAAAATCATTTAGTGGTAATCTTGTGGACTTTTTTTCTATGTAATTTTATAACCATTATGTAAAAGCTTGCAAATAAGTGCCTGTTCATATTGATTTGGGGTACGTGTGGGGTGTCTCATTAATTGATTCTTGCTCCATATGGACCTCTAGTTTATACAGTGAAATCCTTCAATTACTAAAAGGGCTGATTAAATGGTCTTAATACAGGTCTTTATAATGAGTTGACAGAAGAAGAGAAGTTATTGTATTTAATCACATGTACAGCAGAACAAGTCAAGCAACAGTGTGGTAGAACACAAGTTGTGGTATACAGCACAGACTTGGCACTAGTAATACACAGACATATCATTGTCGATCAGTCATTACCCTTATAATAGTTCATTATGAGTTACAATTATTTGAAAACAATATGGGTTCGGGGCAGCTATTATTTCAAGAAGATTTCCGCCTCACCGGTTGTGATGCCAGCAGAATGCACTAGATGATACAATTATGTGTAATATATATATCTATATATATATATATATATATATATATATATGGTATGTTGGTAAACATTGGGCAACAATATGGTGCGTTGTTTATGTCCACGATTTTAACAAATTTTACCAATGTAATATCCAACATGGTGATGGTTGACATTGGTTGTTGGTAAAGTTAATGCCTTTATTTTGTATTTTTGTGAACTGGAAAGTCTCTGTATGAGTGGCAGCCATTAATCTGCTTCTGATACCCACGCCCTGAGGTCAAAATTCTTGCACAGCTATCCTGTAATTAGAGCAGATACTGGAGGAAGTTTACCCAGGTGATGCCGGCTGCACAAGCCTTCGTACATGAGAGCACGCATTACAAAGAGGTTTCCACGGGCAGACTAGCAATCAAGGGGAAGGTAAGCAGGTCTAAGCCAGGTCAGAGACAGGGTGACTTGCAAGGTCAATGAGCTACAGAAAACTAGCTTAAAAGGTCACTGTGCGCCCTGTAGCTTTTATGAGTGCAACATGCTCTAGCGGCACATAATCGCTGGGTGGCTACATTTAAATAGACAGAACCTAGAGGACCAAGGAAGGTTCTTACTGCTTACATCTCCTTAACCATATTTATAGCTCTATCTACCTTCTGTCTGCCAGTCTTTCTAGTAGCCTGTCTACCTTGGTAACCCATAATAGTTATAGGACGGAAAACATCCGTGTGTGGGCTATAGCGACACTTGTAGCATGTAAACAGTGTCCTTTTACTTTACATCTAAAACACAGACTGGACTTATATAAAAGGATCTGCTTCCTCGTGAGTTTATATATTATTATATATATACACCTCATACTTAAACCAGTCAACTAGCTATTGTTTAGTGCTACAGTTTTTACTTTTCAGATGTTTGAATTTTGTAAGATAACAGGATAATCTTGAAACCATTTAGCTGTGGATGTAAATTGCTAGTAACACTGAGAAAACACCATTGAACCATGTGGCTTTTAAAGTACTTTTACTGCACCATGTTTTGGAATCATTTCCAGCTGCTCCCAAGCCACTAATAGCGCCTTCGGCCCACACTACTCTTTTAACACTGGCCAAGTTTCTCATGCCATTCATATTTAATCGTGCCCTTTTTATGCATATCAGATATTCTCCCTTTATCGGAGCAGGGATCAGAAATTCCCTCAGCATGTATCACTGACAGTGGGATGAGGCCTTTTATAGCTGAGTGCTGTGTATGGAGCCAGTACTGAAAGTTCTTCTTGGAAACTATAAATAGGAAAGATAAACTGATGGCAGTATGGCCATTTTAGCAATCTGATATTTGGTAAACTGGTTAATAGTTACCTGTAGTAATGATTTTACAAAGATATTATAAGTAATGAATATTTATTACCCCAACCCTTTCCTCAGTTTTAACCTCAACATTATTTTATTTTTTCTTTTTAAAATGCATGATGTTAAACATATTTATTTTGAACGTTTAGCTTTAATTTGAAGAGCATTTTGAGGTTTGGCAGTTAATATAAAGCTTAAACAGTTACAGTGCAGCAGCAGTATGTGATGCCTGCACTGTGCTCTGCTAAGATAAGTGACCAGATTCGTTTCTTTCCTGATATTTGTTTTTGTGGTCTTACTACATAACAGTACTACTAAATCCAATTAACGTATTTCTAATTGTGAATGTTGTAATTTTGGAACATCTCTCAGTTGCAAAGAGGGTGGAGTATCTGGACTGTTAATGTGGATTAACTTGTGAGGAAAACATGTCCTGTTGACTCTCTAACATGTTTGTTATAGAATGGAACTGTGGAACTAGTGTGTCTGGTCTAAACCATTTGGCTACTAAAATGAACATGTTCTGTGTTGTCCCCACAATCCCTGTCTGGAGACTATCTACACTGGGCTGGATTAACTTCAAACCAGCCTGCCCATCATTGCAGTTAAATTACTTGAACGAATATACAAGCACATAAATCCTAGCTTGCATACTGACTTGTTGTTCCAGTTGACTGCACCTGCACCAGCACAGCACCACACACGTGCAGCCAGTATTAGTAAGAGTCCAGTCATTTCCACACACCTGTGACAAGAAACAAAAGCAGGAGCGCTGGTAATAACAGGGCGCTCTGCTTGTAGATCCAAATTAAAGAGGTCTTCATGGCACGCTACTCAAACTTGAACACAAGCTGGCTATTGCTGTTTGAGATGTATCAGGACAAGTAATTAAACACACTTCTTTGAATGGGCTGGAGAAGAAAAGTGAATCCCCCAAAGGAGAATGTGTGTGGGAGTTACAGCCGTTTCTGTGCAGGGCACGAGAGACTGAAACAGCTGTCTAGGCAGCTGCAAGGCTCGAAGCAGTCCAGGCTTTAAAATAACAATGAGAAGATAGATGTTTAATAAATGCCGTATTGCCTGGTTTGCAAAAAAGTAATGACTGGCAAACATCTTTAAGGTTAAGGTTAGTACACTATGCTTAGATTTTCTAATTGGCAAAAAACGACAGGAGCTTTTGAGCTTTTGTCTTTTCACAAGACAACTTACTGTAGGTGTGTTTAAATAGACCGCCTTTCCATCTTTTTCTTTACTTTAATATGTGAATTATTCGAAATGTCTGATACTCTGACTCTTCAAAGGTGAACAGTACAAATTTAAAGTGTGAGCTAATTCAGACACACTGGGGTCTATGCAGTGGATCTAAACAGTTTCACGAGTTTTTTTTTTTTTTTTTGGGGGGGGGGGGGGGGGGGGGTAATGTATTTTTACATACCAAAACTAACTTGTGAATTTTTTTTTATTTTTTTTTAAATCTCTGTCCCTTTCTTAAATAGCTAAACAGCACCAGCATTTAGTTTTGCCACTTCAGTGCCGATGGTAACCATCCAGAAGAACATTCTGCTAGCAAGTGAGTCAGCAGTATACCTGTGGCTACTTTGTTTATTCCAAATAATTGTGTCTAGTAGAACCAAACTCAATCTCCAGCCTCTGGCTGTTGCAACTGCTTGCAATTATGTCCCTCGTTTAACATTCATACACAAAATTTGGAGGCATGATTTCAAACTGTATGGTTTATATCCATGCCACACACAATTAGCAGTCTGCAAGTTGGCCTGAACAGAACAAACTGTTGGGCATGTGTGCGGTTTGTTATTCTCCAGTAAGAACTGAATGACAGTCCAGTAAAACACTGTGAAAGCTGCATTTAAACTCTGAAGAAGACAACAGCATAGTAACCCTCTAATCCTCTGAGGTACATCTGCAGGAGAAGGCCATGTCTGTTTGTTGTTGTTGTTGTTGTTGTTGCTACCCTCTGTGAATGTTTTGAATTCTGTTGTTATTTTTGAAATCTGATAACCATATTCAGAGGTCAATGGGAAGTCTTGAAATCTTGAGTAGTGAACAAACGGGAGGAGGGGAAATTAAGCAGCTTCTGTGTACCAAGCTGAAAACTGAGAAACTCCCCCAGCAACACAGCAATGGACCCATTCATGGAGCATATTGTTATGTAAACTGCACAGTTCAGGTATGATGTTTCACCCTCTGCAAGCAGCTGAACATTGAAGGAATGGAACGTGCTGTACATTATGAAGGGGCACGGTTTCAACATGAAGCTTGTTCCAAAGATAGTGTTTTGAGAGGAGAAGCGTATGATAAGAAAAGCCCAAAGCTTTAAAAAAAAACAAAAAAAAAACAGGTTGCCACATGTATTATTTACTCTCCGAGCCATTATACTGTATCTCTACATGCTGATTAGCAGTCTCGCTCTGGTTGTCAAATATCTATAGAAATGCACGCTTGCTGTAAATGAAAATAAGTCAAATGTATCCATGCTGAGATCTGCCTTGAGTGTGGTAGGACCACTGTAACAGAATAAAATAGAAGAAAGTACTTAAGTAAAATTTGAAAAACACAATCATGATCCAGATAGAGTGTGTACAGTATGAGATCATATCGAGCAAAAAGGAGTTTCCGATTTGGAGTTTCTGTTAGTTTGGCAAGGGTTTCCTTGTTGAACATCAGAGCTGAAGAAATTGTACTATATTGTATTGACTAAGTTTTAATTAATGGGCACAGGTAGTTGAATTAACAATACATATTTCCTTATCCTTATCTTATTAAAACAGAAGATATTTCAGGAGCGTCTGGTACATGTGTATTAATTATTTTGCTTGTAGGGAAATGTTTAGTTTGGGTTTAGATACATGAATAGATAACCGCGCCTAGACTCATGCAGGTATTTGAAGTGGTGTTCAAATCCAGCTGGCTGCTATGTGTGATTATATGTGTGTCATGTAATCCTTTGTGGAGATGTGTTTATATCAAAATGATCACAAATTGTGCAACCGAGACATTTAGAAGTTAAAACAGAAAGTTAATTTGATTTGACGATTTTCTGCCCATCTGGTTCCCCATGATCCTCTCTCAAGCGAAGCACAGAACCACATAAGTTTGGCTTCTCCTAAACAATTTAATCATCCCTCTGTAGATTTTGGTAATTATGTGACATTCCTGTTTATTTTAAAGGTCTCTTATCAGCCTCAGCAACTCACTTAATGACCTCATTTTCCCAAAGGGTGGCGGTGACATCACCAGCCAACGACTGAACTTCCTGATAACCCTTGGCCTCATGTCACAGCCAATTAGAGAAGAAACAAACCTCTCTGGTACATGTCTTGCAAGGGGAGGCTCGTGTTTGTGCCAAGTAAATAGGCACAGGCCTGCAAAAGAGGGACGTCTTCAGTGGGCTGGAGTGTCTCTGAGATGCAGAGCCTTATACAGTCTAAGGATGATTACACCTTTCTTTTTTAAAAAAAAATGTATATTTGGTTTGCAGAATCATGTTGTGATACCACATGTGTACTTTCTACTTTTTTGCCTGAGGGTAATACTAAATGTATCATTTCATGTAGGGGGTCTGTAGTTTTAAAAAAAAAAGTACTGGTATAGGTTCTGGAAAGAAGGTATTACCTGTATATTAAAAAAAAAAGAAAAAAAAAACAGGATTATATTTTATTATTTTAGTCTTGCTTTCTAAACACATATAGTAAATGGAAGGCGGTTTGTTTCTATCATTGCTCTCTGCAAAAGGGCGACTTGTACAGTGGGAGTACATCAGTGTTCAGTTTTCAAACAGAATATGCGGGGTTGGCAACATTCTGTTTAGGTCTAATATATGGAGCGATGTTTAAAGTTAAAATACTGTATATCCCAATAGTGTTACACTGTACACAGTTGAGAGCTATCGCTTCTCTGATACCCAAACTGGGACTATGTTTGTATGGGTGTCTTGAGTCTGGGGGGTCCCTAGGTTTGACCCCTGGCTGCGGTTGATTGGCTCCACAGATGTGAGCTGAAAAAAGAGTATTTGGGGGCAGTCTGGCTGGCTGTCAGGGAGTAGAGGGCTGCAGCCTTCATGGACCAGGTTAGTTTAACTCCTGCAGCTATTCCCCAGCTGAAGAGGGGATGGGTGCCACCAGATATCCAGGTCCTTCCAAAACGCAGCTGCTAGAACACAAACACATAGTGTCAAACATATAGTGTTAGTTACACTGGCTAACTATCTGTGTAAGCAGTCTGCAAACATGATACATATGTTTATCTAAAAGGTGGCTGTAAAACAAATCCACAAGTACAGTGACATGTACTGTATACTGCACCATACAAACCTACACACACTCACAAAATAAGAAGCTATCTGCATGATACTGCACAGCTTTATTTGAAACAGCTGTTGAGTGATGCAGTAGCTCTTGTGTATATGAACTACTGCGGATATGATTTAACTGTTTATGAAATATATTATGTTCCATTGAGAAAGCTTTCTCTGTTAAACATGCCAGACAGTTGTGCAGGACCCCATTCAATTCCCTTTCTTATAGTGTGCTTTTTACCTATTCGTCTTCCAGTATACTTTCTTGTGGGTTTCATACCTTATTGTTGGTGTTGGCAGCTGCATGCTGAGCCTTGCCTAGCCATGTCTTAGGAACAGGAGCGATGCCACTTGTTATAAGCTCTAGTTTTTTGCATTTCACCATTTCAGCTGTAAAAAAAAAGAAAAGGTAATTTTCTTACTTATAGATGTTGCATCATTTACTTCTGTCGTTCAATTATTGGAACAGGCAAGCATTTTTTTATTCTACATGTTATGCAACAAAATATGTCCGTTCCTCCATCACCCACCCCCCATCTTTATAATTCAGTCAGAGAAAAGTGTTCCCGGTCTGGTGCAATCCGGCATAAATTAACCCCTGCTTTTCTGTAGTATTCCATCCACAGTGCGCTGTACCATGCATCATTTTGTAGAGCAGTCGTGAGATAGATAGTTATGTTTCGATAGAGGCTATAAGCACAACACTTGTTCTAATAAAATGCTATTTTACTAAAATGTAATTTTATCATCCCTCTACCTTAAGCTGTGATTGTCACATTATATAATAACTACTGCAAGCCAAGTAGGCATTAAAAGGAAACACCTTCCCTTAAACCAAAACTCTGAGGCGGAGTACATCTGGTGTCAATAGGTTTTAATTACTTGTTATAATTCCCTTTTTCCTGAGTTGGACGTGCTAAAACAGATTTCCCTGCAGAGATTTATAACCCTGGTAAACGCCCACACCTCCCCACCAAACAGTGCAAACAAGGCTCTATCTGTGACGCTACAGTGCCCTCTGTTGGGAGCAATTGAAACTGCAACTGGAGTCCATATGTCTGCTGTTAGGAACTGTGGCCCACTGTGTAATTTTGGGGGTGGGAGAAAGGAGGGGGTGTCTGAAGCATGTATAGAACTATTGGGAGTTGTGTTAAATACCTGTTTCTGCAGTAGTCAGTAAGGTTTGTAAACTTGAATGTTGCTAAAACTTATAAAACACAGCAGCCGTTAGAGCTCAGCTTTGCTTCACAGTCCTGTTGCTCAAATTGCTGTGAGATGACATCTGTTACACAGTAGGATAACCATACACCCAACATATTTCCAGTATAAACCTGTAAACTATGAAATTGTTGCAGAAAGTATACTGTACTGTACAGTGTGCTGGATATGTTTGTGTAAACTTACATAGTGGTATTAAACCAAGGTATTCTAAGCACATGTTTGCCACCTGCTGGTTTTGGAATGAAAACAGTCGTTTGGATCTTTTGGAAGTATTGTGATTGTGTGAAAATGGAAAAAGAAAAGCCTAGCAGCAAATAATAATCCTGGGTTACAGTATAAAAAGTATATTTTACCAAGAGGTCTCATGTTCAAAAACCACTCTGGCAGTCGGGCAGGATATAATATTCATGAAAAGAGAGACTGTTATAACAGACAGGCCTGCACTGTACTGAGTGTGGAGAGTCCTGCAAAACAGATACAGTGTATATCTGTCACAGTGGCTAGTTGGAAGAAGTTTGTGGATTGTACAATGTACAGTAGGTAAAGCATGTATTTTTAAACAGTCGTAGACTATGGTAACGCTTTATTTGAATTTGGAAACTAGCATTCATAACACATGGCTACATAACACTTTGGAAAATGTTATACTGTGTTTATACTGTAAGTATTCAAAGCATGTTTTCACAACATGTGTTACTATAAAGTTGCCAAAAAAGTTGCCAAAAATTTACCAGATCTTAAGAATTATAGTTAAAAATGTCAATTCACTTGAAATGTTGAATTTTCAATTTGAGTATATTTTATAGATACTTATGCATCATGCATGTTTTTGTTTTCAAGCTTATAATTCAAGGATTATGCACATACTGTAGTTATGCAGTGTTATGTGGATTTCAGGAAGGTGTCATGAATGCTACTGTAAAGTGTCCAATTCAGTTATAGCATTACCTAGAATATTGATGTTTATTTCACGTATGTAAACGTGTGTGGTGCCCCAAAAGTTTGTACATATTGAAGGTTAAATTGAATTATAAGCTCACGTTAAAAAATATGAGCTCTCTGTGTGTATGTCCTGTAACTTTTAACCAGGACCAGATCTTTATTACTTTGCAGATTACATTAATAGCCTCCTTCTGCTTCAGGTAGCTGAAGAAACATGCCTGTCTCAATTACACAGTGGCAGAATGGCAAGAACAGGAAACTTACTGCTGAAACTATCTTTAGGGAATGTAAACAAACTGGAAAGCCACAAGTGTTGGGTTTCAAAGGAAGCACAGTCCACAAGTAAATCACAGAGGACTGCAGTGAAGGTATAGTGTCTTAGTTTTAGTTAAACATTAAACATAACAGTGGGACAGTGTTTATATTCCCCTTTTAATGAATTGGCTATAGTATAATTAGTGTGCTGCTTTTTTAAAACTTTGGTGGGATGCATTTTAAAATCTACCTTGCATTCATTCAAATCCAGTGACAGAATGACTAGGCAAATTGCACTTTTCCAAATGAACCCACGTTGCCGAGTAGATGCAGATGCTCGCCCTAAGGAAAGTGATTGTCTGAAGTCAGCTGTTTTATTTAGGTTTCAACTTGCTTGCTGTATTTATTTCACTCATGACCACAACCAGCCTCTTCTATGCTGTGCTCTTAATAGGTGAGGAGCTTCATAGACATGTGTATTCAGAGTGAAATTTACTTGAGTCACAATAACAGGTGCTGCATGGTATTTACTTTATTGTCACTAATTAAGAAGTATGGAAACTCTTGCCAGTGTCCCCCAGTATAAAAAAATTGAAACCACTCATAATATACACTCTGAATAAAACACAGCTTCATTTCAAATAGCATTTTTCTTTTCTGACATAACCTGCAATATAATGTAATATTATTTATATGTGTGTGTATGTTTGTGTTAAAGTCCCAATTATTACCCTAAAAATGAAGGAAGACACCTATTACCAACCAGGCACTGGCAGCACATGTGATATTATTTTACAGTCATTTCACGGTGTTGTTATAAAGTATTACTTTTGAGTCAACCCTCATCTGGGTGAGTAGTTAAACTGAAAGGTGATCCCTCTTCGCACTGAGGCTCGAATGGCTGTCCAATTAGCGGGATGATTAGGGCCAGCTAATATCAACACAGGCACTTCTGTGTCAGTTTGACAGTTACATCAGTGGGCAAGTACTGGCTGGCTTCCTGAGGGCTGCTGGAGAAGGAGGAAGGCCGGCAGTACTAGGCCTCACTAACAGGAAGAAAACACTCACAACTTTATTAATTCTGTCACCTAGATAAGCGTGGGTGATAAGACAGTCAGAGTTTACTACGGGTAACAATCTTCATGAAGTTGCTGCAGGCTTTTGAGGCCCTCTCTGAAGATATGTGATGGAGAAGTATCCTTGAAATCACTTTAAAGTTACACTTAGAGTCTTTTGAAGTCATTAGGGTGTTATGGAAGAATCCATTAAACAAGCATAGCAATGTGATGTAGTGCCTGTTCACTACAGTACCATTGGCCACTCCAAATAGAACGCTTTAGGTCCCTGCAAATAGAACATTTAATTGCTAACCTCATTCTAATCAAACTCCAAAGCTGTCCTAGTGGTTCAGTGAACACAGTAGTCGACGGAAAGACATCTAGTTGATCAATTTGTTTCTTTGCCCTGTAAAATAGAGCTGGTGTCCTCATGACTACACTCAGTGGTCGGCACTGTCTGCAGTTAAACCAATGGGTTTAGATGGGAATTGAAAAACCCTTACAGGGTTTTATTTTAATAGTTTATATTAACAAAATACTGTGTCGTGATAGACTTCTAGTTTGCTGTCTACTATCCAAACTTGTTTTGTAATGGTGTGTCCCACTGCTCTCCTTAGCATTTTCATGCCCTGAAGATAACAGAAGTGGATTCTTGCTGTTTAAAACAGAGAATTGATGCCTAATGCCTTACAATGACTTGCAAATGTTTGTTATTCATCGTTTTCTTGGAGATATTTTTACACACACACTTTGAGACGCCATTTGCCCTTATGCTGGGCAGACAATGTTTGTAAGATCTTTTATTTTCTCTTTCAAAGAGCTGAAAAAAGAAATAACAATGGTGAAATGTCCAGGAAACAGTTTGCTCAAATAAACTGTAGCAGATGTTTGAGAAAGAATTTAACGTATTCTGTTAGGCTCTTGGGAACTGAAGAAGCAAGGAATTTGCAGATTAAAAAAAAGAGATGCCATGCAACAACATGTGTTGAAAAGTTTATCTGAGGCAGACAGGTTGCAGACAACTTTTTTGCCCAATGGAATTAATTTTTAATGGACATGAAATGTCGTTTTACGATACATGCACCAGAAAACCGCCCATAGGAGACATGGCTGCAGTAATCTAAGGATGTTTGCGTCTGTTGTGTTGTCAATGCGTCTATTCAGGCTTGTCATACATCACACATTCAGTACTGAGGCACTGCAACTGCTCCCCATGCTGTTCGTCCTGGGAGCCGTTAGAGCTCAGATTAAGGCATTTCTAGCATCCACACTCGTAACTCTTGAGCTTTGACTGAAGCAGCCTGACATTCCACTCAGTCATGTTAATGGCGTTTTGAGGACTGACACCTTATCTTTCTCTTAACTATGCACATTTATTGAGTTTTCATGGATGCCATGGCCCTGTTTATGGAGGTTGATGAAGACTGGAGACTTTCTTTTAAATTATAAAAGTGTTTTTATGAGCCCATGAGTTCTGTTGCTCCAATGTTGTGTTTTACTTCCTAACTTTACCACCTGTAGCTCTGGACTGATAAGCTGACCGCCCGGTCTTTCGATTGTTCAGTCCAGTCATGTGCTGCTTTGACTTCTCAAACCCAGCTGGTTATATTCAATATGGAGCAAACCACGAGATCCAGTTACAAAATAATGTGTCATTCTGGAAAAGTCATTTGACAGTCCAGAGCAAACTAGTCAGACCAACAGTATTGCTTTTTGCTGTACTACACTGCCTATTTTTGTACTACAAATAGATATTTTACTTCACAGAATCACCTAGTCACCGATCGCCCCACTAACAGTGCCAGTACCTATACAGACTTGAATAAAACAAGGATCACACTAGGATAAAGCTAGACATGCAAGTCCATAAACACAAGTATAAAACTTAAGTATAGGGAGGTTGTATGCATGTCCTGCACAAAAGACTCCAAGGTTATGCTTGGATGGTTGCATGGATCACACAAAGAATTAGCAAGATTTAAACATAGAAAAAATTGTTTTGTGCAAGATCTGCCTGGAATCATTCTTTGTCCTTGTATCATGCATGGATAGTTCTTGCTTTAAACTTGCATTTTATCCAAGCTTAATCCTTTAGTTGTTTGGGTATGGGTACTTCACAGTGTCTGTATTAAGACCCTCGAAAAACGGGTCATCCATATGGAAAAGATTAATGCTCTGAATATAGTTTTAATAACTGTATCAGATATACATTTCAGTTATAGCTAGATCTCAGTTTCAAGAATATATAAACTAGTCAAATGCATTCTTCTGCTGAAGAATAGTTGTATAATATCTGTTAGGAAAATAACCAGCATTAAGGAACTATGTCTTCTCAGTAGTAAATAAACAGTCTGGTTGTACATTCACAATATGTTTTTCAATAAAAGGCAAGATTTGGATTTCAGCTCTAGTTCTTTGCTGTCCAGTGAATAGGCCTGTCTTATTGTCATTGACCAATAAAAATTTAGAGAATACGTATTAATCTTTGACCTGATTAAGATATTGCTGCTGTTTCCCCCCAGGGGATAACCACTTATTAACAGTACTACATACAATACAGATACTGTGAAAAAGCTTTGCAAATAAACAGTTAAAAAATGTGAATAGTGGTATTATGATCTACCACTGTTTAGATCATTAAAATAGACACTTTTTATATCAACTTCAGCAATGACTAATAAAAAAAGTTCTTACAAAAATATACTTTCATCTGTGCAAGTTAAGCCATGTCTCATGTATAGACTAACCCCAAAAACTAAATATTTTCAGTGTCATTAAGTCTCTTGTTTTCCCTCCATGGTACATTTGATATACAGAGTGGCTTCTTCCTGGCAAGTGGCATTGACTAAGGTCGCTCCTTTCAGAATGTTTATAAGATGCTAATTCTGAAGTCTCTCTTCCTGTTACCATCCCACAATCCCCTTGGGTTTTGTTCTGAATAAATAAACTGCCTGTAAGATTGCAGGCTACTGGTAGTCTTTAAAGATGTGTCAGATTCTTTCTCAACAAGATCATTGATATGACATGAAGAAACGGAGGGCAGGTCTATCAGGTGCTTGCATGGCTTTCATAATAACAAAGACAAGATTGCGTGAATTAATTTGTAAATACTACTATTTTTGATATTTTATACATATAAATGGGACAATTAATGAGGAAATTAATGAAAGATTGGGAATTAGCAGCCCACAGCCAACAGGGAAGGTAGCTAATAGCTTGTCACCTGGCATAGTGGAAAATGGTTAAATCCCAGTATTGGAACAGCAGGACTCAGGTTCAGAATGATTGCAAACAACATAACGAGGTAAGGTAACTTAAGCCCAACTTAGCTCGTGATTCCGCAGTTAGTCATGATGGTTCAATTCCTATTCTACAGCGGATGCTTTATTTCTAAATAACAAATCAGGAGCTAAAATCATACCTTGTTTCCAGTCAACACACAGCCTCATTCAGCCTCTTTCCTGAGCTACCCTCTTTCCCAATATGAATAGAGGTTTTCAGAGCATTAAACACATCCTAAAAGCATTAGAATAAGATCCAGGATGCCTGCTGCTAAATGGAATAACTAATAATTCTAACTCGCTCTGTAAACAGACAAAAAAAAAACTCTGAACTGAGTGTTCGGGCCATTGCCGGTTGCCCTGAGATTTGTATTAGTTTTACCCATGCACATTTCCCGGTGCCAACTTCTTAAAAAAAAAAAGTTTGTGTTTATCGTCATGGTATTCAGGTACCATGTTGAGTTTTAGGACTGGAAATATCTGCAGTTTGCATTAGCTGGCTTGGAAAAAGCTCACTGGGCTTGTGGCAGTTTTTAAGGTACTGTCTTGCTTTTGACATTGATATATATCCTTTGTTCAGAAAGAGTTTAATTTTAATTTGCCTCATTAACTGCCCAGTTCTGTAAAAGGTCAAGATCCATTCCTCGCTGGCTCACAATGTGTCTGGCTTTCTGTCTTCTGCAAATTTAACAAGCTTGCTAATTATCCTCTGATCATTAATGTAGATAAGAAACAACAGAGGTCAAAGTACCACTTAATACATGGCCATAATCAATGCTTGAAATAGGGCAGTACTCATGGTATGGAGTACCGCCACTTTTCAATTTAAAATATTTGAGTCCCCGCCAAGTCTCAATTTAAAACATTTGAGCAGCACTTTGGCGCTTATCACTGACTATCTGCCAGTTTTATTTTCCAAACTGCCGGCTGCAATTTTCTTACTTTCTAGTTGTTACTTTGTTGTCCCACCAGCAGCTGCAAGGTTTACATCACAGCAGAGCATAGACTGCAACTCCTAGAGTGTATTGCAAAACAACTGCAACTCCCAGAGTGCATTGCAAAACAACTGCAAATCCCAGAGTGCATTGAAAAACAGAGCGGGGGAGATTTATTTTGAATGGTCCAGGTCAAGTCGCGATTAGAATCAGTACTGATTGGATGAGATGAGCTGGACAGGGTCTCTGAAAGAGAGCTAGACAGGGAGACACATAGAGATGGAAAGCGAGACAGAGAGAGTTGGGCAGGGAGACAGAGATAGAGGTGGAAAGGGAGCCTGAGAGTACGATGAGTACGGACACCTTTTTTTCCATTTCAAGCACAGGCCAGAATGAGAAGTTTCTCTCATTACCAATACTTCCTGTTTCCATGTTAGCCATCTTCTAAAGGACCTTTCTGTCATGAAATTAAGAGGGGAAAATATGTTAGATTTTCATAAAACAGTGTTAACAAAACTAACTAACTTATGATCTTGAATTAAAGATCACCAAATCTTACCAGAGGCTGAAAGAAGGAGGTTGGTTGCTCCGTTTATTCAGAAGTCTTCATTATGAAGAGCTTGTGAGATTAAAAGATGTCAGATGGAAAGGAAAAATAAATCTTCAGTAAAACAGACAGTGTATTCCCCACCCTGCCAAAAGAACTATTGGATACTTAAGCAGCTGGCAAAATGTGTTACTCAGGGGTTAACATAATTTGCTGTTACCGAATACTAAACAGAATGTACTGCACTTACAGGTTTGCAGGCTTTTTAAAAATAAATAGTAGCGTACATTTTTCCTCAAGTGAATGTTAAAATAACAAGCTCTAAGACCCAGTGCATCATCCACCCCAAGTGTAATCCCTGCTTGGCTGATGTTGCTGGACCGCTACAGATGCTGAAAATAATGTATGACCCTGTGAACTAACGCAACACTGTAAGAGCGTAAAACAAGCTTAACGATACAGAGAGGACAATATAAAAATACCATGACAGAGGGCGAGGTGGCCAGTGACATGCCTTACTAACTTTAATAGCTTGCTTTATTGGGGCATATGGAAAGGGTCTGAACTCTAAACTACAATTCAATGTCTGTCTCAAGCTAAAAGGACACTGGGCCTCTATGAGCTGTTTTAGAATCGGAATGTTCAACACAGCTATGCAGATATTCGGGATGACAACATTTGAGGACTACATCAGTTATAGGGCTGTAGCAGCCACCTATACTGTATAATCTAGCAAGTACATAGGTGCATTATCTTATATTCAGATAGACCCTGTTTGCTGTGAAATGCAGATTTGTTTTCATATATTAGCCAGTGCCTCCATGGGCAACAAGAAATACAAGTGGTTGGGGATAATATGTTTGCAATATAATATTGTCAGGATTCATTGATTACAGTTTAAGGGCATGGATAAATGAGCACGGCTTTAGGGTGGCTAAAACTGTGCTGCAGTGCGTTTGTGAAAGGCTCAGTAATAAACTGACACCTCAATGGCACTAAAGCCCTATTAAAAAGTGCAGTGGATTTTATGAATCTGGGTCAGACCATCTTAAGGCTGTGAAGAAAGAAAAATACAGCAATTTCCTATGACGTCAAAAATTGCCCACAAAGTGAGTAATGTATAGACTGGTTGCAGTTCATTACAAATATACCCTTAGATCTTTTTTATTTTTTTTTACAGTGTTATGTTACATGAATGTTGCCTTTATAATTTTTTCCTTTGTTGTTAATTTTGAGTATAATTTATTAAGATGAGGTAATAGGTGGGAAGGGCCTGAGCCTGGGAGGGGGTGCACTGTGTGCCAAGGAGAGGCTCCCCTCAGTGTTGTTCCAGGTAGACTTTTTGTAATTTTGTATTTTACTTTTCTAGTGTATATATAGCTCATGATTAAGACCACTCTCGGTCAGCCCCTTTCAGTTGAAAAACAGACCCGGGCCCGGGATAAAATCTCCTGTAGTCCCCACCCTGTAATCGTCATTGCTGAAGAATATCAAATGTGTTATCGTTCCTAAAAATGAAATTTGTAAAAACATTCTTTCACAACTCATGAGTTAAGTCTTTGTGAACAGAGCCCTCCGTCTCTCTCGTGACTCGCTTCAAGCCCTGACACTCATCCTTCTCCTGACCTGAACCAGGAAACTGCTCCCTCTGCCTGTGGTTGTGGTCCTGCCCTCTGTCTCTTTTGAATCTCGCTTCAAGCCCTGACGCTCATCCTTCTCTTAACCTCAACCAGGAAACAGCTCCCTCTGCCTGTGGTTGTGGTCTGCCTTTATACAAATTGAAAATGTAACCAAATTGATTTATACCGTACATGGAGATGAAATATTCATGCTAGTGTTATAAATAATTAAGCACTGCCCATTACTCCCGAAATGGAAAAGCTGTACAGGGCTGACACATATCGTGGCTTCTGTAGAAATCATTGTTTTTATGTTGTGATTTTGTGGGAAACTGTTTGCAGACTTAATGACTGGACCTGTCCTTGGAGGTCATACTAAGACAAATAAAGTCCAGAGTAAAATAGTGAACTGTACTAAATCTAAACCTGATGCTGCCATATCAGGTGATTTGTAATTCACTTTGTATCTGTTTAGGGACTTAAAACAAGCATGAATGATTAATAGAAATAAGATTTCACAATAATATAAATTTTGTTTTTAGTGTTGTCTCTCATTATTTTAATATTTAAATGTCTGTGTTTGTTATTGTTAGGGCTTTGGCTGAGCAGTTAAAAGCAGTGTTGTAAGAATGTAATTGTTTCAGCTTCTTGACCAGAATGGTAATACAGGCAAAACCTCAAGCTGAGAGGAGAAGCATCATTCCCCATGATGGACAGCCCAGGGGCCGGTATTACTGTTAACTCGCTGAAAGGTGTAAGCAGAACTGTTCACAACAGTTAGCAAGAGTTACAGCGCTGATGGATGCAGAGAAATGCAGGATGAAAGCGGGGTTTCCATACATTCAATGCGCATAAGTGAAGTTAGCGGTCTGACAGGAGAGAGTGCGCGCATTGCAGTTTATTTAATACGTCATCACCTTCTATCTCTTCTATTGGCCTATGTAAGATAAACTAGGCTGTATTATGTTACCTTGAAAACAATACTATTTTAAGGTGAAATATACCCACAACCCATGTTCCTAATGATTACAAAGTTAGTATTTAGTATAACAGTAGTTAGTATAAAATATGTATAAAGGAATGATTATATTGTAAGCAAATATACTGAAAATGCACTAGAGACATCGATTAGCATATATCTATCAATTTTAAAGTAGTGCTAGAGCTTTCTATTTTACAAAAGGGGCAACACGCCATATTCACAAGACTGAATGTTTTTTTTGTTTGTTTGTTTGTTTTTTTTAAGAACAGGCCTTTTTTGTGTATAGGGCCCCAGGTTTCCCTAGGGGTTGTACATTAAGCATGATTCATTATATATGATCCTATTTACGAAGCAAAAGCAAATTACACAGCAAGTGCATGTGCTTGTTATACGCGGGTGCCTGTTATTTGTGTAACATTACGGTTTACATCTGTCAGAGTCTGACACCTTGGCAGATTCACTGCAGATACACTTCTCCCTATCTGACACCGTGATAGATTCACTACTCCTGCATTCACTCCCCCCCACCCACCCCCCCCTCCCCAGCCTACAAAACGAGACCTCTGTGCTTTGGGATCCAATAAATCTGTTACCATGTCTCTCTGATAATATTTTTCCAGGATGTTTAGCAGAACAGAACAGCAAAAGGAATTGCGGTAGCACGACAGGCTAGGCAAATATTCATCTTAGTTGATTTTCCAGAAATGTAAGGACTGTGTCGAACATTAACCCTACAAAGAGCACCGTCTTCGCAGATAACAAAGAAGTTAGGATGGTATGCAAATACAATCAAGAATTTAAACACCCAAAACAGAGCTATGTACTTGTTATGTTGTAGTTTATCTGGGTCTCTTCATTGTCTGACAACACTAAAATATATCAGTAAATAGGAATGTATGTTTTATTTTATTGGCTGCTGTTTTACATTTACTTTCTATGAGACCCGTAAAGACAGATTATACACCGAGCTATGATGAAGTTTGACAGCTTATTTAAACCAAAGTACCCCAATAAAAATATATGTTTACATTTTATCCAGTTCGTTATGACAAATGGACAGGAAATTTTCAGTACAAGCTACAAAATTAACATCAACTATCAACTTTAAAACATAGAAATAGGCTGGAAGATTACAATACAAAGCAATGCAAGGAAGATTGAAGGCATTGAGGATGTCTTCAAGTATTTTACAATGTTTCTTTTAATATCACTAAATTGCCTTCTATTGAGTGCTTTTTGGTTACAGATGAATGCTAGCATCTTGAAATGGAAAACCCTTTGTAATTACAACACAGTTACACCTTCATTAATCACTATGGCCAGACACTTGTGCAAGTAAACCTAATTCCATGCGTGTGTTTTTCCTGACACACACAATAAATCTAGCCCTGGGCAGAAAAGGTATGTAGAATGACATTGGGAAGTTCACAGCACAGATAGATTAGGGAGGGACGAGCCTTCCTGATCATCAGCAATTCAGTGTAGCGATTTTGCATGGGGGATAGATGGTATAAAGAGGTAGTAAATGAAGTTTGATCCCCATTCTCCAGGTTTAGTGAACAAAACTGTCAAACACAACTTGTTCAAGTATATACTCATTGCTGTAAATTAGAATACAAATCACAAAGCCCACACAGATCTGCACACTGAAGAAAAGAAAGCACTGCACCACCAAAGTCTAGTGAAACCAATAGGTCACTTTTATTTACATAACAGTTGACGAACTGTGCAGAAAGAACAAAGTGCAAATGTTTCGGTCAGTATTTGAAAAACAAAACATTCACATATTTAAGCAATTAGCTTAATCAGTTAATGTGGTGTAAACCATGTGCAAAATAAATTTAGAATAAAACTAAAACATTCCTGAAATAATCCAAGGAAATATCTTCAAAAGTGGCAACAGTTGACCAGATGTGTAAATTAATAAATACTTTATTGTCACGTTTATAGATGCTTATTAAAGCATAAAAAAAAATAAAAAAAATAAAAAAATTTGTGGAGTCACAAATGAGCAAAAGTACGGTGCTGCACTGTCTGGACGTAAAGAGGTCCAAAGTTTGAGGGGCCAGACGTTTTCCATTCATAATCTTTCACTTTCACATTAACACAGGGATTTCTGTCTAGAAGGTTTCTCCCTGCAAGTTTTATGACAGCATCAGCAGTGTGTAAACAATTGGAATCTGCTCTATTATTAAAGGTGTCAGTGAAAGTATTTCATGTGTCCTGCTTTTTAACTAGAAACTTCAGATTTACCCTCCCTTTTAAGAGAAAGCTGAGAATCTGGTTTAACACAACAATAGCATAAATACCCAAATCCGGTTAATAGTAGTTATAAAAAAAAAAATTAAAAAAAAGTCAATTGTTAGATACAGTAGCATAGTCTAAATAAATGTACTGTTATATTAAATTGCTTTGACATTCTAAGAACTTTAAGGATTGTGTGATTTTAAATTATGCTGTAACCACACAGTGTGAAACAAATCCTATATTTTTATATGTTGCTTAGTTTCTGTGTTTCTTGAACACATTTAAATGTCACGTCAGGCTGATCTACAAGGTTAAAGTTTAGAATTGCCTCTATTAAATGTACATCTTGCCTTTTCCTTTTGCTGAAGTACAACATTACCCTAGTTGGTAGCCAATTCTGGCTATAGATCAACACCTTCAATGTCTTGGAGAAGTCTGTAAATTCCCCTGTGTATATATGAAGAGAGGACAGAGCAAACACCTTACTGATCACTAAAAGCAGTGCATTTTTAGTGATCACCAAGCCCAGCTAAATAAGCCATTTGCAGGGTCCCTGTAGCGAGTAGTGAAATTCCCCCTATTCCAGTTCAGAGTTTGTTAAATGTCTTCCTGGCAAGCAGATCCTGGCTTACTGTCTAGTTATCTGTGGTTTGTACCTGCAAACGAAGATAAATTAGCGTGACTGGGGAACCGGAGCTGTGTGCTAAAGCCATCAGCACATGATGTCATACCTAAATGAGCTCGCTTTTAGGAGTTCAAAAGGAAACTAAGTGGTTATTTTTATAAAAAGCTATTTCCAGTTTTTATAATGTAAATACAATGAGATGTGGGTTAGCAGTGGGTCAAGCCATGTGAAAGTCACAGAGAATATTCAACCTGGACAGAGTGCAGGAGCTCTTTAAACTGCTGCACAGGTTTAAAGGGGCAGATTTTAAGACAATAATGTGGAACATTCAAGGATAAGAGACAGTGGTGTAGTCAAGCTTTAACGTGCTGGAATGGTGTTCCGGTTCTGTTTTCTATATTATAGGCAGGTGTGATGTAGTTGAGCCAAGGCTCACATAATAGGCAAGCTAAATCACATGATCCACATTTACCTCACAACTGTCAGATTCGGTCAGCAATTGATGTAATGCAAAGAGCATTTGGAACAACTTCTACATACAAATGATAAACAAATGTTTTATTTATGATTGTCACAGTCATCATCAACACATGACATTATTTACCCAGATCCATATGAAGATCTTAATGTTCAACCTTAATGCGGCTGAACTGCCGTTTGACTTGTTGATTTGAAGGGTTTTAGTGGTTGTTGCAATACTGCAATTCGTCTACTTTGTGTTGACTTTGACTTGCACTGACCCATCTACTGTGACCTTACTCGGTGACTGACCTGGTGATACTCCCTAGGTTCCCAGTGTTTACACATAGTTTGTTTGGACTGTCTGATTTACATATGTCTGGTGACAGGTTCACATTGATTAGGACTGAGCTAGGCTCTAAATCCGTCAGTCCCTCCTTATCAGCACCCTTTATTGTTTGTTATTGTATCCATTTGCAGCGCTGGCAGTGACCCTCAGAGTGGGGTTGATCGCTTGATCTGAAATGGCTGAAGCTAGTTGGAATGTACAGCGCCCCCAATATTAAAAAAAAAACTGTAATGTGTGCAATTTAAGAATAAAACTTATTCCAGTATCTACAAAACCAAGCACTTTGGTGACCTGTCTTTCACAATGACTGACAACTTTTTAAACTGCCTTTGACCTCATGGTCGCTGGTTTGAACTCTAAGACAGCTAGTAGTGATAGCAAGTTAAGCATTTTGATGTGGCGGCTGTTGGGTGACCACAGTAGGTAAAATGAGGTCTAATGTCATTTCCTAGTGCCCATATCAAAAAGAAAAACACCACCATAATTGACAGCGATGGAAACATTGGATGTTCTGGCCTCTAGAACAGCCAAGAACTGCACAGACATGGATAGTGAACTTCCATCCAGGAGAGTGGCCCTTCCAGAGATGGGTTGAGGCACACTGATAAAGCTTTTCCACCCCACATGGATAAATGCATTGAAAATAGATAAAACCGTGTGGAACAAAACATTTATTTAGCAAGCAACAACAATACACTTTGCAAAACCTTCACTGTTGAGAAACATTTACTGTGTGAAACAGAGTTGGATTTGATCCCAGTGATTCTTCAGCTCGGAAAGCAACAGTTAAATCCCTCCGTGATCTACCAGTTTACCTCCTGGCTGCCTGAATGACGGACAAGCTGAAGAAATTAGCAAGTATATAAAATTGTTCTTGCCAAGCCCTGGTATACGTGTTCATGGTACTGACCTAAACAGTCAGAGAACCTGTGACAGGGAGCGAGAGGATCTGAGCTGCAAATCTCCCTCCCCACCCAAGAGGGCACTAAGCAGAGGTACTCGCACACCTGTACTGAGATGGGCGGGCTTGGAGAGAGGGGCGGAAAAGGAAGTCAGCCATCTTGGTGCAGGGCGGAATGACCATATTGGGGGACAAGGTTACTGTGATCAGCTGTGCTGCATTAGACAACTGGCAGGTGTGCCGAGTTGCGCTGATCATTGGGTGGAGCCTCCTAGTATATAAGGGCTGTCATTTTGTAAGTGTGGGGCCTTTGAGGTGACACTGAACCTGGGTTAGTGAGCAGTGTGTTTGTTTATGTGCTATGTGTTTTTGGGTTGTTTATTGTCAGGACTGGGGTCAGAGTGATCTGTGATGCCAAGGAGCTGCAGCACAGCACTTTCACCTTGGACATCACACACCCCTCACAACTGAACTGAACACGTCAGTACCTGAGCACATGCACTTTCCACCTCCCCGAAAGTGCACCAAAGAGCTGAGAGGGACTCGCTCTATTGGGACCTATGATAATAAAGACACCCTCTACCATTGTTGGTATTGGGGTTATTTGCACCTGTACCAATGACTCTGAAACATCTGTTTCACCACCACAGGACCCTATTTGCAGCTTTCGATACACTGTTTCTTAGACGCATTAAAAATGGAGAAGCTGGCTTTCTTTTTTGTATGAGACAGTGACCTTTTAGCCACCAGTGAACTGGGGAAAGAAAGAAGGTCTGTGACTGTCTGGTCCAAAACTGCACATATGGGAACCTTACTGTTCATTAAGTAACAGTGCATTGGTGAAGAATAGGAACTGATGAAAACACTAAACACAGTTTCTGAACTATAGGTTTGTATCAATTGTATGGATCTTTAATAATTTACCCTGATTTATTACCTACTACCACTTTGAGAAATGCTTGTCAGGCTCACTTTGATTGGTGTACAAATATACTTGTAAAAACATATTTCATTGTGATCCCAATGCAGTCATGAATGCCTTTAGTTAAGTTTAGCTCTTTTCTGTATTTTAGGTATATTCAAGCTTACTGCAATATATCATGGTAAAAACTTACAAAGGCACAGGCAAGCTTACTAAAGATCAAATAAGTATAGTAAGGGTGAATTAAAAAAAAAACACCAGCAGTAGATGATTGCAAATGAATATAATGAGCATGGGAATCTACATTACCATGCCAATTTGCGATGCTTAACTTTTTTTGATACCTTGGATCTTTGAGCCGGAGTTTGACCTTTTAACACGCTTCCCCTCCCCCTCCACAGTTGTGAAAAAACAATAAGCCACTACACTGGCTACATCTACCCTTTACAGTTCAGGTCTGTACTCATTCCTTTTATGCGTTTAATCTGTATTTCCTGTTATTATTGAATGGCCCGAGAATGAATGAAAGAATGGTCCAAATTATATGTAGCACTAGCTGATCTACCCAGCTGCCTGTAGCTCTCATAATTCAGCCATTAGCCATGGCCTGGCCCAGCGCCCAAAGTACCGGCTGTGCTGATTGAGAGGCCAGATATGTGATGGCTCCTGAATACTAATTATCAGCTGTGTTTCACTCCCCTTGTCTATTCTTCTGGAATACTTTTTGTTAGAGGGTACTTCTTATGCTACAGAAAGAACACTGATACTTTTATTTATATGAACAATACTGCTGATCTAAACAACAGTGTATTTAAATACAGCCCAGGGAAATAATTACAATACTGTATACAGTATTTTTCTGTATATCTGTCAATAATCTTTTGACTGTAAATAAACATTTTTAACCCATGTGCCTATCTGTTATATATATTGGATATTGGATAATACCACAATCCAATTATAGGTAGTATGTGATTATTACTCGATTATGAGGACCTTTTGTACGTGCATGGGCTGGTGCAACATACTGTAGTTTTGTATGCTGTGTAAATATGCTAATGCATCTTTCAAACTCCTGTTATTGTCCTTCTTTAGATTTCATTTAAAATGGAGGCAGCTATTTTAACAGTAGTTGCCAGTTGCCCCAAAAGTTCTTCCTGCTGTATTCTGGGATGACATTTATACACTGCACTGTACTGTATGTAATAACATCTGGTGCAAGTGGATAGGTGTTGGAACATTTATTCTGTGTAGTACACATTTGATCATGTATAAGGCGTATATTTTGTTGTTGTTTTATACTGTGTAAAAATAAAATGCCCCATTTTCCCAGTATTGAGGAACAGTCAGTACATTTCATTGGGGCAGCCTTTTTTTTGTTTGTTTTGCTTAGGATGTAAAACGTATTCTGAGTGTCACGTGTGTTGAATACAACTAAACAGAGGAAACTGCTTTGAGAAACTCCATTGAATCAGGTAACAAAAGTCTTAACTTGAAACAGTCAGCCCATGCTTCACATTCACATAAACATCCCTGAAGAATCATAGTTTGGCTCTAACTGATTGTAAAGTAAATACAGGAATGATGAATTTGACCCACAGCGTCAAAGGTTTTCAAGTGAGTAAACAATTCAAAATTCTGAAACCCATCTTGTTACTTTGGAAGATATTACATGGTAATTACTTTTTTTTTTTTTTTTTTTTAGTAACAACAGTGCAATTGATGATAATTGTCGTTAATCATTTTTAGCATCGTTTAGAGGCAGAGCTCATGCTACACCAACAAAGGATGTGTGAACACCATGGTACCCAATCCATTTATCCTAAAAGGGTACTAAGAAAAACAAAGGAAGAGTTGCCAGCTTTTTTTATACTTTCTGCTTCGCTGTTATAATCGAAAACCTGGAGGACATATGAGAAGTCGGTACCCTTTTTGAACTGGCACTATTTAAAGTTGTAACCACATTGACAGTGCCCTCACTCCCATATGCAGTACAGCATTCTCCCAGATTGTTTTGCTGTTGTTGTTTAAAAGGCAGTATTTTCTCTTTCACCCAAAGTTTTTTTCCCATTCTCATTTTTTTGCGTTAATCCAGAATTTTCTCCAACCAAAACAAACTACAAGTGACTTGATTATTATGTTGTCTGCATTATCTTAACACACAGTTCATTATGCAGACTTTGTGTGCATAATTGTACCACATTAAGTTATCTGTGTATTTATTTTACAATGCATATATGTTTTTCTTTCAAAATTATGGCAAGGCATCTTATCGAGCTCCACGGTGTTCAATACAAACCGTTTTAAAATGTATAAAAATCTAAATGATTGTGACCAAAGGGGATATATCTTGCTCTATTGTATATAATATACATGTGGGAGTATAGTATGTGAAGGTAAGCTTATTTATAAAGGGCTTTTCAGATGTTTAATACAGTATTATAAACCAAACAGCCAGTATTTTGATAGATTTTTTTGATTTGCTTTAAATTATTGCCTTTGTCTGAAAAGAAAAATATACATTTTATTGCAGATATAAGAGACAGAACATCTAAAACCTGCCAACAAAAAGCAGTAATAAAGAAATTATTTGTATAGGCAGAAATTACAAATCTAGCCTTCAGAAGAGCGTGGCGTACCTGTACATCACAAAATTCTGCTGACTGCTTCGAAATGCCTCTGCCAGTAACAATAATTTGTTACAATTTAAAGGGCCAGAAACCTGTTTAAAATCACTTATTACTGGAAGGTGGGGCGGGGAGTAAATTCCATACTGTACTAACTCTTTGCATTGTATTGTATTTTTACCTGTTTTGTATCGTAAGAGGTCACCTTTGAGATGTTTTAATACCATAGCTTTCCAAGAAATATACTGTACTAGGTCTTAACAGTGATAATGTTTGGGGTGTATATAAAAATTCATGCTGATCAAAGTAAAGTCATTGGTTATTAGTACTGTAGGACTGAGAATGAAATCCCACTCATTGGCCCCATGGTATGTTTTTGGCCAATCGTTCATAACTGTAAAACACTAGATGCTAAGGTTGAACTAATAAGCCAAGTAAGCAAATGTTCCAGCTAGTGCCTTCATCTTTACAATGGTTATTGGCCAAGAACAATCGTAAACCTTGGGCTTAGTGTCACCACGACAGAGCTGAAGACTAAGTTGGGCTTTACGGATACCGCCACTGGTTTCTTTCTCGATCTCTACTCTCTTGTCAAAACACTGGCAAACAGATTAGGCTAGCAAAACCACGGAGTGCTGACAATTGGACCCTAAAACAGTTTAATTTCTGTGGCAGCAAGGTGCTGCAGCTTTGGTTGGAAATTATTTACTGTCTATGTTGTCCTTTATTTCAAGTCTGAGTTTAATAAGGTTCCAAGGAAAAGAGACCACTGCATATAAAATGGTGTTTTATCAACATGGGGGCCATTAGAATATCACCACCACATTTTAAAAAGAAAAAAAGAAAAATGAAGGGCTCTGTTGTATATGTCTTCCATATGGACATCTCGGCAAGAGTGCTGGCTGAAGCGTGATAAATGTCTGCAGCTGTACTCCTGGTGGATCATGGGATACTTCCCTGTCCACCTTGAGTCATTGGTGCACAGCTGTTGATGCAATTACAAGCTACAGAGCACCCAGGGAGAGCTGAAAGGAAGGATGTGGTCCATTCTCAGAGCACTGTTTGTGACTTACCTGCTGTGCAGCGATGTGATTGGCTTTTAATTAGAATCTCCTCAACCAGTGCTGCTGCCTGCAACACCAATATGCAAAACCTACAGCTATTCCTCCATGTTTCTGCTGCTGTTGTTTTTTTTTTTCACTTTGAAGTGGTTTTGAAACTCCAGGGTAAACTCCAAACCCTCTTGACTTCAATTCATGAAAACAGTCTTAAAATAAACCTGTATTTAAAGACTGTTTTCATGAATGTTTTGAATTGTGCATTGGGCTCAGTATCGCAAAGTACTATATTAAATAATTGAGCAATTCTCATGAGTGAAATAACCAAAGCACTCCATGAAAGTTCTTTGTGTATGTCTGTTACAGTGTATGGAGTAGAAAGCATCTGTAAAACTAAGTTAAACAGGTGAATTTAGAGAATCAATTTTCTCAGCTCAAGCTCTGCTTCTCATTAGCAATGTGGTACAATCTGAACTGTCATTACTTGGTTAGATTTGAATGAAAGCAAGTTATATTACAAAACATATCCACTCTGTATCAATGACTATAAAAGATTTAATCAAAGCTAGAACTTTCAGCGCAGTATAAAATGATATCATCTTAAGAGCGAATTCCTTAACATTATTTAAAAAGTGAGACTGAGATTCTAAGGTAAATCAATGGGGCATCGTAACTAAAAGCCCCCTGTGTGTGTAATGAGATCCTTGGCAGCCTTAAAAGCCCAACAGCCAAAGAGTGAAGAGCATGGAGTGGTGGAGTGTAAGAAAGAACAAAAACAGTAGGAGACTTTTCTCTTTCATCATTTAGGTTCTTCCAACCAAAGAGGCATGGCTATGAGTTTAATTATGAAATCCATTGAAATGTTCTGCACCACAACTTTAAAGTCCAGTCTCCCATTTGTGGATGTTGGCATGTCACAGAGGCATGATCCATTATGTACGGTACTAGTTTGTCTTGCATGCATTAAACCCAGTTATATGGTATGTTCCAAAGTGATTGGCAACAGTCACTGTCAGTTTTCAAAGTATTTGCATGAATTTTAAACCACTCTGCTTTCATTGTTCCATCTGGCAAATCCAGCATTAGTTCTACAGAATAATTACCAACATAATTAGAAACAGGAGAATGTAATAAATCTCCAGATATTAAAAAAAAAACAAAACTCCACATTTCAGTGATCTTAAATGTCTTCTAACCGCAACAATTTCCCAGATGAAGTAGCGTCTAGCCTTCTAAATGGTAAAGAGGTGAAGTGACTACTTGAGAAAAAATAATTGTCCCTTACTCATCTCACACTACAGGAGTGTTTGACTAACTTAACACCGAAGTGTTGAAAAGAGACAAACCAGGTTTTAAATGACTGAATTTATCTTTTACATAATTAGACATCCAGGGATGCTTTATAACTAAATCTGTTTGGGTTTTTTTTTTTTTGTTTTTTTTGGGAGGGGAGGGTTCTTGTTAGTTATTATTTATGTCATTTTAAATGTTTAACAGCTTGTATAAATACGAAATAATTATGATAACAAGTTAAACATGATACTTAGCAAATCCTATTCTAGTCTACCAAGTAAAACTAAAAACATTTGTTTACTTACTAGACAAAGACATTACTCAAATCTGATTTAAGTGTTTTTGTTACTTATGGATGTTGCAAAATACTGGGTAACAATTTTTGTATTGGGTCTATTTACGTGCAGTGTAATAGCACATGTTACATGTTAATTACATTGTAAGTACACAACCGCAAGTGCATATACAAGGTCATTACAGTGCACAACATTAACAACATTAAACATGTATTTGCATTATTATTATTTCTTAGCAGATGCCCTTACCCAGGGCAACTTACAGTTGTAAGTACACGTCGATTGTGAATTCATTTTGTGTTATTGTGGTGTATTTTAATAAGATTAATAAAATGAAAAAGACAATATAAACTCTTCTTAACCTTTTACCTCTGAGCATTCATTAAGTTGAACAAGAGTTACCAATCAAGATGTGAGAAGGATATTAGGAAGTATGATAGAAAGAGCATTTCTCACTGATACTGTTAACTCACCCGCACTCTGAAATGGAAACATTTACAATATGCAGACACCTCATCATTCTAATCATACCCAGACAAGTACACTGCCTAACCCTAAACCAAATATCTTCACATTGTATTAGGAAAGCGGAACATATAATATTATTTTTAACAAAGCCCTTTCATCATCATTATCTGGATTACAAAACGCCTCATTACTATATTAGCTGAAATGAAACCTGTCACCCGTGATTACTATAGATTTATAAAAATTCCCTTGATATAATTTCCATTTCCCCACTGCTCTGCCAGCTTGTTTCAGTCCAGTCCATATTTATGCAATTATAATTAAGCAAAAATATTATGTGCAATTCAAGATGGTTTCGTGTATTTATGTAGGTGCACTGGAATGAAGGCTGAAAGCTGAGACCATCTGAGCATTTGCACGTGGGACTTTGCAAGCAGCTAGACCCGCAACGTTAAGAGTTGTCTGCCTGGGGTCAGAGGTGAAAGGTCAGCAAATTGCCAGTGTATTAACCCACCTCTGCACCTAGCCTCTGAGTGACAGCTCAGCAAACATTCCAGGAGGCTGGTTGGCACAATGGGTTAATGCATTAGCCTTTTAACTGTGGAGTTTGAATCAATCATGGGCCACATTGAATTAGTGTGGTGGTCCACACAGTTTGGTACAATTTGATACCTGCTAGAGCCCAGGTCTATACAGCAGGTCTGGTTATTGAGGTTCATTGGCAGAGTCTTTAAAGGAAACTCACATTGTATGTACAGTACAATGCTCAAGCTTGTTTCAGCCAATCAGAGCACATTTGTTTACATACACTACCATCAACCTTGCAGTTAAGCTGCTAAACCCAGAACTCTAGCCATGCAGGTACAGTACATCCCTCGGTGAAACTAGCATCCCAATTACACACATCTTAGGTGCCATAAGTTCAAACACAGCAGAGCTTTGGTCTCACTACTATAGTTCCATATCCACTGCATCTTTCAACATAGTGGGCTACTGAGCCTGTACCCGACCAGCCCCCTCTGAGCTCACAACCTTTCTAAAACCACACAGACAGAGGAAACCGTCAACTTTAACATCCAAAGCGTTACATAAACTGACTAATCGAGCAGCAACACCACCTGCCATCCTCTGGAATCATTACGCTCAACTTGTGTTTACCTCGACTAGCCAAGTATAACTACTCCCTTGATAAGCTGTTGCTACTATTTGATTAGTCTATTTGTAGCCAGTGCCATCACTGCACAAAAAATAAAAAACAATTCTACAAAAGTTCCATCAAACCTTGTATATAAATAATCATGCGATTGGAAGTGATCGGATTTCACGTCGGTCAGAACAGAGGCTCCAGTGACGATTATTGCTAATTTTCTTGTTCAGCTCTTGTTTATACGAGGGTAATTGCAGCCGCCCCTTCTCTGGGCTATCTCAATGCTGTTTTCAACAAACTTGTAAATTATCCTGTTTCCTGCTAGCCCCTCTGAAAGGGTAGGACTGTTTATCAAAGTGCTCAGGAATAGTTTGATAGCAGGCTTTTAAGAATACCTTTCTGATGTAGTTTGTAACAAATAATGTTGGTGTCAAATAAAAATGCAGAGACATATAAACACTGGAAAAATCAGTCCACCACAGAGAAAACAGAGAGGTCCTCTTGATGGGTTGTGGCATCCTAGACGTATAAACACGATTTGTCTTGAATTATCTTATTCAGGTGTCTTAAAAACCATCAGTGTAATATTGGATGCTAGGTGTAAAAGTAGGTGTTTTATTAGAATATGTCAATTATCATTTATGCCTTGGGCCCTTTTCAGAAATATTTAATGCATTGAGTCTGTTTTGAGAAAAAGGTTTAAGTTTGGCATTCATAAAGCTAATAAAGAAACCAACAAGAGTAAAAAAATAATAATAATAATTTCTTCATATGCATGGTGTCATGATTTACAGCGGTCGACCCTGCAAAGCAATCTGTGTGTGAAAGCAACACTAGACACCTTCAACATTCACATCAGACTAGCAATTCCCAAATAGGAAAACAGACTTCGAACCTCACAAACAATATTTTATTAACCTGGGGCGACCAATCTCTATGAAAACAACTAATATTTTATTCAAGTTTGTGTGAGAATTAGTCTGAGTAAAAAGCACTGTAACCCTGGACCAAGGGAGCCTGCCCAATAAACCACTAATGGCCTCTGACATTTTAAGTACACATAAGTGGGAGTGTGTTTGATGCCATGAGTGGCAGTTCAAGCTGAGCGGAGGGCCACACATCGAAAAAACCAAACAAAATGTTACAAAATGATTAATGGGCCCGGCTGATGCCACAGTGCAGTGTGGAGGGGGGCTGCAGGCCAACCTATTCATCATCGTTCACTTGAAATAATAGAACAGGCACTGTCATTGAAGGGACAAGGAGGGATGACTCATTTTAATTTGTTGACTGTTTCTAGTTATTTCTCTTTGATCGAACCTGACACAGCTATGCCCCAGTTTCCCCCACTACTGCTGTGATTGCAGAGTGAGGGAGAAAGCTAAGCACAGGTTACCTGAGTGGCTACGGATGCCCGAACTGCTCCAGTTTAAACTGCTTTCACGCTGCACTGCAAGTGCCCTTGAAGCAGGTTATGAGCGGTTTAGACAAGAAGGGCTTTAACACTGACAAAAATGGACGTTGAAAGTCAGATCATTCACTTGTAAAAAAGTATATCTAGGAAATAAAAAATGAATAGACAAACGTTTTCATTAGATGTCTTTTGTGGGGTGAGGAAGGCATTAGCTGAAACCTTCAATCTGAAAAATAATAGCATACTTGCCAAACACCCTATAAGCAATGACGAGAGTTAATTTACAATACAGATGTATCATCTTTTTGTATTAAAGGGAAGTGCAATTAAAATGTTAAGATCCTAATGTTTTATAATAAAACATATGAAAATGAAATCATGAAATAGCATGAAATGATGATGAGACATTTGTCTAGCTTAACTTTTTGATTAATGGATACTATAAGGAGAGTACTATATACAAATCTAATTGTTCTGTAGTATTGGTTTTACACACTGCTCCTCCTGCTGTAGTCTGTAGTATAATACTATAATAGATAAATCTATACAAGCCCATCTTAATTTCAGCTGTGAAGTTATTTCCAAACTATTTATTTTTGGGGAGATTTATAATGGGATTGTATTAATGTGGTGAACCGCAGAAAGTATGGTATATTCTGCAGAGGTATAAAAACACCCTCCTCAGCTGGAAACTGGTCTGTCTGCATTGCGAGAGCTTGAAGCACAGGGTAAAGGTGCTGAATGTGCCAGAAAGAACAATACAGAGGTGTTTAGTGGTGCCCATAGTGCTAACCTTTAAAATAATGGCGACAAATTCCTAAATAATTCTGGCTGAACACCACAGGAATAACACTTGAATATCTTCTGCACATCCTCTGAGTTCTGAAGTAATTCACTTTGAATTCAGCCCTGTTAATGCACGTGAATTGAATTACCCATGTTCTTTCCATGTTTCTTTGTGACAAATTATGTTGATCACATGTATAAGACATGCAAGAATGAACACTTTTTACAGTCACCTGTTCATACATTAGTGCGTGCCTTATGCATGTGATCATGGAATTGTTTGTACAGGTAAATGCTGAGAATCCTGTTTCCAGTGAAGCAATAAAGAGTTTCCTTTAATGATTGTACTTACTGATACTGTGTATTACGCGGTTGCCATGGATGACCTGCAAAGGCAGGACAGGTTCGGGTCTGAATTTGAGTCACCAAAAATGTTTTCTGTCCTTTTTTGTCTAACCCTTTCCCAAATAACGTAATAGAAGGTAAATGTACCGGTATTTTCTGCACTAAATCAAGAGGCGATTAGGAAGGAGTCAGCTGACAAAGTAGCATTGTAAGTTTGTATTGCCACTTGTTTGATATGTCGCAAGATCCTTTCATCATGTCCCCTTGGTGATATTAAAAATGACTGTGGACGAGGTGAAACAAAAGATGGGTTTGTATCATGTAGTGGATAACAGTTTGAGAGGTAAATCAGAAGTGTGGATTTATTTTGGAATCATAGCGAATGAAAATAATGAACTGGATTCGTTGCTTGTAAAACCTGTCATTATGTTTTTGTGTACGGCAGACACAAAACTGGAACATCTCTGTGAAAGCACAGGTGTAGCTTCCTGTCAACTGCTGGCACAAAAGGAGTAGACAGTATTTTATAGTAAAGTTAATATGTTACAATGTTAAATTGTATGCAGACCACTAGAGAGACACCACGTTGTATAGCCTATTGTATAAACTCAATCTGTGGAGAATGGTAGATGTTTCTGTGTGTTAATGTGAGAACGTGAGAGAGTTGATGCAGGCAGTAGGTAAAGGACAAACATTTACGGGTTCGGGTCAGGTCCTGAATGCAACGGGTTGCGGGTTGGGGTTAGGTCCTGCAGTAGTGGGTCTGGGTCGGAAGTGGATCCTAACAATGGGACCCGCACAGGACTCTGTCTTTTCATTGATAACACCTGCCCATAAAATTGAATCTGTTATGCAGATTCAATTTCACGTTCACAGAAATGTGCTAGAAAGTGGAGTTGGAACCTTATGAGGGATCTGAATGGGAAATTATTGGAGGTAAAAGGTTAGAAGCCAAATTAATGTTTTTAATTTGAGTGGTCCTGGATCTGGCTTAAAGGGAACTGCCCTCTGGCTTCCAATACTTTGCAGAGTGGGGTCATTTTGGAGGAGAAAAGGGTGGCTGTAGGCTCACCTCAGTAGGAAAGGATTTGCTGAAGTGCCTCTATACATATTTAAAACCAAATGGTTTTTCTGGTGAGGTATATGAGAACAAGACTGTCTCTGGAAAGACAAACAAAACAAATAAGGCATGAAGAGAATTACAATAAACACAACTTTCAATCGATTTATTAAAAAAATAAATTGAAACACATTGATTCCATGCAGAAATTGTTGAAGCAGTGAATATGTAAACAGATCCACTTTGCTGTCTGTCATCATTAGCCAACCTTTCTTGTTTCTTAGTTCTACCAAAATGTAGTAACACTGCTCAGTACCTCTGTACATCCCGACCTTTGTCTGGGAAAACCCTTATAAAAGTTTCCCATAGTAAAACCATTAATAAAGCATGGTAAAGCTTATGCAAACATTGTAAAGCCCAGAGAGTTATGGTAAAGCATATTTAAAAACATGGTAAACTTGCAAGAGTACAATGCAAATTGACTCTGGTAAACTTGTATAAGGGAACATAGTTGACTGTTTATTTATATAGTGCATTTAGTGTTTTTCTTTTGGAGTTCTGACTTTAAAACACAATGTTTATTTAAATAATGTGAATGATGATATTTCCTAAGGTATTAGTAAGGTCTTCCACATTTATTCCATAATTATCAATTACTCAACTTGTACTTGGTCATTTTGGATAGATTTTTTGCTGACAGAGAGGAGGAATGTTGGAGCTGTTTTCTTGTAGACACATTATAATTTTTTCAGATGCTCTCTGCTGTTTGCAGGAGCTGCTGGATGGAGCAATGTGAAAAATCCATCTGCTCAGGGAGTTTCATCTTCAGCAGTGGGCAGAGATATGCCCATGGAGCTCAGCGGAGGTCTCCTGTCTGGCAGCACTGAAACCCAATAATGCCAACGCAGTGAAATGCGGGAATGGCCAGCGCTGGTATGCGAATGCTGTCATTTGTCATTTATCTGAGTGAAAGTGAGTGGCACTCTCTGGTAATACTCGGAAGGAAAGTGATGTATTTTTTTAAATCCTAAACAACAAGGAGTACTGGTAGCAGCACAGTTCAAACTCATCAAGTACAGGTGCTGTATGCCCAGAGAAGGGTTTTGGAGCATTTTGAATGTTTCTTATGAAAACAATACTGAAATAAATACAATACTATAAATATACGTTTATGTGCCCAATGCAAACTAGTGCAATGCAATACTAAAATGTTTTTATTAAATATTTCCTAAAGATTTTTCTTCCTAAAGCACTGTAAAGCTTCTATATATAATTTGTAACATTCTACTGTTGCACTAGCATTTGGAATACAGAGTGACATAAAGGAAGACAGGTTTTATGAGTGAATATATACAAATATGCTCCTGTAGTTGAAACTACTGTTGGAACATGTAAACAAACTGGAGTATCGACAGATACCGAATGAATTTTATTCCGTTGTGAAATTGCACATGATTGTGTGGTACCGCAACTTTAATGAAATTCAGATCTAAGTTCAAATTGCCCTGCTTGTGAGCTGTTTAAGATGGCCATCTATCTGTCAGCACTATTCCTGAATGCTTGTTTATTGTGGCAGTGTATCTTTCAGTACCCTGACAAGCAGTCAGAGATGTTGAACTGGGAGTGATGTCCGTTTGTGTGTTTTCCTCGGTCCCTGGTGAACAGCAGGGACAGGTGCAAGACAGATTGGTCTTCTGAAGTGCCCTGTGCAGGCTGTAGTAATCCATGAAGACAGATCGCTAAAGTGTTTAATTACTGAGTTACTGGAGGGGGATCCATTTATCTCCTACCTTGCATCACAACAGCAGATGCCAAGTCCGGTTGCAATAAGTGCACCTTATTCCTGATCTTAATATCCCTTCCCATTCAAACCTTCTCTCACATGAGTGATGTGGACAAGATGAGATCACCAAACTCCTTTCACTTAGTGTGAATGGTTTGCACTGCATAGCCTCACAAATAACCCCAGCTTTGGTCCCTATCCTAAATATTAAACATATTGTACCTACAGACAGTAAAGATTCTCTGATGGTCACAGCAGCCATTGTCTACACAGTACATCACATTTTTGTTTCAATGCCTCAATTTTCTTTTACTTTTTTTTTTTTCCTGTGAGTCCTGCAAGATTATGCCGGAGCATTTTCCTAAAAGAAGATCATTAAGATCAATGTGTAGATGTTTGGAACCCAGAATTGGATCAGATATGCCATCCTTGCATGGCCTGCTGAATAAATTAAATATCATTTTCTCACTCTGCTAATGTAATACATTACCTAATATTGGAGCCCCAACAGTATTATTATTATTTAGAAAATTCCGGACATACTTCTGTGATTTTCAAATGGTATATCACTTTACTATAACCAGCATCTTTAATATGTTTTATTTTAATCAACCATGAGTGAGACGTTCAGTTAGATCATAGTTTGGTATTGTAATTTAGCAATTCTTATTAATTCTCAATTCTCGCATTCTGCTGGCAGGCTCTTTGTTAGGAATGAGCAGTGTCTTTAGCAGGTCTTGAGGACACACGAGCACACCTTTTCAGATAGAAAAGGGCAAATACAGTAAGGGATGAATGACCTTGCAAGCCTTTCCATAACCCTGGTAAGAGATACATGCCTTTGGTACCACTGGCACCAATGGCTTCCATAGGCCTCATATGTAACTTGGAGAGATAGAGTTCCAATTGAAACTGAGTAGCAGGTGGAGAAGTAAACTGAATCCAGAACATAAATTATACAATATATTCCAGATCATTTATAAAACATCTCAGAAAGATGGGTATAACTGTAGCCCTGATATTTCAAAACATCTAAAAAATACCTGTAGTTTGTACTTGACTATACTGTATGAGGCTTGATATCCCACATTCATAAAATACTGCTATATTTCTGTAAATATATATATGAACAAAAAATGGAACTGGTGTCTTAACAATTTAGTTTGTAAACTCCACTGAAAAAATCACTTTAAAAACATGAAACATCATGCTTCAAATAATCCCTCGTGGTATGTTTCCACTTTAGCAATAATTGTATTTTCTCTCCACATATCTAATAGAACAACACTGCTGTGCTTTCTTTTAATTTCTTCCATGTGTTTGGAGGGCAAGTGAAACGTTCAACTAGGGAGAAAAACAGCAGCATTGGCTCAATATATTTCACAGATGTAGCGAGTCACCCCTGTTTTTTCTTCATAGAAAACTAAGAGCTGGTGACCTAGGTTTTCAGGCCTAGCTGTAGGGCCCTAGTAACCGCACCTTGACCTGGTTACGCACAGACTTTTCTATGGCGTTCTAATTAAAATACACTAATTTGATAATAAAACAATAACAGCAGCACCTTAGTAGGTTAATCAGGGAAATCACTTACTCCGCTAGCTCCAAAGCAAGCCGCTGTCCCAGGAGAGTTACAGTAGTCTGTTTTGTGTGTATCTTCCCGTAACTAGGGTAAACGTTTTTAATTTAATGATTTCACACGGTAATTAATAACATCTTTACTTGCTTTTCCTGAGAGCTTGGGTGGCGTTGAAATACAAAGGCCCAAGATATTGGATTCCAAGGTGCAAACACGAGATAATCTGCCTTTTTGTTTTTATAAACTTTATGAGAGAAGGATTTCCTGGATTTACGGGCAAGGATGCTTCACGGGTGAAGTGTTTAATTTAGTCTGATTTAAATTGAGAGTGTATGAGATTAAATGTACAGGTCAGGTTCGCCATCTCCATATCGTGACAGAGATTGTCAATGGTGAAACTGGTCCTGAATGGAGAAGTGGTCTTTTCCTCATACCCTTTCAAGGGACGTCTGCAAGTGACTGTTTAAAGAGTAATGTAATGTTCCTTGTCGGAGGGATATGATTTCACTGGGTAACGAGTCCAGACATGTGGTTTTCTGAAGAGTCCTTGGTTTATTTACATCACACATTCCGTTACCCAGTCCGCACAATCGGTTACACAAGCCACAGATAGTCAGATATACAACCCACTGTATAGAACAGTATATTTACAGAGTTCACTGTCTGGTATTTAGTACCAGCTCCAAAATATATTCATTCAGATTACATTCACTTTTGATAAGTTTCCAATATCTCTGCACAAACCTCTAGCTGCAATGCGCTGTACTTACAGTTTAATAGTGTTTGATGTGGTATTATGATGATATATTCTGTTTGTCAGTTGCCATAGATGTACTGTATATTTTATTACCAAAACATTATGCATTATGCACAACATCCTTCACTCCAATTACTGTGAAAAAGCTGGAGTGTATTCTGCAGTACTGGCTTCACAATCCAGCGCACATTTTGGCAATGTAAATTATGCTGAAGTGTGGTGCCATCTACTGGGTAGTCAGTATTATAACATTCAAAATCAGAATTGTCCTTTGCAAATAAGAAGGAAAAGGAAATCTGCACATATCATCTATAATACATATTTAAGGTTGCCTAATAAATCCATGTTTTAAAGATCAACTTATTAGCTGGTTTCACAAATCCCCAATTTACTATCAGCCTTTAAATACCTAATGTTACCTTAGGTAATGTAGTCGGAGATCAGTGCTAATCAGGGTGTTTGAAATCAGCTGTTCAAGTGTCTAAGTACTTTCATTATACACAAACACTGTTTGAGCTACATGTAAAATATCTGGAGTATGTCATATATATATATATATAGACTATCACTGCTGCTAGAAGTGGCAGATGGCAGATCTTATGTTTATTTGATACTGACAGCTTGAATTGACTTCGGTGAAACTGGATGGTACAAAAGGCTGAACTACAGAAGAATGCTGTAAACAGCTGTAAAGAATGGAGTAAACAGACAACAAGGAATGGCAATGATAATATTGAGAAGAAGAGGAAGAGTATTCTTAACAGACAACTTGCTAAACTAAAAAATGCCCAAAGAAAAACATTAAAAATTATATATATATATATATATATATATATTATATATATATTATTTTATTTTTTTTTTTTTTTTTTTTTTTTTTTTTAACTTACATTAGAAATTTATTTCCCTCAAAGACACGGGGACAATGAGAGGCAGGGCATTAATTTTTCTTTTGTGCTGTTTTAATTTTTTCCCCCCTCTTTGTGTGGTTGCCTGGAAGCCCAACAAAGTGGAAAACAAGCAATTGAGCTTGCTCACTGAAGCTTGCTTTGAGGGTCCGAGCGTCCTAAATCACGCCTGACACCCCATTGTCGATGGTTTTATCCCATGTGCATTTCTGCCGGGCGTGCTAATGAGCAAGGGGGCACTGGGGGCGCACCAGAGAATAGGTATTGGCCGCTGACAGACAGGGACAGAATGTGCCAGCCGAGTGCCAGCACATACCACAGGCTCGCTTGTACTACAGCGCTGAGGATAGGGCTGGTAACCAGAGCTGTTTCTCAGGCTCAGCTGTACTGTATGTGGGTCATTCAACAGCAAAAGGCCAATGGCAACACTATGTAACACAATTTTTGTTCCTGGGTAGTAAATGTTATTTCCTAATTGCTTATGCCTCAAAAGTATAGAAAATGGCTATTATTCCCCACAAACTTTGCTTTTGTGACCAGGACAGTGATATTTCAAAATATCATTATTTCCAATGGGAAAACAGGCAAATGTGTGTCTTTTCGTTCACATAAAGTCAGAAAAAAACAACATATGAATCCAAATTAACATGTATTTATACTAAAGTAATACAAACATAACTACAAAAGATTTAGAAGGGAGTAGTTTTTCAAGATTTACGATTATACTGTATTTACAGTATAATCGTAACCTTTGATGCGGATTGAAGTGAGATTCGGTTCACTTGGAGTTACATGTGAAACCTCTGACATGGAAGGACTCGCACCAGGATGCGCATCAAACCAAGTGAACTGAGGTCACTTGAAATGGTGGTCTCAGTTTGCTTGGCAGTGGAGCCACTTTGCTCCATTTAAACTTCTATCAATGTGAAATCGTAACTCATGTGGTGCCTCCTCTCCCCACACAGTGCACTTACCTCCGAGTCGCTGGCAGTGAGGAAAGTTGTATTCAGTTATGAGAGGAGTGCTCTTCTCATTGCATTGAACCAGCTCACAATTCCCTGCAAGATAATGTGGACATAAATAAACTAGGGGGAATGAACACGATGAATATTAGAGCTATTTAATGGCATATATCAATGAAAAAGGGGTTCTGATTTAAATAAAGTTGCACCATGTAGTATAGTGAGCTATCAACCTTTCTGAACACCTACTGTTAGCAACGTTTTTCATGATCGTCTTTCATGGAAGTGGTCTGCAGTCCGTGGGTGGGCCTGATTTCGCAAGTCAGATTCTTTCATTTTCAAAGATTTGGTTAATTTATCTTGGGGCTTGAAGCTTTTGGTTTTAACTGAAAAAACACCTATTTGGAAGATTCTGTTTTAATTTTTTTAAACCGAAAAAAACGTTTTTGGCAACATATTTTAAATAATGTCAATCATTCCAGTTAGTTTTTAGGCATTACAGGTTTATTCAGTGATTAATCAAAAAAGTTTTTGTAAATGTGAAACTGCTGTACATGTTTCTACTAAAGCTTATTGAAGTTTTTCTTGTCTACAATGACTGCATTATTATTATTATTATTATTATTATTATTATTATTATTATTATTATTATTATTATAGCTACATAAATATCAAACCTTCATCAGAGTACCATGATGAGTGTTTAATCTTAGGAAAAAATGTAAATAACTTATTGTATGCTGAGATGAATTACTACAGTATGCTGTAGTCATGCCCCCAAAAAGAACAGCACAGCATGCTAGTGAATTAGAACACTGTGCCATCACACTTCCATGGAAAAGCTTGCTTCTTCATTGATGATACAGGAAATTAACAAATTATTTGAAAATAAAGGAAGGAATCAATTGGAATTGAACCCAGTTTCCAGAGGAGAAACAGTACAGGATACTAATGAATTTGCCCATCGTACCATCTCACGTCCATGGAAGATCTTACTTGTCATTGAATATAAGGTCAATTACCCAAGTCTTTGAAAATAAAGGAAGAGAAACTGCTGTATTCAAATCCAATCCCACAAGGACCAGCACAGTTTGCTAGTGAACTAGCCCACTGTAGCACCTGTCCTTGTGACAGTCAAGCAGTCTAGCACAGTCATGGTTGAAATTAAAGCGTAAAGTGCAGTTTAGTTTGTGTACTGTTTTATTATGTGTTTTTAGTCAAGATATGTCAGTCTGCATACCCTCTTTTCAGTACAAAATGTTTTAATTCACACTGATATTATACCTGTACTTTCCAGGTACGCCAAGAACTATTGTGTGAAATATTTGAATGCAAACCTTTTAATCGAAATACGAATGTTATCAAAATAAGAAACAATATTAACACTAATTCGACTAAGGCGCACAGTGCACTGTTCTTCTTGTGTTGGGGTTCCTTACCAAGAGCCCCCATGCACATTGGACAGCTGTATTTGATATTTTTGGGCTGACTGCTCTCCTACAATAGCTGTGTCATAGGATATTGTGGTCAGATCTGTAAATTCCTTGCAGATCACACACACAGACCTCCCTCCTTATTGAAGCCGTAATTATAGTCCTACTTACTGTACCAGCACCTATAGGAAATGCGGGAAACCAAAACTTGAGTTTTATGGCTGCTGTCAAGCGACCGGTCTGTTGACAACAGCCCAGTCATTTACATACTGCTACTGTAAAATACCAGAAATGTACAGAACAAATTATGTTACAGCTGAACTCCAGGTATTGAGTGCTCATCATAACATGCAAGAAGTGAGGCCAACCAGCCTGCTGGGACTTGTAGTTCACAAGGGGCCATGCTTTCTCCAGTATGTAGCATAATAACAGTTTGTTTCTGGTAGAAAAACACCATGGTAAATAAGGCACGATAAAAGGCACGCCTATGCAATATTTGCTTTTGTCTGAAACATCTTGTAAACACCAGATGTTGCTCATGCATTTCCTCCAAAATAACTATTTTTTTTCCCCCCGACAAATACCTGACGCTATTTCTGCATGTTCCATTTCTTCGGCAATGATTTGATGTTGTAAGCACCAAATAAACCAAAAGAACACAGTCAACAGCAGCACGTAAAGTATTCTCCATGTTGGGTATGACAGAAAAATTGCTACATTTTAGTTCGTTTGTAAGTGAATTCTAAATGGGATCTTCATAAATTAACTAGTTATGAAAGGGCTAATTAAAGTTAGCTTGCATTTTTCTGGTCTGAAACGAACCAGAGCAGATCTGGGAAAAGTTTGTTTGCAAGTGAAACAAGATTCGAATCACTTGCAAATGAACTAGGTGTGAAAGTGCCCTCAGTGGCTATATGATTTTTGTCATAGACATGATAACATCTTTAGCCTAAAACCAGATTAAATGAAATGCCTTTTAAAAATTATATTTTGGAAGGATTCTAAATCCATCTAAATCCACAGACATCCTTTCGGAATTTGAGAACATTCCTCTGTGAAGCCTTGGTACAGGGTATCATTGACTGCCAGGAGCCACACTGCTCTACATATCAAAAAAAGACATGTACCGATTTGACATTGTTATGTTAAACAAAACTTCACTCAGGACAATTTAATTATAAAACTTCTAAACTATAGCTGTGAGGTCGTTCCATCTAATTCACTGACATCAGATTGTTATAATAATTCTGAGAAACTAAAATATATATTCTGGGACTAGAGCCAGTGGTAGTTGTGAATAGAAATGTGTGATCAATTGTTCTGAGTTAATAAACCTTGTCATTTAAAGGAAAGGGGCTGGTGTATTAACTGCTTGTACTACATAGAGTTGTGAATTGATCTTGTCTCATGCTCAGTTGTAAGAACAGTTGTAAACAATTCAACTGGAAGTACAAGCGCATCAGTCATATTAAAAAAACTTTAGAAACATCTTTGTTATAATCGTTAAAAAAAATACAAAAGGCATGGAGAAAGACTTGTCTTTAACAAGTCTAAGTTTTTAACTACATTTTTCTTAAGTACTACTAAAGATATTAAAAGTGTAAGCATCTTCAAACTTCATTTTCCAAGAAGCAACAGTTCAATTATTGAAAAGTTTCTTGCAAGGTTTATACTGTTGAAAGAACTGTATTCCTCTCTATAAAAAAATAATAATAATCCATTTCTACAGCACTTGGGTCCAAGATGTTAATGTAAGGAAAATGTGTGTACTGGTCTTTCTACCAGTTTGAAGTGAGACTGCCTCAGAGCGTTTTGGCAGTCATTGTCATTCAAAGGCTGGGTTCAATGCCAAAGTCGGCGATGCATTCGGAGCTTTACAATGTGTGGCCCATTGTGAATCCTGGGTTTGGAGTCAATTTGAAAGCAAGATTAAATTGGAGGAGGAAATAACATACCCACCCCCATGCCTCTAGTGTCTTACAATCCTGGGGTTTACTGGACACTGCCATAGCCACACACACACACACCAGTGCAGATGTGTGCTGTTGTTATTCAAATTACCTCCTGCTGGCTTCTCCCTAAATCTCGTCCAACTCCTTAATGAAACTGATCTATCACAGCCAGCCTCCACTACAAAGAGAGGAGCAGGGCTCGTTGCTCTTTAATGAGGATCCCATACTAGCTGAGTTCACATCTTCCTTGCTGTTGTATATCGGTAGACTTCAGGGCATCAAAAAACAAAGTTAGGCTCGGGTAGTATGAGAGAACGGGCACAGATGAGGGCTCACTATCATGATGGTGCTGCAGAGGCCCACTGGAGTATCCCACATCGATTACATTAAAAAAATGCAGATTTTCTGTCAACAACAACAAAATGATTAGGTGTTTGCTTCTACTGGAAACTAAGTGGATTGCATCAACCACCTGTTTTTAGGGGCAATCCCAGGATAAATACGGAAAGGTGTTTTTTGCAATCCAGGGCAATTCTCCTTTGTTGTAAAATATATACAGCCATGATGAGTAGAGTTAGACAGATAGATGCAGAAATATAAAGGATTCTGAGTCTCCATGGAAATAAAGTGAAAATGTTTTAAATAAAAATTATCAATACATACATAAATAAACACAAACATTTGGTGATACTAGGAAGTTAAAAACAACAGCACAATAATCCCTGAAAAAAGCATTGCATATTATCGCTGTTGATTAATTTTCTCAGTCTTACCCCCAGTCGAGAGGTCAAATGTTTTTTCACCCCAATTCAGTATAAAACAGATTATAATATGGTGTGCCTGGGATACCGGAAACATTCCTTCAAAGATTCGCTGGCTGTGGACACTGGGGAGGCGGGAGGGTAATTTATTGCCTCATAAAGTCGGGGGTGGGGGAGGCCAGTTCCTAGTTGCCATGCTGAGAGGTTATGGCCTTTTTTTTTTTTTTCACATGACAGTGTTGGGAATGGGAGCCAAACACCTGCGACACACAGCGACAGGAAGTAGCAGCAGGATAATCTTTTGTGTAAACCAGCCTTCAGTTCTGGGTCCTATTTATATCCAAACTATATACTGTTCTATAGTCTTATCCTTCTGAAACGGGACCCTGACAGGATAATAAGAGAAAACATGCTGTGTGTTCCTTTGGGGTTGTTTTCACACACACACACACAACACAGTAGAAACCAGACAGTATGAAAGCAGATAGAAATATACAGCATTTAAAGCATGTGAATTATTTCTAGAGGCCTCAGCATTGGGCGGTCATAGTACACAATGGACAGAGGTAGCACTAAAAAATATTCATACATGTATTCTAATATATATTTGAGCAGTCTGTGTAAGAAAGGAACAACCAAGAAAAATCATTCTTTTTAGTTTAAAAAATGAAAGGCGGTATACCAGGTCTTAATATTTACAGTTTCTTACAGTCTTAGGATTGTTTGCTCCCAAAACTAAAATTGGCAAGTAAATTAATAGCACGTCTGGTTCTTTTTACTAAAAAATATTTAGAATATTTTCCTGTTTACCTGTTATGGCTGAACATCAGAAGAAATTAGAATAATTCTTATACCATAATGCTGTATGTAGGTTAAATTGCTGTACAAATAGTCACTTTGCATAAAACACACAAATATTTACTTTAACAAAATTGTTACGTAATGTTTGTTTCTCTAATGAAGATGTTGATTTTTGTATTGGTTTTGCAACAACAACAACAACAACTATATTTCCTGTTTTGAGTTCATGGCAACCAGCATAGAGTTAAACGACTATCCTTCACTGGAAAAGAAGTGCTGTGCCTTGTGTATGTTTATGACAAAGAACATCCTGCTTTTCTTGATGATCTGAAATGTATTGAGGCCCAGAAGCTGTCAGGAATAAAACACTGCTGTTACCTTTGGGATTTTTAATGATGCGGGAGAGAGTGGGAAGTTGTGGTCTTGTTTCCTATGGAGGCATGTTGTAAACAATGCATGTACTGGCTGTGACCCTCTGGCTGCGTGGGTGACATTGGAACACAAAAGGAAAAAAAAAAAGACTAAAGCTGGCATGCTTAGTTATTTAAAGATATGCATCTGGGCATGTATTCATTTTAGTGTTACAATTTTTGTAGGTACCGGTGAACATCTTTTTGCCACTGACTCATTTAAAGACGTTACAAAGGCTATCGCCACGTGTAATTGGTTGTGAAATTACATTTTTAATTTTATTTTATTTTTTTAAAGTTTCTTCCATTGCTCTACAGTAGATCACATATCTGGGGTGGCTGAATCTAGAACTAGATTCTTTTTTTTCCACACCTCTCCAGCCCACTCCCAGGATCAAGAGGACAGTGCAAGGCTGTGCCTCTCCCGGTCTTGTTTTATGAGTCTCGGTAGTGATCAGGTGCCCTGAATACCAAGTGAACCGGGACTCCCCCACATCTGGCTGCAGCTCCACGCTTGTTTGCTTTTGTCTTGCTTGCTGTCGACCACCCTGCCTCCCTAGACCCTTAGCTTCTCCACACTTGGGTGGCAACGTCCATAGGCATCCTCTTTTAAAAAGCTACTGCTACTAATGTACTAATTACTCATTTGATATTGATGACATTGGTATCACAATGCTAACCTAAGTGGGTTATTTAATATTATGGTACTTATTCTGGCTCTTTCAGATATAGATGGGCATATTCTAATGACCTAAACAGTGTTCTAATACCGTCATCTTAAAATGTAGAAACCTGATTTTGAGGACTTCAAAACACACTGTGTTTGTATTGTAGTGTGTGGTAATGTTAATAAGTGGGGTCAGTCCATAAATCGAGAAAAAAAAAAAAAAAACAGTACCCCCCAAACTTATTTTGTAACAATCTAACTTTTGTCACGTTGAGCTCTATTTTTGTGTTTATATGTTCTACCCAAGGCTGTGTAACAGTCTAAAACTAAGCAGTAAATGATTACTTTATACATGGAAGTAACCCCTGTAAGACACATCCATATTGTAAGATAATTGGTAATTACTAATAGGGTTTTACTAGTTTTGAAGTGTCTCTCTGACAACAATAACCCACAAGAGTTTAATGGTAACATCTCATGGAAGCTCAGCACCCTCTAGTGGTTTTACAGACTTTAAATCTTGACACTAGAGCTCTAAAATGATGGGCTAATTCACAGCTGTTATTTTGATTTATTTAAACGATCCTTTTAGTTTTTAATTAATATTGTTTTATGTTCACACTGTTTCATTACAGTAGTAAACTATTTTGTTCATAAAATTTTTTTGAAAAACACATTTAAATAACTCAAAGCAGGTCTTACAAATGTGTAAATACTTAATTCTACCAGCCTTTCTAAATAACTTTCATAACCAAAAAAACACAACAAAAATCATTTAAACTAAGATTTGAATTTAATACCAAGATTTAAAAAGTAAACAATTTTAATGAAAAATCACAAAAAAAAAACAAAAAAAAAAAAACAATGCAGCAGACCCTCAATAAAATGTAGATTCACTGAACTTAAAAGTTCAAAAACAAGCAAAGGCACCTTTATCAATGAAACGCAATGCATTTTTGCAAAGGAATGTACCAATGTTCTAAATTCTAAACTGTGTCTCTGACACAAACATGAGCGGCCTTTTATATTCAGATATTTTAGGGTTTGTCACTTTGATGCAATCCTTATGGCACCAAGTAAACTATTGAGACCCTGACTAATCAATTGATCACAAACGCTCAAAATATCTAGATCCTCAAGCTAGTCCTGCATTCACGATCATGTATGCATTGTAAATCAGGTCTTTCACATTTGTGGATCAAAAACTTTATTTTACTACTAATCTACAACAAAAACATAATTTAAAAAAATTCAGCATCAGAGGGATTATTCTGTGACTACAGCCCTCTTTACAAAAGTTAAAAAAATAACTAATTGTAAACACCACAATTCTGGATTGTCAAACTTACAAATTGCTTAAGACAACAGGCAGGGATCCAGGCAACAGTACTGGGATGTTTAATATTATATTAAACAGTTACTATTACTTAACCAATGTAAACATCTTCCATGTTTAAAAAGAACTAAGGGTTACATGACATGCGTGTGTAGCAGCAAATGTAGCATGGGGCTGTGTTTGTGTATTCCTCCTGCCCGTTTCCATAGATCATGTTGGCTAATGCAAAGCAACACATGGCTTTATAACAGTGCAAAGTTCAAGTAATTGTTATAATACATGTTCAGGTTTGGAAGCAGAGCAGAGAACTATGCATCGTTTTAAACTCGTTTTTAAAGCATCCTAATACAGACGAGAACAGAATATTGGCAAAGAAAACATTTACATTTTCAAACAATTACTGTAAAGAGTTCCACACACTTTTTTAAAAATTTTAATTAAATTCTGTTACACCTTAGCAGATCTTGCAAAATGAGGCTCTGTCAGGAGTCTGGGCCCCTAACTTACAGCATGCAAACAGTCCTGTGAAATCAGACTGATTTCTAAATACCAAAGATCAGTTTGGTTTTACAACGTAAACATAGTGAAGGAATGAATAAAATAAACGAGGTAATGGCTCAAGCACCTCTAGTATTACAAAACAGCAGTTTCATCCTCATTATCTATATACACTATAGTATGTGCAGAATACAAACCAGCAGACCAAACAGAACAAAAGCCCACAGAAAGCAGGAACACACAAAGTGACAGTGGGGGTGTAAGGCACAGTAAGAATACCCTTTCTGTCCAACAAATCTCTTCAAAAACTGCATTTATAGGCTTAGAAGCACTTTCTAATTTGCACTTTATAGTTTTCTATTTTAACTTTGAGCAACATGCATTTATTACTGTAAACATTTTATGTATAGCTTCCTTTGGAACATTTTGCAATTACTTTATTGCAATGAGTAACTAACTAAACGTACTGTGCATTGAAATACTTTTTTTAAATACAATGGAATACGTGCACCAATATAAACATTTTATTTTGTGCAGTTTTATGCAGCAGAGAGATGTCTGTCCCTGCAATATCAATAATTTAAATTAAAGACGTGCCTCTGCCTGTAATTTTTCACAGCATGAATAGATTTCGTGATTAGATTTAAATAAGGTTTAACAATACAATTATTCAAAAGTTTGCATTTTCGAGCAGTAAGTTGAGCTAAAACAAAGTTAGGAGTGCCTTGCTGTAAAGCGTTTATCTTTGCATGCGGTCTTGTTTATAGGTGACTGCAAATTTCCAGGCCTCAACACACTGCGACAGTAAGATCTCTTCAGGAAAAAACTCCTCCAGTTCTGGTGGGCTATCAAGGTCTTTTCTTTCTATGTAAGAGATCAGCGTGTCTTTCAGGCTGCGAAAGAAAAGAAACAGCAATTTTGGGATGAGAATACAGCTTTTAAAAATTTGAAGGCACTATTCTTAACCCATGCATACTAAAATGACACAATATTTTCTGGTTTACTGGTCGCTACCAAAGGCTTTTAGTGCGCGCAAGCTCAGATAAGTATCGGGATTACTATTTGGGAAGAGATTTGCTTCACTTGCGTTACCTCCAGGTAGGGTTGTAGACATCAGCAGCTTGGACATTCTTCAAGTTCAGAAGCAGGAATTCGTGCATCTCCAGAACGAAGGTGCCCACATTCCCTTGCGCAAAGAACGCAGTCAGGAGTCTCTGCTTATGGGCAGCAAGAGTTTTTTTATACTCTTTGCAGATCCCTGCAAATGGGTCCTAACAAGTGGCAGAAAATAATGAATTTTTATATTTTTGAGAAAAAAGGCCATCCTCAGGATACATATCATACATGTTCATGTGCATTTCAGTGTGCAGTGATTGCAAAACCACTTCAGAATCATCACTGCATATTTACTTCCAGTGTGACAAAGAAAAAACGCAATTATTAGTGGTCTTTCCTGTATACCCATTAAATGTTTACAAAAATAATGGTATTTCTCTCATGCACAGGGTTTACGCACAAATTTGAACTGTTTCCCTACCCGCTTGAGGTGAATTATGCACTCCGATTTCTTTGCAGTTAGATACTGCCACAGAGCTATGGTGTGCTTCAGGTTACATCGGCTTAATGCCTGCAAAATTAAAAGGAGATCATTAGAAGATCAACAGAATTAAAAGAAATTGTAAAGCTTACTGCATTAACGTATCTTTTAGATTATATATTTGGTTTTAGACATTTTTTCAACTTAATTATAACCCCCCACTCCACCATGGTGTGTTGGTAGCCTACAACACCTCCCTGTAAGGTGCAGTAGAATGGTTCACCCCACAGCAGAATGCTTCCTGTACCTTTAGTATGTGTTCAGAAGTCTGATATCCCATCTGCAGGATGTCTTGCACGTACTGCACCAGCTGCATCTCAGCCTCCCCCCCAGTCTTCGCAAGGAATCCCAACGTCACTTCAACCACCGAAAGGGCCTCACACACGTCACTGTACGATTGAAACTCACCGCTCAGGGTGTTCATTACTACATTCGGGAGTGAATCCTAAAATAATGTAAATCAGTCCAATTGAAAAGGGCAGTTCTTTACCATTCCTCCTTCTTTCTGGGAGTTACAGACAGATCTCTACTTACCTGCACAAGTTTTGCCTTCACATCCTTAAATATGTTTTCGTAATTTCGGTCTTGTCTGTTGAGCAGTGTCGGTATTCCCTGAAATGGTTACATGTTGTATTTAAACATTTAGAAACAATAGAACATTAATCTAATACAATAGAACAGAAATGCACAATGTAGAACTAGGAAGTCCTGTGTAAATACCTCTCATTAATCTATTGCCAGGATTTTTAAATGAAAATTTAGTCAAAGTTATTTGATTTCCTCAGCGTCCAAATACAAAACAAGCAAACTAAAAGCTAGAGTACTTTTTATTTAAGTGTTTTTCAAATGGTCCAGCCATACATAGTTCAACAAACACAAATGAACCAAACTCCAATATAATCATCCCAGGACATTTACTTAACAGAGAAAACACATGCAACACCTGGGGGGAACACCTGCATTAATGACTTTAAGATTGATCTGTGTTACTAATTAACTAAAGCCTGGAAATGACCAAAATGCTCTGCAATGGGAGTTGGATTTCCATCCCAGATCCACTGTGCTACAGTATTAGAAAGCCAACTAGAGGGTGCACAATAGTAATGGAAGCATATGAACACACGCTGCTAGACTCACAGTGAAGGTAATGAGAGGTTTGCCCCGCAGGAACCGGTTTGTTACTTGCTGCTGGATTTTCTGCAGATCGAACTCTGGCAAGGTCTCCTGTCCGTGTTCCATGCTGTACTGGCAGTTTGATAAAACCAGGGGCATCAGGTCTCTCTCCACCTCGTACTTTATGACGTGAAGGTCACTCAGATCCGCTGGGCTCACAGTGTATCTGTTGGGAGAAGGACTTCTATGAATGTTCCCTGCACTTGGATGCAATGTATATTATGCTTCTGCTATCTGCTATATGGCTGCTTTAAAAAAATAACTAACAAAACAAATGACTGATTAAAATGTTTTTTTGCATTGTATGCAGTGTTATCATTTATGTTGTGTGGTACTTTAATCTTTTTTTTATTATATTATTATTATGTTTACAATTCAGTAGGCAATAAAAATAAATCCAGTTTTGTAAACTAAAGCCTGCTAAATACCAAATAAACAAAGAAATGAAAAGAACAAAATTAAAACCAACCCCTGCGTTTCTTCAGTGAATTTTTCCATAGTGTAGACCAGGTCATTGTGGAGCGCAATGAGGTAGCTCACCAGGGCAGTGGAGCACAGACCGAGGCCCTGGCGTCTCGGGAGAAGCACAGGGAACTCACTGGCCAAGTTTAGATCTCTGCTGCAGTATTCTTCAGGGATCTTAATTTCACCTGCAGGAGAGAAGGGGAAGAAAACAGCATTTTTTATTACATGTTCACAATGCCACAATCTCATTGAAAGGCACATCTTAAATCAGATATATTCTCACTTCTATGGTGTCAGTTTTTTTTTTTCAACTAAACAAGCAAAAGCATGAAAAAAGTAGTTATTTTTTACCATTCGTAGCCAGTGAAGTTCTGAGTTGATTCCATAACGCCAGAAAGATCTTAATTCTCTTCTCATACCATTCTCTTAATGATGCTAAATGAAAACAAAGAAACAAAGAACAGGTTGAGAAAAACATACTTTGCAGATAAAGCTGGTTAAGCAATGCATATTAAAATTAGATCATATTTGCTGGTTTAAAAAAAATCACACATGGTTAATGTATTTTTCGTTAGTGCTAGGACATAAAATGAGTGATGCGTCCATTAAAAATGCATTCTAGGCACTAGCACAGAAAAAAAAGTAACAATCCCACAATCTTTTTAAAGGGATACAAGGACTAAGGAATATAATATAAATGACATAAAATCTCCAGAAGTTCTGAAGGAATGGTTCCTTACTGTATGGCATAAATGTTTCTTTCAGAGGGAATGCTATATTGGCGTAGAGAATTTCAGCATCATGCATATTTTGCAAATTAATTACCTGCTTGTTGACTTTGAATAAAGTCCCTAATTGAGCCATGCATCATGTCAGTCACATTCTGGAATTTCTTAACCAAATCTCTTTGCAGATCAAGCAGATCTGGTAGAAACTTGACAAGCCTCAGCTCAGCTTCCTACAAGCAAAAATTGCAAACAATGTAATGCTACTTATATGTGACTAGTGCTAAGAGAATCACAATAGGGTCAGGTTCCAAAAGTGCAAAACTAGTTCTATTAGTCCTAGCATGACGTGCATAACCATTAAGGGGACACTTATGCACGAGTGGATACAGTCTTTAAGTCAGTGGTCATGGCAGAGTAAAGTCCTATCTAGCACTTTGTTCTAACCAGGTGCTTAAATTACTTAATTGAACATCTAATTCAATTAAACAACTAGAAATGTGGTTAGAATGAGGCTCAGGACTGCTTACATTTTAAAATGAATTACCTGGAATGGAACGAAACCCATGTTGACCACTGCTTCAGGCTCTACCACTTCATACTGTATGTACTTTCTGGTTTCAAATGTAACGGTTAAGAAATGCACAGGCTATGTTACAAAGGTCTACAGAGGCCAGCTCAAAATACCTTTTGCAGAAACTTCCACAAAACAGGCAAAGTGTCTTTGCCATCATTCTGCTCAACAATGTGAGCCAAGTGCTGGACAGAAATCCTCTCCCTGCAGCTCCAGATGGTGGAGCAGTAGACATCGCTGTGCTGGGGCAGACTGGCCAGGAACGTCTCAGGGTTTCCATACAGGATCTTCACAACCGGGCTGGATGCAATCCGCTTATCATTCCGGATTTGTTCGTTTACTTCTTTCAGCTGCCGTTCTAATTTCTGGTTTAGTTTTTTTTTAAAAAAAGAGGGGGGGGATAAAAAGTTTGAAGCTACAACAGAAATAAAACATAACACATGAATGAAGGGCGGTGCTTGGGAAAAGCCACTCCTTTTCAAAGCCAGCCTACCGAACTCTTGTTTTTCATATTAAAATGCAACTGAAACCCATTCTTACCTTGAGTTCAGGTGTGATAACATTGGAAGCAATAACCATCTCCCACTGGTTTCTTTTCTCTTTAGTTGACAGAGTAGCATCGTAATGCACATGCCCTGAAAAACAATGATGCTGTTAGTTACCATCACAAGGAAAAGGAAAGAGGCCACCTTCCCTCTGAAAACTATATGTGTCCACTTACACTGATGCTGGTGCTGTTCCATAAGGCTGCAGAGCATCAGATGGACAGTGTTGGCTGTGTCATCCATTCCTTTCCCCAGGGACCCCATCAGCTGATCCAGGTCCTTCATCAAATGGGCCAAGAGGAACTCCGCTGGGTTTGTGACCACTGGCTTTATTATTTGTGCTATTGCCTTTATGCAAAAATAAATAAATAATATTAACAATAATAACCACAAGGGTTTATTCCAGTCCATGTCAATGTTAACAAAAGAGACTTGAGGGTGGGTTTCTCAAATGTATCTACAGTAAACTCGATGAATCTAAGTATTTCTGCTTAAATCATTAAAATGGGATAATCCCTGCAGAAACACACTAAAGGACCGTGCACCATTAGACTGTTATCTTACATAACCTTGGTACACAAAGAACACACAATATCACCAATTACCAAAACAGTGACAGCACGTAGACATTAGTTCTTTGAAAGCATGCCCCACTCTATGTCGAAGGTAAGCCAAGAAAAAAATCATAATGTTGCCAAATGTGTTAAAAATGCAGACTGAAAGAGTATACATGTTATATTGTGTTCATGCATTTATTTCAGATGAAATATTGGTATGCAGCGCTGTACCTGTGGATCCTGTGCAGCTCCCTGTAGCATAGCCATGTGAGTGAGGAATCGAATCAGTATGAAGGGCACAGAGGAAATGTCCCTGGTATCCAGCCTCGCTGCACTGTCTCTCTTCTGCGGGTCTCCCAGAACGTGGCCACTTTGGGTTCGATCCCCTCTGTGGAGACAAGACCTCTCTTTATTCAAGTCTAACATGAATTAACACATGATGAGTGATACAGTAATGTGCACGTACAGTAGTACCTATCACTACATACAGACAAAGCATTAGTGTTCATTTGGTAAATGTAGTAGAGTGGTCTTTAGGCAAAACAAATAACTGTACATACATATACATATACATATATATATATGAATGAATGAATGAATATGAGAATGCATGGCCCTTAGTCTTTTTACTTACTTTATTTCAAGTCGTTGAAATCCTTTAACAGGCCTATGGTTTTCTCCTCCCATTTCAGCGCCACAGTCAATGCACTTTCTTCTCTCCATAGGCCGTCCACACTGCAAACATGGTACAATCAACAGCAATTAATAAGAAAGCAGTGCAGTTGAATTATTGACATTATTAGTGTTCGTTTTATTATTTACCTCGCCAACAGCACATGGATGGCCATTTGGACACACTGTGTGGGAAAATAAACAGACATATTATAATGAAATACATCAATATTATACTGTAAAAAGCTCATATCCAGTTCACTTTATAAAGGACACAGTACTTCGTATTTAAAAAAAAAAAAAAAAAAAAATCACTTTTCAGTTAAGGGACTGAATTATACTTACTATACCAATGCTCCAACTTTAATACTTGCTGGGCTACTGCCATCAAATCCTCAGGCATTGTTGGCAAGAAGGCATTCTATGAAGAAACAGTAGTAAATTTAACAAAATATAAAATACTATATTGTACAAAAAAAAAAGCTTTATTTTTCTACAATACCTCGAGCCACCAAACAGAACAGTACTACTTATTCAAATTACTTGTAAATATATAGCATAGGTCATTCCTGGGTGATCGGTGTACCCACCAAATTAGTGTATAGGGTACCATTGCATATAAAATTGTAGTACAAAGTAGTATAAAAAGGAAAGTGAATTAGACAAGCATTTCAACAATGTGCTTTGTGAAGATACAGTAGCTGAAACCAAACAAACACTGTAACGTGGTAACTGTTGACTGAACTGCACTATTTTATCAGTTATTGGCTCACATACTGGGGTTATTAGCTCAAATAATTCCAATATCAAGTTGTACACATACTGTTTACAGATAAAAAAAAAGAATATCAATACAGTACTTCACAAATACCATATGCCTTTTGGCACTGACATGAGATATATTCCAGACTGTATAGTTTAAGAAAAAAGTTCCAACCTGCATGCTTGCTGGAGCAAAGGCCAGCTGTTTCAATGGGGTCAGGATCACATTCTTTCCACACAAGAGTACAGCAGCAGTGTGAACGGTCAGTTCTATTATCGTCTGCAGTGTTCCCGGGCAACCAGGGCGGATAGCAAGGGTTTCAAGACTATTTCTGACCAAGGAGTCAGCCAAGTGCTTTAGCTCTTGAGTGCCGAGTATATTCGAATTCTTGATAAATTCAATTAGTGCCTCATATTGCTGGGTAAAAAAAAATAACAAAAAAAACACTGAAAAATTGAACAAAAATTTAAATGCAAACAAAAAGATAGATCAAAAGGTTTGTGCTACTTATATGTCCATCGACAGCTTAATTACACTCACCGCAGGTTTTGGGTGGATGAGTTTGTTTGCTGATCCGTAAAGTGTGGTCACCTCTCGGAACAGAGCCAGGACCAGGTACAAAGCTTGATTACCTGCTGGATGGTTGCAGTTCTGGAGAACATCAGAAACAGAGCTACAGCTTAACTTACAGTAGTGACAGCTCACACTATGCAACTCTGACTAGGAATTAGAGTCACTAATGCAGTTTCATCATCATGAAACATTGTAAGGGTCTGATGGATTATTTACTGGAACTCCCTGAACACTGATTTTAATCTTGGAGAGCATTCTGCTTGAGTCAGTAGATTACAGTATGTAAGAAATGCATAAATTTAGTTACCGTGCATGCCTCTGCTAAGCTCTCTGTTTTGCATTCAATCATTGCCTTGCCAACTGCATCACGGAATGTTCTGTAAACATCACCCCATACCAAGTACCGATCCATCTGGCCTGGCTGGTCATACTACAGGAGAGGGAAAAAAAAGTCGATGAAATACTATTTTTTTGCATGGTTTACTTTTTCATTAAGAACATAAGAACATTTACAAAACTAGAGGAGGCCATTCAACCCATCTTGCTTATTTGGTTGTTAGTAGCTTATTGATCCCAGAATCTCATCAAGCAGCTTCTTGAAGGATCTCAGGGTGCCAGCTTCAACAACATTACTGGAGAGTTGGTTCCAGACTCCCACAAGTCTCTGTGTTAAAAAGTGTTTTTTCTGTTCTGAATACCCCTTTATCTAATCTCTGTTTGTGACCCCTGGTCCTTGTTTCTTTTTTCAGGTCGAAAAAATTCCCTTGGGTCAACATTGTCAATACCTTTTAGAATTGTTGTTCAAGACTGAAAAGATTAAATTATTTTTGCCTGTCTGCATATGACATGCCTTTTAAACCCAGGATAATTCTGGTCGCTCCTTCTTTGCACTCTTTCTTGAGCAGCAATATCCTTTTTGTAGCAAGGTGACCAGAACTGAACACAATATTCTAGTCTACAAATGCATTGTAAAGTTTTAACATTACTTCCCTTGATTTAAATTCAACACTTTTCACTATATATCCAAGCATTTTGTTGGCTTCCCCACATTGCCTAGATGAAGACATTTCTAAGTCAACATAAACTCTTAGATCTTTTTCATAGACTCTTCAATTTCAGTATCTCCTATATGGTATTTATAATGCAATAGTGCAGTACCTTACATTTTCCTACATTAAATGTCATTTGCCATGTGTCTGCACACATTACTGTGAGCAAGCACTAAGCCTGGGCGCTTAACTTGTGTTTTTCTTACAGCTTCCATCACAAGTTAAAATGATAAAGGAGAGTTCAAAAGCATTACCAACTTTAGCTGGTACTCCATTATTTTAAATGCTGGTTTCTGGCAGTTCAAAACCAGCTTCAGACTACTTTTTGAAAAAAAAAAAAAAAAAAAAAAACAAGGTACAATTATCTGGCAACTGCAGCTTCAATTTCAATTGCGTGCAGTACAAGACAGCTTGAAGCAAAGAGGTGGACAGAGTTGAATCGTTACCTGTTGCTGAACAATTTCATCAGGGAATATCCATCTGAAGTGCATACTATTTAACAGCTGCTGTACGAACTCCATGCCTTGCTGACGGCAGATTTTTCGAGCCAGGTAAATCCGATACCAGTCATTTCCGCTTTCCACACACAATTGTTTAACGCTTTTCAGGAATTCTGATGTGTGCTGGCCTCCAGATATCTGCAGTTGTGACCCTAAAGAAAACAAAAGTTCAGAAACTGTACAGTCACATCAACATGCCTACTTGTCTGAACCCCTTGTCTAAGTAATGGCGACAAAGTTTTTTTGAAAGCTTATAAAGATTTATTTTATATGACAGTTGCTTTTAAAAAAAAAATAAAAAATTCAGATAGTATTCATTTTCACAATTTTTTGCTTTATAGTTTCCCCCACAAATATTTTCATAGAGTGTAGTGAATCAAAAAGACTATCATTAACTTGATTGAAATTTTATTTTGAAACTAAATCACAGCACCTGAATTGCCAAGCATAACCAGAAAGTCCGCAGCCATGTCAAGAGAGAGCCGAATCCTCGCTATCTCCTGAAGGTATTCCACTGAAACACTGGAGCCTTTACTTCCAATGCCATGTCTTAAGAAATGACTTTCCTGTTCTAACAGCGATTGCTGTTCTGCGACTGTAAAGCACTGAGCATTCTCATACATGGAGTCCTATGTAAAAAATAAACAAATAATAATGAAGTCACAAAGCTGTCTTTTGCCAGCTTAATAATGGATATTACAAGTATTCTGCTATTATTTACAATATATACTTTAAATATAACAAAGCAAGAAAATCATTACAATTAATCATATGTGCATACAGTAATTTCTGTTGTACAAAAATGGTAACAATAACTTACATTTTTTTCCAGAGAGACAGTCAAGCTGAACAACAACTAAAGCATTTTGATGAATACTTTTTAGGTGTGTAAGTTAACATGCTGTTAGTTGTTGGAAGGACACATAAAAACTTTTTCTTTGTGACACTAGTTGTACACAAAGCCATACAAGTAACAGCTACCTCCAAACAGTTTATGAAGAGGGCATAGAGTTCAGCCTTATCCTCGTCTTCCAGAAGTATATCACGTTCAACAGAGGAAAGGTATTTTTGCAGATACTTTTTAACTCTTTCAAAGCTAAAACAAAAAAAGAAAACAGCAAAGCAAATAATTTATTAACAAATATATGTTTAAAGTCAATGCTAGTCTATGAAAGTAATACTTAGCTGGAAACGCCCTGAGAATCATGTCACACGATTAACAGGAGACGCAGGGAATGTAAGATTTTTCGGGATTCTCTTATCAGTTTTTGGATCACTGAGCAGGTGAATTACTGTTTTAAAAGCTGTCTGTCCCTTACCTGTATTTTAACAGCAGCTTGAGCACAACTGACCGAACAACTGGAGTTTTATCTACAGTCTCATTAAATGGAGAAAGAGCTTTGGTGTGGACCTTGCGATCTTTAAAAAGAAAAGCAAAAAGGTTAGTTTCAAAATTCAATCAATTTGTATACATACATACACACACACACAGCCCTAAAAATCAATTACATATTTTCAAAATGTATTCTAATACAGAAAACTCACCTTTATTAACAAATGGAATCTCATCATTGTTAACCAGCAATAGAAAAAGAAGGCGATGGATGATACTCTCTGTAGGAGGAGAATTGTCCTTAAAGCACACAGTGGACACCACATCAATGAAAAAAGCATTGCATCTGTTTCGGAAAAGGGCATTCGACTGTACCGCCTCCCTGAGAAGCATCAAGAAAAGCATGTTTCGTTACCACACAAACTTCTAAAATTTTTCAAAATCAAGTGGGAACATTTTTAAATACAGGGTTCATGCGTATCATGGGATGGCTTGGTGGTCCAGTGGTTAAAGAAAAGGGTTGGATACGGTTCAAATCCGGGCTCAGCCACTGACTCACTGTGAGTGACCCTGAGCAAGTCACTTAACCTAATTGTGCACCGTCCTTCGGAAGAGACATAAAACCGAGGTCCGATTGTAAGTGATTCTGCAGCAGCAGTTGTTGATGCATAGTTCATCCCCTAGTCTCTAAGTCACTTTGGATAAATGACTAATAATAAATTAGGTAGGCAGAGTGCTCTGCTTGCTGTTTAAGACTAAACAGATCAGCACTGTACAGTATGCTTTCATCCAGGGGTCTGGATTGCAGTGTTTTGCTCGTAGATGGGAAGCAGTAAAAGCCTATTCATACCGGATTTCTTCTGAAACTTTCACTTCGAAGTCATCTTGGATAGCTGCTTTACAAAGTGGACAATACATCTGTGCAGGTCCAAACCACTGCTTAATACAGGCATGGCAAAAGATGTGCTTGCACGGCAGGAGCACTGGATCACGAGGATCCCCCAGACAGACAGAGCATGGCTGCTGACCATACCTGTGCCACAAGAAAAGAGGGGAAAAAAAGAGATAAAAAATGCTTTTTCACTAGTACACAAATCATTCTCCGTGTGGAATGTACATGCGTTGCATCGTTTGAATCCTACTCGCAGCAAGTAACTATTTCAAGTCTCAACAGTTCATCACTAAATCTAATAGTTTAATGCAACATCTCGCTTCCCAAAATAGTTTATCTTAGGTGATTAAGCTAGCTCGGGTATAATTCTTAACCCAAAAAGGTTACTTCTTCAAAACCATCAGTAATAATTACCTGAAAAACGTCCTACTTGCTTCTTCTTTGCAAAGCTTAAGTATGTTAATCACAGCTACAAAAACTTTGTCAGATTTTAAATCAGAGTTTCCCTGGAGAGACTATAAAAAGAGAAAAGGTCACAGTAAATATGGTACAAACACAGGCACTCTTAGAAGTGAAACCAAACACCACAATTAAAGATACAGCAATAAGGTATTTATTATTCAATAAAATCTGATGCACATTTTCTTTATAATATTCTGCTTCTGCATTTTAATAACAAACATCTGGAGTCTCAAAATCTGGGGAAATATACCCCTATTGCAACCTCAACAAATAATAACACAACAGTGCATTTGATACAATATCAATGTGTATTTTCTCTAAAGCTAGCTCCGCTGGATACAATAAAGGCAGATCAGCATAGCCAGGAGTTACCTTTCCTAACTTGAGAGTGTGTTCCACTACCAGCTCCAGCAGTCCCTTCCTTACAGTCTCGATTCCCAGGAGCATATGTTCCACAAACAAGGACAGTGAATAGATACGATTCCACCCAGATCTAAAATTAATTAAATACCAATAAGGAGCAGGCAGCCGACGAATTTAAAAATGTAAATGCATGTTATGTCAGTTCAAAAAACATAAATGCACATCTTTCAAATAAATTTCACTTTTATTGCAATTGTATTTTCATGGGTGCAAAAGCAAAACATCATTTAAAGGTGTATCCTCTGTACCTGCCAAGCTTGTTCAGTATGTCATGCTTTATTAAGATCTCTAGTACTCACCTGACAGAACTGACCAAAGCGTGGCATCGGTCCCCAGACAGCTGGGCATACTCCTCAGAGCAGACTAGTTCAACTGGAATCTGAAGACTCTTAACCTGCCGCAGCCAAGCTTGACAGGACTCATCAGTCTTCAAATCATGGGGCTCCAGCAGCTCAATGCAGGCAGTAGCGGCAAAGACGTCTATATCCTAGGTAAATAAATAAATAAATAAATAAATAAATAAAACATGTACTCTGTTTTTTCGTATTATATCCTTCTGTAAAAAAAAAAAAAAAAAAAAGAAGACATATATAAGATGGCAAGATGAAATTAGGAAACACGCCGGAGCAGCGTGGATGAGGGACACAGCAGACAGGCTTTTGTGGAAGAATCTTGAGGAGGCCATCATCCAGCAGTGGATTGAAAAAGGCTGAAGATGATGGTGAAGACATGACGATGATGATGACAGGAACTGAAGAGCCAAGGAGAGACTGAATGTGCCTTGATTGGGTTTACCTAGGATTGACTCAATATAGTGACAAGCATTATGCGACACTAGTGAAAAGGTAGACATGAAAAATGCTAATGGTGCTTCAGTTACCATGACTGATAAAAAACATGCATGCAAGTGTTGTGGCTTTCTGGTACAATATCCTACAGAGATGATATGCTTACCATCTCGAATCCTTCCCCCATGTTCCTTTGTTGGAGCAATCCTGCCACTTCTGGATAAATAGTGATCATTCTTGAAAAGTTCTGCAGACGCTTCTTGAATTGATGATAAGCTGAATGAACCCAGGGTAGCGAGGGCACCTCCTCCTCAATGCCTAAGCTGATTCTCAGCTCATGCACACAGGATGTCAGTGCTTTGTGTAGAAACTATGGCGAAGGTGAACAAAAACAGGTTGCAGAGTTCCCAACATGTTTTCCTATTCCAGACCATAATCTACAAATTAATAGAGAGCATCAGGCAGCTCTTCCGCCTTCCAAAAGCACTAATTAAAAATTGTTTTATAGATTATTTTTTTCCCAAACCTTGATCTAAAATAAATAAATAGAAGTTGTTTGGTTTTTTGGGTTTTTTTTTTTTTTTTTTTTTAAAGCAGACAAAATGAAAATTCACCTCTAACTCTACTTGGGAGGACACAGTCATTGTCATCAGCAGAAAGTCTTGCAGATACCGGTGGCAAAACTCGTTCTTCATTTCTTCATCTGCTTGCGAAATATAACGTCCGAGCGGAGTTTTACTGAAAAACTCTTCAAACTGCTTGTGGGTGTGTCCTAGAGTGAAGAGACAGATTTCCTGATCAACCACAAAGGAAGACACTTAAATTCCTGGCGAGCTGCAGTATGTACCCTTTCGCTGCAATGTATAAGCTTTGAACCAAATATACTAGAGACTCAAAAATCCTGCAACATGGACATATTTATATCAGCAAAGGCAAAAGACTGTAAATTAAATCAGGTTTTACCTTCTTGTTGCAGAGCATGAACCCAGAGGTCTTCCAGGTAATCTTTAATCCTCCAGCTGAAAGGCATGGTGCTACAAACCCCCATATCCAGTTTCATGTAGTTTTGGACAAGAATCGTCTTGGACTCAGAACTGGAAATCAAAAATGACAAGCATTTTTAAAACAATGCAATACATCACAACCTCGCAAAAGTGTCATTGTATATATCAATGTGTGCGTCATACTAGTATTATTACATTTTAATACAGATACGGTACCGAGACTGCCACTGGCATTACATTTTAAGTAAGGTGCAGTTTCATTTATTGTATATAACAAAATGTACAAAAACTTTGATAACAGTTTGGGATTGTTTAATGAAGTTTTTTTAAAGAACTCAATAGAACATTTGCTTAACAGTGTATCTGTATATATAATTCTTACTAATAACAGACTAGAGAAATTCATCCGAGTCTGTTATTCTATATCAACAGTGTATTATGATTATACAAACAGTAAATGCTTACTTCTTGTCAACTCCTGTATAGGGTATATCTAGCAGCTTTACATCACCAAAAATGTCCATCCAGAGTTTTTTCACCAGCAGATCTGAACTGCTATCCATCAGAAGATCCATGTTACAGTCCCTGTCTATGAGGGAGATCACCTGGGCTAGGAAGGGAATGACAACAGCCTGGACTCGCTTCCACAGGGTGTGTCTGCAGAGGAGGACAGCATGATCAACACAAACAACACCCTTGAAACAATGCATCACAGGGTGCAATTCACTAAATCACATATCTTATAAGTCTACATTACAAGGTGGCTCTTCACCAGGAGTATTTTTTTCAAAATGTAATTTTTATAAAGAGAGAATGTTTGCTATCCATGACACTTTCCTACACTACTGTTCTTGACACGTATAGGACATTCATAAAACACATTCCTTAATGCCATATTTATACTAGCAGTACATTTGCATTGGCTGTGAAATGCCATACTTCTATTTTGGTAAATGCCTTCATAGTTGATTACAGGTGTTTGCTGAACATCACATAGATGTGCATGTCACTCGTCTTATACTTTCAAGGGCTTACCTGAACGTCCCTCCTTCTTGCAGGGCATCAATGTTCGTTGCTTCCTTGAAAACCCAGTTCTTGGCTGACAGAGAGTTCTCATCGTGTCTAGCTAGCAGGGTGTACAGTCTTCTCTTCATGGTTTTCAAAAAGGAAGCTGTAGAAGTTTAAAAAAAGATAAAAAAATAAAACGATTATCTAACTCGTACAAATAAAAAGAAAATGCTATAGAAGACAGTGGGTTCCATTCTAATGATATAAAACTGTGGGAGATCTAAATACCGTCACCCTTTAACTCTACACTATTAATCTTGCTGGTATTTTTCCACCCAAGTTCATTACGAATAAGAATCTCAGCAACGTACCGTTCAGTTCCTCGTCTTCTGCTAGCAGTGTCAGCAGTATCTCCACTCTCTTGGTGCTGCGATTCGTCCCTTCGTATTGGTCCCTCAGCATCCCAACAGCACTCTGCACACAGCTTCTAACCAGCGAGGTTGTGTCTAGTATGTTTTCAGAGTCCTGAAAGGCAGATCAAATGTATATATATATCATCCGACCCAGAAGGGTGTAATAGGCAAAGCAGTTATATCAACTTGTACTTTGAATGCACAAACTTATTAGAGGAAACTAACCTTGTGGACCTAAACATGCCAAGCTAAGAAGAAAATAATATATTCAATATGTTTGCATAAAACACATAGTAAGTCAAATCAACCAATTATGAAATCTGTCCAGAACCCTAATTAATCACTTTCTTATCTTAAAAGGGACATATCATGGGGTTCCAGTGGCTCATCCAGTTTAAACGCTGCCACTGGGAGCGCAGGATGAGTCACACAGCTTGGACGGCGCCAGTTCACGTTCAGGCTGTGCAAAGAGGCCGAACATTGCTGGGGACCCCTAGGGGGGCCGTCACATTGGCCCTGACGCTCCCGGGGTGGGGACGGGAAACCAGCAGGGATTGCTTCTTTTCATCGTGCAACAATGAACCCTACTGGCCAGACACCGAGCACTTTCAGAGTGGATAAGAGGCAGGGCTGATTTCTGTTTTCCGAGATCAGTAGCTTGCCCACCTCTGCTCTGGACTGCTCATCGTAAAAGCGATTCTGGCTTTGGGCTTGTGAGATCAGAGAACGCTCACACGCCCTCAGAACATCTGTGCTATGTGGGGACTCACTGCGGTGAGGAGAAAAAACATAACTGGACATTCCTCAATATAAAAAGACAAATCAGTTTCAAATCAGACAATGAACCTGTCTAACTATAGACATGGTAATATACAGCTTCCTTGTAATGCACACGCACAGTGCTTCAGCTACAAAAAAGTCATGCACAATGGGAAAAACTTACAGCATTTTCCTCATTTTCTGAGGGCTCTGTCATTTCAGAAGACTCAACGCCTATCTTCATTGCTGCTACAAAAACAAACACTTAAAATTAACATTTCTTTCAAACCAATAGATCAAGGAGAACAGCACTATCTTACCATTTAAACTCACAGCAACTTAATTCCCAGGAGTAAGTATATCAACATAGAAATGCATATATATAAAAGCATATTAAACCACACTAGGACACCTTTGTTCTTACCATCAGGTTGCTCAGCTTTTTCTTCAAACAGTTGGCTGATGGTTAGGTTCCTTAAAGCAGTGATATCAGAAACGATGTCCTTTGATCTCCTGAGATCGTCAATATGGACAGACTTCCAAGGACCTAAGGGAAATCAGATTAATCAGCTTTTATTACATCGATTTCAGCTGAAGAAGAATATATCCCATGATTTACAAAGTTGAATATCACCTTACCTCCATGAAAACCTACATATGAGGTCCCTCCTTCCATTCGAGGAAGCTTAGTTATGAAATAGACAAAAACTCTCCCTCCTTCCTTGGTTTTATTAATTTTGTTGATAGCAGAATATCTATAAAAGAATAAATCTCAAAATATACAAGTGATCTTTAAAGAATGTGTCATCTTGCATAACAGCAACAAATAAAGCTGAATGAAATGCATTCTTCTTCATGTCATGTGACACTTACAGTATAGTCAACGTTACAAGGCATCACTCTAAATAAGGCCTTACTTTGCTGATGCAATCAGGTTTGCACTTTGAGAATCTTCTTCAAAATCAGTCTGAATTATAAGGATTTTGTTTCCACCGCTGGAATCAAGAAAATGTCTGAAAAACATAAAATAAAAAAAGTTAGTGTTTTTGTGTTAACTTGCTGAAAAGGTGCACATATTTCAATTGCCATTTGTAAATCAAGTGTGCTTAAAGCTTCAAGAAACTAAAGATGTTTGAGAACAAACTGGGTTTTGAGTGGTCACCACATGCAGTATACTGCTCTTTACAAACCTGATCTTTTTGAGGAAAGAGTGTTCAGTATCAAACTGTTGCAGGGATAGAAGCATGATGTTCTGAATACCATGAATTTCACTGGACAGTTTTTGAATATCAGAAGCTGTGAGGAGCCGGGAGAAAGTTGTAACCTAAAATAAAAACCACAAGATCAAGTAAACATGGTTCCATAAAAAGGAACAAGGAAATAAAGTTACAATAGCATTTTAAAATAACATGTTACTAATGTAAAGCTTCATGCTATATTACAATTATAAGGTTGCTTATAAAAGCCATAGTTACACAAAAGTTATAATATTTCAAGTCATCCCTGATCAATGAATAAAAACGCTTGAGGAGAGATCAATTACCTCTGTGAATACCGCCAGGCCCCGATCTTCCAGCTGTGTGTGTGAAATAACAAAGTCTGCGAGTGAGCTGTGTCTTTGATTCTCGAAGTACTCCTTTACCAGCTGGTCAGACTCCACTTTTGACAATCGAGAGTTGCTCAGCCTCACCACTGAATCCGGGGTGGCACAGCTGAGCAGAATGTGTTTGGCCTCGTCCAGCACTTTTTTCTTTGTTTCTGTGATGTCTGCATCTCCCTTCAGTTTCTCTGCCACTTGCAGGACCACTGATGCACACGTGTCAGAATGGTAGCCAATAAAGACATCAGATGGAACATACATCTGGGTCTCTTGGGCAAAAGATTGCCGATTGTCGACTGCAATGAAGGCATCCACCCACTTTCCCAACTGTTCGACAATTTGTTTCTGGTCACTCTTGAGGATGGTGTTAATGTCAAGATAATGCTTTTCAAGTCTGTTAATTAGAGGGATAGGGAAATGCTTATAGACCACTTCTTTCTCCTCAATGACAATGAGCCTGAAATCCTTATGAACCCTACACTTGACACGGTGTGTCCCCAATCCCAAGTCCACATACTTCTGTCCACCAAGGCAAACGTAGTATTGGTTAAGGGCATCATACAGACTTTCATAAAGGTTCTGTAGGTTGAGAAGAACAATAGTTTGTCCCGTTTCCATACAGATCTTCACACGGTTGATATTGCGGCAAATCTGGGTATACTCTTGATCTTTTGGGAAGCTTGAGCCAAAGATTATTTCTGGCTGACTTCGGTCTGAGAAGAATGTTTGCTGAAGTATCTGGAGAGCAGCATAGTTTTTTGTCAAAACCAGCAGGTATCGACATTCGCTGTCCTGGCTGTCTGCGCAAATGTTTTGTCTAACCAGTTCAATGGGGTTCGTATTATCCATGTCCATGCTCATCGTAACCATTGAAGTGAAAGCAGCCACAGCATCAACGTCATCTCTACCACTGAAATTCCTGAGCACTGCCTCCATGATCTGCTGAGCAGTGGGCTCTTGGTTAGTGGACTTTGTCACTGCAAACACCATCTTAATAAGACTGTAATAATCCCGGAGACCAAAGAACTCCTTGCCTTGTTTTTTACAGATATCTAAGTAAGCTTTGGCAAACCCATGAAAGAATCCTTGGACTTTCTTAAGTATCATGGGCTCTGAGGAACATATCCCCTTGGCACTTGCTAGTAACTCTGTTTTATCCGGATCTCCGCGGGACACAAAAATACCTCTGTTCATTTTGGCAGGGTCCAAAGCCCAGTTGGAAATCCCGACAAAGCCAACTTTTTTATGTGGAAGAGGCTCGTCATCAATGCAGCCTTCCTCCAGGAGTGGGTGAAGGGTCTTCAGGGGCATTTTAGCAGAATCTTCAGCTAAGCCAATTTCATCGAGAACCACAACCGATACATACTCCTTCAAATTCTTTCCTTCTTGAAAGCGAGCACACTGTTTGAAAGTGTTGATGATGCCTTCAGGGGTAGAGTGAGGGCTGCACTGGAATGAAACAAGATGGATCTGCTTCAGTTCTTTATACAAATCTGAGTGCGCTGATTGGCCTTGCATAGCATCTGCCACTAAAGTTTTAGCCAGCGATTTAGAACTTCCTGGTTTTCCAACCAAAAACAGTGGGATCCGGAGTTCTATGCAGATGACCATCATGAAGACATTTTCTTTCAAAGCGTTGTTCCGTGCTATTGTCTTTCCCAAAGGCACACCACTCAATAGAAGATCTTGCATAAGTGAGATTTCTTGCAGGACCTTGGAAGGATGGTAATATTCGGAAAGGCAAGCACAGATTTTTTTTCTGTATTTATCCTTCTTTTCCAAGCAGGCATGATAACAAACACCGACTGCCATTACCAGAGACCAGACAATTTCATTTCTTTCATCCAAGAGTCTCTCATATTTTTTTTCTTTCTTCACAAATTCTTTCAACTCTTTAAGAAACATTCCATGATTACTGTAAAACCATACAAAAACTTGCATGCAGCGTTCCACATCTCTCAGGCTCACAAAGCTACATTCATCTTTTCTCTGCCTCATGTAGCACTGTGAGGTGGACAACACATCTGTGATAAGAGGAATGTAGTCTACATCAATGTCGATTGTCTTAACCACTCTCTGCACAATTTGCTGGATGTACATCTTTTCTGTATGATCATTAAGCTGTCCAAAGTCCCACACTAAAGGAATCATGCTTGGAGGCAATGCCTGCACTCTGTAAACAAGCTGCCGGAGAGGAATGGATCCCAGTTTGTCTTCAGTCTCTTCTGCTCCAACCTTGTAACCCAGACCTGCCAATTCTAACCGTCCAATCATTTCTTCTGTATGCTTTCTATAAGGGTTGCATGCAGCTACAATCTGCAGACTTTCGGAGGCAGCCAAAGGTTCTCCTTCTACAGTTTTGTCACAAAGGACTTCTTTGATACTGCTTACAGCTTCGGTTGTGTTGGCTTCGTCAAAGAACAGGACAGAGTCAAAGCCATATTCTTTCTTACCGGCGTCCGAGATGGATTCTGCTTCCCTTACTTTCAAGTAAATCATTTCTGCAGTTGTCCCTCCGTGAACCTTTACAAGTTTCATGTTTTCCATGGGGGCACCACACTTCCGCAGTTCACAAAGGAACTTGATAAGTCTGGTCTTGCCACAGCCAGTTTCTCCCATGATTATGACTGGGATGCCACACCTGAACCTCATGTGGATGGCAAGCATCTTTAGCATATTGTCTGTGGTGAGTTCGTAGGTCTCATCAGGGTCCATGGGCCACATAACTCCAAGCACATGGCAAAGATACTCTATCTTCTTATCTCTCGGGAGTTCATCAAAATTGATATTAAACGGCACTCTCTGAAAACTAAGACCGTCATAGAGCTGTGGAGTCATGATGTTTTTCTTAATAACTTTGCCAGTAGAAGGGTCAATCGCATCAACTGCATTGCCATTCACCTGGAGGTGGAAGCCGATGAAGGTCATGGATGCACAGTCATCATTGAAAAAGATATATGGGTGTGGTTCTGTCTCCCACTTCTTTCTGATACGGAAAGGAGCAAGGTCCTCTTCCGTGACCCCATCGAAGTTAAACTGTTGTCTCCCAGGGCTTTGGTCAGAGATACTGAGAGAAGGTGTTGCGAAATCTTTCGCCATAAGAATCATGAAGTCAACTACAAAGTTTTTAAAACCTTGTAAAATGTCACCAGTGCAACTGAAGTTACAAAAGTCAGATTTCTCACAGTTGTATAGCTGCAAATTCAGGAAACACACAAAGTTCCTCAGCTCTGACCACGAAGGATCTACTATACCACAGAAGATAAAGAACAACTGCAGACATTCAACATGGGTTCCTTCAATGCCGCTGTAAGTAAAAGCGTCAATGTTTTCGCGTTTATGGAACCGCCTAAGGTATTGAAAGGGTCTTTGAAAGGCTTCACTTCTGAATTCTTGGTCATCCATTAGTGGGTCTATCACGACCTGGTATGGACTGTCATGCATGCCCATTTCTAGCTCCAGAACTTCTTTGGGAGGTCTGCAGAATACTTTAGGGAAGATATCCAGGAAAGAGTAATGTGGAGTGTTTGATCCCTAAGGGAAAAAAAAAGAAATGTAATTAAATAATTAAAAACTGATCAAATTAATCTCTATTGGCTATTTCAGCATGTAGTTCATTTCTATGTTTTCTGCAAGAGCTGTTGAATATTTAACTTGCACATGAATTCCACAACCATTTCCTGTATATTTCTAGTGTTGCTTTACGAAAACTTAGTAGCTAACGAAATGATTCCAACAATCTTGTTTTGCAGCGACACGCAATTTTCAATTTTGTTAAGGCAAACATGTATTTTCATTTTCATAACAGGTACTACACTAAGTTGGAGAAAGTTAGGTTTCTAAGCCTTTAGGTCACAAGATATTTGTTAGAATTGAAACTTCCTTGGTTATTTCACCTCAGCAGTGTCTTCTGGGTAAAAGAATGCTGGTCAACAGTGGAAGCAGCCGATTGGTTACCAAAAAAGGAAGAAGTCATTGAAGGGTGTACATCTTCACCCACCCGGTGAAATGACCAAGCAAGTGTAACACTAACTGATTTTTTTCAAAACTGTACTTTTGAGACCTCGGTAACATATGGAAGGGCACTGGTAATGAATTAATGTTGTTAGCTGCAATCACTTTAACAGTGTATAGTGGGAAAAAAACTATATAAAAACACTTACAGGTCTTGTCTGTTTCCTCATTTCTCCTGATGTTTCAAGGATCTCAATGACATACAGATGTCTATTGCTGCATTTCCACATTTTACCTTCAGCATCCATCAAGTAATGCAAGACCAGCAGTTTAAAGAGAAATTCAGACAGACCTTTCTGAACCTAAAAACAAATTGAAGATGAAATAAGAGTTCAGAAGACGCTTTACTATAAAAACTATTAAAAGGTGTCGAAAATGTTCCTCCGTTTAATTGGTATCCCGTATATTCAACATGACAACACATGTAATTTAAGAGTAAAATAAGAAAAATATGAAATGGCTGCATTTACAGAAAACATGATTAAATCTTTTATTTTTTTTACTATACTAAATTAAACAAGTCATGTTTCATCAGTAGAGCACAGTGGAAAAGAGCCCTATAAATTCGACAGAAGAAATAAAAAGATTCTAATTAAAGGACCAAGAACTTTTCTATTGAGAAGCCCTCTTAAAAACTCCAGTTAACAAATGGTGATGAAGATCAAAGAGCTCTCAGAAACAGGCAGACAACTGTAATGGAAACTACTTACTGAAGATGTGACATCAAAATGAAAGACTGTTAGATTGTTCTGCTCAGAGTTGTTTAACAAGGGCAATATAGACTGAAGGACTTTGTTTTCATCAACCTTTGGTTCGATCAGTCTTATGCATTTCAGCATACTGTCCTTGTTATGAGTTTTAAGTTCTTCGTATCGCCTTTGGACATATAGTGATTTACCTTAAAATACATTGAATATGCAATGATTAACTTTAGATAACATTTAAGACAGAACTTGTAATTTTTGGATTTTAAATGCTTTTATTGATTTTGCTTTTAAAACAAGTTACTACCAACATCCGAAGACATAAAAGTCGTGTTTAGTTTAAACATATCCCCCCCACAATTCCAGATGCTTACCAACTCCAGCTCTTTTGGAAGACACAACTCCAACAAACATTCTGTCTCTGAAGACGGAAGCCGCTGTTGCAACTTCAGGTGGAACTCTGTAGTGGCTTGATAGGTACGTCTGAATATTTGTCAGTGGTTCTTGGGGTATCACATGGACCTTGTACTGACTGAAAGCTGATGGGATGTAGTAGTGTTCCCTGTCACAGTTGCAGATTATAACCAGCTGGTAGTCTTGCCTGCATTGCATGCTGAGCCAACTAAACAGTTGGTCAAATTTAAAGCCGACTTCATAAGTTAGCTCGTCTGCGTAAAGCATGGCGTAGATCTTCTTTCCCTTGTAGCCTGGGACAAGGCATCTTCTCAAGAACAGCTCCACTTGCTCATAAGTAGTCTCCGCTGTGCACAAGAGCACCTCATCGTATGTGGGCAGCTGCTCTTCCTTGCTCGACATGAAAACGCAAATGGAAGAAGTAAGCACCTGGGAGCGTGGGCAGGCGATAAGGTTTGGACATCCACCTTGCATGCCTGGTGGAAGACTTCTGAGGACGGGTTTCGACATGGAAGCCAGAATAGCTAAAAGTTCACCAAGGGTGTCAATATCTAAGCAATGTGGCAGAAAATACTCCATATCTCTCATGTAAAAGTTCCAAACCAAATCTAACTTGGCTGCTGCCTTGGCACTGGACAATATAACTGGCAGATCGTGGATGCTGTATGTATCTTTTCTGTTTGTCTCAGAGGGGTCGACTTCCATGCTAATGTCATCAATGTAGGACTGGAGGTCCATTTCTTGTTTTTTCCTTGGTTGCTTTTCCAGTTTGTCATATTTCCACTGGTGCCATGCTTTCCGGACATCTGTTGCCGTACAGTTGGGTTTAATGAATGAAAGCATCATCATAACTTGTTGGTCCTCTAGCTGGTCCACATCTGCAGCAGACAGCTTGTTACACAAGAATACAATCTGCTCTGCAGTGTAGTAGTTCAAGCAATAATGCTGTGACCTCTTCTCGTTCATGAAATCCTGCCAAGACTCCAAACATTTTTCCATTTTTCTGCATATCTCTGGGAGCTGCTCCACTATGGGACCGTCAACTATGATCTTTTCAAATGTTTTGTTGAGGTGGAAATCCATGATAACACCTGCTTGGTTATTCTCAGAGCAGTAAACATTAGCTTCCCATTTCCTGAAGAGCATGTTTCCAGCAGAGTACAGGTCAATGAAAGACACAGCAAGCCTGTGGACATTCGAGAAAACCTTCAGCAAGAAAAGAAGATTGCAAACATTTACATTAGTTACTATAAAGGGAATCCCACAACCAGATCTATGAAAACTCGTCAATGTGATTAGGTGCAACAGATTTAGCTGTGTTCTCTCTGTATTTACCTCTGCAAAATGTTCCACTTCAGACTGTCCCTGTTCACCTTTCCCAGACATCAGCATGAGTTTGTTCTGCAGCTCTTTGAGGTCCTCAAGAGAATAGGAGCGCATTTCCTGCCCGTTCTCGTGCTCTTCAGGTATCTTCAGCTCTAGGGCAGTGTCCAAGGACAGCTAACATTTACAGAAAGAGAAGGATGGAGATATTGGAATGAGCAAATAATAAACCAAGTTTCTTACAATTGTATTAGTGGAACTTAATTTAATTTGAGATTGCGAAGTGGGATATATTATTCTAAGTTACTTCAATAGATTTACTACGTATATCAAAGCACAATTACATGGTTACATTACACCGTGATTTTAACATGCTTATATGATGCACTACAAAAAGCAGCATGTTTTTCAATGGTCAACCATGTTTGCCATCTATTACTACACACTAACAGGGTGGCATGCTAGACTGTTATTTATTTTATTGAACACAAAATTCTTTAAACATGACAAGGGTCACAAAATGAATTTACAGAGTTACTAACCTTTTTCTGATTTTTTAAACTGATGATATAGATGCCTTTCTCGTTAATCGCTGAAGCCAGAGACAGAGATGAAAATTCCACAGATCCATGACTTTCCTTCACTGTTTTCAACCACTCGAGATGTCTTGCAGTGTCACACTGAAACCAGAAGACAATCACAGGATTAATTTACCATTGTGGTAATCAAATCAGCAAAAACCAAATGATAATAAGTACCATACAACTAATTTATTTATATATATATATATATATATATATATATATATATATATATATATATATATATATATATATATATACACAAGTTTTTGTGACCAAAAAAACCTTTCCCTGTGGAAATAATCCAAGGGTGAGGCCATATCAGATCAAATGGTGTGTAAACATAAAGTAAAAGGGATATGTGAAAATATCAGCATCATTGATATGCTGAAACAATGCGGTAGTGAAATGGTTATTTTTAGTGGACACCACCTGTCATGGAGAGAATCACAGAACACAGCAGTGTAACAACTATAAAAGACACTTGGCCTGATTTTCTACTACATGTAAATTGCCCATGCAATACATTTACTATGAAGGAGGTAACTTGCCTGTGATTTGCCCATAGGGGAATATCATAGAATACAGCTGTCTATCGAGTATGAATCAAATACTGTATCTCAAAACACTAAGTCTTTATCATCCGGAAAACAGCAAGTCACAGAAGGGAATCTTAGATCACAGGTCAAAGGGGCTTCTGTAAAAGTGAAAATATGTAATTGCTAGCTGAAATGGTTTGACATATTAATAACCTGCCTTTTTAGATCTAGTCATATTTTAGTCTTTCAGGATGCTTAAAATTCTTCTCTATTTATCAATTTCTATAAAGATGACCATAAAAAAAAGTTGACAATACAAAAAATGCATTTTTACCAGTTTCTTCGGAAGATTTTGATCACTCTCCAGTGCCTTCCAGAGTTTCTTCAGTGACTGCATAAAGGCAGGGAAATCGGCTTCTGGTTTCAGATCATACAGCAAGGAGGAGTAACCCAGCACAGCATCATGGAAGCAGGCCACACGATCCACATCCAGGTCATTCTCACCAGCAGAGATGGAGGCCAGGTCGACAAACACTTTCAGCTCATTGATATCTGTGATTAACAACAATAGATAGATAGATATATAAATATAGATAGAGAGATAGATAGATAGATAGACAGACAGACAGACAGATAGATAGATACACATTTGTTTTCAGTGATACCGTTTTATCATCTAGTCAGTTTGGTACTTTATAAAAACTTCTGAAATTTGGAGCACTAAACATTAGGGTTGCTACTACCATCGGTGCTGGCTACAAATCCATTCCCCGTCAAATATAATGTTACTGCATGCACTAATTGCTACACTTTAAAATATCTTACCTTCTAAAGCTTCTTTTACCCAATTGACAAAGTTTTTTCTCTGTCCTAGCTCCACCAAGCATGGTCTACGAGTTTCTGTGATATCAACTAGAATTCTTTTTGCCTTTATTAATCCATTATCAATGCAGTCCAGTTTCTCCTCCTTAAAATCCTTGTGTGTCTAAAAAGGAAAAACAAATAAGGTCAATAGTAATGCCAAAAAATAAAGGAGGCTCCTAAGTGGCAAAGAAGGTAAAGGTGCTCCACATGGAGTGCAGGATGAGCCCTATAGCCTGGATGCTACTGGTTCGAGTCCAGGCTGTTTCACTGCCAACCATGGATGGGAGATGAAAAGAAGTGGTCAGCTGACGGCACTCGCTTCAGGAGGACAGCGTGTGTTCGTCTTCACCACTCCCGAGTCAGCGCAGGGGATTTCAAATCGGGAGAAAAATAGGGTAAAAATTAATTGGCGACTACAAAATTTAAATAAATAAATAAACAAACAAACATATTTTCAGGCAGCTTGATGTAAAATAGGTTTAAACCTTTTTTTCTTTTTGTTTGTTGTTTAAATCTGCCCTTAAGCGTTGCCTTTCCCTGTAGCTAATTAACAAATATGTAAAGTCTCCAAAGTAGTCCAATTAAAGAATGGAACTCTCCACATTTTAGGTAATTCTACAGTCTCGCAATGAACCTGCCTGCCAAAAACACTGGCTGCTAGTTGAACTTTTGCTATGGGCTATTAAAAAATAAATCAGGCATGAGGACTTACCACATTCAATAAAGTCTCTAGTATTTTGAAATCTCCATTAAGACCCAGTGTCTCTTTCACTTCTATGATGACCTGGGCAGATTCCACAGCAAGATAGAGTTCATGGTATTGCTGAATATGTTGAATCCTCCTTCCAATCCACTTCTTGTCATCTGAATGCTCTAGTTTGTTCATGATGACAAGGTCCTGCTTCAGCTCTTCATAGCGATTCTTATAGGCTTCAAAGATTGCGTCCACCTCCCCTAAAGTAAGATTACCTTCCTTTGTGTTTTTATAAATACGTTTGTATCTTTCAAAGCAAGGCTCAAATATCTCCTTGTTTACCATGTCAGCTGTTAATTCTATATCAGGATCAGGTGTAAGCTCTTCTGTACTGGGGTCGGTTATGGCCTGACTTTTTCCTTCATTCTCCCAGCAAATCTGAAAAATGTAGCTGTCTTTAAAGGTATGTATTTTTCTAGCCATCTCTCTCATTTCTTCGTTTAGCTGGAAATATGTAACTACCCCAGAATCTTCATTATCAGTGTCTTCGACCAGGTGTACAACAACAACTTTATTTAGTTTCATCAACTCAATGTCAGAATGATGCCTTCTTTGTAGCTCCTTGACATCCACTGAAATTAGGAAGAAAGCAAATAAAACTTTAGTTTGTGAAGGTCGTATTTTTTATCTGTAAACAGAACATCAAAAATGTAATTGCATGACTAATTTTAAACACAAATGTGTGCGAATGACATGTACACCAAAACATGCTGTTTATGTGCATTACTAATTTAACTGACACTACATCAATGCAAACATCTTCGCTGTTATCATACTCCTACACTTGGAGATTATCAAGGAAACACCCACCAACACTGGCTGGTTTAAGTATAGCACATCTCAGTGTTTTTCTTGGTCTTGCATGTTTCAAGTTTCTAATGCTGTCAACACTAGATTAGACCTCATGAACGCACCTCTCACATAATCAGTGATATTCATGCACATTTTCAGGAGGCTGTCTACCCAGCTCTTTTCACTCATGACTGCTTCAAGTTCCTCTTCCCGCCACCCTAGAAGTGTCTTCATGGATTTATCATCAATGCATTTTTCAGCATTGTCAGAAAATCCCTCTGCAAATAGAAAACCAACATGAACTATTAAATCCTGGTATGGTAGCAGGTTCTGTACGTCTGCGAGTCAACCTGCCTTTACATTTGTTTGTATTAATACCATCACAAGCATACACAAATATATGTATTTAATTATAAATCATCATTACCATTACAAACAGAGATAACTGGGTTTCAACTGCTTCATAGTGTTATTACTGTAACATCCACATTCTCCAACCGTATCTTCTAGTTTTACTTCAAAATCTATGGATGATTGTTTGAACTCATGGATGAATGTCCAGAAGACATGAAGTCATGAAGAATCATTTTCAGTTTCATCCCCAAAAGATACACTGAATTTTCAGAATATAAACATACTTATTTTTAGCAGCGTCAGGAAGTCCTCCTTCTTCTGCAAGATGCTTCTGAGATGTTTTATCTGAATATCCCCACATACAAGCTGTTCAGAGATGTTCATTAAAACAGAATCCGATACAGCAATTAACTGTCTGGCATCATCTGTAAGTTGGTCGATGATCTTTGGATCTGAAAATAACGTTTTATTATCATTAATACATTTCACTAAAGCAAGAAATGTTAACCTAAGTCATAGAAATTATAATTGAGTGTTAGCAATTGGTAACATGTCCGGTAACCCACATACATCTATTTAGTTGTGCAAGCAATTTGGTTATATTGTATATGGACAATGTTAAAAAGGGCAGACTGTGTAAAACAAATCTGATTAATTCAACATGAAGTAATATAAAATAAACACCTTGTAACTGGAAGATGTTCTTTGCTACAGACCAGTTTAGCAAATGATTTATCACCACATCGTACCCATCCAGTAGTTCATCTTTTGCACTTCTGGGCCAGGATTTCTCAATGATCTTTGATACCAGTTTACCAAACTTGCCCATGTCGTGTCTTTGAAGGCTTTCAAACAGTCTAACTTCTGTCTTTTCCTATAATTGTTGGGGTTATACATCATTACTCAAAAATTAAAAGAATACATTCTATTATCAACAAAACAATACATTTTGTTAGCACACATTTCTCTTTTCAAAGATATTTCTTTTTAAAATAGCAGAAGAAAAGCATGAGGTGTGTTGAACCCTACACAAATGTATTTAGTTGGGTTCACACATGCTGCCAGTTGGCGAGTAGTGTTGATAATTCATTTTCGTTGTGCCATGTCCACTATCAAATCTGCAATTGGTAACAGGATTCTTCAATCCCATCTCATTGCATTTTAACCTGCTTCATTTGAAACCTGAATGAATTTAAGCAGGTATGTGGCATTCGTTTTTTTTAAAGTTATCAACCCTCTGGTCCCCAAATATGATCCAAGAAAAGATCTTACCTGGCATATTGACTGAACAGCCTCGAGAGCACAGTTCTCAAAACAGGAGGCAAGCAGAGGGTTTAACTGTGCCAGACTGTCATTTTTACTGCAGTAGATCTCAATCTGACACAGTGGAAGTTCCTTAAAAATGAAAGATATCCACAAGTAACACAATATACATTTATGATACACATTAAAAGTGCACTGCATAAAGCATAAGATAAAAGCAAAAATAAAGTTATCAGAAGACAAAGTATGCATAAAAGAAGTATTTAATTAAAATAAGTGTTTTGGAAATTCGGATAATAGTAAAAAGTGTTGCAACATGCTATAAAAAGTTTGTTTTTATAAAAAATATATATATAATTACTGTGCAATTAGTATACAGTAGATCCCGGAGCCTCCTCTGCCAGTCGTATTTGGTAAACATCAAGTCAAGTCATAAACTATTATAACCACCGTGTGACTTGAAATGGCCAACTGCTACCAGATTTTTTTTCAGCTCAGCAAACATTTTAACTAACCCTGAACTGACTGCTGCTACTGGTTGCTAGGGCGACCACCTCTTCTCAGCTTATGCTAACAGTCCATTGGTTTGCCTTTTGTTGTGGGCCACTGTACCTTGACTTTGCGCCTAAAGAAGATTTTCCTATATGTTAATACGTTTTATGTCGTGTGTCTCTTATTGTATAAGAGATGTCACGCCGTGCAGTTTGGGTTCCGACTGGTTAAACAGTGTGAAATCATATCTCTTATTTATCCATAATCCTTATCAAGGATAACATTGACATGCTAATTACCTGTTTCAATTTCCCTTCAAAATCTTTCAGATGAGTGGTTCTCCATTTTGAGGTGAATGTTTCATTTCCAAAATCGACTGAAATAACACTGTTCCACACCTGTAACACACAAGCAGATATTATTTATTAGTTATTTAGTTTTCAGTTCCTACCCTAAAGAAACAGACATCAAGATAAACAATTTAATCTGTATGTAGAAACAAATTCGGGGTATTCGATGATTCACCATTTTGACAAAGATAGGACAATCAAATTGGTCTGTGCCTTATTCGGAACTCATTTTCATTTTGCTCTTACTCACATAAAAGAAAAAGGTCAAACATATGTTGAAAACAGTTATGAAGAATACATATCCTACCTCTATTTCATCTTGATGTGTAAAATCAACAATCCAGCTGCCAGTTAACAAATGGTTGTTAAATGTTTTTCTTATCCAGTTCCTCATGGTTTCTGAAGTCTCTGATAACACATCTTCTTTAGTACCACCCATGTCCTGTACAGGAAAAAAAATAATCAACATAGATCTACTGGTTAGAATAATCTGATGCTAAATTAAACCTAATTTATTCAAACCTAATCCACAATAACTTGCGTTCATTCTACTGGAGTCTCTAGGTAGGCATAATCTTTCGGAAAAAACTAAAGCATACATTAACATCTAAAAACCTTCTGCCATTTAATGGTATGGAAAAGTCTACCACAGAAGTCCCACCGCATCTATGGTCTACCGGTAAAATCTGTAATACAAATAATTACAACTTGAATATTTACCTCTTGAAGATTTTGCTTCGGTGCTGAGAGTCTGATGACAAGTTCCATGCTGTTCATCACTGCTTGGTAATGCCAGTAGTTTTTCGTCAACTCGCAGATTCTTTTGAGTACTTTTAATCCATAATTCAAGCAAGCCATTTGGTAACTAGCGTCCAAAAAACTAGAATACAAAAAGTATGAAAAAGACGTACGTAAATCATTACTAGAAAGGAAAAAGTTGTCACTATTTTAAGAGAACCAAAAGTTGAACAGTAAATAGCCCTGATTAACACTAAGTGTCTTTACCCTTGATGTTTGCAATCAAACCAAATGGTCCTTCTGCTCCAATATTGAAATGAAGGCGTGGATTGATATATACCGTAGCTAAAGTGGAACTATACATTTTTATTTAGTTTTTTCTTTACAGCCATCTCTCACCAGCTTTCACCTAAATTTTACTGGCTTATCCTATGTGACATTTTGTATCTATTATTTTAAATCAGCAGAACCACAGCTAATGTGTCCTCACCTGAATTCATCCAGTTTGTTCAAAACATGCCTTAGAATCTGTACACATGTCTGTGAATGACAAAAAATAAATACATAATCACACAAATTCATATAGGATACAAGCAACATTAACTACCAAAATCAAACTAACTGCATTAAATGCATGCATCTCCTGGATAGGGAAATTAAGATTCAGAAGTTTACAGCTTTTTGTCCTAAAAACCCAGGATACTGGCTAATGTATTACATTTTTGTCATTTATTATGTTTACCTCACAGAAGTTGTATGCAGGTGTGTACAATTTATACAACAATGTTCGCAGAATGTCCAACAGATCAACATCTATGACGGACAGGTATTCTTGTAAATCTTCCAATCTTAAGAAGCAGAGCCACGATCGAGCCAACATTCTGTCAACTTCAACCAAGTGCCTGTTCTCTGACATCAGTGCCAGCAAAGCCCTGAAAGTCAAGAAATACCTCAGCAAATCATATTTCTAACAGGGACAAAACAGTACATTAAATTCTATTTGCACGACAGAACAAAAAGAACAAGGTTGGTAATTATAAGTGTGATGTATGTTAAACTTTCACACAAGTTTATCATGATAAATTTGCTCTATGGTTTGCATATGCTTATACAATGTATTGCATTTACAGTGCTTTACAATGGTTATCCAGAATTGTGCTTACAATCTGTTACTGTGATACTGTACTATTGTGTGATACTGTGCCATGCTTTTAACGCAATATACCACACACTCTTTTAAAAGAGTGCATTTTTTCATACTTTTGCATTACCTTGTTAGACATTGCAGTGGATTGCAATGTGTAAAAGATTTGATTGTGACCTTTATTCACAAAGCTTTAAGTCACATGTTATTTAAAATTCCAGTTTTATGAATAAAGTTTTATATTCATGAAACTATTCTAGATGTTATTCTTTAACCCTTTGTGGTCCTGTCGGACCAAGTCCGACATTACAATTTTCCCTTTCCAGTCCAATGTCGGATCCTGCCCGACATCTTCAAAAAGACATCAAGCACAGGTCTCTAGTCGTTTTTTCTCCGGAAAAAGCCAAGAAAACCTTTCAATGCCCGAGTGAGACCAATAGGAGCCGAATGAAGCCAAAAAAAAAGGGGGGGGATGGGGTTTCTGAGCAATACAGATAGCCTCTGCACCACAGAGATAACACGGACACAAAGAAGACAGCTGCTTCCGCATCCAGCGCTCAAAGAATATCACTGACATTTGCAGAGTTTTTTGAGATATTAAAATCAAATTGTAAAAGAATTTTAATAAAAGTGTAAAATAAACAGAGCGTGTGAAAATAAATTTGCCTGGACAAGCCTGACAAGCACTGAATAAATGGACCGCTAAGGGTTAAGACTGGAACAGTTTTATGACTACTACTCTTTTTAGGCTCAGTGTTGCACGGCAGATTCTAGATTTTGAAAATGTAAGATTGCTTCGTTCCATTGAAACAGCACAGGTGGCATGCACACTAGCTATGGCCGGTGTAAACAGATTTTTTTATTCATTTTTTGGGTTTTTTTACCTATTGCTGGTGCTGCAAGAAGCATTCCTGAAGTAATTATAAGAGAGTCCTTCAAGTCCTGCCCAGATTTCTTCACTTAAAGGACCTGCATTCCATTCAATGGGCTCAAAGGGCTGACACACATCGTTCAGCAAGTGAAGAAGAGGAATCAGCAAGACCCAAGCAAAGCTTCCTTTATTCATAGCAACTTTGCAAAACTGCATCAGAGCTGTCAGACTATAAAAAGAACAAAACATCAAGAGAGCAAAAAGCTGGTAAAGGAATTTAATAATTAATTTTGTCAGTCCACCTATGACAATAACTGCCTTGAGGTTGAACCGTCATACAGACCTGCCTCCTACAGACTCTTCAGGTTGCATTTGGGTAGAACATAATAAACTGATGATTTTACAAGGATAAAAGGTGCAAGTTACAACCCTTTGCAAATTAAAATGGTGTAAAATAATACATCAATTCACAATCTGGTTAAACAATAGGTACAATACTAGATGATCTTCCAAACTGATCTTCAATGTGACAGTACCCTCAGAAGTGATTAGATCACTATCAAAGTGTGGCTTCTTTTGTATTTCCTGCCCTCTCTTTAGTCCTATATCATCACTGAAGGCCCAGGATTTGTAGAAATGCTTAATAGTACTATTTGGGTACAGATAGATACTTACATTTTTATGCCTGAAAAGGTTTCTTTGAAGTCTCTGTAGAATTCAATAAGCTTCTGCTTTGGCAGCGATGGCAGGCACAAAAGAGTGCACAATGCATACATCTCTTCTTCTTTCATGGCTATGCCGTACTGTTGCCAGAGTACCAGAACAAGGGCTGCCGCCTTTAAGGGGTTCTCAATCAAAACTTCCCCAGATTGAGTCTCTTTCTTCAAGTGAGGTGCAACCAATTCAGCCATTGCCTCTTTCAGTAAACTCTTAACCTGGAACCAACAAATAAAAAACTGTTACCTGCAGTTTCATGACACTATCTGTTTAAAAAAAAAAAAATACCATTTTAAAAATAGACATATTGACTAGAGATGTATAGTCCCAAAGGGTGCTGGTTCATATACCCCATCTCTTACAAGTTTTATTGATTTATTTTAATTATTATTTTTTACTAAGATTGGAATTGTTCTTTATTTGTAAGGTTGTGTTTGCTTTTTGTGTAAATTGACCCCAGATCAGCCATCTATAAAATATCCAAGTGCCTGTGCAACACTGATATTTGTTTATCCTTTAAACAAAAAAAATATAACTTTTTTTTTTTTTTTTTTCCCAGGGATGAAAGGTGAAATCAGGAACTGTTTTTGGTGTAATATAGCCTGGAAGTCTATTTAACAGTACGACATCTGAACAGTATTTTGGGACTGATACAGTATCCTCTTTTAATTTAATTTCCAACCCACCGGACAAGGAAAAAAATACAAAAAAATCCTTGATTAAGCATTAGTAAATCAAAAATCTATAACCTGAATGACGTCTTTTAGCATACCTCATCCTCACCAAACTGCAGGGACAGCCATCTTTTTGCTCCATTTTCATAAATCCACGGCTCTTGGTAAGTTTTGTAAAAGGTACAGAGCTGGAAGAAGAAATTCCCAACGTTCGCTTCATTCCATTGTGAGAGAAGATCAAATATGGATTGCAGGATGAACCTTCCTGCTATTACTCTGCCCTTTTTAACACACCTCTTTCTCTTCTCTGTCCAGTACGAGATGGTGAAATAACGAGTAAATCCCACAGAGGGTTTTGCACAGATGATATCATCATACTGGTGCCATTCACCTTTAAACACAACGTGAAAAGGAATTAGATCATATACTAAACAAAAACACAAAAAAGAAAACTGTTTAATAAAAATAACAATAGAACACTTGGTATGTATTGGATTTTTAACAGAAGTGGTTCAATATATAATAGAAAATAACAAATGGGGCTTCTAGGAATGGGTGCGGTGCTAAGATAAGGTTTTGGATGTCTGGGTGGGTGCAGGGCACAAGTACGTCAACCAAAACTATGAATACTTACCTAAAATTGATTTTGTAAAACTAAATCGAAATAATAATTTCCTTGCACGGTTTAACAGAAAAAGTATGTTGTTGCTTACCTTGTTTATTTATCAGGCTAGGCTTGATAAACAGACATCGATTAACAATGACACCTTCAGGAGTATCCCATTTATAGACAGTTTCATATTCTAATGTCTCTGAAAACACAGCATATTTGTAAGGTATGGACTTGGAAATAGCACTTTTAGATGTTTTGAGATGTCCTCCAATAAGGTAACCATGCTTGTCCAATTTCCTAAAGGTAACAGAGAAGTTATCAGAGTGTACTTTGGTACAGTAAAATGACTAGTATTGAGCTTTATTCATTCATGTCAGTGGTAACTTCTTGTTACTACTCATTGAAAGAAGATATAGCAGAGTAGCATATCCAATGGGGGGAGTATGGTCATTTTAGCAAAGCAGACTTTACTAGTTGTGCTTAGTGATTCTGAAAAAGCATTCAGGTGATTTGTCCACGTTTTGCCTTATTCACAAAACACAGTGTCAACAGATGCAAGAATAAAGTCAACCCCACTTTGGCAAATGCATGAATAACATGCCTTTATCAAAACAGGCTTAAAAATGTCAATAAAATGTGAGAAAAGGCGACGATGGCCCAAGTGCCACCTCTAAGCCAGGTTGAATCTGGTCAGTATTGCATTTAATAAGGTCACAGTCGAATATAAAATTGCTAAGCCACATTCCACACCTTCTGGATGAGCAAAGCGAAAGAGACAAAAAGGTTTTCAAAAGGGAAACAAATGGATTGTTGGCATATGGAGGAGCTAAATCTCTATGAAGTGCCCCATCTGTGCTTTTCATATACTGTATAACAATGTGTAACAATTGTTAATGCATGTTCATATCTGTACACTGTATCACACCATCAGTTAAACAATGCCCATCAGCTACTAGAATAAATATACTTACTTAATAACATGGAGTTCAGTTGCAGCTCTTTCCCAGTTTCCTAAAGGATCTCCACCCATAAGGAAAACCTTATCACGCTCTAGATTAAAATTAAAATCCTTTGACAGAATGGCATGAAAATAAATTGTAAGATGGTCTTCAGGCATAATTTGCTGTTGCTCTTGCATCCTGTTAAAATCACATTAATAAAAAATAAAAATTAAAGAAAAAAAAGAAATGAAATAAATAAATACATACACACTTCAGCATCAGCAATAGTGTTACCTTTTATCATTCTGACAAACTGCATTGATACAGTACCTTTTTGGAGCCTCTTCCTTCATTGTTTCTTGTTCTTTATTTTTGTTTTGCTTTTTTTTGTTTTTTCCCTGCACTTGCTGAAAACCATCGTCATCTTTTTTCTGTTTGTCCGTTTCCTGGGATCCAAACACAGGTTTCTCCTGGATAGGTGTGTGTCGATGGCTTTGGTTCCTAGCACTCTGCTGCACCTCCATGTTTTCTACGCCACTTGTTGAACTTTCCTTTTGATTTTTACTTAATTTATTTTCCTCAGATTTATTTTTTGACTGATTATTATTACTGCTCGAGTCACTTTTCTATAAAGAGAATTATAAAAATGCACAGGTTAAAAAAGTTAGCTCTATACAGCAGAACTCACACCAGAACTGTACTGAAGATCCTTTAAAATGCAATACAATGATTTACCACTATATACTCTGCAATGTTTCACACTTCTACAACCGCTTGCATAAACTCCCCAAACTAATTAAAAATAACATACCAACTGTATCCAAATAAAAAAATTTAACTATTTATTTCTAATTAGAAAGTCAGCTTACAAAATATTGTTTTTATATATACTGTACTGCTGCTTAAAATTTGGACGTCTTCTGTTGTTGTTGTTTCATAGAAGTAAGAATTTACCTTGGACTGACCCTGCACATCTTTGCTGTCCCTTCCCGGAGTGTTTGCTTTTTCTTTTGTTGGGCTTTGCAGCGGATCTACTCTTGAAGGTTTTGCAGGTTGACTGTTCTCCACTGCCACATTTGAATTGTGATCTTTGTTTCCCTGGTTTGAATTTGTAGAATTCTTCTGAGATTTGGTACCATCATTAACCTTCCCCTGCTTAGTACTGCTGTCTTCTGAAGAGTTTACACCCTGGTTCTCCTGGCTCTCCGTATGGCCAGTTTCATGATCCGAAACTGTGGATGTTGAGGCAGATGTCTTCCCAATGGAGCTCTGGGACTCTTGGGCAGGAACACTTCCTTCTATGCTCAATTCAGCAGCATTAGCAGGTTCCTGGGGCAGCAAGGAGCTTCCTGGGACATCATCTCTCAGATTTGTACCTGACTTTGGATGTCCTTTTTCCCCACTGTTCCTCTGACTCTGGGGATCAGCTGAACTAGATCCCTGGGAAGCAGCACTCTCATTCTGAGGCTTGATCGGACCCCTTCTTAACTGCATTGACGATTTACCATCTGTTTGTTTGGAGGCAATTTCCTTGTTTGATGCCTGATCTGAAACTGGCTCCCCTGTGATTTCTGTGGGCTGATTCAGTTTGTTTTTTGCAACTCCAGGATCAGTGCCTGTCATTGCGTCATCCTTTCCCTGTGCCTCAGAACTAAACTCTTGCCGGTTTGCCGCATTTTCATTTAGTGAAACGACTGAGAAGTCAGAAGACAGCTGTTCATATTCCAATGAACCAGGCCCTTCACTTTCTTCATTTTGTTCTTGTTCTTTTTTCTTCTGCGTAAAGACAATATTATTATCATTAAAGGACAATTGCCATTTTATTTTTTTGTACACCTCCCTTAGCTTTTTCTAATGTAATCAATCCAAGTGGTTCTGTTGCTCCCACTTCTCTACTGATCCATCTAACTGATCGTCTTCTTTCTTGCAGGCCAGTGCTTTGTTTACTGGTTATTCATGTTATATTGTGACATTATCACAGTCACTATCACAAACCTACTCACACAATGAAAAAGTAAAACGAACATTCAGAAATTGACCAAATAAACCACATACTAAAACAGTTCCCATTTAGTAAGCCATGTACTAAAAGCTGTTATCTGTTGAGTTGATTTGAGCATTTTGAGAATGACGAAGCATTTACACATTAAAACTTGTACCACAGTCATGATAAACTTGTCAATGTTTTTAAACTGCCCCTACCTTCTTCCATGGATTATCTTTTTTTTCCTCACTCTGCTTTTCATTTGCTTGTTCTGAATTTGAAGCAGACAAACTGAATGAAGGAGACGTTCCCGATGGATCACTGAGCACCTTCAGTTCAGCTCCACTCTCCGTTACAACATCAGGACCAGAGGAAGGCTCTGCAGCCCCATTATCTGCTGCAAAGAACAAAAAACACGTTGTTAGGGAATTCAATCGCAGCTGATATCAGGAAAGTCATCACTCATTTAGGTCTAGATTTAAAACGTAATGTTCTGAGTGTGCTCTGTTGTCATATTTTTAATTTGTACCATATTACATAAAAAAAAAAAAAAACTCAAAAAATAAATAACTCCAATTAATTCATGCATTACATCTTTACATTAATTAAGAAATCAAGGTTATATGAATAAATACGAAGATGGTCAATTCCTTTTGTGCTACTGTATATCACTAAGAAATAAATAACTAAATTTCTGTACAACTTGCAAGAATCTTTAAGACAGGTGTGGTACAGAAGAAACAATTCTTTTCTACTGCATAACAGCAAGATTCTTCCACATCAACATGATAAAAAAAAACACTTCCTGACCAACATTAACCCCATAGTGAGGGAGTGAGCTACAAAATAAACATCACAATCTTACCCATTAAAGTATCACAGTACAATCTAGCAACTTAAAAATGAAGTGCCCTTGACAGAGAAGTACATTACATGCTAACCAGGCCTACTTGGTTGGGCTTGTTGCTGCAGTTTGCCGCCACATTCACTGCAGAACTTCGCTTTCTCTTCCACTGCAACATGTCCACAACGCTGGCACCGCATCTCCCCACGGCAGTCCAGGGACCTTACACTGCAGTTCTCAAACTTGTGCAGTTGGAGAAAGAAAGAGAATTGTTTACTAAGTTATGATTTCGTCATAGGAACAACAGCATATGAGTCATGGAGTCACAGGATGCAGTAAAAGCAAAGTTTAACTTTCCATTCTCATTATTAGTGCAGTGAAAGCAAAGAAACTGCCATTCTCTCCCAGCAACACACTTTCCTCTCTGACATGCAAAGGGTTAACTGGTGGGTTTTTATTTTTTAAATCTGCAACATACTATGTAAACATAGTGATCAAGGGTGTTCATTTTCTAGTTGATGTTTTAATAATAATAATAATAATAATAATAATAATAATAATAAATAATAATAATAATAATAAATAAACCAGAGCAGTGATCACCCATATTGCATCACCTTTAACAAATTTTACTATCAGGTTTGATCAGACTATTAAGTGTTACGTTCAAAGTAAAAAAAAAAAAAAAAAAAACCTACAGTAAGAATATTATTAATAAAATACTGATTGTAATGTATTGTGTCTTAAAATGTAACACTGAACATTTGTCTCTTTTTAAAATGGAGGAGAAGGTGGCCTTAAGTGTGCTACTGATTGTTTGAACCCTGCCTTGGTTTTAACTATAGCCTTGAGCTCAGGCAATATGGCTTTATTGATTAGCTATTAAACAGGACTTGGCATTAAGCACTATCCACCAGCCCCAAACAGGTCAGCACTGCCCTGTTTGTCTGTTTGTTTTCTTTAAACGCGTCTATGCATTTAGAAATATTTAAATTACAACGGAGAAAATGCAGTTGAGATTCTGTTTTTGTAGCCCAGAAGCTGGTTTTGAAAGTGAAAATGTACTTTAAAAAAATAATTCAATTAAAAAGTTTTTTTTTTTTTTTTTTTTTTTTTTTTTTTAAAGGATAGCATTCTGACGAAACATGGTCTATTAAAGACTTTGTTCTACTGCATGTACTTTCTTTTCATTGCTCCCTTTTGCACGTTTACTGGATAATAAGAAAGCGGCCTCAAATCAGCAAGCAGACAAACAAACGCTTGTCCAACCATACCTCATTGTCAACGTAATTATCAGAGACCCAACCCGAATCGAAATTGCCTATTGGATGTCGACCCAGCGAAGGAACCAATCGAGAAACGCAACTGTCAAGTAGGAATTTACATCACCGGTGCAGGCAGTGTTACAAAAAACAGCTACAGCGTTATAAATATATGTATTTGATTCTGTTTTCCCAAAACACTATTACATTGTGAGTGCAACATCGGTACAGTATTATAAAATAATGCTAAAAACACAAACAGATAATCTAACTGGATCGTGCGCACATAAGCAGGGGTCACATCGTTTTAATCACACACACACAAAAACGTTTCTTGTCATAATTTAACTTCTACACATATAATTTTATTTGTTCACAATATGTTCCAAATGTCTTCAATCTGTACAGGACTCGAGCATAACCGTTCAATTAATATTACATGTCGACTAAGTTAAAAAATATTCTTAATGTCGAAAACGTAAAATAAAACAGCTCTAATTCATGTCAACTCACGATTATTATGCGTGTACTGTCACGGTAGACTTTGTATTCGTTTAATATTAAATACAAAAATCTACAGCGAATACGTTGATTTTATCTTACCTGTGTGTTTCCCCACAGAATATACTGATATTATTCTTGTCCAAAATCAAGACTTGCTTACTAGCAAGCAGTGTTATTTAGCACGCTGATGTGAAGTCTGAAGACGTACTGTATCGTTCAGATATGTTTGGCGGCTTCAAAGAAAAGTTTCGTTTTCAAGGAAATGGGCGTGGGTTATTAAATCTATTTTGCTTCTGTTTCGTAGCGTCATTTGGCCTCGCTGTGGAATTGTGTTTTATCAGCTGAAGCCTGATGTCCAGAATGATCAGTCCTGTTCTGAGGCGTGCAGTAATTGGATCTGGGGGTTTCTGAAGTGGCCGGCTTTGCATTGTACCTTCTTGATTAACGTGCTTATTTACAATACTTTAAAAGATCGGACTCGAAATGTACTTTTAGCTGGTAGTACACTGCCCTGTTTGCTGAGAAAACTTACCAGTGTACGATCCGTTGTGTCTTTGATTGTTAATGTTTAGTTTTTGTTATTTGTTTCTTATTAGAACGCAGTTCTGATTGTTTTAAAGTGAAAATACCATCATGCTTTAGAAGGCTCAACCAGGTAAGGCATGTTTAAAAAACAAACAAACAAACAAACAAAAACAAAAACAAAAACTGTAAACATGCAAGTGACTGTCGCCCCAAAAACAAATTCTCAGTGATATAAAACTACCTGCTTGCACTGTACTACAGAAGTCTAGTAGTTTTACAGTCGTGCATAGGACTAGTACTGTAGAAAAATGTTGTGGCTTTATAGCACGCGTTACTTCTGTGCATAACAGATTAACTATTGTGTCGTTAACTGTAGGGTTGTAGCCACTAAAGGGGTTAGACAAAACATTAGATACACCTATAATAAGAAACGCACATTTGTATGCATTTTACCATGCGCTCTGTCAACTGCATCACTGCTGCAAGTCAGTTTCAGTCAGATGGACCAGATAGTCATCTACTGAAGTTAGGTGGATATACTGTGTTTGTAATGTAGTTTAAAATGTAAGATCCATGTAGTGCCAAGTATCAAGCATTTTACAGCATCAGCATCAGCATAACTCTGAAAGTTTCATTTCGGAGTGCAGTTCTGTATTCCACTCCCACAGGAATGATTTGTCCAGTTGTGCTTCTTGCTCTGATCTGTGGTGGATGTGTTTGGGAATCCCCTGGCACAGGCATAGAGGTTAGATAATGTGTTACTCACTGTTGCGTGACTCAGCACCTTGAAGGCAGTCATTTCAATGTTATCTATCAGCTTATTTCTCTGCAGTATTCTTGTGCATATTGGTTTAACCCTTTTGGTCCCGTATTGTTTTGCTGAAGAATAAACTCCTTTATTGAGTATATATTGGAACGTGCCTGATTATTTTTTTAACATATTTATACATTACCTCGGACTGGCACTTGAGGTGGCAACATGATTTTGAATTGATCAGAAGGCCATGGAGGGAGTTTACTGTGCAGAGCTACTATACACAGTGTTTGTTTCATGCATTTCTGTTTCTAGGATGGCTGCTGCTGTCTCTTCTGTTGCAATGATCGTGCCTGAAGATGAACTCAAGTGTCCCATCTGCCAGGATCTGATTAACAACCCGGTGACAATCCCCTGTGGACACAACTTCTGCATGAAGTTCATTGACAATTACTGGAGGAGGACACTCTCCTTGTCTTACTCGTGTCCTCACTGCAGGTAATCGTTCTCCCAGCTCCCCTCCCTGCACCCGAACACCATGCTCTGCTCCATGATCAAGCACACGGTGAAAAGCAAAGGGCTGAAGCCAGACTGCAGTGGCACAAGACAGGGATGTGCCCTGCAATGTCTGTACTGGTACGAAGCTCAGGGCCGTGAAGACGGGCGTGAACTGCCTGGCTTCTTTCTGTGATGTTCATCTCAGGCCTCACCTGGAGAGCGGTGTGCTGAGGCTGCACGGACTGAGGGACCCAAGCACCACAAGAGGCTGCTGGAGTACTTTTGTAAGAAGTGCCTCTGCAATCTGTGCCTGGCAAAGCACCGGAAGTGTCCGACTCAGACAGTGGAAGAGCGACAAGGGGTAAAAGAGGTGAGTGGACAGAGTACCAATAGAGAGCATGTATTCAGGATTTCACAACATGGCACCCAATACGCAGAGCAGACTTGCCAGGATTTAGTTAAAGTCCATATTCATAATAGATATTTGTATGTGTTATATATAAATACAAAAAAAAATTTACAACATAGGGTTTATTGAGCAAACATATGAATATATATGTGGTGGCTCAATAAACCCTATGTCGTTAAAGGGATTAGAATTGATTTAAAGGGAAATGGAATTGGAATTGAAACAAAAGGAATTGACCCCGATCCTGAACAAAACCATCATGTTTCCTAGATCAGCTCAACCACAGCTTAACTATCGGGACGGTTATGTTATTAACTAAATTACTGTACCATGAAATATAAGTTATGAAAGCATCTTATCTATAACTATTACACACTCAACAGAGCTGAGTGTAGAACGTAAAAATGACAAACGTTTTTGTCAATTTCCTCAAAATTAAAAAAGCACCAAGCAATAATAAACAATACAGCAGAGTTAATAAGGGAAAGGAAATTAATCTTACTCCTTTCATTCTGGTTTTTTACATCAGGTTTTTAAAAAGTGGACTGTTTTTATACAACTGATCGGGCAATACCCTTTTTAAAATGTGTTTTACATTTAAACAAATGCATATAGAAACTAGAACAGAAAAAGACTATTTTGGAAACTGAGTAACTTTCTTTGTGGTTATGTTCTGCTCTTGTGTGGTATTTTGTTTTTGAATGCTTTAGGTAACTGCTAGTCAGTTTAAGGCTGATGTAACCACGTACTTTGTTGGTCTAAGAGAGATCATTGCTGGCACACACCATTGCGCTTATTGAAGCTGGAGAGCTGGAGGGCTGGAGGTCTTGGGACAAACAGCAAGCATCTTGGAGTTGCTGAACCTGAAAACCCAAAAGATGGAGGAATACGAAGAGGAAATTAACAAACAAATCAATGAGACGGACCTTTCTGATTTTCTAAAGGTTGGCATGTGATAAAGAGCAGAGGACAGACAGGCTGTGTTCAGCTATGAGAAGCAGAGGTACCTGCAGTTACAGCCTGGCCCTTTAAGAGATTATGTGACGTTTTTATATTATTTATTGCATAGCAGTTTCCCCCATTCCTCATTCCAATAAACCTGATTAGCGATCGTATATAGGTAAGAAGCGCAGGTGGGTCTTATTATAGTAAAACCAGGAATGGATCAAACCTCTATGCAATGGGAGTCATATTTTCATCCCTGAGATATTGGAGCCTATTCACAAATCTCTAACCTCAAGATCGCCAACAAGTCTAAGAAATCGTATTTAATTCTTTAACAGCACAAACTGGTGTTGCCTCTTCTGTATGAGCACCCTAAATACCCAGCTCGAATCAGTCCTGGATCTACAAGAAACAGGCCAGTTGTGTTTGATAATGTATGGTTCGAAACAGGATACATAACAAAGATTTAATATTCTCATTTTGTTTCACATGTGTGGCAAAAATAGATAATGTTAAACGTATAAGAAAGTAAGTCAAATAGACAAAGGTGCCATGATCCGAACGTATTTTTGCTGCAGTTATGGACAAAAATAAATTAATAAATCCATTTACTCCACAGATCCAGATTCAAGGGACTTTGATTTGGTCAGTGGCCATCAGAAGCCAAGGAGTAAACTAATGCAATGTAAATATAATTTTCAATACAAATGCTTCTAAAACCGCTAGCTGTTTTGTTTGTAAGTCAATACTTTCATGAAATGATCCTTTCAAGACAATGCGGATACAAATGAATGATTTGTTTGTTTTTTTTTTAAATAACAAGGTTGTAGTTTGCTTATTTCCTTCATCAGTGTATATTTGAGTGAATAAACAAAACCTTTTTTGATCCATAAACTAGATCAATAAAAGTTGTTTGAAAACTCGAATGTTGAAGTATTAACGTTTGACCACTAGGCGGCACCAGTGATTCACATAAAAGGGCTGTATTCTCAAAAAGCAGGGCTTCTCAAACTCTGTCCTGGGGACCCCCTGTGGCTGCTGGTTTTCATTCCAACCGAGCTCTCAATTACTTAACTAGACCCTTAATTGAACTGATTGCTTAATTGTTCCGTTTTACTTGTTTTCAGCTCTTAAACAGTTGCAGTTCAAGTTACTTATAAAATGTTATAGCTAACTTGAAATATGCAACTGCTCAAGAGCTGAAAATAAGTAAAAAGGTATGTTTAAGAAAATTATCAGTTCAATTAAGGGTCTAGTTAAGTAACTGAGGGCTCAGCTGGAATGAAAACCATCAGCCAAAGGGGGCCCCCAGGACCGTGTTTGAGAAGCCCTGTCATAGAGGGTTGCATGTGCATACATAGTGATCTCAGAATATACAATCATTCATATAAATGTGAACAATGCATTGTAGTCTTTAATCTTTAGTGTAAACTTCTGCAACATAATACCCTCTCAAGGATAAACTGGTAATAATCTGTGTCGATTTGGGCATGATTCTTCTCCCTGTTCTTTCCAGGTGCCTGTGAGTTACCCTTTGACTCCAGCACTTCCAGTGCCTCTGTTCTACTGTCTGAACTCAGCTGTGTAGCGTCTGTTGAAGAGGCTGACCTACAGGCCTGGAAAGACTATGTGGTCAACGTTGACATGGGCTTCAGAATTCTGTGCACCCGAAATTTCCAAAGCAGGCAGCAAGACTGGGAAGTGGACAGAAACAGCAACTGGGCAATCAGAGTGTCCTACAGGAGTGTATCCGATCGCTACCGCACATTGGGCAAGGACAAGACATCGTGGTGCATAAAATCACGCTGTGTGTACGTGAAGGAGGCTGCAGGATTTGAATTGCCTTCCAAGGGTCTTTTTGCTTATGACGGTGTAGTGCACGAAGTCCCTCAGCAGTGTCCCGGGAACGTGGGAGTCTATCTAGACTGCAATAAGGGATCCCTGTCTTTCTTTTCTGTGTCCGATACAAGGTTCTGTTCACCAAGCCTGTGTACTCTGCTGTCTGGCTGAGACAGCCCAAGAGTAAAATTAAAATCATTGAACAGAGCTCTAATAAGAGTCAGGTCTCTGAGGTAATGGATCAGTCTTTCAGTTCTAGATTCTAGCTGAGTGGCTAAGTGTTGGTGATGGGGTCTGCAGTTCAGCAACGCAATATATTTTGTCAACATAATCCCAATTGTTTGGCATAAAGTCAGCTGGGGAAAAAGAACAACCCCCCCCCCCCTTCAAGATTGTTCTGCCACCCTTTTAAGGTATGTACTTCATAAACTAGGTTACTGTTTTTGTAGGTTTGGTTGTGGCGGTTGGTAACCCCAAGCAAGTTGTTTTTCTTTTTATCCCAATGTTTAACATATGCAATTCCTTGTATCCCTAATCATGAACACTTTATACCAAATTCGTACAGCAATTTCTTGGTATAGCTCTTATTATCACAGTAGCATTTGCGCATTCTTATGTTTACACAGAAACTATGATATATAACTATCCTTTTAAGTTTATTTCAACAGCAGGTGTTAGAATCAAATTCCTAGCAAACCCAAAGCAAGCAATAAGGTTTAGGCTATGCAGAGGTAGTTCAAGTGGTACCATAAATAATATGAATCCCATGGTGCTAAAAAATACACATGCACAACAAGTGATCATTGTATGTATTTTATTACTGTACCTTACAGCAGTACAAAAATATACATTTTGCTTGTTTACTTGTACATCTGAATTGGCTAATTACAGATGGATTGAATTAATGCATAAATCATTTTAAAAATGTATTTAACTGTCAGCAATTATTAAAATTAAGTGCACTTACATACTGTAGTATCCCAAACATTGTCTGCTTTGTGTCACATTGCACAAACAAGCGTTTTCAGTTTGATGCTAGATGTAGTCTCCACTCATTCTGAAGGTACTCCAAAGGTCAAAGCCAGGTCTGCAGTTCTATGTTACGCCTTGAATTCACATTGGGAGCTTCTCTCCAGCAGTGATGGACAGTCTTAGTTATTGCATTAGACATGCCCTGTACTGGTGGAACTTACTTAAACCCATCTGTTTAAATGTTCTCTGCTAATACTAAAATAAATTACATGAACATACATCAATTTAAATAAATTACAATATGGTATTAAAAAAACTAATTGGGGGTACACCGCCACTAATGGAGAAACTTGAATAGCATCAACAAATTGAACAGAGTTCCCCATTACACCTTGTTTAAAAAAAAAAAAAAAACTGCTGCGAGTCTTAATTGTCTTCATGTTTTATACAGTGCTGTAATAGTATATACTGTCAAAATGTAAACATCTTTAGTGTTGGAAAATGTCAACAGAAAAGCACTGTTTTTTTTTTTCCTGTCTCTATTATGCCATAGTGCAACAATACAGTATACCAGTGTCCTTAAGCAAATTACGTTTAGCAAAAAAGCCTTTTAAATAAATGTTTTGTAAACAACGTAAAAGTAAATCACTAGACATTTCCTTCTGCTTATTGCAGACACTACTACCCTCACTAAAGCATCGGGGACACAGTGTACATGATAAAGTTGTACCAGCTGTGGATTTTTTTGGTCCATAACAGTTTACAGTGCCACGCAGTACTTGAAGAGTCCATGCAAGCTGATGGGGATTGACTGAAGGGGAACACTGGGATAAGTTCCTCAGCATAGACTCTGATCATGCTCCTCTACAAAGTGTTGTTCTGTAAAAACACAAAAACAAGGAAGAATGCCATTAGGACAAATAAAAAAGAAAACTTTTTTGAGCATTATATTGTAAAATCTGAGGATGTGTTCATTGATAAATTCACATCATGTGACTGGTAGCAGAGAGTGAATGAGGCAGCAGAAGTCAAGCTGAAACCTGCAACCTTAAACGCTCCACATGGTACAGCCATCACAGAGGTAACCCGATATCCACCCAGCCCGAGGCAGCCGATCACCGTGCGCTGACGTTACTCTACTTTAGTTTCAAGTTGTTCTGTTGTTACCAGAGAGAGACTGAAGTGCTTCCTCCATGCTTTCTGTATGCTCCAGCCCCTTCAGATCTGCTGCCAGCAGCACCTCAAGAATCGCAATCTACAAACGAAAGCAATATATTACAGTAGAGGTTTTTTTGTTGTTGGCTTACATTGCTCAAAATGTGGCCTGTCCCTTATATAAGTTTACCACAGTATTTTTTCAGTTTTAGCATAGTTTACCTCGGTTTGCTATGTTCAACATTCTTTACCATACCTTGCTGGTATATACACAAATCTTACCAAAACTTGTATAAAAGGTAATAAAAAGGCACATCTCTATTTTAACATTTCCACATGTCCACGCCATATCTTCCATAGGAGGCTCATGGAGAAATCACATGCCCCATAACTGGTTCACATCTTACCCGTAAGCCAGCGAAGATCAGAGAGACTTTGTTGAGGTGGAACTGCTGGAGCAGGTCCTTGATTTCGTTCACCACGGTGTAGTCGATGCTGCTCACATGACGACAGTCTAGGACAACTGATCGAGGATGAGGCACTACCAAGAAGAGGCAACATGTGAGCAGTGTTGCTAACCCTCCTGCACTGAAACAGCACCCCTCAAAACCACTGACTGTATTAACAAAGTACGGAGTTGTTTTCATATCGTATCACTTTAACATTCATTTCAGCTTGTGTAATTTACTCTTACCTAGGAGAGCCTGTCTGTACAACCTGTCACTGAGATACTCAGCAGCAGGAAAGTTCAACCCGCTGTCCAGAGCTATGACCAGCACACCGTGATCTGAAACCTGCAAAGAAATAAAAAAGGACACAAAAACAATGTGACAAGAAGCATGATTAATAGAGTCTGAAAGAGGAAGGAAATGCACTTAGTAAGGTTCATTCAGGCACAATTTTGGTCTGGGCCCAAAGGACTGTCACGCTTGTACCAAAATAAAACTATACAATGGACCAAAATAAAAAAATACTATGTTTTCCCTTGTGGGTCAAATATTTCCCCAGTCTTTTCCATTTGCCACCAGTCAGTGAAGATGTATTATCAGCAAGAGGGGAAACAAAAAAAAAAAAAAAAAAAAGAGGAATCGAAATTGAAAACTTGTTTTTTTTAAGCATCATTTTGTTAATGTCACACGTTCCACAGATCTGGAAGCATTTGATCGATTGTTTTTTTTACCTCTAACTTGGGTCTGGCAATCTTATAGAGCAGCATGAAGCCAGACAGGACTATACCAGCAACAATACCATACTGGACTCCCCAGAAGCACACGAAGAACGTCAGCAGGAAGGGCAGCAGATCCAACTCTAAACAGGGGAAACCGGCATTGCTTAAAAGGTCAATGAACCTATTCCTAAGGTTTCACAGACCCAGATTAGCACAAATACTGGACAGCCTAACATAACAATGGGTAAAGGTAGTCCAAGATTAATTCAGGGATATCAAATTAACCCTTTAAATGTTTTTTTTTTTTTTTTTCTGGGTTAACAAATCAATTCAGAGAAGAGGGAGGCAGGTGTATTTTGTACGGAATGGTTAAGCAGGAAAGGGAATAAGACTCTGAGTGCAGTCAGAGAAACCTCTGTATCCAAGCTACTGACCTGGATCTGCGAAGAGAGTCTTGTTTCAAAACATCTGACAGCAATGTCAGTAATAGACTGCAAGTGAAGCTGACTGCTGCATCTCACATATAGAAAGTTTAAAGAAGTCATTAGTTACTGTATTATTCAATTTCAACCTACTGATTGTAAAAGTACTTTCGCATTGAAAGCATAATAGAACTATATTGTAATCATCATCATAATAATTACTACCAATTATTATTACTTATTGTGATTTTTACATAGCACACAGTGCCAATGGTGGCCAAGTGCTGTAAAATTCACTTACTCTTGACTTTCCACAGTGTTTTCAAGACCTTGTAGTCAAACATGGGAGCCACGGCACAGATGATTACAGCTGCCAGAGCAGCCTTGGGAATGTAGTAGAAGAGAGGCATCAGGAAAGCAAGCGACAGCAGCACGATCACCCCTGCCAGTGAAGAAAAACACACAAGACTCGCAGGCTGGTCTCCGATACACTGAAAATACGGACAGCAGCACGATCACCCCTGCCAGTGAAGAAAAACATAAAAGACTCGCAGGCTGAAAATCTAGATAGAAAATCTAGACAGAAACACATACAAGACTCGCAGGCTGGACTCTGATACACTGGAAATATAGTGCATGCACCACAATGGTTCTAATCTACTAGGCATTTACACCATTAGCTGCAATCATTTTTGTAAAGTCAAACACAAATGTATACTACTCAGTGCATTTGTTTCAAAGGTCCTGCATGCACAGTTCTGTAAAGAGTTTTGTGCTCAGCGAGTAAATCTGGCCCAGTGTCTGATTGTACCAAATTAAGTTTTGCTCCAGTCTATGATTTACTCCCTCTAACGGCTGTAAATGTAGAATTACCGCCTTGATTAACAGTGAACTCTCTCTTCAAGATTGTAAAATTTGTCAAATACAGGGGTGGTTAACACTTTCACTACACTTACATAATCAAATTGCTATAGGAGTGATTTAAGTCCAGTCCATCACAGCCCTGAGTGCAAGTTCTGCATTAAAACATGCTTGTACAGCTCATGGAGACGAAGATTCTTCCTTACCTGTGATTATTCCACCGGCTGGAGTACAGACCCCTGTCTGGGAATTCACTGCTGTCCTGCAAATCACACACCAAACAACAAAAACTACGTACTCAGCAATGTCACCAAAACAAACCGAGGTCAGGGACCCAATAGGTAAAACAAGCAATGTACACAGATGAAACTAAGACTCTTATTGCAAAGCAGTTTCACCCATTCCAGGTTTTATTATGAGCTTGATTACCCATCATGTATTAGGCAACAAGCTCAGGTGTGTATTATTAAAAATTAGTAAAACAAGGAATGGATCAAACTGCTATGCAATGGGAGTCTTATTGCCTTCCCTGAAGTATGTTGGTATATTGTATTTCTTTTATAGGAAACAAAACACAGTTGCTGGGGTGCCTCAGATATAAAAAAGGGGCAGTGATCTTAATTAGAAAGGCTTGCAGGATATTAAAATACCTCAATAAAAACAGGAGAATCTGAATAAAAAGGCTAATCCTACCTTCCGAAACTCCCAGTCACAGGATAGGCAGAAAAAAAAGATCCCAGCAGATTTGTAACACCTGCATAGAAAAACAAAAAAGACGGGATGAAGATTCAGCAGCAGTCTCTCTTGCCTTGCACCTGGACTGTACTGCAGCGTACTTACCGATAGCCAAGAGCTCCTGGTTGGAGTCGATGCGATACTCATTCTGACTAGCTGTAAATAAAGAATTATTTTACAGAATCAAATACAGCATCTCAGAAAGCATTCTGATAATATCTCCGATCAAAGGTTTTAAAGTAAACACACTTACCAAACGCCTTTGCTATGGCTAAGCTCTCCAGTAAACCAACGAGTGGAATGACAGCCAGACCACCTCCTAAATCCTTGAGGAAAGCACACAACATGGGTATTAAAAACACAAAGCACTGCGCTGCATTACAAATATCACAGCGGTGAACAATTCCAATGTATCTCTGTAGTGGGAGGTCAGATTGGAATAGCAGTGAGCCATTCTGCAATAGCAACTAGTGAAGCCCTTGAAGAAAGGTCAGACTCACACCCACCTTCACCATTTCGCTAAAGGGCAGACTTTCATTCCCAGTATATTCGTAGAACTGGGGTGGCTTGAATGGCGGGAGGCCCTGGGTGGTTTTCCCGGTTAGCGTGAACGCTTTCATGCCGCTGAGCTCACAGGCGTACGCCACCAGAGCTGCTACAACCACCACAAGCGCATTGCGGGCTGCAACGAAACACAGAAGACGCCAGTGCAGTCAAAAAAACTCAACTAGAAGCAAAACTATCTTCTGCTACAGCAGAAAGATTTCAATCTATTACTGTTTGTGGTGTACAGTAACAAATACGATTCACAATGAATGTAGCACTCAAGTTCAATCAATAACAACAACAGTATCAGCAAGGATTGCCACACAGACCTGTTGCCAAGAACCAAACCACTGTGCGGCACACTTTGACAACCACAGCAGGGTCTTCATCAGTCAGAGCCAAGCTGTCTTTCATGACCTTCAGCACCACCAGAAGGGCAATGGAGGTTAACCCAAGGATGAGATCGCCCACTCTGTAGGCACAGGAGCAGGGTTCAAGAAGCATGCTGAACTGGGTCCACTTTAGACATTACAGCCTACTGTCATATGTCCCGTGAAGACAGACCGCTTTACCCTTTCCACTCCACAAATACAGAATAAATACAGCAAAACTGATTTGGATCAATTACATCTGGCTTTTTATTAAAGTATGGGTTAGAAACAGTGGCAGTAGGACAAGCTTGGGTTGAGACCATATTTACACGCACATGCTACTAGATATAGTCTTTCTGTTCAGGTTTCCGGACAGAAATGTGTTCCTAAAATTTATGAAGAAATATTTCATAAAATCAACACAAATAAATCAATTCAGACCTGGTTTCATAGATATTCCGGAACATGTAGTAAAACTGCAGGAAAAACTGCTGAGGAATGTCATGGAGTCCCAGAATGTTCTGTGGAAAGGGGGGGGTGGGGGTTTACTCATACGTTTGAAGTGTTGTTAGAAGTGTGCTTGAATTTTGTTTTGGGTTGTGTCCCCATTGGGAAATTGGAAAAACACACCAAGCACGTGTGTTTCTTGTTTTTCCAGTAAACCCCTACAGGGAATCACAAGCTCTTCCATACCCTTTTACTGAATCACTACTGCACTGTTTGGAGCCACCAACAGTTTTACAGAACAAAGACTGTTTTGTGTTCCTGTTTTTTGGCATACCTGACTCATATCTGTGAATATGAATACTAGTGTATTTTATTCTGTAGTAAAACCTCTTGACAATGCAAGGGGGTTCTGGTAACAGAAATCTCATGATGATTTTCACCTTGACTTGTCCAAATCCAATAGTTAAAGCTGCAGATGAGGTGAACCCTTTAATCACGGGATAGGAGATGAAATCCAAGAGGAAACCTACAAAAATAAACCAGAGGAGGGTAGCACAACAAGAACGCCCCACTAAAGCCAGCTTATTTTGCCTTTAAACATGAAAGACGGTTAATCAAAACATTCATAAATCACGTTTTGTGGGTGTTTATTTCTAGATGTGTAACAAACAGCCGAAGATTTAAACAAGCACAACCCTTGAGTAGCACATTCTATTGCATTTTTGTTAGCTGTGCCTACATTTTAAGAGGCAGATTATAAAGATTCCTTAGTTGTGGTTAAACGAAATGACATAAGCCACAGAGATAAACATGCTCTGATTGTATGATGGTGTGTTTAAACTTGTGAAAGCCAATTGCGCAAGACCCCAGTCCAGTAGTTAAACTATAAGACAATACAGGAAACACTAATAGTGTCTTGTGTTCCGCAAGATTTTCTTTGCTGAAACCACTTCCTATGGCTATGATGTGCTGTTTCATTTCAAGGTAACATAGGCAGCCCCTGTCAGATAGAATGTACTGATGAAGTGTAGTTTACTTTTTAGGCAAAAACTAGAGACATTGATCCCAAATCAAAAAACAGCAAGGTTTGAGTTTCCTGTCTGCTACAGAAAACCAGGAGCACACTGCTGAGCACGAACGAGAAAGGGTTGTACTTTTATACAGTTATTTTGCAGCCCATTTTCTCAAAGCTATAAAACAATATTTGAACTGTCCCAACCTGCAACAAAGTTGTTTCTTGCTTGTTTTATAGTAATTATGAAGTTTTATTCCTAGCAGAAATGTGCTCACCCACTTAACTGGGATGGTTTCTAGAAGTGGTATGGACCATTGCTTTCAACCACTTTAGAAAACCTCTCCAGCCCGTTTCATTGTGTTCTCTTACCGAGCTGCATGATGGCCATCACTAACTGGATGAAGCCGCAGAGGAACGTCAACAGAACCGCTTGTACAGGGTCATGACCTATGTAGGACGCACAGAGGAGGGACATAATCGCTGTCGGACCCAGTGTGACATCCTTAGAGGTCCCCAGGAGACAGTAAATAAAGCAGCCAATAAACGAGGAGTAGAGGCCATACTGTAAAAAATAAATAAAAAGACTATCAATATAACCCATTCCCATTCACTCATTCCAGGTTTTAATACAAGCTTGATTATCCCAGTGTATAGGCAACAAGCTCAGGTGTGTCATATTGATCTCATAGTGAAACCAGGAATGGATCAAACTGCTACGCAATAGGATTCTTATTTCCATTCTTGTATTTACACCCAAGTTCTAAGGTCACGCACCTGCACAGGTAAGCCCGCGACTTCTGCATAAGCCAGCGCCTGAGGAACGACTGTCAGTCCCACTGTCATCCCAGCGATCAGGTCCATCTGCAGCCATTTCACAGAGTACTTGGGCAGCCACACCAAAATGGGCAGCTTCTTTTTCATAGCCTCATACCAAAAGCTCGCCTTCATGCTCTCCCAGACAGATCTGCCATGGGCAGACAGAAGCTCCATTGTGTCCTTAAGCTGGAACAGTTTGATATTTGTGGTATTTTGATCTAGAACACCAATCTGCCAATCAGTGGCTTCAGATCTTGGCGACTGTGAACAGAGATGGTATTAAAAATGTTTTTTTTTTAAATCCTGCTAGTTTTCTACCAGCAGTATGTGTGTCAAAGACATCAGAAGCAACACACTGTGCATTGCGTTCCTTCTTGGTAACTTTACAGAAATATATTTCCTTAGGTCACGATTTGAATGTAATATTCTGATATTTTAAAAACAGTCTGTGTGAACTCTATGACGTTGAGAGAAAAAAAACATAGATAAAGCAGATCCATAGATTTGAAACTTAACGTAGTGACTTAAGGGGATTGTTATTATATAACTAATGAAATAGTGTTGCTGGTTGCGTTCTCCATAAGAATAAATGTAACTAATCATACAAAACATTGGCTCACTTTCCTGTGACTAGGCAGGTCAGCAGTATTGAGGAAGGAAACTAATTCTGGGAAAATTATACACGCTAATTTCTTACTGGCAGGAAAAGCCTTTGGACAACGAAAAAATAAAATTGTCCGACACATAGATCAATAAAGAATACAACATATATTCTATTCCAGTATACATTACTACAGGGTACGTTTATATTACCAGGGCTGATTTCTTCAAGGGTGTAACACGACTAAACTACAAACAGATCCAAAGTGAAACACTTTCTATCAACGCTGCGTACACGCTTGTCTTGAAACAAAACAGTATTGTTTTAGAAAGAGTTTTCACTTTGGATCTGTTGTTTGCAGTTTAGACAGTCACTGTGTGCATAATTGTACTGAGTTAAGTTTCATATCCTAGTATCTATTGTATAATGTAATGAATAATTAAGATGAGCAAATGGTTGCGGTATGAAGCCTTACCTATCCCCAAACGTTCCTGCCGAAAACGGAGCCTTATGGTCACTCAATCACTCACTGACACACACACACAATTATTATATTATTATTATTATTATTATTATTATTATTATATATATATATATATATATATATATATATATATATATATATATATATATATATATATATATAAATAATGACAGCATTTTAAAGAAAAATATAGATAATTAACATCGTTACCTTAACTGTGTGCAGATGTTTTCATTTATTTCTTTTCCAGATAAAGAACAAATGCATCGCTTAATTATATGAGCGAACCAGAACCTTTCCATCGACTGTTTTGTCGCCTCGAACACTCACTTCTCTGATTTCGTTTTTTTTTTTTTTTTTTTTTTTTTTACCTCATCACAATGTGGTTCATGTGACTTGAGTTGAGTCATGTGATTAAAACACAGGCGGATATGTTGTTTTGCCATTGCAGGAAGAGGGCATGAAGTAAAAACGTATACAAACTCAAGTTAATGCATTCGTTTTTACTTTGTAGTGATAATTTGGCAAGGTTATCAATTATTATTTCAGAATAAAACAACGTTGACATTGTATAACTGTTACTGTTTAAACATGGGCATTTTGAACTGTTGTTTGTATGCGTTTTTACTCCTGTTCATAACACCTGGTATCGGCGGGGAAGCAAATAAACACAATGCGCTTCTTATAATTGGTGGACTGTTTCTAATGTTTAATGCAATTTAGTAATTTAGTAGCCAGGGCACCTGTGACAATACCTATTCCATAGATTATGATAGGCTCGCCATCTGACCCGTGTCTTGGTTCAGAAGCGGTCCGGTCCGGAGAGGACACATAACCGAAAAACTCAAGCACTGGAAAACATAAAGCATTTGGGTCCGATTTATCTTATTTCAGCCGACGATGCCAAGGTCGCTGGTCACAGTTCTAGTGTCCTTGCATAGTTAAAACATGGGAGACCATGGTGTGAAACCGTGTTTCCACTGGTCAGTGTTACTGGGCACTTCACATTGAGAACACGGTTCAAAGTAACCATTTCCATCTCTCAGTACATGTCGAGCTCCTGCCACTCCATTATTCATTTAGGTATAGAAAGGCACTAGCCATTCACTACCTACCCTTGCCTACTCCTTCTAGTTTATACAGACAATATGAGCTTGCAGCCACGTCTCTGAAGAATGCTTTTTGTATAGTACGGTATACTATACAGGAGGGTCGGGGAGCTATTGTAATTCTTTTGTGATCAAGGAATGTATAAGGGTGACTTAGAGCAAGGGAAATCTACCAGCTGTTGATATGCTTTGGTGTTCTTAAGGAAAGGCTCTAATAAGGGAGCACAATACCTCAAGGTGTCTGTTAAACCCTGACAGGTCCCTTATTTCATTCCTGCCACTGCAGCTTCTCGGGCAGGCCTTGCCGCTCAATAGACCACTGTCAGCAGACTGGGAGAAGGTGAGCTTATCTGCTTATTGCAGCTGTCTGCCAGGTACACTTACCTGCATGGGGTCAGCAGCTTGTTTAATGCTTGCCTGTCCTTGAGTGTCATTCTCTAGACAAAAAAAAAAAAAAAAATCCAGTTTCACAAACATACACATATAATAAAACAGGGCAATGGAAAACCATGTACTTTATTGGATCATAACATTTGTAGTTTATCCTTGTGTCAATAGCATCTTGCTAACCTTTATTACCCAATCATAATGCAAACTGAACTGTTTTGCTGTCTATCAACAGCTTTATCTGATTGTTTTTTGATGTCCAACTCTCGGAATCGGTCTAGTTCTGAAGAAGCTCTAGGACTCGGGAACGATACTCTGGTGATCTACAGCTCTGACAATGAGAGTCCCTTCCCCAACGGCAGGACCAACCTGTACTGCCGGGCCCCTGCTGGTCTCCTCACCAGAGCACCCTAGCCTAAGTCAGCTTGTTAGGCATGGAACCTTAGTCTGGGACTGTATTTAATATATTACTGTCAGAAAATCAGCGTTTTCTTTAGAATCTAGTTTACTACAGTCTAGTAGGGAACCAGTGTGTCATCCCTGTAATTAGCCACAAGGTGGTACTGCTGGACAAAAAAAATTAAACAAATTCAAGCTTTGACTTTTAAAAATGGATTGCATTTTCTTTTTGACACCTTGACTGTGTCTGGTTTCTCTAAACTAATTGCTTTATGTTTAAAAAAAATAAATAGTTGAAGTCATTGGCAGACTGCTAGCTGAAACATTTGCCACTGAATTTATCTAGTTCCTTTTAGCATTTATAAATGTTAAAAGAAAAGCAGTACACCTGTCCCTCTTCTCCGTTAACAGACATTACCTCCACCATTCAAGTCTAGTTCTCCATCCTCTATCCCTCTTACAGCATCCTGGGGAAAGACAAGCTGGTCTGCCTGACTGGGAAGACCCTCCTGCCCACGTTGGACTCCGAGCAGCATTGGTCCACCGCCTACGGCAGCATGAGGTCACCATATACTACCCCATGAGGGTCGTGCATGAGGGCAGCTACTGCCTGGTGCACAACGTAAGCTTCAAAAAGCCTTTCCCCATCGACCAGGACTTCTACGTGTCTCCGACCTTCCAGGATCTCCTGAACAGGACCCAGAGCGGTCGTCCCTCTCGCTGGTTCAAGAGCCTGCAGCAGTACTACTATCGGGAGAGGTGGGAGCTGTACGATGTGTCCGCGGACCCCTCGGAGCTCAAGAACTGGCCTCCGACCCGGTCCAGATGCAGTTGGTGAAGTGGCAGTGGGAGACCAATGACCCCTGGGTGTGCGCCCCTGATGGGGTGCTGTAGACCAAGCTGAGCCCTCAGTGCAGGCCTCTGTTCAACGGGCTCCAGTGACTATTATAATGAATAGTTTAACACAAGCCACTTTTAATGTCTTCTTTTTTCAAAATACCAATGGGGGGGTAATGCCACTTTTATATGTGGCTTTCAATTCAAGAATATTTTTGCACCAGTAGAAAGTCAATGTTCTTGAGCAATATTCGTTGAGATAAAACGAAAATCTTTATACTGTACAAGTATTATATAACAACTAATCCAACATGCAGTATAGACTGTAGAAGGGTGACACCAAGAACAAAAAATAAAGTGTGAATATTTAAAATATGATACTGGACTCATTATAATGAATTTGTCTGCTAGAAGAGTGCTTTCATATCAAGTTTAATAAAGGAGTTCCAACTGCAACCAGTAGGTGGCACTTGCACACAAAAAAGTACTACAGATCATATTAGTAGTAAACCTAAACCTGACAGAAATATTTCCTTTACAACCTGGAAAAAAAAAAAGAAAGGTATTTTAGCTAGTTCTACAGGGATGAAAATAAGACCCCCATTGCATAGCAGTTAGGTCCATTCCTGGTTTTACTATGAGTTTACTACGCACCTGAGCTTGGTACCAGCACACTGATGCTAATGAAGAGCATATTAAAACCTGGAATGGCTGAAACTGCTATGCAATATGTGTGTTATTTCCATCCCACTTTCTAGTAGGTGTAGACTATATTTCAAACGTTGCTTTAGGCGGTATCTTGATTTCGATTTCATTTTACGTTAACTGTATACTGTACGTGTTTGGAAAAGAGGCCACTGGACTACTTTTTGCAGTGAACAAGTTAAACCTGCTTATAAGGACCACTGAAAGATCCACCAAGGCACAAGAGAAGAAGCAGTTAGCAGGTGATTTATCATGGGAAATATCAGGATGCATCGTTCTATAGAGGTCTTTAAAATGCTTTTAAGAGTAATGTTTTTGGAACGATTTTAGAATAATAATAATAATAATAATAATAATAATAATAATATAATAATAATAATATAATTAACGTTACTCTTTCCATTTTTTTCTAAAATAATAATTAGTAATTAAATAGTTTAATTATTGTGCTAGGACTACTGAATGTCATGGGGCATGGGACGTAGAAAATACCACAACGTTTGTGTAGGTGGTAACACGTATTTCTACAGCATAGGTGTGCGATAATTGAATATGTTTTCATAAGACACAAACAGGTACACTTGTAGGCGTGCTTCGGTGCTTACTTGACAGTCCCGGTTTTTTTTTTTTTTTTTGGTAAAATTGCTTCACCACAGGGCATATAAAAACAAACTCGTCGCATATAGCGTACATACAGTTTGAGACAGTCGGAATGAGCAGTAATGGCATACATCAATTGTAGCCTGCCCCAGGTTAATAAAGCTATTGTACGTATTTCAAGAAACCAACCGAGAGATGTTATGATCGTCTACTGTGTCAGAAGCAATTCAAACATGCAGGGTAAGTTACAGATGAGATAATGAGGCGGGGTGTATGCTGCATTAAACTGACTGCTGCAAAGGGCAAAAGGATGCACCCGCCGTTTTCTGACGTGGGTAGTTATTTCACAGCTTGATGCCTATCTGCTTTTAAATTTGAGTTTTTGATCGAATGAGAAATTGGGCTTGTTCGTTTCCTTTTAACCAAACAAACATATAACAAGCTGTAGAAATAAACAGATCAGAAACCGAGCGTCGTGTAACTACACCAGTACCTTGTGCGCACATTCAGAGAACCGCCCGAATCCAGTAATTGAAGTACTTGTTGAGTATCAGAATAACCACTCGCAAAAATCTGTAAATTAACCGCTCGTTTTACTCATTTAAAACTCGATTTCTAATTGACGCAGAGTACATAAAGTCAAATCATATCATATTAAAATCATAGTTATTTTATCGATTTCATCGACTATGTAAACTAAATTGCTAAATTATATGATTGAAAGTTGGAAGACGTTATTGTTTCAGAATTTCTTCATTTAATATTTAGGGTTATAATTTCCCACTGATGTACACTGTCAAATCCTAATCGCGTTTCACCGGCTTCAACTCACCCCTGAGGCTATCCTTAATGTAATGCGCAATTTTTGTAAAATAATTTTGTACTGGTTCCTAATGTGTGAATTTACAACCCCAGAATAGCACGTTTTCGCAACACTTTGGTTTGTTTTAATTCCCTTAGCATGCTAAGAGGTCAGATTAAAGTTGTTTTGCTGTACTGAGCCTTCCGCTAAGTATTGCCTTGTCAATAGCCAATACTGCGTGAACGCTATGGGCTGTCAATTGAGAGAGAGTAGAAATTTATTTAAAATACAATATAAAACAGCAACAAGTAATATGCTTTCTAAAGAAATATAAATGCTAACACCCACCCCACCCATTAAATAAAAATAAAATAATACGTGGTTATTTCTTATTAAACACAATAAAGGCTGTGTGTGAAAAGAGTAAATCTACTCTACCGTCGCCCTATAGTTCACTTCAATGTTACATTCATTCTTCTGTACATTTGATTATTCTTTGCTAACCTTTTTCATGTAAGAAACATCATCCTATATAAGTCTCTGCCAAAGATACAGGCATTCTACAAGTTACTAGACGTCTATCGCGTTTAATATCGTGAGAACCGGGTTTACATTTCCTTAGTGCACAGTAGGTAAACCCATGGCAAAACCTTTGCTTCATTCGCTTCGCATGTTCACATTATAATAAAATCACATTATAATACATAAATACATGCCGATAAACAACAAAGATACCCCATCCCCATCCTTCTCTAAAGTATATTTAGTAGATCTGGTGATAAATAGCTCTCCAGGGAATCGATAAGTATCTTCAAAAACATTCAGAACGGGAATACACCCCTCCCTCTTTCTTTAACACAACCCAGAGATCAATTCAAATTAGAATCCACCCCGGTGAAAATATAATGAATCATCTCCTGATGAATTGACGAATGTGATTACAGCCATGGAGGGTCCTATATAAGGACCAGCTTGGCCAGTTATAACCTCGGAGCATAATAAAGTAACCAAGAGAACAGAAACGCCTTCAGAACGCACTGCAGAAGAAGTAAGAGAGAAGACCAAGTTTACGCAGCCAGAAACAACGATGTTCGCCATGGAGAGATCAATGAAATTTGCTTTGGTTTTCATAGCGATCTCCGTGCTGATCTCCTGCCACCCTACAGGTGCGTGGTACAAGCAGGCGACCGGCCCAAGCTACTATTCGGTCGGCAGAGCGTCCGGTTTGCTGTCCGGGATCCGGAGGTCTCCCTTCGTACGGAGATCAGACTCTGAATCTGAGAATGGTGAGACAACCGTCAACAACCTCCTCTCTGAGCTAGGTACCCAGCCCAGACAAACATCCATCCTAAAAAACATGGTGAGTTAGTTATCTTTTATTTGTATGTCTTAAGTTTTTACTTTAAAGCACTATTCACACTTTTTTTGAGAAAAAAAGTAAAACTGTTAAAATGTTAAATGTAAAATATGCTACATTAACGGTGTTTGGCTTTTTTTTGTCTCCAGAACAAATCAGCAAAACTAATTTTTCGGTAAAATACCTTGTTAAAGTTTTTCAGATGTCATCCAACTGTACTTCGTAGCACAGTAACGTTCGCAGTATTATAACTAGCCACGTTGTTATTTCATTTGCAATGTTTTTCAGCGCTTCAGCAAATTACGCACGAACGTGGAGCAGTTTGTTAAAGATGAAGTTTCAGAATCAAAAGGAAACAAATCTGTATTTTTTGCCTTGACTTACATTTTTGCAGTTGCACGTTTTATATTAAAAACTATAGGCAAACGCGATGCAATTATAACACTCTGAAATCAACAGAGGCTTATTACAGAACTTGGAACGAACGTGTTACCAAATGCACAAGACAGCAGGGCGCGCACAAAGGAGCTGTCCGTTCAGCACCATGCACAGCCTTGGCGTTGTAGCGCCGTAGATTTTCAAAAGGACACCAAACGACAGTAGATTGCTCAATTACTGTTTTAGTTTTTATGTGGAAACAAGTCTAGACGTAGTGCAAGAAAACAATGACAATGGTAAGTTTTAGACTCCTGCCAGATAGTTATTTTCTGGAGATGGCCAAAACAATCACACAAAAAAAAAAAAAAAAAAAAAAAAAAAACAGGGACCGTTCCATATGTACAACTTCTTGTTCGGAATATAATGCAATAAGAAATGGACTGTGCTTTAACTGAATCCTGCTCATCTATTTGTAAAATAACCAGTAACGTAATATCTCAATAAAGCTACAAACAAATACCATTTACAATGAAATATTCAAGTAACAAAACAGTCACTTCACAAAACAAGTGTTTAATACGTGATTTAAATGTCGTGCCGTTAACTTGTGTTTCTTTCTGTAGTGATGTCTACTGTTCGTCGTAATGCTATTAATACCATCATTCCTACTGGTTTTCTTTTCTTTCTAAAGGCTGTTTGTGTCAAAGACATCTCTCCCAACCTGCAGAGCTGCCAGCTGGTTCAGGACGGCATGAACACGTTTCAGTGCAAAGCGGACGTCTATCTTTCCCTGGACTCACAGGAATGCGCGAATGTCTAATCTCCCCATTACACGAACACACTACACACAACGCCTCTTCCTCGGGATACAACGACTACAAACAAAACGTAATGGACCGATGACATTGAATGTTTATCATTTGCACCATCTGTGAACATGTCACATACCTTTACAAAAAATTTAAAAATCCAAAGTACAGTGTGAGAGAAAGGTCATTTCACCTCCCCCTCCCCATCCCTAACCCCCTTCACCTCTCTATACGATGTGTCCACTTGCAATGTATTACAAGTCTCATAAATTGTTTACTGCTGAGCAGATTTTCGGAGTTAAAATATTTCTTTTTTTTTTTTCATTAAAATGAGCATATACTGTGAATTATAGCTATGCGTACATTTGTATTTATGTTCTATAAAACAAAACGTTGAAACATAATTTGTTTAATGTAATATGTCAGCCTTAAATGTGTCTTGTTTGAGAGTCTTTTAAAAGGTAAACTGCCATACAGGCAATCCTCCACTTTATTTTAAATTCAATTCTGGTTTCACAGACCCTGATTGGCATTAATCTCACCACCTGGTAGTTTAGTGCTAATTGAAGTCTCTGAAACCGCCCGCAGATTATAATAGTGCAATGGTTATGGGTACATTTGAGGCAGTCACTGTGAAATTACATCTCAACATTGGGCTCTGAAATGATTCAGCCAAATATGTAATGCCTACAGTTACATTAGCTCAGCACTGCAAACCAAGATCATGGACAAAGATACTTAAGGTGTATGCATTATGTAAACTACATAACATAGTTATAAAATACTATGCAAGTTCAGCAGAATAAGACCGGAATGCTTGAACAGTTACTAGGTGTGGTTTTGAAAGTACATTAACTGACCTTTTATAATCAAATTTTGGAAATCTGACGTAACAGTGAGTATAGAGAAATATTTGAATACTGCAGCAAATCAGTGAGCATTTAACTGTACTGTAGAGGCTCTCCTTATTTAACAAACCCTATTCAAAATCCATTGTTTTTTATAAAATAAAAACATCTGCCAGGTGTGTATTACAGACACTGACAATATAGCAATGTGTTTCTATCAGATGGGTAAACACCTTAATTATTAAATACACTCCAAACATAATGGCTGGTTTAAAGAAATGACACACTGCACCAACTAAAACTGTGCCGCAAATTGAGACTGAAGATTTTGCGCTACTGCGGTCAGAACATGCAGATCTCACAGTATACTAGTGAATATCACAGCCTCTCGATTGAGGAGATCATTGGTCAGGATCAGTGTGTATTATGAACCGGCATGACAGTACAAAGGACAGGTTTCACTAATCTTGGGCTGCCTACTGGTTTCACAGCTAAAGTATTCCAAGTGTAACAGGGGTCTGTTAAACCAGACCACGGTCTTCCTCTAAAAAAGTTATCGTCCATTGAGTTTTGGGGCAAATTGCTGTCTGGTAGGCATACTGGAGTGTCTTTCCATTGGACAAACAGCAATTAAGTTATTAAAAAATATTTTATTATCAAACATGTAGGGTTACAAACAAGCCACATCAGGTTGGGTGTTTTACATTAAGGGATTTTACATTATATTACACACATTATGTACACACAGCCTGCTCTCACAGCTGCTTCTGGCAGTCTGTATCTATTCACTCCTGTTTTTTGAAAGGTGACAATCCATTTTATCTATAGCTTCGCTCAATCAGAATTCAAAAGAGAGAACTAGAAGACGGTCAAGTAGACAAGTGCACTGAAGAAGTTGCTTACATTTTTTACCTTAAAATACATGTTAATGTTAAAAAAAAAAAAAAAAAAAAAAAAAAAAACTACTCAAACAAAAGCCCTCCAAGGTGCCCAATATAAGGTACAGTTGTTAAAAATAAAACTACACATAACATATTCTTGCACAAACTATTTACTCTTCATATATGAATCGGTTCTACATTTCAACCAGGGGATATTTCAAAACAGTTTAGTGCTGGAGATATATTTTATTAAATACATCAGCACGAGCAGACATTTTTTACTCAGTCCCCCGATAAAAAACTTACACTACACTTGTAAAAGTTCTCAGTGCTTAGTGAGCACAAGACCAATCTCCAAACCATCTTCAGAAGTTAATGTACTAATAAAACAAGTTTTGTGACTGGGGACCCTGAAACCATGCCTCATGTTTCTATTTGGCTACAGTACTGACATTGCCTTACCACTATGGCATAAGAAATAGAAAACTCAGACAAATCAAACAAATGACTGAAACAACTACAATAAAGTCCAGCAGACTCATTTTTGGTAGTATTTAAGGCTACAGCCACTATCTGGGTGGCACTGCCCTTGAATGACAGTGAAGTGGGCCTCCACCTCAGTGACTGGGTTCCAATCTGGCTACAGAACCAGTCCAGTTCTAATGGTCTCCGCCATTCTCTCACAAAAAAAAAAGCAAATCTTTAACAATATAATTATTATTACCATTTTAAATAATTTGAGATATATATATATATATATATATATATATATATATATATATATATGATATAATATATATATTATATAATATATAATTACCTAATATAACACATAAGTAAGCAATGGGTTGTGTGTACAGTATATGCTTAAATATTTAGCTGGTACCTAAGAGCAGTGTAAGGGTTTGCTTGACAGGATCCTTCTATGAATGCAGCCCACATTCATCTCTGGCCAGTCTTTTACAGGAGCTGGTTCCTTTAACCTCAATATCAAAATGGTACGGCTCACAGAACCCTTTCCAGTCCAACGCTCTAGAAGCCTATGTTTTTCCTCAGAGCAGAGAGACAGCTTCTAGATTTTCCTTTATGATGGTATCCATAACAACCTGGAAGACAATTTGCACGTTGGAGGTGTCGGTTGCCGTGGTGAAGTGATGGTAGACGAGTTTGCTGGGGGTTTTATTGAGTGACAGGAACTTGCTGCTGATGTATCGAGCGGCCGCGTCCACATCGCAGTCTGCACCTGGGGAGACACGGGCAGAGATCAGCGCTAACATGTGCAGCCGTCGCAGTGGCGGAAACTGCTGTTTTCTCTGCCCAGGTTTCCTGTACAAATCCGTATTTCAAACACAGCTCCAATGAAGTTAGCCATTTCAAACAATGGTTTTCAGAAAACACTTTATTTGCATCCTTACCGTGTTGCACTTTCAGTAGTCTTCAATTGCATTATATTTAAATGGCAAACCTGATGTTTTACTTAGTACTAAACATGTTAACCACATTCACACAAGAGTGGCTGGTTTTACAAAACTCAATTATCGCTAGTGCCTTACCTATGGTTACATTATTGACCAAGACTAGTCTCAATCAGGGTCTGTGAAACTACATTGTCCACACATGCTGCTATCCTATGCTTAGTACTCTCAAACCATTTACCAGATTTGATCCCAAACAGAATTTTATACCAAGTATGGTACTGAATTATCAAGCCTCTTTTGAGGTTTGTTTTCTTAAAGTTTTTGATCCCTTTGTGTTGATTTTCATAAAATAATTCTATAAAGTTTAGAAAGTTTTTAAACTTTATTTTTTGTTCAGACAGGAGTAAATCCACATTTCAGAGAGCTAAAATCATCAAACCTATTTGAAACAGCAAAAGGAACAGGGTTTTGATCACACATAATTACAGACAGACCAAAAAAAACTTAAACAATTTGCTGAATCGTTTTTTCATGTAGAATGTATACAGAGGACCTGCAAGAAATGGCATGAATATAAGGGTCATGAGGTTAATTTAGTTGACCCTTCAACTAGAAAAATCCAATCGTTCTCCGCAGCCCATAAATTACTGTTAATATCATGCAATATTTTGATGGAGCATAAACGTGAATTACCAAAGCACTGGGAAGGTGCTGAGGGGGCAGGGTGGAGTGGATGTTTTGATTGCTGGAACAGTGATGTTAATAGGATGTGAGAAGCAGAAACGACACACAGGAGAGGAAGGGACAGTGTATTTCTGGGGTTGACAGATTTGTGCGTTCCTCACTTTACGAGATTAACTGAAATTGCTACAGTACTTAAAGGGGTGATTCCACAAGGTCTTTTCCCCTTTAGCGATCATGACCAAACATGCTTGGTGTCTAAAGGGCAGAACCCTCTACATGAAGAACAAACATAAAAATAAATAAGAGAACGCCAGGTTCAGATAGGCCAAACGCTCTATTACTGTAGGAAGAACAAATCGACCATCTGATGCCTAGCACAAGGCAGTACATGTACACTGGAAAGAAATCATTATAAAGTTCCTCTGCAAAGCAAACTGCTCTTCTTCCAAGTTACCAGAAATATCCTAAAAGATGTCGGAACAAATCAACCGAAATGCAAAAAGAATTAAAAAAAGAGAGGATCTCTTTATTTTGCTTAATGCAGCAGCCTCCAGCAATCTGACACCAAACGGAGACAGATGAAGGAGGACGTCCTTATTCAGTATTTATCTTGCCTCCGGGTGAGGTTTACATATAACAGAGACAGGCTTACTGCCTTGTATACCAGAGAGGACTCCAGCTGCAGCTCTTGTTTGTACAAGGATGGTATACGGGGGAAGCAGGTATAACGGCCATACCCTGACCACCAATAAATGAATTCATTTCTGGAATACCAAACCTTGCAAAAAACACAAGTGGAGTATTGTCTCGAAAATCAATTGTATTAAAAAAAAAAAAAAAAACACGATAGATGCATGCATTGATATAAATGGGGTTAAGTTGCAGAATCAGTAGTAAATTATGAAGAAAAAGAATAAGCCATTCTACTTTACTTGTGCCGACAGTGATAGTAGAACCTTGGTAATTACAGGGCAGAAATAAGAACAGCAACTGCCACTTAACTCCTCCCTTAAAGGTCGTTACACTGCACCAACTCGTTCATGACTGCATGCCAAAAACACTGCTGACCAAACCAGGGCTTGACATTATAAAACTACTTGTTAAATAAAAAATATATTGACCTTCAGTCTGAACAAAACAAATGAATAAGCCCCCTCACCCCACAGGCTTTTAACATAAAAAATTTATTCATGCCACAAAATAAAAATTTGATTTGTTCAACAACACTTTACATTCGATATCTTTCCAGTGCTAGTTGTTGATAATATAAACTAATTCAACAGGCCAGTTTTCCTGAAAACTACATACCAGATCTTTACAAGACTGATCTGTCTCAATGAGGTTGGTAACACATACTTATGAGCACTGGTGTCTCTGAGACACCTAACACATGAGAACACAGGGCCGCTGTATTGACATTAATGAAGGGAGACGGCACCCAGCACAGAGTTTAATGCCATTCCATCAACTCTGTGGCTCTTAAGCCACACACAAGCTCTTACTGTTTTAATGAATTGAGACAGTTTCTAATATTTCCATTCTCCAACTCTGTCATCCAGCCACATGACAGACATAAACGGGTAAACCCGAGGTCTCAAGGAAGTGGCTGTTCCCAATTTGGAGGGGATTTTTCTATCAGAATCGTTCCTAAAAGTTTCACCCTACGGAGACCCCCCTCACCCTCTTTACCAGTAGGTGTTACAGCTTCTGCCATGGAGAACAGCATTAAGTTTACTTACCTCTGTACTGCGGCAGGTACAGCCTCAAGTGTCTCGATGAGTGCAAGATCTTCTCTTGAAAAAGATCGATTTTGTTCAGAAACAAAATCTGTAAGGAGGTAAAAGGGTAAGAAGTTACAAACAACTACTAAAAAAAACTACCTTAATAAATGAATATAAAATGCTATATAAACCCTTTACAGGAAGAGACAAGCAGGTAGTCCTTAGGGTAGCTGCTGCACACTGCAGTTCAGTATAAATGTAACTGTGGTTTTAGTACACTTTGGAATTCCAGTCTATTATACAGAGTGCAGAGGCAGCTGACACATGTACAACTCCAGAAGCTTGCACTGTACAGACCTGGTACAATTCTTCAATCAAATCAGAAAGTTTGAAGATCTCCGATACAGTATATACTTGTGGTTTACCCATTCAATACCTTTTGCCTCTGCTTATATTTACCGATAAAGCAAACAAACAAACAGTTCTGTAATTAACATGAAACAAGTCAGAAAGGCCCAGCTTTGGGTTACGGAGTGATCAAGTGAGTTACCCTGACGATATCATCTAACACCCCTGTAGGCGGACAACTGCAGTAATTTATCCCAATCTGTCCACGAGCTGATGACTAATGCGCCATTATAAACAGGCTAAATGAGACCAATTACACAGGCTTGTTACACGCTTTTTAACAGTAACTCGGACCGTCAAGCAGAACTTTAAAATTATCTACTGCACATAAATTACACCTTGCATTTTAATTACAAATGACAAAAGCAATTAGTTCGGCAACAAAAAAACAGGTCCTAGCAGAGGTGTGTGTGTGTGTGTGTGTGTGTGTGTGTGTGTGTGTGTGTGGGGGGGGGGGTGGGGGGTCACTCACTTTAATCAATGGGATATAAATCGCCTCTGTTGTGAGCTCAACAGTCATAAAACCAATTATCCTAAAATTTTATAATTGCCGGAATGCTTTCAATACAGTATTTGTAATCATTGAACCAAATGCCTCTTAAAATCCTTACAAAACGCTGGACGCTTATGTCAATTTACTCATTATATGAATTTCTTTTTGTTCCCCAAAATGATTATCTATAACGATTATCTATAATGCCTTTCTGCAAGTCTGTGCAGGAATTAGATTGCTTATAATTCTGTGGGCCACTTTGACTAAGCTTCAAATGTATTACTGTTTACAGTCAAACCCTTTTAATATCACTGCTAAAAAGGGACAAGACAAAATTGGTGACAATAACAGAAGCTGACTTCTCAGTGTCAACCTGGCAAAATAAGCATTAAACAAGCACGGATGCAAATACAGAAGCAAACCAATAACTGGAACTTGAACTACAGTACAATGTACTAATGTCAGAACTATCTTGCATGAAAACTTTTATAATCTTATGCTTGTGTTTCCCAATGTGATATTAAGTGGGGTGGAAATCAGTTGTCTCACTTGTAAATGTGGCTGATATTAACTATGAGAGTGCTATTATCAGGATCTGGTGCCAACTCTCTTCCATTATATTCTGGCTTGTACATTTTGCACTTCAGTTACAGTTTCTTACAAAATACTTACCATTGAGGTACTCCTGAAAAAAACATTGTTGCAGATCGAGGCAAACAGCTTCAAGCTTTCTTGAAGACGATTCTGCGAGGAAACACAATGTAGCCTTAGGGTGACAACAGGAGCAGGTGTATGACAGTGTGACTCTTCTTCTCTTCTGACAGCAGGCTTTAGATAACTCCACTGCTGCCTCACACCTTTAAATCTGTGTTCATTTTTCACTGTTTTGAAGACAGTCTGTGACTGCTGTTAATGCTTTTCTATCTGGCTCAGAGGTCTCTTTCCAAACCTAGACTTTCTGTAAACCATGGTATTGCCTCATATAGTATATATTCTTTAATTGAGCTGCAGGTATCGTCTCACCATTGAAGGGTCTTCTATGAGGGTCATGTCATATCCGCTCAGTGCGACCACGAAGAGTACCGCCCTCACTTCCTCGAAGCAGCCAATCCACTTCCTCCGTTCTGTCCTCTGACCTCCAACGTCATACATCCTGGGGGGGGGAATAAAAGTGCACTGAACAGCACGCACAACATTATACAATTTAAACCTGTGTGAATATTTAAACTTGTGTAAAATTATATCAAATCTTCAGCGTCTACCATAATTCCAAAGAATGTTGACAAAACAGGTGTCTAAATGCATGTAAAACACAGACCAGCATATGGCGGCTTTCACTATATATAACGGTAAGCTGGGCTATGCATCGGCATTATAAAAAGGATAACAGGGATAATACAACGTTCATAACAAGGTTGAAAGCAACAGAAGAAAGATGAAGTTCCTAGACTGAGGCAATGCATGCTAACTTGTGCTTTAAATATATTCAATTCATTGCAAACTGAATTTCTTTTAATATTCAGAAGCGGAAATGGATCTGAACTGCGCTGACCCTATTAATACAAACGTAAGTGCAAAAGATTTGGTTGAGAATGTATTTGCGCCTTCAATTTAAATGACAGTGCTATTGCATTTGAATAATTTATATTACCTATCTATTTATAAATAAAAAAGGGGCATTTAATAACATTAAATAGGGCAATACAATTATATATATATATATATATATATATACATACATACATATATAATTTTTTTTGTTTTTTGGTAAACAGTTTAATTAAGCCCCAGGCACAGAACAGGTATGAGACGGTCTGCCACTCCACACAAACATATACTGTAGCTAGAAACGTGGACTTTGACAATGTCCATTCAGTGTAACACGATACCAACAGGTTTTTAGCTACTGAAACCCCTGCAAAAAGCACTGAAACGCCCTGTATATTCAATTCACCCGTTCCAGAAGAACTGACTCATTGACTTTACATTAAAAGCAGAAAAACTAAACTAAACCGACAGAAGCGACTGGCTTTTAATAAAACTCCACCCTGGGGCTCTGAAGTTAGGATACAATCACTTTCATTATCATGAAATCAATTACAAATTGAATCATGGGGAAACAAATAAAATCCAGTTGCATTGTGAGAATTGCTGAACTAACTCAATACTTGCATATTTGGGTTCAGTGTAGGCAGGTTTGTTTGAGAGGCTTGTAACATTACAAATCTGTCAAGAGGTTTAGGAAATGTGTCCAAAACCCAGCAGGCGAGGGTGGAGGAGTGCTTATTCGTTAATTAAGGAGACAGATCTGTTTATCCACTGGCTTCGCGGTATAAACCACACAGTGCAGACACATACAGAGGGTCCTCATAGTCGCACAATAATCACACAGGACCTGAAACATCCACAATATATTTGTGTAAAATCGAGAGTTGATCAGACTACAACCAAATGCAATCTGAAATTTCTAGAGGTCTAGCTAGTGTGTGATAAAGGTCTGGTGAAGACTGGGTAGTAATTAAGGCAGTTACTGTGTAGCATGACAGACACAGTTAGCACAGTCATCATTTTTGTTGCATGTGGCCCCTAAACACATTTATTTAGCTGATTTAAACTGCCATTCAAACCCTTAAGAAAGGACCCCCTGCCATATTTTTACAGACAGAAATAACCTTGCATGCACTTTTAAGTGCTTGATTTGTAACCCTAGGTAAGCAGGCCAATTTGAATGATTTCAATGTAGTTAGATCCACAGCTGCCAAGAACAGTTGAATAGACCACATGGCATGTCAAACCCTGCAGCCTCTTTTCAGCTATTCAGGATTTTAATAGAAATGTATTATACCTGAGTGTACAAACTTTAAAGTTGGGACTTCCCTTGCGACACCCGCGTCTTCTTCCCAGTTTATTAAAAATAGGTTTCCCCAAACATTTTTAAAATTCAAAACTCTCACTCAGTCTGTCACTTAAGATTCAAGCTAGTCTCCACTCGCTTAATTTAACAGGCTTCTCACTCGCAGTCACCCTAAATAACTTATGCAACCTGAAACAAAGAACTTTAAAAAAAAAAAAAAGGATGTACAACTTCAACAAACAGTTACACAGCATGAATAAACCAGCACTTCCATTGGTTGTGTGTTCTATTAATCCTGTCTGAAAGGCTGGGTTCCAAAAATCATAATTGCAGACACTGGCCATTCAAAACTACTCATCGCAGAACAGAATGGAAAAACGGCAGCGCCTGGTTTACATCTGTAATTTTGTTGGCACTCGTTTCCACTTTTAACTTATAATCTCCTTGATATGAAAATGAGGAGTCTTGAATCAGAACTGCCATCAGCTCTCTAATCTGCTTGAGTTTCTCTGGGGTCAAGGGTGGGCTTTTCAGAATCCTCCAGGCATCAAGTCAATCACTGCTCCCATCACATTTTAAGTATGCTAATTTGAATATTATGACTGTGGAAGCTTTATATAGAAATGGTATTGCGTCAGGGATTATTAAGCCACTTTGAAAAGTGCTTTTCTCTGTGGCTTTAATCACTTTCAAACAAGACCGATAAAACGGAAACTATTGGCAAGGAACAAACAGGTTGAATTAAAAGGAGATTGAATGTACGAAGAGCAGTCATCGCACTGCATAACACGGCACGGAATGTCAGGGGCATGCTTGTACTTAGCAATACGTTTCAAAATAGAAAGGAATACTGTTATTTAACTGCAAAGCAATGAACTTACTTTAACTTTCCAACCTAAATATAAAATAATCTCAATCACGTTTTACTGTTATCTCAGTGTGGCTGCTTTAGTAGGTAAGATTGGAAAAGGACAACATAGGCATATTATCAGCCTTTCATCGCTGTCGTTTAGTTCCTGAAGATACTCGGGCATGGATTCAATGAGAGTCTGTATCAATTACCAGGTCTCCAGGTGAATGGTGTCTCCAATTATTCTACCTTTAAGTACCTAAAATATCCTTTTCTTATTGATCATTTTGGTACACAGCAGTCTTTTTTTCTCATATATATATATATATATATATATATATATATATATATATATATATATATATATATATATATATATATATATATAGAGAGAGAGAGAGAGAGAGAGAGAGAGAGAGAGAGAGAGAGAGAGAGAGAGAGAGAGAGAGAGAGAGAGAGAGAGAGAGCTCCATGTGGAATGGAATGGGATCTGGAGTTCCACGATGGAATGGGATCTGGAGTTCCACGATGGAATGGGATCTGGAGTTCCACGATGGAATGGGATCTGGAGTTCCACGATGGAATGGGATCTGGAGTTCCACGATGGAATGGGATCTGGAGTTCCACGATGGAATGGGATCTGGAGTTCCACGATGGAATGGGATCTGGAGTTCCACGATGGAATGGGATCTGGAGTTCCACGATGGAATGGGATCTGGAGTTCCACGATGGAATGGGATCTGGAGTTCCACAATGGAATGGGATCTGGAGTTTTCTGACAATCCCAGCAGATTTATCTCTGTCAAATTATTTTAAAATACCCAAACAAGTAAAAGTACATATTTATAAATCAACCATTTTCAAGGACGTCTAGGGGAAAAAAAAAAAAAAAAGAGCAGATTCTAATCGCGGAGCAATAATTACAGAAAATGAATCTGGACATACTACAAAAGGGACAAAGTTGAACAATCCCAGTTAAAGAAGAAAGGTTTAATCATTCATTTGCATTATCAAAAGTCGGCGAGACTCTGAATGAAGCACAGTAATTAGAAACAAAGGCAAAAAGCAGTTTATCAGTGAGTCTATGAAACCACATACGAGACTAAGCAGAGTGGGGTGGTACTGCACTGATAGTACTACATCACTTTTTTAATGTCTGCTATGCAGCTGCAAGCATCTTCTTTCTGAAAAGCAGTAGACACTTAGAAATGCTAGAGAATGGATGATACAATTCTACATTCACTGTGGCCGGGGTATATTATTGTTTCAAACCCTAGCTCACTTCTTTCACACAAAACGTTTTACTGCATTTCCGTCTCCTATGCATATTTTATAGTTTTATCCGCTAAAATCGGTTGGAGGATATTTTTTTATTTTATTCACACAACTGGAGAAACAACTTTGACAAGATCGAGTCTGATGGCTAAAGGGTTTTCCGGGTCTGTTTGACGGGATGAATCACGTCAAACGCGCGACTTCAGCTGCACCTGATAAAATGCACTGCGTTTCACAACCATATGTGTTTGTGCGTGTGTGTGTGCATGCTGTATGTGTGGTAGGTCCTTGTGTCACATGCCGCATTCACAAAGATATGTGTGCGTTATACAAGGGTGCATGTTATTTACACTGAAATAGTTCATCTTAACTATTCAAACGACCTGAACATCAAAGCCTGTTTTTTTAGGGTCACACACTTTTCTACAAACAAGTACTTTCTGTATTATCTGTGAGAGCTTGACAACGGACCAACTCAATAACTGCAAGGAAACTTCATTAGAAAGTTAGTTGGTCTAGGATGGAACAATAATCCATTGAATGACTGTCTCATTATTCATGATATATTCACTTAAGGGGATAAGCTTTATTCATAAAAGTTTCACTGATGGGTTACAGATCCTACCTCTTTAATTACCAGGGAATTCTCAGTGTCATTTTACCAATCAATCAAACCATCACATTTCATATCAGGATTGTTTTTCAAGTGCTCAGAATAATAATAACCCCAGGCTGTAAATATCATCCTGAGAATAAAACAAATGAATGCTAAATTATGCCCCAGTTCAGATCAATCACTCGTCTTGGCGCCATGTCAACGTTAGCACGTAAATTTATGCTCGTTATTTAAAATTAAGTGAGAGTATTGTGAAGCTAGTCATCAGAACTAAGTGATCTTATTTATTTCTAATATTGGCAGATAGCAATTTATCTGCATAACTTGGCACCTGCTTTCTGTGTAAACTGTACAATGTCAGGAATGTTCAGTATTATGAATCTACAGGCACCACTGAGCAACACTAAATCGGTAAATGAAAGCACTTCTGCTCTGTAAGGCTGGAGAGGCAGAGCTGAGAACGTTAACATGTTGTGAAGCTCTTCCAGAATCAAGCACCTATCAAGAATAAAGGGAATAACACACATCGTTCTGGGCATTCCGTTACTTTGAAGACACAGGTTTTGCAGTTTGGTTTCGTGCAGTCTGACTTCCATCATCTTATTGTACCTTTAAGACACATTGATTATTATTATTATTTATTTAGCTGCATTTTTTTTTCAGCTAAAATTAAAAAGTTCCATTTTATTTCCCCCTGGCATTACTAATTATTGAATGCAGTGAACTAGTTCCTCATTGAATAAAGTCAATCTCATTTACCAGGACAGATTAGTACAATGCACAGTATGATCAGATAGAGACAGTCAATATGAACACCTGATTCCACTTTCATTTTCACCTGGGTTTCTGGGTGGTCTAGTATTGAGGGGAATAGGGGGCTGCACTACCATTATAAAATACATTTTAGTTATTAAAGCAATCATGTAAGCAAAACTAATACCACAACTGATGATTTTATACATAGAGTGAATCGTGAGGGTCTGGAACCAACTCCCCAGTAATGTTGTTCAAGCTGACATCCTGGGATCCTTCAAGAAGCTGCTTGATGAGATTCTGGGATCAATACGCTACTAACAACCAAACTAGCAAGACATATATAATTATTGTATTTTTATTTTTTATTTCAAAAGAAAATGTAAATTAAAAAAACACCATGTTTAAAATAATTTATTCCGTACTTGTCTTTTATGATTTAAATTTTTGCATCTCGGAGCGTCAGTATTCCCACTCTCATACTGGGAATGATTTGCAGCATATATATTAATGATCATAGAGCCCATAAACTAAATACAAAAGAAGTGAGCTGGAGGAACAGAACTGTCATCCATGCTTCCTATGAGGGATAAGCAGGCTGCTGCAGTGACTTTTTTTCCTCGTCATTCAGCTTAACCATGCAATAATTACTTCAAGAGGCTGGCTCTGAATCTGAATGCTCTATTACCATCAATAAAATAAAACAGTTGTCATAAAGGCTGAGTGCAGGTTTTATATGACAGAGTGAGCTAATAATTTGCAGGTGATGTGAAGCCAGGATGTTCTTCACAAGTGTGATAGGAAATACAAGGACCGCAAGCATTAAAGAAGAGCTAGTTATCCCTTTTAAATATGAACCGACATCTTGGACTGGGGCCGAGAACCAGCTTTGATCACGGGTGCGGCACTGCTACCAAAATGAAGCTGAACATTAGATAGAAACACACTATACAGACTCGCCTGCATGGTGAGATATTTGATTTTCACAACTTTGCAACACAAAAAGAGCCTAAATCGTGTGCATTTCCTATTTGGATAAAGTTTCATTAATATATACAGTGCCTGTACCACTATTGTGCATTTACTATCTATATGGATTGAATATCTGAATTTAGACCATGATGTTTGTGATACAGAAACATCAAACATATAACTTACACCAGTACTGCAATGGCAAGAAAAGACAGGGAGTTTAAGCAAAAGGAAGCCCATCTCTGATCTGACAGCGAGATGGCTGGATCTAGTTTACAGTGTCTGGCAAACCCATCAACCAGCTGTAACTGTTTGACTTGTTGTCTGATGCTCAGTCCGGTTCTCAAATATTTAATTAAACAAAAATAATTCAGATTAAAACACATGTCAATAAACCTATTAACAGAGATTCCGGGCTGACAAATGATAAAATAACTGACAAGACCTTTCTAGTACCGTATGGATTTTTTCATTATAAATCATTATTTATAGTTTTCAAAGCCCTATTTATTGATCAAGAATAAGAACTACTAAGCCATTTTTTTGAGAAGGTTCAAGTCAATACTTAATTAAATATTAAAGACTTCTAGAAGGTGATTGTCTAAAATTATGAATACGCTGCAATATTAGACAAACATGAATGTGTGACATTGGTCATTGATCCAATGGCTGCCAAAGCATTACTTCCTAGAGGTCACATGACAATTCTGAACGGATCACCTGTCATAGTACTTGTGTGTCTTTCCTTGACATGCGTCTATCTGCAACAATCTGCTTTTCTAAAGAGGCTTACTGACCTAAAACAGGTGTCCTGAACACTTCACTGCCACTCTTATCAGCGATAGGCAAATGTTCAGTGGCAGCCTTACTATTTCATATAATGTTATTGCTATTAAGGAACCTTTTAATGGCTGTTGACTGGCTGGTAAAAGGAAGTTCTATTCACTGACAAGCTCATTCATAATTTTTCTACTCATCTGAGTTGTGGTTCAAGGAAACAGTGCGATTTGCTTTAGAAGCTGAGAGCAGGAGTGGTGACATACACAGTCACACCCTGTCCAATCCACAAAGGAAAGCCTCTTACCTGAAGACGAGGTGGTTCACTTTGAACTGGGTTTCGATGATGCCCGTGGTCCGCAGTCGAACGCGCAGTACATCCGTTTCAGTCGGAATATACGCCGGGGTTATGATCCGATTCATGTTGTCAAAGAAACTGAGGGGAGAAAAAGATTCCTTGTGAATAAAATCTGGAAGCAAATGCACAGTAAGTTTGGGAAGATTAAACAGGAAGCACTGCACTCAATAGCCTCTAGTCAGGGTGTGAGTACTCTAAATTATACTCCAGAATGGGAGGCCTGCCTCTGCACTGCCCCCTGCAGGCTGTGGAAAGAATGTTGGCAGCATCTTGTGTCATCCTATAGTATGCCTCATTTCCACTGACTTTCCCCAGGTATACTGTAGCTGAGCTGGGCTAGAGGGTACTTCTAATGAAGCTCAGCTTTTAGCTACACCTCAGACAGTATAGTTTCGTATGCCTTTGGATGACACATTCTTGTTTATGTCTACAGAGTTTGGGGCAGCTGTTATGCATTTAAATCACCCTTTACAAGTATCAGAGAGGAAAGCTAGCAATGATAATAAACACATAAAGAAACAAACAAACACTAAAAGATGTTACTGTCACGCTCATATTCTAACCAACAGACAGATACAAACAGCATAGTTACAAGTCATGAGGATCGCTCCTCAGCCGGATTTCTCCGAGAAGCATAACAGCTGTAGGAAACTCCACCAGCTTACTGCCTTGTATGCAGGAGAGAAGCAGATGACAAATCTACTAAAAGCATTGATAAAAAAATAAATAAATAAAAGCACCCTAGCGCTGACAATGTGGTAAGAATAATCAGCAATCCAGTTTGTTTACTGATGGGAGAGAGGGATTCCATTACTGTTTGGCTGTGGATGAGATTAACAGCTACTGTGATAATGTTGAGATGCATTCTAGTCAAGCACTATTGATTATCATGTGATTGGTAGGTGTTTCAAAGCAAATGCAACTTATGCTATACTTTCTCAAAAATCCCTAAATGTTGTAGGTCACAACCATCATTCTGCAGCACCTCTATAAAAGTAACCAGGTTATCTGTTGTCAAGCATTGGGGTACAAGAATGAGCCACTGTGCTTTTCTATTTCATAAGGTAGATGCATAACAAGGTCGAAACTGATTTCATGCTCGTTCTCCAATATCCCGTGAAATACAAAGTATCATGACCTGCTTTCCAGTGTGTGTCTGCTCTACCATGAGATACAGTGATAATTAATACCGAGGCAGGTCTGTATCCTGAAGAAAGGCACGGTGCGTCTCCAGGATGAATTATTGGTTAAGCCGGTCTCATACACTGTAAAGACTGCACAGCTGCACGCTTCATAGTGCGTGGGATGAGACAGTTTCTGACAGCTCCCCTAAGGCTGCAGTTTGACTTCTTGTCACATTATGTCACCGCTCCTGCGCTCAACTTCTAAAGCAAATCACACTGTTTCCTTGAATGTGAGGTGCAAAAAAACAAACCCAAAGTCCAGACTCTCCCACATCAACTGTGCAAGTCAAGCCTTTTCAGATGGGCAGCATGTTATTTCAATCTGCAATCATGACTGTAATATAGAAATGATGAGAAAGCTGCCTCAAAAACAAACAGTATGTACAGTTCATTAAATAACAATGACAGAGTGTTTCAAAAAAGTCTAAGAAAGGTGGGTTGGTTCATTGCCTGCCTACTATTGACTTATTACCCCACAGGTGGTGAAAACTTGGGCCAGTTGTAAACTGCTGGTAATCTAACCTGACTGGACTCCGCAATTACCTGCCTGCAAAGACAAAATGACCTGCAGGGCAAACACACAGCGCGTACAGCTCCAACTGTATCCCCTGCTACTCCCAGTGAAGCCAGCGTGAGGCTGCAAAGGACATCCGGAATGCTGCCTGTGCCCCTGACTATGGGGCTCAAACGCATTGCCTGACTGAATATCCCATAACCACATTCAAGAGCTGCAGAAATACTGAGGCTGGCAGCTTAAAAAAAAAAAAAAACAACACCAAAAAAATAAATAAAACTAGCCAAGCAAAACAGGATTAGGCACAGGTAGATGTCATGGGTTTCTGCTACTTTTCAAAACTAACAGATGAATCATTTGGCCTGGGGTTCTTTATTACTATTTGAGGTGGGAGGTAGTAGTGTGTGTGCACTGTGCAATTGGAATAAAAATACTTTATACCAGGAATATTATATATTTTTTAAAGAACATCTCTTACAAATATTTTTTTCCCAAAATAAAATATAACCCAGGAATGTTGTGGCATATTTTTTTAGATTTCACTTTCCGTACGGAACAATACTGCAGCCTTCTTACTCTCCCGCGTTCTCTCATTATCCCCCCCCCCCCCCCCCCCCAACTATGACAAGCCCACCCTTGATCACCGACCCCTCATGTTGCCCCTTGCCTCCTTTCAGACACGATGCAGTACTGATTCAGACAGATGACTGCTATCCATCTTCTAGTACCGGAAGGTAAAAGTATAATCCGCTTTACCCAATCAAACTCTGCCTGTCACTTTAAAATAATTTTATTTAAAACAGTGACTCGACGAATAGCGTGTTTAATCAAGGGTTTAACAGACAGGTATGAAGCACAAAGTTGTCGTGTTAACGCGTTGGCATGCCCACAGCAGGCTTGTTTACATCATCCTTGTTTACATAATCTTAACAGGATAATCAAAATGCCACAGCAGCTTCAAATCATTATCATGCCAGGCCGACTGACACACTATTGACGTGTTATAAATCAGGCTCCCAAAAGCCACAACAACTTGCTAAATATTAGTCTCTCGCTCAGTAATGATTAACAGCCAATACTCTGGGAAGGAATGTTTGTGCAACGTGGGAAGTTACTGTATATTAAAAAGAGAGACGTTTATTCTTTAAAAGGGATACCAGATACAGCCTCTCAGTTTAATGATTTCCACACCCCTTCCCCAGTTTAAATTAATTAGGAATTAACTACACAGTTAAAACAAGACGAAACACAAACACATTTAAATATCTGGCATTTAAAAGCCATTCACTCTCAGTCAACATTTACACTTGTAATTCACACAGAAGTGACGGCAGCACTTGCCTCTCTTCCCCAGCTGGCTGTAGGCTCTTCTATGGAGGGAGCTGTTTGGAGATGTAGGAAGCGTGCTGGAAGCAGCTTCCGTGGAGGAAATCCGTTGAGTTCATTTACTTGATTATCTGCCGTGTGCTGAAAGGCAGCTGGGTGGGGTTTCCTGTTTGTTTGCCCACCAGTCGTTTTAATAAACGGTAAAGCTTTTTTTTTCCTGATAAAGGAAACAGAGCTACAAGGTTCCATGTTCAAGACTAACCAAGACTGGCATGCTGGATGACAATTATATAGGGTCTCGTATTGCCTCAATATGGATATATCAGATATGGTTACCCTAGTGTTAGAAAGTCGGTTAATGGTATAGCATCTACGTTTAACGTTTCATACTTCAGAGCCATTTTCACAGCCCTCTTGTGATTGGTTATTTAAGGTTTCCCTAATAATTCCAAAGGGATATATATATATCTATTATATATATATATATATTATATATAAATATATAGTCTAAAACGTAAATCTGTGTGCTATTACGGTTACCTTTTATGTACGGATTATGCCACTAAGACGCAACGTTACTGACGTAGTGGAATACTATGTGATGTAAACAATAGTTGTCTATCTCTTTCCATTATCACCAAGTATTACAATGAAGTATTTCTTCCTTTATTTTAGCATTAAAGTCAAATTCTGAGTCTCCACTCCCCCCCTCGGGAATGTCAGGTGCTTCGGCTGACACCTGCTCACCAGGCTCTCATGACTCTCAGCATAAAGTGCCTGTGTGGGTTTGCCGGGAACCTGCACTGATCTCTCTAGACTGCAGGCGGGTGATTCAGAGCACCTGATCCCGCTTCAATGCCCTGATTCTGTCACAGATGAGGCGCTAAACCCAAATCCTGCCGACTCCTTGAAATTCAAAATCCAAACCGGAACGCATTCGAAGTTGTGAGAAGTCCTGGTTAAATTCCGAATGCTAGTCTTGCCTGCCCGAATTCCCCTTCTGCTTGAGCTTGTTAAAATATCTTTGAATTAGCATCCCAGGTGTGGTGACAATGAAGGTACAGATCTAGGAAACCAAGTCCAGAGTTGTGAGGTTACGGATGGGAGAGACAACTATCAGTTTACTACCGATTTCAGTAAAGAACAATGAAAATAAATACCCTTCAGAAACTGCACAAAAAGTGAGCAATCCCCCTGCCTTTATTTCTCATCTACATATGTGTGGTGTATTCATGGGTTTGTGTAACAAACAAGCAAGCAAGAAAACACACCAAGGAAACGAGCTAAAACCACGAGTCCTGTTATACTGAGTTCTAAACTGGATTAGACACGGTAAGCCATCTCTCAAGATGCGTTGCATAAGGCTTAAGACAGAAGACTGAGTGTAGTCAGAGCTTGCTCTGCACAATGCTTCTTGGTTATTTTTGACAGTATACGGTATCACTAAGGGCAGCAGTGGTGTGTTACATATAGAGGTCAAAATCTAATTCATGCCATCGAAACATAAAAAAGCCTTGCCAATCCTCGCTGTAGATGCTTTCATCAAGAAAACATTGTGAAAAAGTGCCAATTAGTGCTAATGAGAAGAGAGACATAGCACTGGAAGCCATCCTAAGAGCTTCTCCTCACAGCTCTGTGAGTGGATGTCAATCCTGACCGCTCCTTTCAACAGCTACGTCTTTCAAACTCTTGAGAGACCACCGACTTTATTTCAATTGTGATTCATGCAGCAAAAGAGAGGCTAAATTATCCTGATGTTACCCTTCATAAAAAAAAAAAACTGATAAAAACAATAAAAACAGCAAATGCTGTTGAGTAATTGTGTTGATAAACTGAGCCGTGCCATGTGTAAAGTTTACATTTGAATTGGAAAATCAGCGCATATGCCACTATCTGTATTACCTCTGGAGCTTCAGCGATTGACTGCTAATGAGATAGTCTCTATACGAAGTTACCAACAAACCCAGGTTAGGCGCAGTTCAACAAAATGAAATGCTCACCTACCTTGCCGTTAGCCGCAGTAGCAGAACGGGTATGCAAAGTAGACTTCCACTTCCAGTTTTTTAATAAACGGTGGAGCTCAATGCCTGCCTAACCTTTGTACAATTACTGTATCTGCTATCCACTCATCAAGCCTGGCAATTCAAGTGACACAGAGTGACCCGAGCAGTGTGTGTGAACAAAGCCAGCTGCAATTTAATTTCCAACAAATGTTTAAAAAGGTGGACGTCAACTTTTCAAATGACATTTCAAGGCGCTGTTTACTCAAATCGTCGGTGCCAATCAGCAGAGCCTGTAATCATCTAACCTGGGTGGACAAACACACCTCTGCTTGATTAATTATCTGCAGGCATCCGCTCCGATTTCTGTTAATTAGAAGTTGAAAAATGGCACAGATCCACACTCACAGGTAAATGAAGCCAGTAATGACTGTTTTTTTACGGCTCAGTACATCGGCGTGAGAAACGAGCTCCTTGGGGTCATGACACCTACACTGCTCCAGGGCATGGTTGTTCTCACGCATCATAGATCTGCAGCGGAAGGGTTTTTTTTTTTTTTTGTTTTGTTTTGTTTTATTTATTTTTTTTAATGATGCAGATTAGAGTTGCAATTAACTGAATTAAAGTGTACTAAGGGGTTGCTTTTCAAACGTTATTCAGTGTGCGGGTTTCAAATTCTTGATTAAGAAGGAACAAAGCTACAGGAGTCATGTTTTATAGTAATAATTCCCTTCCAATCGTTGGGTCTCCTTTGAATCACACCACTGAATAAAAAAACTGGATTTTGTTCAATTTCGTGCGGCACGGTTCTTTCACATCATTTTAGACCAAAACACAGACAACAGCCCTGCCAGTTCAAAATAAAGGTATTGCCATGTCTAATTATGCCGTTTCCCTCCTCATGCTTTGCCCATGGTGATACTATGCACTTTCTGTACATCCCCATGGTTTACTATGTGTTTTTTTGTTTTTTTTTTTTAAATATGTTTCACAAGACGTAGAAGTCAAAGGTGCACGGCACCGAAACGCTGGTTTGACTTGTTCAGTTTTTAATCTTGGTGTTGCACAAATAAAAGTTAAAAACATTTTGGTGTTCAAATCCTGAGCATGGATACTCTGTTGCATTTCTACTTCATTTATCCAGCACTGGATTCTAATGAGTGGTGGAAGATACCTTGTCTTGACTGAAAATGCTTTACAATACCTCTCTGGGCTTTGCAATGCTCCCCTTTGCTTTCACTGCACTGTGGGAATGTGTTAGTCTACATCCTTCAAATTAAACCTTGTTTTAATTTTAAAGTTCAGTTCAAAATCTTCTGAAAAATAAGACTGGATTCAAAGGAAAGAATGAGAAAACAAAGGGTAAGAGAAAAACTCGTGGGTAAAACAGTTGCTGATATTTAAGTCCAGGTCCTGACTACATTATCAGATAATAGAGCGTGTTACTGAATGCCACTCACTGACATAGCTACATCACAGAAATGCAATCAGTCGCTGATTTGCCATCCCTAATTAAGAAGCTTGGAAGTTCAGTCCAAGGGCTATTCACTTTGAAATGGAAAAGGTGTGGAGAAAAAGAGCTTCCTAATAGACATTGATTGAATCCAGCCTGGGATAATCTACAGAACTATCTGCAAGTCTCAATTAACAGACTTTGACAAGTCAAATATAAATAAAATACTACTAATTAAAATATTTGTGACAAATTACTTGTCTTGTGTCTTACTTTTTTTTTTTTTTTTGCGACCTTCAGATACAGCAATGTCCCAGATTACTGGAATACGGATTAGGAGAGAGTCACTATGACAAGTCATCACCAAGTATTAGTGAAGTGTCGAAAGAACTCGCAATGTTCAATACTGTTTTAAACATCAGACTCTGACAAACACGACAGAATCATTATCAGAGAGATAAGCCAGATAAAGAGGCGTCAAAGTCAGAGCCATGTGATTCCTTTTTTGTCAAGCCTAAACCAGTGTCATTTTGTATGCTGGATGTTTTCTGAGCTCTGTGTCTATACACCGCGCTAACGGAACTGACCTACCCTGCTTGTTGTGTTCCATCAGACTCTTCTACACAAAAAAAAAAAAAATCATCTCAAACTTATTTTCCCATGCAATCAATGTTCAAGTACGACGCTGTAGAAAAGAGCGGGAATATGTCAACTATCAATTTCAAGCCAAAGTAGGGACAAAAAAAGGCCTGTTGACACTGTCCTTTGTCAACCTTCTGTTTTGTAATATTAGAAGAAAAAAAAGTGTCATTATCCTTTAACAAATAAAAAAATGGCAATATCACAAGAAAAAAACATTCAGTAAAAAAAAAAAAGGATTCATTCCCATGCCCAAATGTTCTTAAAACAGCAATTTGAACAATTTGAAAAAAAAATGGGATTGGTCTAATCAATATTCTTTTGTCCGACCCTGGTGCCTTTTATGAAAAAGCCCTTTCAGTTTCTGAAATACAACAATGTAGTTATATTTATATAAAAAGCTGTTATATAGACTGCTTTGAATGACTGAGTAAGTGCCTTATTTGTCTGGCGTATCTGTAGCACACTCTGATACCAAGACTCATTCTCAGAAAGAAAGCAAACTGAGATTTACTTAACACAGTATGGAAATTTAAATAAAAATACATGTTTACTGTAGCTGCCCATTGGAGACCTATGCATATAAATTAGGGGAAGTGCATTTAATCAAATAAAATATTGTATATAATGGATTACTGTCAGTGAATCGTTTTCATGGAAGTTCATTCAATCCCCTCATTGCTGTTTTCCAATCACTGCTTGCAGTTGTCTTTGTGGAGAATGAGAAAATTGAATGCACAACTACCTCGGGTCAAGATCAATGAGCCACGTTGTTTTCTTTCATCTGAGCTAACCCTAACCCTCCCCTCCACCTCCTTGCTGTCACCCGACCATGTACCGACACAGCACTTTCAATCCCCTGGCCAACAGCTACGTTAGAAAACATCACAATCACAACCATGATCACAAACGATTTAAAAAAATAAATAAATAAATTTAACTGTAATTGCTGCTACAGGGCTCGACCCCTGTCCTACTTCCCCTCCCGCAGAGAATGATTCTACCAGCAATTACGCTGAGCCTCTTTACATCTTTACAATGCAACAGTGAAGCAATTAGGAGCAAAATGTTAATGTCAAGGAAAGTTCCATCTCTTTGTGTTTAATTTATGAAAAAACAGAATTGTAATATGTAATTGATAAGTTAAAAAGTCTGATTGAAAGTAACATTTCAATCGGGGCCCGGGGGGGGGGGGGGGGGGTTAGTCTTACTTATTTTGATCGACAAGGTTTAATAATGGCTTTTTGATATAATGTAATAGTCTCCTGATTGCTGCGGAAATGGATGGATTTGTGTGTGTGGAGGGGGGGGGGGGCTGTTGCACAAGCCTATTGTTATACTGCCTGTTAAACTAACTGCCCAACACACACACATAAACACTCCCTACAAGTCTCCTCAACACTGACCTCTAGGGGTGAAGCAGCATATGCGATTCCTTGTGCAGGTTTAACAGAGAAAACATTTACTCCAAGTGATGTCAAGATGGTAAACATTACAGCTAACGCCTTCATCAGTGTAATGACAATGTGAATAACAGACGCCTGACCACATTTGTATATTTAACATATTGCAGGGGCATTTTTTGAAGGCATTTACCTTGTCTGTAATGTATTCCTATTTTATGAAAGGAGAAATACTAGTGTAATAAAAATTTGAAACTCGCTGTTTGGTTATGTCATATATTATCTCCTATTGTCTTCCCTTTAAAGGCATCACAAAAGCCAAGGACCAAAGGAGGGGTTTTCCAGCTACAGTAAGTTTGGGGGGTGCAGTTGAAACACTGCAGAGGGGTGCAGTCAGTACTTACTAAAGTGCAGAGTCGTTGAGTTCATACTCGTAGCCCCGCGCCGCAGCCGCCCGCACCCCCGGGTCGGCCCACAGACAACGCAGGGCGTGCGCCACGAAGGGGAAGAGCATCCGCTCCTCATCGAAACAGCGTCCGCAAGACAGGAGCGAGTGAGCGTGAACCTGGGGAACAAGAAGACACCGCAGAATCACTCCAGAGTGTGTGTTAGTCTTATCGTGCTCATCTCAGCCTTTTACAGCATCACTACAATTAAAGTGCGCCGACCGCACACTGCAGAAGGGTAAAACAAATACAGTATTCCCTGTAAGTGACAGTACTGGCAATAGGGTGTAAAGATACCATCAGTAGATAACATGGCACAGACTAATAGGGTTTTTATTGTTGCAGATGGATAAGGGAGATGATCCATCACTTTTGAAACTGCTTTTCAAGCATTAGCCTTGGTTGCAAAACCACTGACATCCGAACACCTAACACCAGCCTTGTAATAAAGTCCGTCAGAGTCATCACCATGACCACCATTTTCATTACCCCTTTTCCACTGCCACATCCGAGCCATGAGGGCCTGGGGTGGAGCCCACAGAGAACCAAACTGTGAAACTCTGGCCTCACAACACATCTGAATCTGGGTCGGAGCCCAGCAGGGCCAAGAGCGGGGTTCATGATTATTACACAGCGTCAGTCAGTACACTCGAGGAAGTCGCTGCACTTCAGTTCTATTCAGTAATACCTATTCAATACAAACGTTTACTGAAAGCATACATCAACTTGCACAGCAGGCTGTAAAACATTAGCGCTTCACATCTAAGAGGGGGAAAACTGTTCTGGAGCTTGCAGAAAGGCATGTCCTGATTAAATACACAACAACAGGATAATACAGCTATTAAGACAAATACAAAGAGTAACTTATATCCTTGCAGAGTCGCAGCACTAAGTCAATGCAACTTTCATACTCAAACACATTTTTTTTTATTTTTTTCAGATTAAAAAAAAAATTAAGAAAAAACATTGCTGGGAGGTTTAGAAGTTCAGTTTAGTCAATCAACCAATACCTTTAATTAAATATCTTTACTCTCTACTCTATTTCCCATGACTTGGGGGAATGCAGATAAAATGCAATCTCCTATCTGCAGCACTGACATTCAGGAAGGGTAATACAGAGACCCAGGGGTCACAGGGCTAGCTAGCGGGGCGAGGGTAGTCGTGCCAGCCTGGGTTTTGTCGGCCACAACCCCTCCATTCCCTCAGTGCTTGGCAGCAGTGTTTTCTGATGCCATCCGATTCATCCACCCACCAAGTCATAGCCCTATCGAACCATGTGCTGACAAAAGACATTTAGAATAGCTCATTCACATGGGGGGGGCGACTATATAAAACAACATGCCTTAAAGTTAATAGTACTCACTGGGATTTAAACTGGCTTTTATAAATGGAAAAAGAGCACATAGCCTCTTCTCATTGCTTAAATAAGTTAACATTTTAAAACAAGTGTTCGTATGTACATAGGGTTATCATTCTAGATGGCTGCTGATATTGGAACACTAGATTGGCTGTTGCCCCCTCATCCAGAACTATAAAATACTTAATAGTGCGACATTTAAAAACAGTAAAATAAACAAAATGCATTTTAGGTCTACATCTGGAAGAATCCAAATGCAATCAAACACTTTGCCAGGACTCAGTGGGGATTGCATTTCTAGTGGATATTTTTTTTTTTTTTTTTGTGCAGAAATGCATGGATAATAATCATTTGCATGGAAGAACAGATGCAATGTTAGACATTGGGTGTCAGTTCAGTGTAAATGAAGGACGTTTCAATTATCTTTTCATACAGCAAAGTGTCCAAAGGTGACACTGAGGGAACTAACTAGCCACTGAGAAATAGTATCAGAATTTAACTGGCTGGTTCTGGGGAATATTTCATTTTTTTATGTGAAAATACCAGTGCAATGCTGCCACCTAGTGTAGGAGTATGGATTTGTTTTCATTAAATATACACAAAACACTAAATCCACATTTGTACTCAAGTCCACAATAACATGCTCGGGTAATTATGCATTAGAAAGCAATAAAGCAAAAATGAATCCATAACTTGAGTGTCTGGTAATCCCCTCTTCATTAGGAATAACTGCTCTAATATCACCCCTATGGCCACTGCTCAGCTACTACAGAATAAATGGACACAGCGCTGCACATAGATAGGGTTACACACCTTGTTCTTATTGTTAGCCAGGTTGATTCTGAGCACACCCATTCCATGCAGAACAAACTTCATGGAGGTCAGAAGATTGTCCAGGACTGCTGGCTGGAGAGAAAACACAATTCACCTAAAGTTAAAAAAAAATAACACAACTGCATCCTGAACGTGGCAGGTGACATCACGTAAAGAACGCAACACAGAACCCTTGAGTGCAAGTCAAACACCTGCAAACCCTTTCAATATCACTTCATGTAAACATGCTTATCTTATACCTTCATGGAGAGGGACGATAACCTGTTGTATGATTTATAAACTGCGGTGTAAACCGAAGCGAGACGCTAACCAAAGTAATATTAGCAGGCGCATGTCCCCATTGACTTGCATTGTATTCTGGTGAGGCCATTTCAATAATAAGTTGAAGTTTAACCATATTGAACTCCTGGGAGCTGTGTTCGGGTTCTTCTAAAGTACTTGCACTGAAGGGTTATGCAGCGTTCTTATGATCAACAATAGGATTACCTTCAAACCATCAAGGAAGGCAAAATGCCTGGGGCATACAGCTGTTTGGTGAGGAAGGTTGAGGCTTGGCCGACATACCAGAACACTTCAAACACTACTGCTGTGCTGAGCAGCGATTTCCTGTGGCTTGCTTAGGTCTTCTTCCCTGTTCCTCCCATCCCCCACAAATTACACTTCTCTGATTCATCTATTGAAATGGGTTTCATTTTGACACCTCGGGAAATTCCATTCATAGTTATCGGACGATCCTTTGACATTTCCATGACCTGAAGCACTCACAGAATTGTCTCACAATATTGGTTTAGATCAAATGTACTGACTGGTTGTTACTAGTAAGGGAGGGCAGGGCTATTGTGTGTACCTAGACAGAGACATGTTCCTTATTAGCAGGATGGTCACGGGCCCCATTGACAAAACTTGAACCTAACTGCGATCTTTAACTCTTTCAACACTGTAATTGTGTAAACAGGTCTAGGAAATATAACTTCCATCAAAACTGGCGATCACTCTAGTAGTATAGGAAGGTTTACCACAAACAGCAGACCAGCAAACTATTGAATATACTAAAATATTAACATCAGTTTTTTTTTTTTTTTTTTTTTTTTTTTAAAAACCCTTGGCCTGTCTTTCTGTAAAGTTACTTCATGCTCAAAGAATGATCCCCAATATATTACAGTGCTCAAACTGTTTGTAAAAAAGCCATTACATATTTTTGTAGGTTCACCTGCAGTTCCAAGTCTGATTACGCAGCCACTAGCTTTCTTGAACTCTATTGTTTCACTTAAATACCTAGAGATTTGTTTGTTTGCGTTTCAAATTTGTTGTTTCCGTAACAGCTTGTTTCCATGGCAGTGCTGAATTGATCTCCAGGAGCTGTTGCGGCAGGAGAAGACAAGACAAAGCATTTGGGCTTAACACTACAGAGTCAGCTGGTCTCCGTTCATAAATACTGCTCCTGATGCCACTTGTGGTTTCAAGTTTATGGAAGCTCAATGAAACTCCTATTGTAAGCAGACGGGCTCAGTCAGTGAGCCATGGCCTTGCAGTGCTGAGCAAACACAAGTCACAGACACTGCTGCTTGTTTCATGACATCCCTCGCTTCTTATGCATGACTGAAGTGTTCTCTCTGCTTGCTGATCAGTAGCAAAGCAATAATCAGGAATACACTTGGTTATATCACCAGAGCCTTTTACAAAACATAAACAGAACATACGATCCTGGACCGGAACAGACCCTGCACTCAAGTTTTGTAAATTGTTTGGACTTAAATTCATTAAGACCGGCCTATTTTTGCTGTATCTATATTCTTTGTCAGCTTTGACAGTAATAGGGGGAAAAGATCCAGTAAGCTCTTACAGACAGTGTACTTCTTTAATGTATACCATTTCATCAGCAACAAGTTTCAGAAGTTTTATTTTAAATGGGTTGGAATGAGCTTTTCTGAAGTGGATTGGTGCCCAGATTCAGTCCAGTCTCAGTTACTGTAGACATGGTAAAGAGATCCTGGTTCTCAGCCACTCAGCAGTTCAGGAATGAGCAAAGGCTCAAGTTCGGGTTCTCAACCAAGAGTCCCCCAGTGCTTCAATGCCTTCAGGTTTCTAACTCCACCTGAACACAATAGCCAGCTTGTGTGCGCTGTGGGATCCTTTTCCAGCTGGAATGAAGCATGCAAAGTTCAGAAGTGCAGCAAGTGCAGGAGTTAACAAGGAGTGGTGTGGCTGCAGCTACAATCTGTTACATTTCCAGACAAAGCCCTTTCTTTTAGAACACATCTTATTGACTTTGAAGTTGAAGTGCCTTGTCAAATGACTTGTTGTGAATAAGTTCACTTACAAGGCAGTTCATCTTTAAAACAAACACAGAGAGCGTGTTTGCATATTTGGACCATCAATGAAATGAAGGTCCACTACTACCATATGCAATGTTAGCAACTCAAATGACAAAGCTGTCACAAGCAGCTCATGTGCAAAATATCTTTACTATTCAAAATGTAAGCAAGTGACCTAAATTCCTCATTATATATGCTTACAAAACCACAGGGGATATTTTCAGAAATACTGATACATTCCTATTTTTTTCCCCTACGTGGATCGAATCCTATGTAAGCCAACTTGTTAATTTTGCTCATTGTATGGTAGATTTTTTCTACTTTACATTTACAGTTTTTGTAGTTTTAGAAATGTAACCTCCTTCAGTCACTCCTTACAGAAATCACTTTAGTGAAACTTTGTTTTTACAAGGCTTAAAAAAAAAAAAGCTTTGCACCAATGACCTTGCAAATGGATCAGTGTCACAAAGGACAATAATAAGTTAAGAAACAGGCAATGGTGTTTTCTGAAGAATCTCTAGAACTGGAATGCTGTAAAACATGTCCTCAGGTCCGTTAAATAGTCACTTGCTTTACCTTGCAAGACACTAAGCATTTCTGTAACCTGTAATCACAATGCAGCCGAGGACATGCGAGACAAGCTGCTTCACACGGACCAGCACACTGTCACATGCCTGGAGTTCACAAATGGGTCTTCAGAGAAGTTACCCTATTTGTTAAACCCGCAAATAAAACCAGACATTCAAGTTCACCAGTGACCTGAACCTTTGTCTACAAATTGTTGTTTGTAGCCTAGAATTGGCACGAGCGCTATCCTCTCCCAAGGACATCGTCAAATAATTAATTTATAAGGAAAAACAGTGCCAAAGCAAACATTGTAATGCTGTGTAGAATAACTCCATAAGCAGAGGCATGTGTCCCCTGTAAACCTTGTGAAAGGGCTTGCTTTTTTTTTTTTTTTTTTTGATCATGGAAGCTGATGTTTGGCTTTTGAAGTACTGTATTAGCCAGCTAGCCTGTTTTAATGGTTTTGACAATAGGCCAAGACTAGTACCCTACTCCTCTGGAATGAATCAGTCCTTCAAACCCCCATGACGTGACATTCGCATTTACCCACTGCCATTAAATGTATCAAAAATGTGAGACTAGCACAGTTAATAGCACTGAAACAACTGACTTGCTGTGCTGTATATCTTTCAATAGGTACTGTAAGTAGCCAATAAATCAATCTCTGATATACTGTAAATTATCACTAACTGCAAAAAGGCACACTCCCAATTCTAACATAAGCTACTTAGCTTCTTGTAGTTTAAAAGTTGCCTCTATTTGAACTGGAAACAAGGGTAGAGAGTAGCTGAGGGCCTGAAGCACTCGACCCCTCTTTACTCAACAATGAAACACATTCCAGTGGGAATCCACAGGGAGTGTGGAGAGACCTTTGGACTCACAGAACACAACTGGAATCCGTGCCTCTTTCCAAAAATAACTAACTTTGTACGAATTCTAACCTTTCAGGCATGTTAAGTGAAAAAGTCCAGAACAAATACTGCAAACCGGAAGGTTCAATGCTGCACTGCAATAATGTCTGTTAACCCTTTCAATGACATCACAGCCCTGAGACAATGTCCCTCGCCCTTACCAACACTCTCTCGAACGCATCACAGCTGCAACCCAACAAAGATATTCTATTATGACTATTTGATCAATTAAGAGTCTCACTGGGGGGTCTTAATGGGGGCCGAGTCCTGGTCAAAGACTCAGAGGAGGCGGCCGTCCCACATCAGGGCATGAGAATCTGTTCATCGGGCCACGGTAAATACAATAAATTCTATTCAGCAATGCACATGACAGTCAGGAGCAAGATCAATTCATCATGGGTGATCAACGCCGCAGATACAGTATAATTGTGGGGCGAATCTGTTTTTGACTTGCATGTTTAACTGTCCTTTTATCTGAAGTTGAAAACCTGATTTGAGGAACATACAGGTTCCTTTTAAAACAATATTTCAAAAAGTCACTGTTGATCTTTAAATGATTAAATACTCAGAAAGGATGATTTCACATCCTGGTGCAACCTCCAACAGTCAGCTCTGCTCCAGCAACGTTCCCACCTTGCCGAGTCGCTGTGCACAGTGGATAATCACAGTCTGATCAACTGTGACTGGCTAAGCACTTCAGGCTTCCAGGGAACATGAAACTAAAAATGACAAACTGAAGTATTTTAGTTGCTTACCTGCCAACTACCATTTAGCGTAGAAGTTATGAGGTATGTGCAGCCCCACCCCTGTCAACGTGAGCGCAGGTCCCTTTAAATCACTGTACACCTTGCTTCTGATATGCGGTTTACAAGCATTCCTGTGCTATAAGGTGTGTGCAGGTAAGAACAGGTGGCTCAGCAACGGTATGATTCATATCCACAGTTTGTGTAATCTGTGATTACAAGCTCTGTTCTGCGTGACCTCCTGAACTCAAGCTGTTTAGATACTGTCTGCATGCCAGTATCCAGTCACCATAGTGAGGAGTTTTATCTGCACAGACAGATTTGTTGCCCTGCATTAATAGCAATACCCTCATCAAACCCAGCCCCATTTCCAAGTTTAACAACGTGAGCGCAGGTCACATAAGAAATCTTTCAGATCAAGTTATGTGTGTGTATCGTGCCTCTCCAACATATCGCATAATCCCTATTCGATACCATACGAAACCGAGCTGTTTCTCACTACAGCGGCCATCCCCAGCATTCGCACACCAATCATAAAGCAAAAATAGGCACAGCAGAACCTTTGGCTCGGTCTCCCAGACTTGCTGAAGAACAGTATACACAGCGTGGCTGCCTTTTCACAAAGCGCCAGGAACCAATCAGAGGGGTTTAAACATTCCATCGTTACCCTGGCCTGGTGTTGAGAAGTTATTAAGGGTCGTTAGGGATCACCATCTCCGTGATTGTCTGCTAGACTGAGCACAATGACTGCAGCTAATTGCTAATCAGTGTCACGCACACATTTAATCAAACACCAGAAAGGGCTTCTCTGTTAAGTGCCGCTGTGGTTCAAATACATATGCACTGTGGCAAGGCTGTGTAGTAAGCAATAAAGACACTGCTTTGTGTATTTGTAATGATACACACACCATCTGGCGTTTATCTCCACAGCCAAGCTACTTTATCTATGTACACATGACTTGAAATAGGCAAGCTGAGATGCTTGCTATCTCCCTAAGAAGATGGACAGAGCCTTACTGAGCTTCTTAAACTGGGCAGTTTGAGAAGAAATATTTTTGTTTTTTTCAAAATGGATGGTAGACAATAGCTATTTAAAGAAAAACAAACTGTTTTGCTGTTTATCTTTTAGCCTGTCCTAAAATACCCTAAAACTTAAGGAGCTGGAGAGAGGAAAGTGCTAAAAGTTCTCTTGAGAAACTGTGCATCCAGGTTGTGCTGCTCTTCTCCCCGAACACTGTACCTTGAAGCTGATGAGTTCTTGCTTGGTGAATCCGTGGCTGTGAATGATTTTCATCTGTTTGACCAATGTGCTCTTCCCACTCTCAGCAGCACCTATACACACAACAGAGATTACAAAGAGGGGAGCACAAACACGTCTCTCACATGCTAGTCTGAATGGCATGTTTCAAATGCGAATAAAAGGTGAAACGATTTCAAAATGTAAACATGTTAGCGTATTTCAGTTTCAAGACTGGGGGGGGGGCAGGCTAAATGCATACGAGAAAAACAGGTAGACTGTGTTTGAGAAATAAAAAACAGAACTTAAACTCCAGCTGTATTTGGGTTATGTTTTATTCACCCTTACCAACACACTTTTTCTTCAGAAACATCCTAGCTATTGTGATGAAGTCAATGACTGGACAGTGTACCACAATTTCATTTCAACAAACATCCTGCTGTATACAGTATAATTAACAATACCAACGTTTCCAATCATGTGGAACTAGATTCTCAGTGTAACCCAATGCGTTTCTGAGTCACCTCCAAACGCCTGGCGCATGTTAAGGGACAGGTATTCGGACCACAACAATAGCTGCACCTGCAAGTGCAGGCATGCAATATGAGCGAAGAAAAAAAAAAGATTGTGCTTTTGTATTTGAACTCACCCAGCATTAGGATTTTAACCACATTGAGCTCCTCTTTCACGTATTCATACAACTCTCGGTCTATTTTCTCACTGTGTATCTTAGCTTTCTTTTCTTCTTCTGTCATTTCGGAACCTAGACACATTCCCATTTTTATATGCATTGCTTCTCAAGACCAGACAGACCTAAAGAAAACGATGAATCATCAAATCTTCCAAAAAAACACCTTTCTTGTTTTTGTTGGTATGGTTCATTTTTCTTTCCAGAATTCCTTTTTTCAGTTTTTTTTTAATGGCTATAACTACATAAGCCTGACTATATATCCTGCTTTAAACGGTAATTGTATTAAAAATCTCACGCTTGCAAAATTGCATTCGATTAAAAACTTGTAATTCGTTCTTACTTATCGCTAACTTGAACTTAGGGACTTTTTTTTTTTTTAATACTGATTCATCCAATCAAGTTGTTTTCTTTTTTTCCACGAACATTGTGGTTAGTTGTATTCCGTTGTTTGTGAGTTCACAATACTACTATCAAGATCATAGTACTGTTACCAAAGCAAACCCGTTTGCCTCTCGAAAACTTTTCAAATTTTCTCAAAGTGCCCCTGCTTCTAACAACGAACTGTAGACTCTGTGAGTTTCAGGTTACCGGGGGAAGTGACGCAGCGTTGTGAAAACTGACACCTGAACGATAGAAATTTAAAATAGTTTTGTGTTTTAAAGAATTGTGATAAGGAAGTTGGAATCATATAACTAAATACAATGAAAATGATAATAAAGTACTTTGTTGATTGTTATTCTACTAGTCTATAAAGTTTTGTTTTTTTTTAAACTTATTTTAACGTTTAAAATGACAAGATAGTTTTTTTTTTTTTTTTTAAATCACATAAGTGCTACTCTCGAACAATTGCTGTATTTTTCCAAAGCAACATGAACAGACGAGAGTTGTGCCCTCTTTTCTAAAACCACCTTTGGCTAGCACAGACTTTGGATAGCACAACTGCTGTTCAGGTGACCAAGAGCGCTGGAACTAGGGGTGCTGGGGTGCTGGCTTTGCATGGCTTCCATCATATACAGGGGTTACAGTTTTGTTCAATGGCTTTCAGCGCCCCAAATTTAAAAATGGTTCCAGTGCCACTGCAGAAGACGTAAGCATACAAATACGTCCTGCTTTGTTATTTAAAGATTTTATCAATAATACAGTTTCAACAGCAACTATGCGTGTTTGTTTTCAATACATACATTAATCTTCTGTAAAGATATCCAGTCACATATGTCAATATTTCTTTATTTTATTTTATGAAAACGAAAACAACGTTACTATATATATATATATATATATATATATATATATATATATATATATATATATATGTTATTTTGGAAGCTCACATATGGCTCTGTTTTAATTTGAAGCAGCAGTAATTAGCTCCATTGAATACACTCCCACCGCCTCCCTTGGGTGTTATGCCCCGTTTCCACTAGCCCCGTTTAGGTGTACCTCAGCGAGTCCGTCTGAGCCCAGGGCGTTTCCACACCAACCCCGTCTGAGAACACAAAAGGCTAATCCTATGAACGAATGGGGTTGACAGATACCACAGCTGTGGGTACTGCAGACACAGGTGTTGTCAATTTGAGTACTTTTGTGTGGCTCGAACTTATGGTATGGTCTCTCAAACTATATAGAGCACAGATGGCAACTTAGTTTTGTTAACTTTTATTAGCATAGCAAAACCTCAAATACAAAACATTATCTATAACAAATAACTGAAATGTAGCTTTGGTCACAAAAATGGCTAAGGGGTAGATTTGCTCAATTTGTCTGTCTGGTATAAACTACAGCTGGCTTTTTATTGAGCAATTTACAGAACCAGATATTAATACAAATCCCTGGGGTTTGTATTAATATAATTCTAGGGACGTGGTTAAGTTCCTTCCCAATTTCCTAAAAAAAAATCGAGCTGTCTTATCCAATCCCTAGATTGTTCGAATCAAACAAACATCTCATTTCACCGACCTCAGTAAGCGCAATAAATGTATACTATAACATCCATTTCACTTTCTCGAAACTTAAAGTCAATACAATAGAAGCATTATGCAGCCAATGTTGATGTTAAACTACTGGCAGCATTCTTTTTAGGGCTGGTAATGGGGCTGGTTCTGATCACGCTGTTTAAATGTGTAATGTTTTGTGATCTTTTTGTTCATATGCAGGTATTTTAAATACAGTAACATTGAAAGCGGATGTTGCTTCTGGAACTTAATACCACTTTCTGTGCTGTGTGTCAAATTCAGCTTTTTTCAGCCCTGTTTCTGTTAAACCGAATGCTTCCACATGAAAAAATGCTTCCTATTGTGCTTGAAAAGAATGAGCCCAGCTAATGAAGTGCCCTTTACCAGTTCTCAGCGTGAGCGCTTTAGGAATGAAAGCGAGTCGATACTAAATCACTGGGATCTGAGACGCATTGCTTCACTGCCCCGTTTTCAAACATTTCTTTAATGAAAAGGGGAAAATGATCATAATAAAAGCACCATGATGTGTTATGTAAATACTGACCTTAAAGGGTCCATAATTACATTCAACGAACCGGTACCGGTATTGCAGGGTTTGAATACGAGGAAGAGATTAGCAACTTACTTAAAAAAAAAAAAAAAAAAAAAAAACTCTTTTAGTTTTGGAAAATAGCTTTTTACAAAACTGAATAATGTTGGTCAGTTCTGTGTTCAAATGGCAGTGATACAAACATGTTGTTAAGAGGGGGGTTGTGATGTTTTTTTCAGTTCGCCTTTGCCTTTCTCTCAGCATGACTCTGTAACGAGAACATCACATGATCTCCCGATCCTATTGTCACAGACACGTCATTTAAAGATTTTTAATCAATGCGTTCCTCTATGAGAAATCATTATTGTACCCCATCCTTGGTGTTTTTTTCAATAAAAATAAATAAAAAAACGAAGTCATCAGACAATCCTATGCTGTAAACGGCGAGTTAAAAAATAACCCCAGTGCAAAAAACTGCGCTATATTTAAATCCACCGCTGCTGTAATAAATTGAATAATTAACGGCGTTTGCTGTCTACAGCAATCTTAGGTATGGCTGTGTTTTAAGTTGATGCACACATCAGCTGCTTTTAATACTGCACTGGAAAGAACCTCTGGAAGAGTCGGATTTGATCAATTAAATTATTACCTTCACTCCAGCAATTCTTACACTGTCACTACAAAGAACCGCAATTTCTAGCAAACAAATAATGCACAGACAAGCCAGTTCACACACAATATTAATTTATTAAGGTTACAACAACACAGATTACTGTATATAACGGAATCACACATGACGAATAATTAAGAGACAAGATCAGTTATGTCAGCTTTATGTACAAAAGGTAGACAGGTACTGTATGCATTCAGTCAACTTTTTTTTTTTTTTTTTTTAATGCCAGAAATGAACTTTATGCAAATTCCTAAAAAATATAGCACTACTTTTTAACGTTGCTAGGAAATGTCAGGCAGCACCACTGCTGTATGTAGAAAAATATAGATTACATTTGTTAATGGAAATGCTGGGCTAAAACTGAACACGTTGACTTTGTTACATTACCTATTTTGTTTGTTATAGCAACAGTCAACAGAAATCCAGGTCAAATGCATTGCCTTCGTGGTCGAAGTTGTTTAAATACATTGGACGTCACTTGCAGATGTGCAAACCAGAGTTGTACTTCATTGTTTTTCACTCTGAAACTTCCAATTTCAAGCATTTCCCCCAATCGCTAAAAATGCATGTTATTTTTCTATTGTAAATTTTTATGTTAAATAAATAAATAAAACAACAATCTTCAAATCAGTGGTTTTGGTCAGTGCTTTAGGAATAATGTATACCCATCTGAATCTGTAAAATACCTCATGACATGAACAAGGAGGCTTTCTGGAAAAAATAGCCCAAGTATAGGGTTGCTAAGACCGTATATCATGGTAAAATTAAGAGATATAAAATGTACACATTCAGAAGGTATAAAGCCTACCTTTTACATCGTTAACTTTTCTGACAAATCACCTAGGACTTTAAAAGACAATCGTACATTAAATAAGTAACAGACCAAGTCAGCTGGACATTTCAACTACTGTCCATCAGTGGTTTCAAGGCATTAGTCAATACATATCTGCTTAACTTTTCCTGAAGTTGACCTTGCGTTTTGCTAAGACTTTCTGAACAAAGATGTTTCAGCTCCAAAACGTTGCAACTGAGACAAACATATTTTATTCACAGATACATACTTTCTTAGTTTATATATAATCTCCAGGGTTTATAAATAGATCATAAATATATGTTGGGAGAAAGTTAGTTTATAACAATCATTCAATATTTAAAAAAAAATCTACAATTAAAAAATTATAGTTAACAAAGAGGTAAATTTAAAAGTCAATTTTTTAATTATTATTTTTTTATTTACAGTACCTACAATCAAATTCCAATAATGCCATTTTCTCCAAGGGTGTGTTTCATACAATAAATTCATTATTTTTGTCTGAATAAATTGGCTGGGCTTACATTAGAATAGGCACAATGTGCCAGGTGCCAAGTCACTTTCCCCACAAAGTTTTGCCAATGAACCTCAACCCTGACCTGCCCAACAACTTTTTTTCACAGAGAATAAAATGCTAATGGTCTTGGAGTATAAACCATAAAACCCATCTAACTGATTCCCATAACTGGGTTCGAACCCGGGTCTCAAGGTGGCAAAATCCTCAACTACCCATCACCAATCCTCCGCCTTTCAGCCACATTGTTTAAGTTAGAGAAATTCTCAGTCTTGCACACACAGATTCATCTAATAAGAACATTGGGGAATCTCAGGGACATTATAAATGTACACAAAACAATAGGTAATAGTTATAATGAATCATCCTAACAAAACGTGCACACGTGTGATGGATCAACAGATGAAATTAGGTCACTTGTATCCGGTCAAAAATAAATTAGTTAAAAAGCTTTTTTTGTTTTTTTTGTTTCATTGTTTTGCTTAGTTTAAAATGCTTAAAATAGCCTTTCACGGTTAGCAGGCATTCATTTCTTCAGATTAAAAGTAGTAAGTATTATGTTTAGCATATCACAAATGATTCGTGTCCAGGGTTACATGGTTTATGTAGATCTCAGATTTGATCTAGTCAAGAATATTTAAAAACGAGGAAGCATGTGCAATCATGCTATGGATTTTTTTTTCTTTCTGCGGTATGGATCGCTTATGTTTCGTACCTCCCAAAATATAATTGTACATGTGCTCTTAGTTAAAATCGTTTTTCTTTTATAACTTTGGTCACTCTTTGAAAGGCTGACAATTGCACGGAGGCGAGATACAGAATGTAAAATTAAAGAATGAATATATTATTGCAGTATTCTTACTGGAGACAGCAGTCATCTTCTGCTAGTGCTTAAAGTGCATTCTCTCACCCAAAAATGTTGCAGGACTATATTCTCTAAAGCCCCTAAGGAAAAGTACAAGAGGTATGTGCTAATTGCCAAGTAAACACAGAGCACCCAAAGTTAGCTAGCATGGATCATTAAATCCAGTGGAGTTTAATTTTTATTGATGAGCACAGTTTGTATTGGCTATTAAAGTAGATTACATGCTATGAAAAAGACCACCACCATCGCTGGAGTTCATCTATAGCAATTCCAATGTGTCCACCAGTGAGACAGGACTCCTGTTACAAGGGGTTCGGATTTTGTTTGCTGACTTGATCTGGATAACGCCTGGCTTCAACGTTTGGTTTGCTGCTCTTCAGTTCTCTTGCTCCTCGTTCACCAGACCCCTTTGCTGTTCCTTCATCTTCTCCTCCTCACGTTTCTTCAAGGCTTGAAACACCGCGATCTCTTTTGCTTCTTTCTTCTGGTTACGAGCCTCAAACAGCAGCCTGTAACAGAGTGATCGGGAGGCCCATTAACAGCTAGAATAGAATCTGTACGAATTGAAATGGTGTGCTGCTTTTGGGCATTTAGTTGTTTTTGGGGGGTTCCTTTTTTGCAAAAAACACCAAGTAAAAACAAAACGCCACCTTTATCTAGCTTCCTCACAGATGGAATTTCCTAAATTACTAAAACTACATCTCCATGGAAAATCCAGTAGTGTCCACTCATCTCGAACAATCCCAGCTTTTCAATACAACAGTCAGCAGACAATCAGCTGTAGTTAAGCAAGGACATTCACACCCTGGAGAAGCACTTGCCTGTTCTTGATTATTCTCTCAACAATGGTGTCAGTGGTGAGCTCATTGCCACTGTCTATTACCCTGAAGATGCCTCGTCTTTTGGGCTCCTGTGTTGAAATAAAAATGTAAAAGGGAATCGAAATGTAAAATGTAGAAAAACTTTCATGGACACTTATCAAGATCCTCTCAAGACATTTCCACAGATGATGCTGATCGTAACACTTTATTACAGGTCTGGATGTCAAATTAGAAGCACAAATAGCAGTACCTGGAGATCTGGAGCTATTGGGTTTTATTTTTGAAGGATCCAAAGACTAACATGATTTAGAATCTACAGTATACACTCAGACTTATTTCTGAAACTCTGCCTCACAGTAGTTCAGAATTATTCATACAAACTTGGTAGAACTGCATTCAAAGCCTTTCTCAATGACTCCAATGATGAAACGAGTTTTAGGTCACATTCTTGAATCACAGGTTTTGATGTTGTCTCCACCGTTGGACGGCAAGGTATTACAATGACTAAGTTTTGTAGTTTCCCTACAGAAGCAGCCGTGCAAACTTACAGCATAGGGATCAGAGTTGTCCTTATCAAGGATGACTTCTGTTTTTCCATGGCATACCAGGTCCACCTGAGAAGGCAATGAACATGCATGGAATCGTCAGAAAAGGCTGAACTGTAATCTTTCTAGCCGTTAGATTACAAAATGAGAAGTCTAGGCAGTAGCAACTTGGAGGTAAAGCATCTGTCTCATAACTATTTCTGTTCAGTACAACCTTATCAATGACTGAATGTTTCAAAGTTCTAGATAACAGTAAGATCTCTGCATGTGTCACAGTAGTGCAACTCCACCCTTTCACATTGCATTTCAATTCAAACCAAGAGTCCCCGCTGCCATCATATTGTATTCCAGTGGTTGCAATGATCTGCCTCGTCCAAATTCCAAACCCACAACACAAAACACCCACACATCTGTGTCTGGCCAAAATCTGTCACATAGACAATTAGCAAATAATTATTGTTTAGTTAATCCAATAAAAGGTATCACCTCGCTTGCTCTTTGTCTATCAACTCTGGACTGATACAGCTATCATTTCAACTGAATAGGCACTCATTTTAAGAGGAGGCTGTTTTCTATAACTGAAAATTATAGAGGCTGAAACCAAGTTCATGCAACAGTGCACAACTCTCTTCTATCATGCTACCCACTAAATTAAATCTAGTACGCCTCTGTAATCTGAAATCGCTGAACTTTGAAGGTCACGTCTAAAAACAGACTGCTCTTTGGTTCTTCAGTATGGGGGACTATTTTTTTAAATATACTGTAATTACCCTTGATGATGAGTGAAGCCCTTTGCTTTCCTGTCTACGCTGACCCGTTTGAAGTGTTAAAAAGCGTACCTTGAAGTGGTCCAGCAGATCTGTGGTGGCTGCATAGGGAGCTCCAATCACCACTTCTGAGACATACTTCAAGGGAGAGGGGAGAAGGGAATCTCAGTTAGAATTGTGTGGTCCAATTTTAAAACCCACTGTATTTATGAATAAATATCTTAACTGTGAACAGTAAAATAAAGCACATAAATAATTGCTATATACTGTAATAAAATCGAGTGGACCCTTAGTTTTATGTGTATTGAATGTACAAAATTATACGTCCAATAGGATTCCTGCATGGTGTGTACAATATCTGATCTAGAATAGAAGGGAAACATCTCCCCTGCTAACAACAGAACCATTTACAGATTCAACAATACATGAACACACAAGGTAATTGTACTTGCTCACCCTGCACGCCAGCACGCTCAGAGTCCTCTCATGCACATTCATTATGGGATAGTTCTTTCCTTTGTAGCGGTTCACTTCCTGAGTAGGCAAAATGTAAAGCACAGTTCAACACGGGCAAACTGGACCCTGTTTCGCTTTGAAGTTCTTGCAATTTTAACGATTTACTATTAGCATACAGTAATTCAGTTTAAGCAAAGTATTATACAACTGAAACACTGTTGCCATGTTTCCACTACAACTGAATACATGGCAGCACTGACTTTAGTACACACACACACACACACACATATATATATATATATATATATATATATATATATATCATCAAACAACATGCAGTAGTTTAGTTAAGACCTGCGGGCGACAGCCTCCCCAACAGCTAGAATTACTGGACTACTTTTGTAAATGCTCACCTGGTCAAAATGTAGCCCAACAATGACATAAGGCTTGTCAGACTGCTTGTACACTCTCTCCAGGAAGTCAACGTGGCCGATGTCTTTCAGAGTCATTAAGGGCAGACATAGCAAACAGCCAGTGGTACATATCAACATGCATTTAGTCTAGCTATTAGAACATAGAATGCCAGCGCTTCAGATCCATGGGGTTAGCAGTAGGGGGCAATCCATGCTGGCTCAACCCTGATGTGCTTGGCTGGAAACACACCATAGCAACAGATCTTGACAGTGGTGGGTTTGAGTACTGTGAATTAATATAGGGCATTCCTGGCCATGTTGCATACATTGAAAGATATAAATAAAACACACTAAAGAGACTCACAGGCAATGTGAGATACATTGGTATTCATAACCTTTTTAGACAAAGCACAACTCTATTATAATTAATTAGTTAATTACAATGGTGGTATTCATCATTTAGACCAATTCGATAGCCTCAAGGACTGCCATGCTGTGATGAAAATGCAGAACGACTGAATTAAAAAAGAACAAAGACAACATGCCAGTAGGACAGAGATACTGATCCAGAACTAGAAATACGACATACAATAAAGATATGCAGGAACAGAATTATTTGGCAAATGGACAGAAACAGGAGAAAATGGAAAAATGCTAAACAGAAAACACAGATGTCCTGCTATGGCTGTGAAGCCTGGCCGAGCTGATTTGCACAGATGCCCTTATTTGAAGAACACACTGAGAAGGATACGGAAGAGGTCAAAGGCTCCTGCCACATAGATGATGGTGTCCCCAGGCTGTGGCTCCTTCCCGGAAGCAAACTGGATGATTTTCTGTGAGGTCTGCAGGAACTGAGAGACTCCGGTCCAAGGACTGTGGCCTTTGGGACCCTGGGCAATTCCAAATACAAACACGCTGGTAAAGATGACACATGGCAGGGCAGAAAACAACCCTGATCGCTCATGTGTGTGGATTGATTTAATCTAATTATTTGTAACAAATATTGAATTTTTATAAAGCACTGTATGTGTCACCAGACCATGCACAAGCGTGTGCTTACCGCTCCACCTGGTGGCCAACAAGGGAATTGTCCATTAGATAAATCTTGCCAAAGCAACACAATTCAAAACAAACTGCATTTAAAAAAATAAATAAATAAATCATGCCCATTCCATATTTCTTTTTTTAAAAAGACAGGAATCCATTGGTATATTCACTGCTGAAATCATAATTGCAAAGACTAATTTAGTCTCAACAATGTCTTTTTGTCTGCAAAACCCATTTATGAGCTCTTTGTTTAATCCAAGTTTGCCACATGTCAGGGGGAGGAAAGAATGCTGGACAACTATTAATGCAATGCTCAAGAACGCAAACTGTGCATAACGACTAAGGGACTAAGATTACTGCTCTTCCATAAAATAACTGCATAGTACTGGGAGCAGTAATAATAAGTACTGTTTGAGCAATGGAGATATATATATACATGTTCCTTCATCTTACGTTAAGAGATAAAACAGAACAAGATGACTTTGGATCTCACCGTCCCAGTAAAAAAGTGTTACAGATAATCCAAAATAAAAATAAAAAAGTACCTTTCCAAAGTTGTCTGTGTGCTGCTGATAGTCTAAATTTTTGTCCTATAAAGGTAAAAGAAGAAAAAAAACAGTTTTAGTGAGTCGTTAACCAAGAAGCAGTACATAGCAGAGTGCCATTTGTACCACGTTCTGTTAAGATTAGGTCTGCCGACCGGAAAACAGTTGTGGTTTTGCTTGTTCTCACTCTGTGGTATCCACTACAATGTTAAAGCAACAGGAGACACTTGATCACGTGACTTTTGCTTTACTCCAGAAGACAGGAAATGATGCAAAGTCTGAAAGTTATTATTGGGGTTATTATAAGGTATAGGTCCTCATTTTTAATAAAAACATTGCAGCCTGTAGTTTACATAATGAACTATTTATCCAAAAGCACAAAATGATCATCCTCTTATTAGGATGTCTCCAAATTCTACTCTTCATGATTAGGCATGGACACCAATGCATCCTGAGAAGCGGCATTTTAAAGCTGAATATGAACACTGTCAATGTTACTCACAATGTTGCTGTGGTGAGTTTTAGTCATCAAGAGCATTCGGCCAACCAGGTCAGTAGTGGAAACGCCCTGCGTGCGCTTGCACTCCCTGAAACACAGCATTGCTGCACATGAGTGAGGTGTGCCAGGATTGAAACACAGGCAAATGTGTGAGCGAGACTCGCACCCCGCATAGCCCGAGACAGTGCTTAGCATGCTTAACCATTATTGAACTCTACTTTACAGAGTCCAACCCTAATAATCATTTCTGCTTCTTCTATTCCACATAAAAGACTCACAATAGCAATAAAGAGAAAGGCCAGTTTAATACTTTGTTAGAGATGTGTGATCTAATAAAACTGCACAATCTTACCGATATCTTCCTGAATTTTTGACCTCAGCGTATGTGTCTTTCCCATCAACAGTCAGAGTAATATCATCTGAAATGGAAGAAACGTTTTGATTTAACAAGATGTCTGGCCAAACAGCAAACCTGTAAGCACAATGAATCGGCCAAATTATCAAATGACATCTGAAAATCACAAGGCCTTTAGGTGAAATTACAGCTCTCCGCTAGTCCTTCCATTAACTTTCAAAGTAAATTCTCACTAGGTTTGCAACACTTTCCAATGCAACCTGGAGTCAAAGATTATATAAATAGGAGACATTGTACACACAGTACTTCAGTCATAGGAGAAGCAGTTTTCTGCAGTGTGATTGCAAATACACAACAATGGCGTTTAAGAACTAAAGTGCTTGATTTGAAAACTCTGGGGCCAAATCACTTTGTATTTCAATATCAGATGGTTGGAAGATTAACAGCTGAGTTCACAGCACACTGAGCCAAAACAACTATTAAATATACGACATGTAGAATGGACAAAGCCTTGTCATAATGACTTACAAACAGGTTTGATATATTTGAACAATAAAGTACTTTATTTTACTATTTGGTTTTCCGTTGTTATTTTTTTTAAATATGCATACAAGCATCAGCAGCAGGGTTTGGGTACGTTCCTGTCAATCAATTTAATTTCCAAATCCCTTTTTAAAATCCATTCCCAACTCCCTTTTAATCAATTCCAACACGTCATTGATCAAAATTCCAATTAGCAGTATTCTGTTGAAACGAGCTTCTCACAGTGGCAACAAATTACTTCCACTGAAGTCGTTGTTAGCCACTTAAACTGGCTTCCAATGAAAGCAGCTGAACAATCACAACAAAAGAGAGAGATTCACCTCCATGCACACAGAAATCACAGTTGTATTTGTCCAGAGTTTCCAAGGTCGTTACATACGGGGCTCCTTCCACTATCTCATCAACCCATTTTATTGCGCGGACCATCTTGTAGCGCTCCTCCTGGGTAAACACTGGGGGCCCCTTGTGCTTTGCGATTTCCTCTGGAGACAGGAAGGAGACACAAGGCAGTGTTTAAAGCGAGTGGTTTAGTTTCCTAGATCCTGTTGCTCCCACATTACTGACATCCTGGCATTGACATAAAAAAAAAAAAAAAAAAAACCCTCCATAGTGTATCAATGAAAGTCCTTGTGCACACTCTGGCACCAGTAGCCTAAGAGAGCTTAGAAATGTTGCAAGAAAGCAAGCACTGCAAAAAGAACAAACACAAAACCAGAAAGTAGGACTACAGGCCAGCTGACCTTTTCAAACACCTGGAGGTTTGTATGCAGAGGACGGGTGAAATCGCAATACTGAGCAGACTGGACAACTGTGTTTTTGTGATCGACAACAAAGCACTGCCACAGTACAGATTTACATATTACATGTGCAGTGGATTAACACCTTGCACACAAATATTAACCACACTCTTTCCCAGGACGCAGCTTCCAGTTACCAGCATTCGCAGCTCAGTATGTAATGTCTGTGTAACATGCAGCCAACTGGCACCATTAAGAGCATTTACTTAAACATAGGCTTAAGCACCTCATGTCTGCAGCCAGTGATCTGCTCTCACCACCTGGCATCATTAGTAAAGGGAGAGTCACACCATATTTGTACCTTCTATTTAAAAGAAGATCGCATTACTGTTATTTTTGACTTACCATCTGTATGCACTCCAACAATGAGGTAGTCACCCATGGCATGTGCCTGTCGTAGCTGGTTAGAGTGCCCATAATGTACCATGTCGTAGCTGAAATGCAAAAAAAGACTCTGTTGTAAGCATTGTTTCAAGAGTTGTGGGTCTCCTGCATTGGTGCAATGAAGCCAACGACACTGTCCCTGTGGCAGTCTAGCTGTGTACAATCAAGGGTACAAGCTGGCATTGGCATGGCTTAAAACTCAATGAAACAGGAACAAACAAAGGCGCTCAGGCATGTTAAGATTACAATGTACTGCTATCCCCCTTAGTATTATTTATGGATTGTATTACTGTTTGTACAGTTCCATGTCGGCAATACTTTGCATCAATAATTGTGGGTAAAAAAAATACAAATAAAAAAAAAAACTCAAAAAAGTTTGAGGGTGGGAGGAAGCACTGTTTTTGGGGCTAAAACAACTGTCAATATAGATAGACGCAGTAAGTACTATTTGGTATGGTTGCTTGTGAATGCAATGCACAGTACTAGCATGTATATGCATTGGAAATGCTTGCTTGTCCTCGGGATGTCCTTGACAGCAACATGCTGCTTACAATTCTGTGATTTCATTGCATTTAAAACTGAGCTGCTCTGCTTTTCCATGGAAAAATTACCTGCCCATTTTAGAAAAATCAACCACATTTTCAATCTACCACATCTCAAATCAAGTCATAGAATAACATATTTTACCATAATTAGATTAGCACAGATTCCTGAATTAAATTAATCCCCTAATTATATGCAGCTTCATCCATTCCTACAAGTGACAGCGTAATGCTGGTCTAGTGGTTTATTTATTTCATGGGTTGTCTAAATATTTTTTCTTGAAGTGGGCATTGGACGTTATTTTGCCCAGGCTAAAATGTGAATTTTACATAATCATACACTCATACACAAAGCCTGCATCACTATGAATCAGATTCAATATTCACCCTAACTGTGATGGCAATCCAGTCTCGTTGTCACTGAATGTTTCCACTGCACAGGGCTATATTAAGACAGGCAGGAGCTCTTTTGTGCTTCATTAACATATCTGATTTCTTTAGATCAGCACATTTGAACCACCTGGACGGATTCCTTCACAGTACAGTACTGAACACAATGATGAGACAATCAGTGTATAGACAGACAGTTGGGACTTCAGGAGATGAAGGCTGATTATGTTTTTTGTCTCGCTAGAGTTTCAATGATGTACAACGCTGGTGGCTCTACCATTACTGGCTGCTTGCACAAGACTCCACTCCAGAGTGTCGCCGATAAATTCATTATAGTTCCACAATACTTCAAAAGAAGATTAGACCATAAACTAAGATGCAGCATGGGAAGGATGTATATGGGTTGACCGTCTTAAAAGCAGAGCTTCAGATTGGTGAGAAACCATCATACGAGGAGATGGATAGAAGGTGTTGAAATATTAATGTGAACCACAGCTGCTGATGGTAAAAAAAAAATATCACGTTACCCGCCAGCACTAAACTTACACCGAGATCTGCAGAACAAATAAAAAAAGGGCACACCACAACCATACTGTCAAGCGTATTATATACCTAGGGCAGGAATGAAAGCACATCAGAGAGTTTATTGCAGCATTGCAGATGGAATGCAGCCCCTCGTAATTGTTCAGTTCCTGTGCAATCTCACTCACCTACTACCAGGTGCCAGCTGTTAGACACCATTTGGCATAAATCCATGTACAGACATCTTCACATCAACACTAATGTGAAGTGAAAAAGAGACTCTGCAAAGGCTGCCCCAGGGAGTGATCTATTGTAACAAGGAATAGGAATCTTTGTAAAGCAGAAGGGTGCCAAACAATAGAAGCCAGAGGTGAAAAAAACTGAATGCAGTTCACGCAACAGACTGTCAAAGGATATTGAGGTTAAATAAAAAATAGAGGAAAAGAAAATGAAAAGGACAAACAGACTACGGACACGAGGTCCGTTTTAAAGAGTTAAAAAATCGGCAATTATTTCATAGCATACACATATTTGTTTTATTTTATAGTGTATAGCAACTTGGGAATGCTACTTGTTTTAATGGCTTTTTAAGAACATTGTGGAATTCTAATGGGGGGGGGGGGTGTACATATTTCTAATAATTTGACCGATTACTACAGTAACACAAATAACCATTCTTTATAATTAGAACCCAATCAAGGAGCCCCCTGCACTGTTTCCTAACACAACCAAAACCTTTTGCTTAATTAGTTACAAATACGCTACAGTAATTACTGTTATGCTTACAACTACACTAAAACAGTAGCATGAACATCTACACCCATTAACATGTTTACACTATTCTAAATAACCAAGCAATAATCACAAATACAGAACCATACTATAACCCCTTCAGTCACTGCATCCAGAACTGTACCATGTTATGTTTCATATCTATTTTATAAAGCCTATACGCTTTTTACAAAATTTTGGCAGGGCAACTTCTCAAACTTCAGATGTCACACAAACCGTTTTAAAATGTCTAAAAATGAAAATAAAAAAAATGAATCATGACTGAAGGGGTTACAGCTTTTATTGTTTTTAAACAAACTGGGTCACTAAAAAAAAAAAAAAAAAAAAAGCATTTGAAAGTAAAATAATTGTATAACGTAGGTGTGTCAAGATTCAGCTACAGAAGTGTTGTATAAACAAAGGAGAATTGAAAACAGACCCACACAATAGGTCAAAGATTA